>NC_064640.1:119731273-120356273 GCF_023864345.2 Schistocerca serialis cubense
TATGTCCAAAAGGAGACGATAGTTGGTGCAAGTACAACAGAGGCAAGGTAACTAAGAAACAATACAATCACCCTCATCACCTGCCACCTGCAATAATGGATGAAATAAAACCAATATTCCGAGACCTCGCAGATATTAGTCTACTAAAGAAATGTCTTCATGGCCGGACTCAAAATCCAAATGAGTGTGTGAACCATGTGATATGGAATAGACTACCTAAAACTGTGTTTGTGGGTATAAACACACTTCACTTTGGCGTTTATGATGCTGTTTCATCATTCAATCAGGGTAATATAACAAAGTGCAAAGTTCTGCAGAAGTTGGGGTTCTGTGTAGGACTACAAACTGCCGCAGCTATGCTTTGTTTGGACAAGGAACAGCTCAGGTCTTCAGATAATGCCATAAAAGTATATTCAAAGATGGCTAGACAGCATAGCAGAGCCGTCAAGAGGAAGCTGTAAACTTTGAAGCTAATTTCCCGTAACTTTAGTTTTTTGTGTATAAGGTACATTTTCTCAGGGCCTATTTATAGTAGAAAGATGAAATTTTCTGTAGTTGTTCCTTAAGACCTTCTAATATATCTGAATTAAAAGATATGTGGAATTATTTTGTATTAATGGATTTAATTTTAAAATACTTGTTAAAATGTATAACTTTTTTTAACATTTACAAAAAATAAAATATCTGAAAAACTATACATTATTTTTTCAAAATTAATAATTCAGCATAAAAGTAGAACATATCTCTGCGTTCTGTGAAAAAATCAAGAGTATCGTCCTAATAACAAATGAGAAAATGTTCGTAACTTTTAGCTCAATTTAACATTGTAAGCATAGGGCGTTCCGTATACCCTTAAAGCGCTTTTCTGCACTAACTTGAACTTCACATTGCTTACAATATATTTCTCCGTCAGTGCCGAAGAATTGCTCTTCAAAATCACGTACGAAGCCTGGCAACTTCATGCCGTTGGAACACTTTACTTTTGGCATGTTCAGCAATATTGAGTTTGTATTCAGACTAATGTTATCACGTCAGAAGTCGCCTTAGTTGGCTTCGAGAGGATTTTGTCTACCCCGCGCAACAATGTCTTACGTCAGCGGACTGCTAGTGTGTTACGCTGCTTGACTATATAGTCCTGATAAATAAAACTTAGTAATTGTTGTGTTTGTGACAAAAATCACCTGAGCGATTGTCATGTGAGCAACGTTTTCACGTTTTTATTCTTGTGCCCTTAAAGATACGACAAATATATGTATTTTTCGCAAAAGTTGGTCGAAATATGACTTATTACTAAAAGGTATGCATATGACTAAATGCAAAATATAAATACATTTTTCTACAATACAATACCTAGATTCGATCATGAATTATTCTAAACTCTTTCCTAAATTTCAGGGGGAAAAAACATTACTTTGATTAACATACGGGCTCTAGTCCTCCCTACTTACAAAATCCACATCCGACTGAATCTGATCTACTGAAATGCATTTAGTACTCTTGAGGCATCTGCGACACCTTCACTTGTTCTGTATTTCCTGCAAACTCGCCTCAGCACCCTACTGTATCTGCCATCCTTGGTAACCCTATCCTACTGCCATGCGTCTTTGAACAGATTCCACTTTTTACTTTTAAAGTTTCGTGAAACGCACAGCTTGAGTTTCTTTTACGTTCACAACTCTTTGTCAGCCTTTGCGGTTCGCTGATATCTTGACGAGATCTAACTGCATACTTCTACTCTTTATCGGCTAAAACTTCTACCTGCGTAGACTGAGAAAAATCCGCGATTGCAACCAACACTATCCATGAAGTCACAGATGTATATCGCGAATATTATTTGCCCTACTTCAGTTCCCTGGGACACACTCGGTATTTATACTTTCGCAGTTATTGCATTGTCTAGGGCATCAGAATGGACGACAAAACGCTGATTCGCCCACGCGATTTTATGTTCTGGGAATAAATAATTGAAACATTTGACAAAGAAAAGTGGTATGAACTGACAAAGAAAGTCTCTCCCTTCGGGTATCATGTAAGTTGATTGTACTGTCAACGGTAATGAGAAATCAAATGATGCACCGGTAGCTAGGCGACTTCTTAAAACCTCTAAGCCACTGCCTGTTGGATGCCTTTTTTTTTTTTTTTTTTAATCCTGAAGACAAACAGGAAATATGCACGACATATCAAGTCAGAAGATACGAGTCTTTTACGAAATAATCACCCGAAAGTCCTTCTTCAAGAATCACTAATACAACCAGCCTAACAAACCATGTTACATTCATTCATTCATAGAAGGAAATAAATCTCATTTTATTCGCTTCGACAATCAAGTTACGTATCTTAATTTACGGCAAGACCAGCCTCTACCACCCTGTTTCCTGGACGCCCGAGCTGGCACAAATGCCCGCGTTTCAGTACCACACGCAGCTACTTGACGCATTGCAGGTACGCCCCAGCCAATCAGGGAGACGCTGCCACAATACAGGCAAGAATGTCAGTAAACAGCCGCACCCTACGTCAGGGGAGCAGTTCTCTTGCGCGCAGAAAATAAAGTCCCTAATAAAAACACTTGTCTCGAACTTAGAAAAGACCAAGAGTATGTTTTAGAAGTTAGTTTCAAATGTTCTATGCAAATTTGATATATCTATACTGTGTATTATTCATATTATGATAAAGTGTTTCTTGTCGTGGCGGAGCAATACATGACCGTACTGTGTACCAGGCTTCTGTGATTCAGAGTAGCCCTTGGCGTCACGTCGTGTAGTGTGCTCGGAAGAAGGGTAGTGGGTGCTACGCAATGGTGAGTTTAAGTTATAAGATTAGGCGAAGCTTGACCGGTTTCTTATTCTATTTAGATAGAATGTGATTATTTTACTAAAGAGTTCTAGAATAACCTAACGCGAAACAAATAACGTTTTCCAGTTCTTATCGTTTTTAATGATGGAAAAGTTCGAAACTTTGCCGCTCTGTGGTTAGTGTTGCTGCTTAAATTTAGTTTTACTATGCTAACTGATACATATGTAGTATTTCTTTTCCGGCTGTTCAACGTATATTCAGTTTATTGAACGTTGCGTTTTCCTAGTATGTCATTCAGATAAAAAAACTATATACACTCAGGACATAGTTTTCACTCCATTTTGTGTACATAGAATTAATCAGGTGGTGTGAACTCGCATCCGGTCACGAAGGTTATGGGCCAGACATCACATGGACATGTTGTCACGCACTCATGAGTTTACGCGTTAGTACACAACTGTTCCGAAGATCCACATCAGTTGTCTGTGGAAAGGTCCCGTGTCAAAGCAGCATCCGCTGTATTTGAAGCCGCTCTTTTTGTTGGCATTGTTGTAGAGCAGAGTTTCAGCACGCGAGTTGACTTGGATTTCCTCTTAAATACTTGCTCAAGAGTGCTCATTTTTTGCCTCATGTAATAATGAATAGCAAACGTATGTTAAACATACAGACTGCAAAAATTTCATTACTTCACATAGTCATTTAGACTGCTTAGAAATCCTAGAACAATGTATCGTAGAGAGTAATCATTTGTTATTTCAAAAGAGGTGTTAATTTTGGTACCTTGAACAGGCTTGATTTTTGTTTTGAAAGAAACTTGGATATGCATTCACTAGATCATAGTAGATGGCAGTCAGCAACTTTGACGGAATAAAGGACGCTGGAGAGGCTTAAACTACTTCCGTATCAAATCAGGTATTGCTTTTGTTCGTAAATTACTTAAAGGGACTTGGGTTCATATCCATAAAAGTAATTTCTTATGCAGTGCACATTGCATCTGATATAAATAGGCCTACATATGTCATTATTAGCAGTAACTTATATTTATATTGCAGTTGGTAATATATACAATCTGTTCTTCATATAACACCTGACAGGATACCATGTCTGCATTAACATGTCACAACTGCAATACGCAATGTGACCGACTGGCAGTTTTTTGTGATATGGAGGTAGGGGCAGGCACTTCTTAACAAAGTAATTAATATAGAGCTTTAAAAAGAGTATGTAATTGTGTTGCAATTCATAAATTTCAGAAACTTGACTGATTCACTTCAGTAGGCAAACCTGTCCACCCTCCCCCCCCCCCCTTTCCAAAAAGAAGGAAAAAAACCTAGTTAAATGTCAGAATTAAAATCTCATCTACTGCTGAATTTTCAAAGAATTTCAAACTTTTTGTATCATATTTTCATTTTTTACTAACTTGTCAACTTCAAGCATTAATTGTAGTCATTAAAATACCCAAAAAAGAACTGTAAATGTGAAAGAGTTAATTACAAATATTTTCTAGACTATGACAGTGTTACTGTCATAAATTTAGCTGTCACATTGTAACATGAATTCATCAATTGAAGGAATTACTGCACTGCTTTAAAAGAAAACTTGCATGCGGACTGATCACCACATAGTAACAGTAGCATTTCTGAGAAAATTACAGCCAGTTCATATTTTCCCACATCAGAGCTGTCACTAAACCATGTAAAGCATTGCATTTAGTGTAACGGGGGGGGGGGGGGGGGGGCAGGGAAGGGAAGGGAAGGGAAGGGAAGGGAAGAGGATTCCAAAGTTTGTGAATGGACTTCCAATCTTCAGTGGGAGGGCTAAAGTCCCAAATTCAAATTTTGGTCTTCTGTGGTGCCACAATATTGTTAAAGCAAATGCAGGCATGGTTCCTGTCATTTGAACACTGTACTGTAGATTTCCTTTACCATCCTTGACCAGTCAATCCGTATTTCACATGTCATGATTTCATTCTCAACAGGAAATCAAACCTTTTTTTTCTTCAGTGGTGGAAAAGACAGCTATTAGGATTTTGAAATTTTTGCTTTAGCAAAGGAATATAGTGTTATAAATTAGCAATATTTACTGGAACTGCTAGTCATTTAGGTTAAATAAATTATTTTGTTGTGAATCATCTGTTGGGAAATTTGATTTGGTCCCACAGTGTATTCCACAGTAAAAAAGCTGTAAATTGTATCCCATACAGAAAGGGGTACACAAAGTATAATCTTAAAATACTGTTATTGCCATCTGATGTTCATTACAAATTTAGAATAAAAGTAACATAGGTTAGTAGGTTGACAAGTTACAATACATCCATTACACTTACTGACAATAACTCATTATGGAATATTCTACATCCATATTCTTCAAACCAGTGAAGTGCACTGCAGAGGGTACATCCCATTTCACCAGTTATTAGGGCTTTCCTGTTACTCGTGTATGGTGCACAGAAAGAGTGACTGCTGAAACCTCTGTCCATGCTGTAATTAAACTTTGCAGTTCCTATTAGACCAATAGGTGGTTGCAGGACATGTATTCATTACTGAAAGCTGGTTCTTGACATTTTGTAAGTAGGCTCTCACTGTATAGTTTCTAATCTGCAAGTGTTTGTCAGTTCAATTCTTCTTCTGGTGATTCCATATGTCCAACATCCTGTACTCACTCTTGCTGCCCTTCATATCTATTCACTATCCCCTGTTAGTCCTATTTATGAGACAATGTAGTTTTCTTCCCTGAAGATTATATTGTCTTTCAATTGTTTTCATCTTGTAAGCCGTGTTATGTTGGTAGTGGTTTGAAAAGTTGCTATTGTCACAGCTGAACTGCTTGATACTGTTTAACTTGATCTTGAGGGAGATGTCAAATTGCTTTTCTTAAAAATGAGATGCAGTTTGTTGTGGAGCCTTCTTCTTCTTATAATATTTGAATGCAGTTGAGGCTTCTTACATACTGTCAGCGTTCACATTTCATAGTGATGTGATTGTACCTAAAGCTGTATTCTTACTCTGCAACTTACTTTGACTCTGTGGCCCCATAGGTCCTATTTTACTGTAATCATGGCCTTGACAGATAAACTTTTTGTTGCTATCTCAAACTGAGGGATAATTTCAGTGCTTTACAGCTCCTCATTTCATATTTATAGATATTGAAATATTGTACTCAGTATTCATTTTCTTATCTGGTGGTAATATACTGTCCCAATCTAGTGAAATATGCACTCTGCTGTTAAAAAGTGAATACAGTGTTTCTGTAATGTTGACTGCTCCAAAGCTACAAATGACATGCACTCCTGGTCTATAGACCTTCTATGTTAAGTGTTATTGACTGGTTTTATGCAAATGGCATCAACCTAAATTTTAAAAATACACAATGTATTCAGTTCAAACCAAAGCTTATAAATGTTAAAAATGTAACCATAGTTACAAACTAACCTGTTATGTCAGTGTAAAATTGCTTGTCCCACATCGACTTATCTTGCAAATGATCCATGAAGTGTGAATCTAAGATGTTACCTTACATGTTTGGAATAGTGAGAAAAGATTAGTTCTGATGTCATAGCTAAACTGGCAATGAGGCAAGTACTACACAGTAGTGCTTTAATCATTCAGAATTTAGCTAGTGATTAAAAGCAGCAACACTTATCTGAAATTGAAACGTCAGATGTGTTTATCATAAGAATTGACAACACTTACACGTATCTACATTAATATTTCACCTCTTTACTGTAACAGACCTTTGACAACTGACAGGATGGTTTTTGTGTGCCAAACATGAGTCTTCATTGTTATGTTAAGTACTGTAGTGAAAAGTTGATATCCAGATTTGTATGTGTGCTCCTTGTGTACTATTCCATGGATTTGTTTAAAATTACAGGCAGATCAGCTAACAGAGGAACAGATTGCAGAGTTCAAAGAGGCTTTCTCCCTCTTTGATAAAGATGGTGATGGGACAATCACCACAAAAGAACTCGGAACTGTGATGCGCTCACTTGGTCAAAATCCAACAGAAGCAGAATTACAAGACATGATAAATGAAGTTGATGCAGATGGTAAACTTCGCATATTTTTCCTTTTCTGTTGACTGTCGTAAAACACTGAAAAACAAAAGTACCATCAAATGGGATGAAGTTGACTGATTTTGGACTTTAAATACTTCAAAATGCAGTAACAGTAATGTATTGGTTTTTCTTTCAGACCTTGGGTACTGAGCTGTGGTAGCAAAATTTTTGATCTATCACCTGTTGCTGTAACAGGTAATAAAATTTAAAAAAGCTGTCAGTCAACTTTATCCCCAGGTGGGGGTGAAATTGATGAATTCTGTCAAAATTGTGGATTGTTAGTGGCTCAGGGGGACTTTGTTCTGAAATGTCCAATAACTGAAAAATAAATCTGGTACAATAATTAAATCTTAATACCAGTCTCATAACATTACAAAGAAAGGTTGACAAAAAATGTGACCAGATTTCTTTAGCACTAAAAACCGGCTGACCACTTTTTGTTTTACTAATATGACCCTGAATCCTATTTATTAGGGTTTCTTTGGGAATTTGAAACATTTGGCTAGCTTTCTTAATGTTTGTTTTTCAATTTAAAATTTCTGAGAGGCATAGTTCTAAAACATACAGGCTATATTTCCTCTATTCACTTCTTTTCATTGTGTACACACACAGCATTTTTCGCACTGACAACTCTTATTAACTGTATGGTGCAACAAACAGAACAGTGGCCTACAAGACAAATTCGCAAGTTAACATACACACACTTCCTCTTTCCACCATTAGACTTGTTTGTAGAAAACTATTGTTGGATCCTGTGAGTCATTGTTGCTGCATTCATTGGGTCACATTCTTGCCACATTCACAAATTTTTTCGTATAACTGCTAAAGCTGACAGTCAGCCTCACCCTAATTCCACCAAGAATTTGCAGTGTCTATAAATAGAAAAGTACAATAGATTAGGTTTTGTTATTGCTCTAGTGAAGGGTCATTGTACAACATACACAAGTTATTTTATGTTTTATGACAGTCACATTAATAAGTTTTAGCTCATTAAGTTAAAGAAAAAAATCCTTCTGAAAACAATGAGTATTCAGATAGAGATTCAGAATATTGTACATTGAGCCATTGCCACAAATTAAAAATTTATCACCAGTATGTAGTTATGACAATTTTTGTAACTTCATGGTGAACTTCACTCCATCTGATAACTTCAACTGATAACTGAACTGACATACATTTATATTATGAATAAATGTAGGTCAGCAGTTTTATGGATTTTCAAACCAGAACACTGTTTCTTATTTTGCATTTTATGTGGGAGTTGATAGACTGAATCTGTTAGTGGTACATTTTTAATAAAAGCAAAAGAAAGCTGTAGTACTGATTTCATGCATGTGACATATTTAGTTTTCAAACATTGGTAGAAACCCAGTAAGTACTGATTTTTAGATCAGAGCTGGAAAATTAATTTTCCATTCAGGATTACAGTGAACTAGCTGTACAGGTACTGCACTCAACCTCATTAGATACTAGACATTTGTAATCCAAATGTATTTCTGTAGCAGTGGCATAGGCCAAACTACTTGGGGCATTAACTAACCAGTGGGAAAGGGTGTACTTGGAATGTTCCTGAGTGACAACTAATGGTTGTAA
This sequence comes from Schistocerca serialis cubense, assembly GCF_023864345.2. Classification (NCBI taxonomy): domain Eukaryota; kingdom Metazoa; phylum Arthropoda; class Insecta; order Orthoptera; family Acrididae; genus Schistocerca; species Schistocerca serialis. The sequence goes on from NC_064640.1 coordinate 119,739,717, forward strand.
TGTTGTTGATATTACTCATGGCAAACGTTTTTGAATGGGGTAAATGCAAAACTGACACACCTCATTGTGGTAGGTCCCTAGTCTGTCTGTTTAAGAGTGTAGCAAAGAGGTGTGCTTGAAATTTATTTTCCTCCTGTAATTACATACATTAGCTAAATTTGGTAGATTCTGTATTTGTAATGTAAATGTATCCACCATTCAGAGATTAGGCCTTAACCTGTCCCTGCTGGCAGACTGCTGCCTAAAACACAGGAGCAGTCTAAGATTCTGAAATGTGATCGCTGTATCACTGAACTTCCCCGCTGTAATTGTCAGTAGATGAATCTTGGTCATATTGCTGCTTCTTTATTCAAACAGATCCTAATTTGGCATCACAAGGCTGAATGTACCCCATTCCAGGCAATCCCACATCAGAAACTCTGAAGTGATGCTGAAATTGAATCCAAGTCCTTCCACACAGTGCTAACCAGTTAGAGGTGGTCATTCTGTATTGAAATTGTTTTTCTGTTACATACATCAAATTCGGTAGGTTTTCTGTTTTTACTGTTTATTTGTGTAGTGTTTTTGCATTGTGTTGGAGATGATGATAGAAAGGAGAGTGAAATCTGGTGCTGACACACAGCTGCTGCCTCCTCCTCCTTCTCCTTCTGAACAGGGCCACTGAGCTTAACATCTCCATCTGACAGACGAATCACCATCAACAGTTTCAGATGCAGTCACTTAGTGATGGTGGAGAGAGGTTTGGAATTTATTCTGGGACATTGGTGCAGAATGGTGATGGGGAACTATTTGCCAGCATCTTTCCTCCCCTTACCAGCCACCATCAGAATTTGAACAGGCTTACCTCAGAGTAGAGCACCACTGCAAAAACATGAATAGTGACCTCAGCCGTGGAGCAAGGTTATATTTCTGTAAGTGCTTATCAGTGGATTGGGACATAAATCTATTGCTAAATTGGATTAAAAGATTTTAATTTTACCAAGAAATTGAGAACTTACAGAATGTGAAGACTCTGCTTCTGATGTAACCTTAAAAGCAGGAAGGCAAGTGTTTGATTCAACACTTATCATAAAATTACAGGGTCAGTGATGCATTATTTACCCAGTCAACACATGTGCCTACAGAGTATTAGAGTATACAGTTGAGTTTACTTATTAGTGAAAGACAGTCAGTGTGTCATTCTTACTAAAGATGTCAAAAGCAGAAGTAGCATCCAGCATACTAAAAGGATGGATGGTAGGTACATTAGTGTTGACAATATTTATAAATGTCCTGGCATGTGACATTTGTAGCTCTCTAAAAGTGCATTTATGAGCCATATCTTACGGCACTATAACAGTGTAGTGTTGCTGTAGTGTGACTGCAACAGATGGCAGTTTTATTGTATGGCTGGGTAATATTGCTGATATCACAGGTAGTTGCCATTTATATTGGTGAGGGATTGCTGGTGTTGCCCACCAAAGGTGGAGAATATTTTGTATTGTAGGGCAATATTTATGTCCTTATCTCTAAATGGTTGCCACTCACTTTCACCTTTATTTCCCACATCTCCCACTGAGAGCAGTTCTCGGACAAATTGCTTGTAAGAGAGTTTAAAAGTTCTGACATTTTGGTAAATTCTGGAACATGTATGTTCATTAGTTTAATTTTCTGAAGCATTCTCCTTGCTTAAAGATCACATCAGTAAAACCCAATTTCTCTTGATCTTTTTAACTTGATTCTTTGTGTGATATTAAAACAGTGAGGTGGAAAAGTGTCCAACAATTTTTTTTAATATTTTTTGTTAGTGTGACATAGTAGTAGGATTAATAAACAGGAAGAGAATATTTGCAGAAGCTAGGCCTGTTGCATTATGAGTATGCTTAGTCATAGTTAATACAGCAGAAATGTTCAACAAGCCCCAGTGGGAAATGATGAAAGAAAGGTTCTGCATGTTGTGGAGAGACATATTTTCAAAATTATGCAGGACCAGATTTCTCGAATGTACATTTCACATTATAGCCACATCATCAAAATTTGAGATATTTACATTATGCAGAATATCAATAATAGTTTTATTGTGTGCATCTCTAAATGAAATAGAGAGGAAGAAAATAATTCTGGTATGTTGTGTAACCTGCATAGCATATTGTACATGGAATTCAGGATGCAAAGGTAATTAAAATCCTAACTTGTGTGGAAAAAATTGCCTATATTATGGAGCATTAAGTGAACATTTATTTGTATGTCAGAAGTTAGTTTTCACTCAGAACATAATGTATTCCATTTATTATTATTATAATTATTATTATTAATATTATTGTCATTATTTTTAGGAAATGGTACTATTGACTTCCCTGAATTCCTCACTATGATGGCAAGAAAAATGAAAGACACAGACAGTGAAGAGGAGATAAGAGAAGCCTTCCGCGTATTTGACAAGGATGGTAATGGTTTTATTAGTGCTGCAGAGCTAAGGCACGTTATGACAAATTTGGGTGAAAAGCTGACTGATGAAGAAGTTGACGAAATGATAAGGGAAGCTGATATTGATGGTGATGGACAAGTTAATTATGAAGGTAGGAAACAGCAGCAGCATTGTTTTTTTACTTGTGTGTGTGTGATCTTGAACGTAGCTTTTCCCCCATATGAAATGGTACCTGGGATTATCTGTTTTCAGTTGTTTCTTCTCTCGCATATGGCTCTTTTGTGTGTTGTAGATCAACTTACCCATGTTTTCTTCTGTCAGAGGAGGATGATGATTGATTTCATTTGCATGTAGGCACTTAAATGTTCAGATTGAAGTTGCTGGTACAAGAACAGTTCACTTGAATCCTAATACCACAAAAGTATTACAGAAGAAGTCTTTAATTTTTTGTCTGCCAGATATTCCCTCATATTGTGTGGCTGATAAATTCTTTAAAATAGAAAATGCTTTAGTTGTCTTGCATGATAAACAGCACAAATCTTTTTCTGGATATGTCTTCCCTTGACCATATTGTGTTCCACATGACTGTGACCCTGTGCCCCAAATTAGTTGACTATTCTAAGCTTTCATTGCAGCCAAGTTGTGTATCAAGTTTAATTTCAGTATGTGGCTTTGCTGTCAGCTTTCTACCAGTTCAGTGACAGCATAGTTCTAAAATATTTTAATTACTCAGCTCTCATGGCTTCATTCATACTCTCACGGAGTGTGAAAAAGTCTGATATTTTGTGTTGAAGCTGCACTGAAGTCTTTATTACAAGACCTAATTCTTAGGTATGATGTGGTGGTAGTGGTGACCACAATACACATCATATCTGCTCACACACTAAGGTGTGGAATTTGATTTTTTAATGCTGAAAGTTACACATCAGTATTGTGAAAGAATTCAGCCATGTATAAAATTGTATAGCATTTGAAACTGCATTCTGAAATATTATCATTGCAATTTTGGTTATAATAAATACTTTTTTATTGAAAATGGGACAAAAGTGAGATTTCAGCAGGTCTATTGGTATGTTGACCAATGGGTGGGGATAGGGACAGAATTTGCAGGGGTTGTCAGAAAGGAATTGTCCTGTTGGTGTTAAGATTATAGTCATAGTTCATGGAACATTAGTTCAGCTGAAAGGTATTGTGGAAATTCATTTGTGTCAAGTGTGCATTTCTCCTAAAAAGAACTGTGATGCTAGTACTTATCTGTTATATCTTTCCTGAAATTACCAATGCGGATTGCCTCTAACAATTAATGGAAGCAAATCCCAGGGATTCCCTTCCAGATTTTTAAGATTGTGCGTGAAACTTTTGTTCATTTAGAGAGTGGAAGATCATTTTAATACAGGGACCTTCAGTGTATTTCTATAGTTTGAAAGAAATATACCACTTTAATCTTTGTTTCAGGACGTAGACATTATAGTAAAAATGAAACTATTAATGTTCCCTGCAGTGAAGTAGTTTCATTACCTAGAGGTAACAGCTGCACTGATGGTAAATTTGTGGTGGCCAGGTGCAATCATCAGTAGACAAGCTCTTCAAAAAAGTTGTACTCCTGAACATTGAAGAATTTGATGATTGTATCTTACCACACACATAATAATACTTAGTTTCAAATTAAATTGTGTAACTGTAAATATGTCAGACCTATAGCCGTGACTTTGTATGCACAATAATGCTTGTATTATGAAGTGGTCACTCTTGATTGCAAATTTCTCCTCTTGCAGATTTCCATGCCCTTGCTCAAATAATTTTCACTCGGTGTAGCAGTTAGACTGGGCTCAGGCCAAAGCTGTCTAAAGTTCCGGTGGTCAGTGCTTTAAAATGCTTTTTCGGAATGTTATTTGTCTTCAAGCACCCCCAGTATAAGGTTCTCAGTGACTTTTTGTTTCATTATTTTTTTTAATGTTTATGTATAGTTTTTACTTTTCTAACCCATTATTCATGCAACCAAACAAAGCATTGCTGTGCATCGTACAGAACATTTTAACCCTGGACACAGTTATTGTAGGTTTAGTCCATTTTACTGACTTTAGTTTCTTTGTCACTGTTGGTACATGATTTTTTTTTCTTTGCAAGCCAGTCTACATAATTTTCATTTTGTGAAATTGAGTGTTTAGCTAGTTAATGGACAGTAAATGTAAAACAGCAGCTTTTAACAGTCCCTGCAAATTGTGTTAATAACTAGAGGACTGAATTAGCTTCTTTTGTAATTTTTCATGTTACTAAATTATGTAACTAGCAGACTTTTTTGTCCTATAACATAACTGTATAAGCTGTTGGCAGTGGAATTAAGTGTTATAGTTGCAGTTTGAATGCAAGTGTTCCTGAATCATTACTAATGGCATGGTTGTCTTCTCACACAGTCATAATAATTATTGTATCTGCAAATGAGGGAGGATCTCTAATTGTGTGCTTTGATATGTTAGTTGTGCTAAGCAGACGTCTAAAAGATTTTCTGCAAGGGGCTGTCATATTTTGTAATATGCGGTTATATAATAAACTGACATTCATGAGGTAACTGACATTATTGGGATTAATAAGAAGTGTCTCCATTAGAATGTTCAGCATCCATTTCATCTAATTAGAATACTCAGTTAATTGTAAGCATATTTAGCATTGATTTTGTGTAGGCTTGGGGTAAAACTTTTTTTCAGTTCTGGTAATACCTTTTTCACAATACCAATTTCTGATTTTAGCTTCCTATCCGAAATGTTGACTTTATAGCCATGTTGGCTACTGCTGAGAAAAATTAAAACCTTAAACATCATTATTTTTATTTTTTATCCATTTCTCTCACAGTGTCCTCCTTTGTAGATTTTAATTTTCTTGGCATTCCAAATTTTAATCAGTGCTAAATAGCATGCAACAGTTCACATAGCTTGAAAATTAGTCTTCACTTATGTGTTTGACATTCACAGTATGCTTTTTATCTTAAATTTAGTGATACTTTTAAGATTGTTTGCCATTTTAGTAAGGCAGAAACTGCTGTAGATCTGCATGAATAACAGATAAATGGAATTATCATATTTTGCTGCTAAGAAAGAAATTCTTACACTGCAGTGTTATGAATATGTAGATGTTGATCCACTTTGTGTTACTTCTTCTAGTATTTTGCAGTTCAGAATTGTAATTGGTAATTAGTTCCCCATTGTTTAGAATTTGTTCCTGTTTGTATGTGAAGATATTTGGTTAATTGGTATTCTTTGTAGTATGTATGTTATGTTGCAATGCTTGAGAGAGAAAAACGAAGTTGATGCTCTTGTATTTAGTGCAAGTAGATGAAGTCTCTGCAAGTAAAATTAAGGCAGATAAATCTTTTTGACAATTGAGTTTTTTTTTTAATTTCATCATAGATGCATTCATTTTTTGTACTGGGAACTAATATCAAACTCGTACCAAAAACGTGCCTATTCATAATCAGAATGAATTTAGTTTTTATTAATGTAGGAGTTCGTACAACAATGAAATATACTGTAAGGAAGATGATAAATGAGGAAAGCAAAATGACTGTTAGTAGACAGGCCTTCTAAGTTTGGATACAATAGTACATTCAGTGCCAAATTTACAGTATGTCTACAGTGCCGAATGGAGTGGTGACATGCCAGTCAACTGAAGAAAATCATGACAATGTATCTGATCACTATTACATGTTTCCTAGGCAGCAGTTGCATTTTTATGCAGGAATTTCGTGTTCTGGTAGTAAACTGTTCACTCCTTGCAATTGATTAGTTTTTCCCCTGATCACTGTGGAGGGATGTGGTGGGAATGTCAAGTTAGCTTTAATAGTGCTTGAAGTGAAAATGGGAAATCTGTACAAGATTTGGTTTGGGGACTTGGTATGACCTCTCAGGCTCCAAAGGACAAAATTATGCCCAGAATGTTTTGGGTGGCATAAACCACTCTGAGATTAATGTGAAGAAATCTCTGTTGCTCTGGATAAATCCCATGTTGATTCATATTCATAAAAATGTGACCAAAGAGGAAGGGCTTTAGATTAGTGATCAGTTTAACTGTTTGCTTGTAGCACAGGAGATAAATGTGGTAAAATTAGTTCTGTCTGTTAGGATTGATGACTGGAAAAGTGAAATGGGTGAACAGGGTTGGTACCTAATGTTACATCCAGGGAGGAGGAGGACTGTCATTTTGCAACAATTAGTCGTGAACTGTTGGCATGTTTAAAGACTGATCCAAATCTATTTGGACAGTAAGACAGCTGGTGAAACAAAAACATGTTATTGGAAGATTTCAAAAGGCAGATTCTGACTGACACTAGCAACTCTTCTGAAACAAAACAAAAATCCACAAGGGCAAATCAATAATGAAATAATGTTAGTTTTCTTTCATTCAAGAGTTGATTGAAATGGAATGTGTGTCTGCTAAAGGAATAGAGAATGGTAAATTTTACACAAGTGTGTGTGTGTGTGTGTGTGTGTGTGTGTGTGTGTGTGTGTGTGTCTGTGTGTCTGAAGGTTATGGTCCACCATGTTACCAGATGCCCCAATGTGAGGGAGGTGCTGTTCAGATTTGCTGTGGAAACTCTTCTCTAGATCCTAAAGTCAGAGTGGGGTGGCACAGTGTTTAGCTCACTGGACTTAAATTTGGGAGGATGATGGTTTCAAATTCACGTCTGGCCAACCTGATTTAGGTTTTCTATGATTTCCATAAATTACTTCAGTCAGATACTGCGAGTGTTCCTTTGAAAGGACATGGCAGACTTCTTTCCCCATCATTCCCTACTCAGATGAAATCAATGACCTCACAACTTCTTTCCCCAAATCAACCAACCTAGATTTTAAAGTCAAGACTTAGGTCCCCTGGACTTCTTTCCTCAAACATGTAGTCTGCAGTGACCACTGCAGGAAATTTTAAAACAGATACGGCAGTTGAGCATGAATTTGTGATCTGTTAAAAGATCTCCTCTGCAGTAGATGCAGATAAAGCACGTTTGTAATGGGTCTGGATACATTTTGAGCACGATAAGTATACACAGTGCTGTTTTACATAGTTCCCATAATTAAGTTACTTTGACTTAGGAGTTCCAGACTGTTCTTATATTCAGTGAAAACAACTAAACAATCGCATATCTTTTGAGAAATATGAACAGTAATAGTTTTAAGCAATGAACCAACCATATATTGCCCTAATAGTAAAGCAGTTATAATTTAAACAATTATTTGAAAATAGTTGTCTGTTCTGGTTTGTTGCAAAGAGGTTAATGTTTTATGTGTGCAGTGTTTTAAAATTATGGCAGTTGTGCGGTTGTCTTTGAAATCATTATAAGTGAAATCCCACTTTCTCAATTTTCAAGAAAATCGAGAAAAAAATATCTAAAAATGTGACAAAATATAAATGTGGGAAATAACTTTTTAAGCAGTAAAGGTTACGTATAGGAACTTCCTTGCCTATGTGTAGTTTATAATACGCTCTATACTCACCAGGGTCTTTCATTACCTAATTAAGGTTATCCAATTTTTATACTAAGTTTAGCTATTGAAATAAGTAGAGCTGGTAACTGTCTGGGAATTAGAAATTTTGACTTAATTTCATTTGTTATAATGAATATTTATGAAAAGCCTGCAACTCTGTCTTTCATTATTTAAATAATGAAACAGTGCACAGTTACTTTTTTTGCTTTGCATGGTATTTAGAGAATTTCTGATTGTCAGGTGCAAATATTTACTCAGGTATTGTGTGATATTTTGCCTCTTGCACAGTTGTAACTTTTTTGTGGTTATAAGGTGCTGTGCTGCCTTCATGATGCGGAAAACCATACTGTTAGTGAAACATCACAAAAATACTTAAGTAAATATTCACACTAGACAATGAAAATAAATTCTCAATGTGTCATGTTATGCTTAAAAAGTATGTAACTTGTGCAGTGTTTAGTTATTCAAACAAAAACATTGGAGCAATGCAAAGGGAAGATAAAGGTGTCACATGGCACTGCTAATGGCCAAACAACTAAACACTCGAAACGTGTGTAATGCAAAGTTTTCATGATGATCACAACCATCATGAAGTGGTGCATGCACAGAAGGGACAATTTGAAAACTGTTAAGAGGCCATGATACCTTCATTTGAATGAACCTGGTTTCTCCCATCAACCGTCATGTCAAATAGAGCTCAGCAGTGACAGGAACACAGCACAAATTTTTCAGATTCTTACTGACTTGGATGTGTTGAGTAGAGCATTAAACACTACTTTTAAGGCCAGTGCCATACAAGCTTAATTTTATGTCCATTGCATCAGTTTGTTCTTCAGACATTGTTTCATAAACTGTAAATCATGCAAAAAGTGTATGTTAATACAAAACCTGGTGTGAATTAACATTGTGAACATACATAATTTAATGGGAGTGATAAAAATGTTGTAGATTGTTGGAAAATGTTAATTCTGGGAATGTAAAAGTGGTCATTTCTTTTAGTATGAATGAAATATGCAAGTGAAAAAGAACCCTAATTGAGATCAGAGATGCAACTAACATGTCAGCAGCTATAACCAAATCCACATCACTAAGAGGTAGCCTGAATACAAGAGTATGAGCAGCTGGAGCAGGGTTGTGCAAATACGACTTTCCTTCATACTCGTGTTTTCTACATTTTGCTCTAACAGCACCTTCATGGCACTGACTTTATAAATTTCAGTTCTCTGAATGGTGTCCACAAAAGCTGTAGGGGTTTCTCTTCTACATTCTGTTGACCAGTGAAGCATAGTTGACAAAGCATGGGCAAATCAGTTGTAGCAATTACACACTGTTGACTTAAAAGTGGATGGTGTGTGTGGTGTGTTTCAAAAATAGGTTTACTGATGACTCTAAATAGTCAAAAGTATCTACAGATATGCTGCCACAGTTACTGGAAATCGTTCTGCTGGGCATACAGAAATCCATGTGATGCCATCATTACTGACATCACCCATTCTTCACAAATAACTACATATCTGAACATGCCATTTGGAGATTATTGTATTAATCATCTGAGGACTTGTAATGGCCTGTGTACTCACTAGAAAACTCCAGAGTATTATCTGTGTGGGAGGGTGGAAGTAGAGGTCTGCTATTAGATACTCCAGAAGACAAGAAATGCTGTATAACCTGACTTTGACAAGTCCAGATGAAATGGAGAGAGGAACTTTCGTATTGTGAAGAAACAAAATATCAATATAATAGGGCAAAACACACAATCAAGTGTCATGACTTACTGCTGTATTTCCCTCTACTTGAAATACCACAATATTAGCAAAAAAACTTTCTACTGATATGTTTTGTGTTACAGATATGAAGTCCAGATGTGGGATTTCAGTGAAGTGGTCAAAGCAAATTGAAACAGAATAGGCACATTTGAATAAAGCCTTTGTCACATTAAGAATTGCTTATGCATTCAAACAATCCAGTCAAATGCAAATGTGATTACATTATGAAATGATGCTTTGGGACTGCTTGAATGCAGAAGCAATGTTGAAAGTGAAAAAATGGCTTTTGTCAGCTGTGCACATTACGTACCATTTGACTTTGGCCACTTCATTGAAATCCTACACTTCCATTTTGAATAGCTACGTAACACTGCCAGGTCAGTAGAGAAGTTTGTTGTTCAGATTGAATAAGAAGTCACAGCACTGAAATGTTTCTAGTCGTAATATATTGATGTTCGTTTGTGTTTGAGTTCCCCCTCTTAGATCTTAAGTGATCAGTTCTCATGGTAAGACACAGTTTTCCATGTGAACTATTCATGCCACTGTTTTTGGAATGATTGATTTTATATTCTGGGTAGTCTTCTGCAGTTCTGTGTGTTAGAGATAACATACTAAAGTTGTTAGTGAAAACTACAGCCTGACACACATTCACTCCTGCTGGATATATTTAGGGTGAGCACTCTTAGCAGACCCGTCAACCTAGTTTTATTACAAAGCTGAAAATGAATGCTGTTGACACGTGGAATAGCTCATTTCACTAGTTTCCAAGCTAGTGCTCTTCCTCTAGCTGTAGCAAACGCTGACCTATGTTCCCACTAGTGGCTCTCGGGCTTTCCTCCAAGCGAGCCGTGTTGTGAAAGGCATATTCATTGCTAAGGAAGTGGGTGCTCTCTATGTAGTAAGAATACTAACAAATAAATTGTTGTGAATACATAGTGGAAAACTGTTATCCATTTAAGATACTAGTTTCTGACCACTGGCCTTGCACTTGAGTGACTTAGTAAAAATTTTATTTTTGTTGAAGGTTAGAAAGGTTTGGTTGATTTATAGATCTGAAGAAGTTTAAGAATGAGGAATCATTATTGGTTCTGTAAGGTGTAGGTACTGTAATGTGAGCATTTTCAGAAAAGGTGCCAGCTACAATTACCCATGGATGTGTACATTTGGATTCTGAAATTTTTACGTAGTTACTCTTGTCAATCAAAATTTACCATCAGTTAGCAGACTACTGCAAGCCTTCTATACCAGCCTTTTACTGGCTTGTAAATGGATTTGTAGGTAGTGAGTGAAGTGACATGTTACTTCCTGAAAATAGGTTGAGAGCTTGAAAAGTATATGCTAAGTTATTGATTTTGAAAAAAATGTTTTTAGTAGCTTACTCACATGCCATAATCTTGTGCTATCTTAATGCATTTGTGTGAAGATTGTAGGGTCTATAGACCCATTTCTTTTTCACACTTACGGTCATGCGTATTATGCATGGATAGACCTTTTTGGGAATTTTAATTGTTCTGGAATAATGTTTAAATCTAGTCTTTTCCAACGTATATTGCTCACATAACTGCAATATTTTCTTATTTCCATAAATCATACAAGTACCCAACTACAGTGTTCTTCAGTAATTTGAGCAAGTCATTTTTCTACTTCCTTGGAAAAATTAGTTCACAGGAAAATGATTGGGGGGGTGGAGGTAATATTTGGTCGGTGCAAGACATTTTAACCCTCGAGCAGTTTAACACGTGGGCATGTGGCACACTTTGTGCAGCGTAAAGAATAGTTGCCCTTTGTTAACAAGGTAAACATGTATGAGCAAAATCACAGTTTAATCTTAGTTTAATTAGACAATGTTATCATAAACTGAGATACATTACTGTTTACTGAAACAATAATAAGACTTTCATTACGGACAGATGCAAGTGTTACCCTCAGTAATGAGCCCCTCAGAGCATTAAACAGTAAAGTTGGATCAGATGCCTACCAAATGCTCATTTGATTACTAATTATCTTGTAGATAACAACCCAATTACAGGATTCTGCTGCAAGCTTGGAATCTGGGTGTTTTCTTGCGTGGATTGTAAACTTTTTCTTGCCTACATTGCTGTTTATTTTATATTACTGCTGTTCATTTGGATACATGACAACTTATTACTGTGTTACCGGAAGCAATAAAGAAGCAATAGGTAAAACAGTGGAACAGAACAAAAACAGTCATTTGTTGTTGGTGTGCTTTATACATGGGCACACCCACTTGAGGGTTAACATAAGTATAAAAGTTAGTTTTGGCAGCACCTACCATTCAAATTTCTTTCCAGTTTTGTTTGTTCTTCAATTTATGCAATGTGAAAGTTGATATGATAGTATATAGATCGGCAAATGTTGGGAAGTAATGTTTGGTTGTGTTATAATAATTACTGTGACACTTCTCTTATTCTAATATTGGTTCGTGTTGGTAATTGCTGGTATTGCTAGTAATTGTGCATGGGTTGTAAATGTATTTTATGTCAACATTTTTGATTTGTGTGGAAAAGAAATATATCCATTGCTTAATTCAGACTTTTTCCTTTATTATAAATGTGGCCAAAATGTACTGGGAAAGTGAGCCTTTGATTTCTGGCAGTTATGTAGAAGTGTCACTTACCCTCAAGTAATTCTGTTAGGTTGGGGACAATTCAGTTAGGTTGTTAATTTTTCCTCTTTTTGCATTTGAAGTTGATTGTATTTTTGGCAGGTTGCATTATTCATGAGATTTATTTCTTTAATATTGGCCAGGGAGTTACAGGTAGCCCTTGTGGAATAACATTGTGTTCCTTCTGTCATTTGTAGTCTGTTTGGTGCCAATCAGTGTATGTTTACACAAATTGGGATAGTCTCTTAGTATAAATAGTTAACATTCTGCTCAGAAATTATTCTGCTGCTATATTTGTCATGCTTACCCTACTTAAAAATTTAATTACAGGATTTGTGCTTCATACAAAGTTTTATACTGAAAGCTGGTACTACTATAAATCAAAAACTTTCATAGTTGTTAAGGTTCAAAACAGTTAATAAATATTATGCTGTGGTTTGAGATTTTCTTGAAAATCTTAAAATTTCATCTGCTGAGAACAGAACTCACTTCTAATTGAACTCAATTTTTGTTGCAGCTACAACCCTGCAGATGTGACATTGCTTTTTTAAATTGTGGTTCAGTTTGGCTGTTACTTTTTGTCAGTCATTACTGATATTTTCGTACAGTGAAAAGATGTTTCATTTCAGCTTCAGCTCCAAACACTAGATGCCATTTTGCTTTGTCTTCATCTTTATCATTAAAATCATGTCATCTGTAGTAATCTCATATCACTTCTTTCTTCACAATGGGTTGCAGTATCTGATCAGTGTTAATCGGGTATGGCTCTTGGTATTAATACTGTAGCTTTTTCACTGTGTATTAAATGGATTGATGAAATTGTCCTAACTCTCTCTTTCCAAAAATGGATTGGTGTTCCTCTGTCATCTTTTACCTTCATTGTCCCACATAATCTGCCCCATAAAAAATTACTGTTTTCCTAATGGTTCTGTTCTGTATAAAAGTTTTAGTGATTCTTTTCTTACCCAAGCATATGTTGAGATTGCTGTTGGTTGGCTCTGCATCCCCACCCATATTCTCAACAATGGGAATTTGAATTCCAAAAATGTAATTAACTTCTTCACTAGTTGCCTGAATTTTTGGTGTAACTTGATTCATGTGTCCATGAAGAAAACTTCTTTCCTGTTTGCCAGGCCTCCACATTACAAATATATGAACAACATAACAGCACCAGATTCTTGGCCTTCAAGTGACAGCTCCTAATGGCTGTTACTAAATTTTTCCCCATGACGTTTGACATCACTGGACTTAGGGAGGACTAGAAAAATTAGAAATATAGTTATGAGCAAGTTTACATGGTCAGGTGACATGAAGAATAATGAAGGAACAAGTAGAGGTACATCAAGGCAGTTGTCAAAGAGGAAATGGGATAAATAATATACAATGTAACTTGCCAGAACTCGACCAAATAAAGAGCCTGTGAGTCTTGAGTAAATGCGAAGATAGTACAGAGAGGTAATATATAGTCTGTTATTTTAACTGGAGGAAAGAGGACAATTTAAAGCTTGATTGTTTGTTTCCTAAAGTTGAAAAGGAGTGCCCCAAGTCTTCTACAGGGGACTATTGAGGGTGTGGGGGGGGGGGGGGGGGGTTGCTCCATAGTGGTAGTGCAATAGACACTGGCCAAACTGTGCTCATTATAAATTGTCACCCCTCTGTAGAAACGTACACTGCAACAGAAATTCACAGCAACCTGTAGCAAGCCACAAGGTACATTGATCAGATATTGAAGCCAAGTGGTGCTCTCTGCAAATGGGTCTGGAAAGTTGGAATTTTCAAGTTAGTTACATAAACCTGAAAAATTTTGATGTGCTGGATATGATAGTCTTGAAAAAATAGTGCAAAAGGGATGGTCATTAGATAACAAAGTAAAAACAATATGGGGTTGTACCAGGCTTGTAGGATCTGAGTAACATCATTTCTATGCTAGAACTTTGTTAAACCCAAGTGCTCATTTCTGTTCCAAAGTATATGTGGGAGAGTTCATCCATACATACATATTCAGGCAGCTCTTTGCAACCATGGAAAAATTCAGTGTACATAGTCATTTAGTTCTTTCACTTGAATTATCATTATTTTATCTACATATTTATGTATACAGACGTATTGGTTTGGAGTGATTCATTACTAAGGCATGAGACTGCACTCAAAATTTTAGCATATTGCTGTGTGCTCAAGTTTCTGCTAGCCTTTAAATTTTATAGATGTGATGTGTGTGTGTATTGCTGAAATGTGCTCTTCATGTAGTAGTGTGTGAAGCTTCTTTTTGTATTGTTTGACAATTGTGGATTGGCAGTTGCTCACCTTAATACTTAATTTTCAGAATTCGTCACAATGATGACATCAAAATGAAGTGACAGTTCAAAGTTGACAGTGGTGGAGAAGAACGCTGAAACCAAGAATTAATGAACCTGCATTTCTGCTTTCCATTTAACACTTCTTGACAACACTTCTTGACAAGAGTAACTAAAGTGGAAAGAAGCTTGAATCAGTTCAATGTATCTAAGTGGTTGTATAAAAGAATTAATGAATGAAAATTTTTTGTGTAGTTTTCTTTCATGTAATGTTTTATCCCCAATGTGCAGTTTGCAGTTTTATTGATCATATATTCAAAATTGTGTGTGCATTTCAACTGGATTCATGCTGTGTAGTTCTTAAGTACTTAATGCTACTTACAGAAACTCACCTATTTGTCTTTCCTATAAAGGTAACAACAGTGTTACAGAAATCCTTTCATGAATGTTGGTCATTTGTGTATATTTTTAAGTACTTTTCTAAACCCAGTGCTGCAGAAAAAAGTGCTGTGGTGAAGGGGTGGTTGTTCCAGCCTCTGACATTCCTTCAGTAGCTTGTACAGAGTGTTTTGTGATGTGTCCTACACTTCTGAAATGTAATATGGAGTCAATGATATCAGTGTAATGGGCAGTTTCTTGCTTCACTGGACTTCCTTCACAGCATCACTGCCTACTTCTGCTGCACTGAATGTAAAAGACAAAATTGATCTGTTCCTTCATGTGAGGTATTGTCTGACAGTTATTTCATTCCTTTCCCAGTCTGAGATTTTTCGTATTGTTAGTATAAACAATGAGTATGTGTTAAATCTTTAAAGCTATAAGAATACATATTTGTAAATTGTCTTCAATAAAGAATTTCATTTATTGTGTATCATGTAAAACTGTTAATAGTTAATATATCTTCATTGGATTCTTAACCTTCATTCCTAGCTATCTTGCAAATTAGTTTGGAAAAATGTCAGAATACAACATGCTTGGCAGGCAGAACCTAGATTCCTTCTGTCCTATCTCAGAGCTAAAAGTGCAATGTGTTGTAGAGAAGTTGTACAATAAACTATTACTTTTTGGCTGTGAATATCTTCTGTGCCAATTTTTCAGATATTTAATGCCACCTGTGTTCAATGTTACCTGTACCATTATAAACTGAAGTTGGTGTCAGAAGTTTCCTTGTGTACAAATCATGGGGCAGTGGGGTGTTGCAAATGGGAGTAATGAGAATGCAAAACTTCTGTGAAAGGGTGAAATTTTTGATAAAGAAAATATGGTCACTTCTTTTGCAGAGAATGTTTCTGGCAGAAAACAAGATTGGCCTGCTGTACAAACAATAAGTTAGGGTTGCATTCTATAGAATATACTTGAAGTGCTAGATTTTACTGTAGTTAAGCCTTTAACAAGGTGTGTGCATGTGTACACACACACACACACACACACACACACACACACACACACACACACTCTTTCCATTCAAATTGGTTGAGAAGAGTGAGTAAAGTGGAATAAAGTTTGAATCGGTTCCATGTTTCTAAGTTTTGAGCAGTATTATGCACTTCGTGTGAGCAGGAAAGAGTTGTACATAATACAATATTTGTAAAGCATATATAGGGCAAAAAGAGGAAATCGTGGTTGAGGATTTCACAGAAGTCCTTGAAAATAGTGTAATAACTTTGTTTCCAGTGAAGCAGGTTCAAAAGTGGAAACACAACTGGCAAGATTCATCATCTAAAGAACCATGAAATATTTAGTGAGTTTTACATCTAGTAGCTCTTCTTTGTAAGTTAAGGGTATAGGAATAACTACGGACTGGGGTTAAAAATTTAATGTACATTAGGGATCAAATATTTTGAATATCTTAAAGTGCTGTATTCATTAGATGGGTTTCCTTTGTAATAGCATCACATAATTACTTCCTTAACTGCCTCTGACCTGTGTTCATGTACACTGTGAAATGTTTTGCAACATATAGATAGTAAGGTTTTGGAGCCTATTAAGAAAATTGTGTTAACAAGAATGTGTACTTCAGGTTATAGATGCTGTAGTATTTATTTATGTCTGAAGTAAACAAAATAATTAGCCACAGGTATGTTTATTGCTGTCAAAAACTGTAATGTGCACTTCCAAAGCAATTTAATTTTACTATCATATCTTAAGAACTGAAAATTTGTAGATAAGTATGGAGATAATACTCAGAGTAGACAGTTACAGAATTTAAAAATCTGAGTGCAGTACAACATATAACTTGGTTTTTGAAATTGGGTGGTTGGGGCGTAAGTCCACAAGATCATTTATTTCCCTCCTTGGCACTGATTGAACTGTCTTGTAAACAGATCATTTACGAAACATGTCTCGGAAATAATCAGCATAATATTACTGTTAAATACCTGGTAGGGAGATCTTTTATATTACGTCCAGTCGTCTTTCAGCCTTTGTCCCACTTCAACATGGGGTCGGCCATGTTAGTATGGATTTTGCAGTGTTAGTTGCAGAGGGTGGCTGGATGCCTGTTCTGCTGCCAGCTTGAACCCCCCAGGATGTAAGTAGTGTACCCCAGCTATCTGCGTCTACTGTAAGCCATGAAATAGTGCAAACATTTTCAAATGTCTGCGAGTTGTGTAACTGAGGCAGGTAGAGACCAGCCCGGTATTCACCTAGTGGATGTGGAAAACCACATCCAGGCTGGCTGGCATATCAGCCATTGTTCGCCAGGCAGATTCGATCTGGGGCCGGTGCACCTACCCAAATCCAGGAAGCAGCGGGTTTTGTATATTATATCCAATGATGAATACAAATTGCAAAAATTTCAACAGCTGGTAGGTACTATAAATTGAACTATCCTCGAAGTTGGGAAAGACAATACTAAAATTTTGTGATGGGAGTACCAGTTCTAATGTATGGGTCAAAGAAGTTGTCTGCCAGTCAATGGAGGTGGATTGAAGCAACAGAGATGAGACTTACGACCACTAGCTGGTGAGACTCGATCAGATAAAGAATAGTAAATCCAGAAATGAATTGGGTGTCAAGTGTGTGTCATAAAATAGAACAGTACAGAAAGATATGGAATGAATTAATAATAAACCTGAAGGGAAAAAGTGATGTCAGATATCCTAAAAGATGGAAAGATCAGCTGCAGTCCGCTTGAAATTGGAAGAGGCAAGAATCCCTTAACCAAAACTAAATATGATGATGATGATTAGCTTATTTCATAATTTATGTGGCAAGTCATTTCCAAAAGACAAGCAGCTTTGATTTCCTGTGTAGTGAGCCAATAGGTGGAATGATAAAAGGATGGTTGGCCATATGTTTGTGTTAAATGTGCTTTGAATTATAAGGGCCTAAAGCACACTACCTTTGATTTTGAGATTGTAGCACGTGTGCATTCCCCTGGTGTACTTGGCAGGGCACAAGATTGACATTGGGGGGAGGGGGGGGTCTGTAGGCTGGTGGTTACATCACTGGCAGTTAGCTCAGTTCCTGGTGACCAGCTCTCTAACATGTTGTGGGCAGATTGAAACATCTACTCAGTGTAGTGTTATCTAATAAGCTACTTCAGCAAGCAAGCAGGTAAACTGATAAGTGAATTGCCATTGTAGTGTTACAGCAGAGGGCTTGCCACAGGTTGGCAGTGAT
The DNA here is from genome assembly GCF_023864345.2 of Schistocerca serialis cubense. Taxonomy (NCBI): domain Eukaryota; kingdom Metazoa; phylum Arthropoda; class Insecta; order Orthoptera; family Acrididae; genus Schistocerca; species Schistocerca serialis. The sequence continues at coordinate 119,757,911 of NC_064640.1, forward strand.
TATATTCCTGCAATATTTATAGTACAAATTGATATCAAGCAGGAAATTGAGGAGCTTGGAACATTTCATATACATCCCAGAAGATACATGTAGTGTTGTAAAATCAATAAATGAATAGGCTGTGATTGAAGAATACTAGTAGCATACTGAAATCAAACCTGAATATCATGCTTTTCACAGGCAGTCGCCTTAATTGTTAGTCTATTTTGACATGTCTCCAAATCTGATTTAAACATTTTGTTCTATTCTTCCCAAACAGTCAAAGGTTTTCTATACCAGAATGGGATCACAATGGAGAAATGTGGTTTACCTTGCCACAGGGAATGTGTACTAAGTGAATTAGATTTAGTGGACTGAAGCAGGGTGATGAAATATTTATGGTGTGTGTTTGGAAAATGGATTCTAAATTAATGAATATAGCATGACTACCTAATCAGTGGGTGTACCAAGAAATATGTTTAAAGTGTATCCAGAAACAACACCTCTGTCTGACCCAAGGTACTTCCTTGTGATTCGTCAAGACATGTCAGACTGAGCACTCACAGAAAATTGGAATACAAAAGATAGCCAAATTTCCGTTGAAAAAGTATACAAAACGTGTATTCAGTACCATTTTAATTTTCACTCGCAAAATAAAAAAAAAAATACAATAGACACGCCTATTTGTTTCAAAAACCAATAGGAGAGGTTGCATTTGCGGTCCTGAGGCATTTTCTTAAATTTAGGATGACGTGGAGAGCAGCTTATGCGAATAGTGTCTACAAGGTGGGCGGCCGTTCATCTGGAGCGATACTTGTTCTTAAAAAATTTGGAAATCAAATTTCACAAGTATATGTGACACCAATCATAGTAGCCAGGTACACGGCTAGTATTTTTTGAAATTTTCATATTTTTCTGGGACATGTTTACTGCAAAATTCTTCAGCGGTTGTTATTTTATACGTTTGTAAGGAAATCTCTTTATGCAAATGTATTATCTCCATACAACTGCGCAGTCACATCCGTTCATTCCGCAGCTGGAGAAACTTCACAAGGCTATTTTAAGAACCGCGACAGCTTCTCCATCTTTGAAAAGTCTAGGAATCTTGCTACAAATTCCTTCTTAAGATCTGACAAAAAATTTTAGAATACTGAAATGTCTGTTTAAGAATTATTTTTATATTCAAAAATGGTTGAAAAGTGACAAAGTAATCGACTTACAATGATTTTTTGAAAGATACCCAACTTGCGACGCACAGAAGACACACTTCGTATCCGATCGTATATTAATTTCGCATTTCACTGTAGCCTGCTACTAAGCGCATTTAAATGTTTCAGAATGTCCTTCAACAAAGCCACAGCTTGCGCACTGCATTAGTTTGCTAGGAACTCAGATTGTTTCTTGCTCCTTGTGAATCCGTTTCGTAAGAAGGATGCTACTTTTATTTGCTAAAAACGTTCAATCACTTGATGTTTACGTAGTCAACGAACATTGTTGTATTTCAGTAAGTCAGAAAGCGCCGAATCACACTCAGAAAGAAATTCTATGCACTGTCTGTGCCGTAGAGCAGAGAGAGATCTCGTACAGTTAATCAGCTTGATAAAATCTGCCCATTACTTCTTTCAGAGTCACACTGTTTTCCAAAAAGGGCTGCCTCGTGAACTATGCACAGACTAGTAGCCCAGCATTCTTATCTTTGATTCTCTTTACTATTCCTCTTTCGTTGCCGATCATTGCTGGGGCCCTGACAGTTAAGACACACCATTTTATCATAACTAATGTTTTGATTTTGTCATGAAGTCATCAAAAGTCTTGAATAGGCCTAAATCTTCTCTGCGAGTCTTGCCTTTCAACGGTAATGTTGCTTGTAATTCTTCCCTAAATTCTTTGCTTTCAATTTTCAAAAATCGCATGAAAATGATAGACATTCGTTCTTCATCAACAACGTCGCACAATTCATTTAGTGCTATGGCGTAGCAGGGCGCATTCTGCAGACGCTCGAGCAACCTACCTTTATTTTCAACAGCCAAAATTTCGGTTCTTTTTGTATTACTTCTTGCTGACAATGGATTACCCCGAATTGTTGCAACAACATCCTTTTCCTCTTCAAAAGCGTCAATGCCATTTCCAATATATATATATATATATATATATATATATATATATATATATTTTACACCATTTCAGTCAGAAAATTGTTTCTGGTGTTTGTTTAGCGTCGAACACAGACGCGTTGCTGCTTCTGCAGATTTTTCTTGCTCGCTCATAGAGCGAACTAGGAGGGCCCTGCTTGTCTTGTAAGAGCTAGATATGCCTGGAGTTTTTCTTTGCAAGCTTCACTACCCAGAGGAAAATTTTTATGGAACTGCTGATGAGCTATTTCGTAGTGTCGCTTTAAATTGGCACTTTTGACGAGAGCAACAGTTCTTCGACATATGAGGCAAACTGAGACAGCTCCAGGCCTATCAGGCAGCGCAGAACAATATTGTTCTGTCCGATCAGTCAAAAACTTCCTATTTCCACTATCAACTTTACGCATTTTTGGATCCATATCGATGCAAAAAAAAAAAAAAAAAACATTATAAGCCTCGATAGTAACGAAACGCTCCGTACCAGATCGCAACAACTACTGTCGAAGTGGCGATAAAATTTGTATATTTAGATTCGTTCCTCACAAAAATCCGGCACACAGCATGAGCCGACGTGCAGCAAAGGAGTGACTTCCCTGTCTAAGGTTATGCTATATAAAAATGTAACAATTTATAAATGTAATGTATACAATCAATGTAACAGTATATTAATGTAATGTCAAAAAGATCGCCACCGCCAACTGAACTCGCCCAAAATTTCATAAAGTAGCTTTAAGCTATCGTTCGAGTTACGACCACACAAAATTGTGCTTAAATGAATATGACTTCTCCAATTTAATAGAGGTTGCCAGACTCTGGAATAGGTTTATAAAATGTCCTTGTTCAATAAATAAATTTTTTGTGTTGCATTCATGTGTACAGAGCTTGCCAGCCGGCCAGCTTGCTTCCTTTCGTCTTCGCTCGTCAGCACTCACTCCTGCGTTCTACAGCATGGCAACTACGTATTTAATCTATCTGTAACTAAGCATTAAGAATTCTAATTATTCAACAGGCAGTTGTATACTACTAGAAAAAAACTATAAGGGTGTCGCTCAAACGAATTGTGATTTACAGAAAATATTTTATAAATAATTTGAGTACATATTTATTCTTTCACTATATTTTTGGCGGGCCAGTTTTTCACCTTCCATTCACTCGACTACAGTGTGGGAGAGAGCAAAAATATACTTCGCATACTTTGGTGGAAGTTGGCGAAGATTACCGATGCTGCTTTGCCTAATGACTGCTGCAGAAGGCTTTGCCACACGGATCTCTCATGCTTGCAATCATTTGCACATAGTCTGTGAATCTGCAGTGTACGTGTACTTCATTCACTTCACTTACCACCAGAATTTTTTGTTCCAATAGCGAATACAGATAGAAATTATTTGTCATTTGTGAATAACCAATATTATTCAAAACATTATTCACTTACATGAATAAAATCCTTCATTCGTCATCTTTGAATAAAAAGTGTTAACAAATAATAAATAATTTTGAAAGTGTATGACATTTATTGCTGAAGTTCTTTGTCGTTTATTAAACGAATGTACTTCTTGTTGTTTTTAAATTAGGTTTCAGGACAACTCATTTTGTCAACCTTCTCCTCAGAAACTTTATAATTTTGAAAGGTTTGCCGTTGTGACACCGAAGAAAATATATTAGACTCGTGCACACAATATATCAGTACGGCTCCTGAATTCGTCTTTATTTCATGATAACTATTTATGATTTTCAGCTCCCAATATTCTGTGACAAAAATTGAGAAATCAGTGGTAGTTTTTCGCAAATAATTCGTTGTTATTCCACGTTAGCTTCACTTCCCAAATTACATCTAAAACAAAATTTTCGTTTCGTCACAACATCATCTGAATCTTGTGACCCAATTTCATCCGTCTTCCTTTGGCTGTCTGTAATTTGCTGTAAACCTCCCTTCGTCATGGACAGCGATATGGGTGGACGATTTGTTTTTAAATCGTGGATAAGATATTGCTGTAAGAATTGCAGCCTGTGTAGAAAGGCGAAAAACGTCTTCCAATCGCCTCTTGACATTTTCTCCATAAAAACTTTGCCAGTGTGCGCGGCAATATTATTAACTCTTTAATGTAATCAAATCAGTCTCTCTTCCGAAACTCTTAAATGCCAAAGCTCCATATAACTGCATCCACGCATGTTGGATCGAGTAACTATTCCATATTATTGCGCAAAATTTACTTAGGGCAGGCAATTTCAGAGGGGACCAAATTCATATTATTCAAGAAAAAACCCTTGTTTCACAAAGCACCTAGCACCCAGTGTACGTTGGTCTATCCATTATTCATATGGTTTTGAAACGCATCGCAATTGGTTTTTGAACAAGTTTGAACACATTCTTTCTGAACGAATCATAAGTTGATTTCTAATGCGTGCATAGTGTACGAGATGTCTCTGCCAGGGAAATCCCCGTCGCATCCAGAAATACGAAACTCCCTGCAGACAAAAGGCGAGGGTGGTATAAGATCTGAGCCGAATAAACCCCAAGGGGTGAATGCCAATCGCTGTTTATGTGGTTGACTGGGTGTACAATGATAAGCGTTGTCATAATCATTAGCGAAATCCCTATTGGAGTAAACTACTGACATGAAGAACTGGTAAGAAAGATTACCTATCTTCTTGGTGTAGCCAAGAAAATGAAATTTTGACACAAAATTTTTGCCAGATCGTTACACAAGTAAGGGCCAGTTGTACAGTCCCCGGTAGCAACCGCTTATCTTCTGTTCTCGGAATAGCGCGAAAACGCGTTGTACGAACGCGTAATAGTGGCTGATCTGAGAATAAACGCAAGATAACTAAACTGACGACTCTCGCAGGGTTAGTGAAGTTAACCGGAGAATAAGTTTTGACAATGGCAGGAATAGTTACAGAGTTGGTGATGATATGATTGTTGGAAGGAGGAGAAACAGGGACATCCCACAAATTATATGGAAGAATATGACGATTCCAGATTTATGTAAAAATTTCCTACAACTACAACCTTTCGATTCATGCTTGAGGAACTGGAGCATGTAACTCAGATTTGAAACTATTTCCTCAAATAAAACTTTCTGCTTATAATAGACATAATAGGCATTGGATATTGGTATTACGTGAATTATATTCTATCGTGTTGTTTATGTAAATGAGGTAGATAAAAAATGACTATTTGTGTCAAAATAGTCTCGCTTATTTGGCGTATGACAAAATAGACGTAATTAAACCACACCAGTCTTGGGAACTACCCGTATTAACAGCTTTTACAGTATTAGACAACGATTTTTCATGTAGCAAAAAGTTTGACAAACTTTACTGTGGCAACAAATTCTTTCGCAGAAAGGAAAGCACACCGTGTAAGGCTTTAGCAAGATTAGAGAGAAAAAAATGCTGAGACCTAAGGACTGTAGAAGTGCGTGTACTGTCTTGCTTATCTCTTGTCTTTACTAGTTTTATGTCACACAAAAGAGAAAGTTCTTAGCTAATAGGCAACAAACAGTGCGAATTTTCTGAAAACTTCTTTTTCTCCCAGTCACAAATAATCCCACCCAGTGAGGGTCTGGTTTAAAAAAAAAAAAAAAAAAAAAAAAAGTGGGTTGGTTGTCAAACCCGTCGACAGAGAGTAGGAGAGGCATCACATAACACTTTAATTTCCACTGTCCTGAATATGGGTTTGATAGCTTCCATTACAAAATATACAAGTTTGAATTCCACAGTACGAAATACAGTTACGTGCGATAGAAGAAAGCTGTGTCAAGATGTGTGGCACTGCACTCTGGCACACATGAGACCAAATAACTTGTCTTCCATTTCCTCACACATACATATTTTATACAACAAACTCTTCAGAAAGATGTGCGCAACAAAATGAATATATTTTTGAGAAATTTAGTTGGGGACGCCACTATCAAGTTTTTGACCTGGTTCGGAAACATCGTAGATCCGGGACTGACGTAGAGTTAATCCCGAAACGCTTTCGGTTTACTTTGGACATCCAGCAGCATTCCACAAACGTTTTAGGAGCTCCTTAAATTTTAAGTCTGTTGATATTAGTCGTTAACAACTGAGTTCTAACTTTGTTCACTCGTTTTGTAGCACTACAAACCGAGGAACTGTGTACTAGTAATTATATTGTGGTGACCACGAGATCGACCAATCGACTAAGTACAGTGCTAAGAGTTACGTGAAGTGATATATTTCTCTCAGTTTGCTTTTGCGTGTTGTCTTGTAGACTCGTATGTTAGTAGCGATCAATTCAAATAAATCTTCACTGAATCGTTATGTTTTCCGTACATCATTTCCTCATTTGTAGTTAGCGTAACAGTAAAGCTTAAACCCTGCATTGGTGAAATATGGACAAGAACACACAAACATTTAATGACAACAGCATGCTCATTCTTATTGACAATGGAGACAACACTGACGCCCCTTACTAAAGCACTTAAAGGAGAAACTGTTGTTCTCTTCTCCAACCACTTCAATTCCGACTACAAATGTACTGTCGGGTTTCCACATCAAACTAGATTTGCAAAATGCTTCATCCTCACCAAACATCGGTAATGTGAAGCTCCCACTATTCTGGTCAACAAAGAGTTAATTCTGGTTTCTTCAAGTGGAAGCGATTTTTCACAAACACCAAGTGGCCAGTGACTTCGACAACTATGAGTTAGTGCGCACAGTTAGATAATGATCACATGAAAAACATTGAGAATGTGCTAAACGAACAATCATACGCACATGTGAAAGACTCGTTGATTGAACGTTATTCCCTGCCAGAGCACGAACGTTTGAACCAACTGCTTTCACCTCACACTTACTTGCAACTGAAATCATCTGAAGTGCTGAGGGAACTGCATTCTTTTGCAGGTGAAGATCTCGTGACTGGAACTGCTTTACGTCTGACATGTCTTAGCAAACTTCCTGCAAAAATACATCCTGTGTCGGTGGCGGATACTAACCAGCGATTGACAAATCTAGCAAAGAAGGCAGACATAATGGCTGATTACGTTCAAGATAATGATTTCTGTGACCAGATTTCATCTTCCGACAGCAGCCCCAGAACGTACATGATGAACAATGAAGATGCCCCTGGCCCCGGAATGCACATGACATCTGTAAATGCTACTGGCCCCAGATCATGAGACTTCACGAGGAGGAGGAGGAGGAGGAGATTAGTGTTTAACGTCCCGTCGACAGCGAGGTCATTAGAGACGGAGCGCAAGCTCGGGTGAGGGAAGGATGAGGAAGGAAATCGGCCGTGCCCTTTCAAAGTAACCATCCCGGCATTTGCCTGAAGCGATTTAGGGAAATCACGGAAAACCTAAATCAGGATGGCCGGAGACGGGATTGAACCGTCGTCCTCCCGAATGCGAGTCCAGTGTGCTAACCACTGCGCCACCTCGCTCGGTACTTCACGAGGAAGATGCCGCAGTCACGACCAGCAAATGGCTAAGGCAGTGAAAACCAGTCAATGAAAATCAATGGCTGGTCACATATAGGTCAGTACCTACAAACAAAACTTGGATGCACAAAGAACAAAACTTTGATGGCAGTGTAACTGCTTCACGTAAAAAGACAACTTGAAGTTGATTCCACAGAAAGTTTGGACGCAATTCAAGACAATGTACAATGCTGCGCAATTACCCAAACAGGCACGATGAGCTATAGTGGGTGGCCACAGATGCATCATGCAGATAACACCACCCAGAAAATAACAAAAATAAGTGTAGTGTACGATGCAATGCTAACCATCTGTCTATTACAGACAGAAATATTGGATGCACATTCCTGGTGGATTCCACTCCAGAAATTAATGTTTTTCCGTGGTACTTCTATTCTGAACAAACATCAGCCACATGCCATAACATGATGGCGGCAAAACAATAACTGCTTCATCACCTATGATGAACGAGACACTTCGTCACGTTTGTCTCCTACTTACATGCCGAATGGAAGTTCGTCAACGCTGCTGTCAGTGGTGCAACCATAGAAGCTGGCTTTCTAAGAGTTTTCAAGGTGTAGCTATATCTGATTAATGGTTGTTTAGTGAGTGCTAACACAAACACTTTCTACCTGTCACGTTGACTGTGCCAGAGCTCTCTCTCTCTCTTGCCCACATGAAGATTTCTATTGTGTATTCAGTGGATCCACAAGTCTCGTTCTTCAGCAAATGTGGACCAAGCAATCTGTTTCTTCTGCTACAGTATCCATGATAGGTGAACTAGGTGCCAGATCCAGCGACGCTATATGTACACAGTTGTTGAATGAATTCTCTGCATGGACAGACCCAGCCAAAGCATGAGAAAAACATTGCCGCACAACGCAGCATCATATCAATACCGTACCCAGATAGCTTGTATTTTGCTGTGCACATCACCCACCTCGGAAGAAATTTGCAGCAGCACAAAAAGAAATTAACAAGACGTTAGCATAAGGCATTGTGTCTGTGTCAGCAACTGGGCATCCCCACACTGCATAGTTGAAAAGAAAGATGGTGTGTGGAGTTTATATCGCAATTACCAAGCACTAAATACTCTGACAAAACCAGACCACTATCTGGAACAAAATATTGCCGATTTTAATTATGCAGTTACTGGTGCGCCTATATTTAGCGTCATTGTGCTAAGGCATTCTCATAGATTTGAATAGGAAAGGATGACATAAATTGAATGGCCATCATCACACCATTTGGATTATATCACGACAATTTCATGCTGTATGGATTAACAAATGTCACACAGACGTGTCAGACATTCACGCACGGTGTTTTACATGATCTCTCATTTGTCTTTTGCTATCTTGATGATATTCTGATTTTTTCTAAATCCTTGCAATAACATTTAAAATATTTACGCCAACTCTTTCAGTGTCATGAAGATTTTGTCATCCTCATTAATACACATAAATGGATGATTGCTAAAGCACAGATTTCTTTTCTGGGCTACAATGTCTCCTGCACTGGATTGCCACCACTGCAAGAAAAATTTCATGTATTCAAAATTTGCCACACCTACTACATACAGTGGCCTGCTGCGATTTATTGGCGTGATGAACTTTTACTACCTTCATTTATGGCACATTGCAGTTGTGCAGAAGCCTCCCATCTGCTTCTCATCAGAAAAAAACACTTCTAACAACAGAAAAACTGAATGGTCTATGGAAGCATCTAAAGCATTCGAAGATTTGAACACAGCACTATCTAAGACAACATTGCTAACACTTCCAAAGCCCAGTGCACTGACTGGATCATTTGTAAATGCCAGCCAGGTAGTAGTGGGTGCTGCCTTTAGCAACAAATCCACGGATCTTTGCAACCCTGGCGGTTTTTCCATATGTCTTAAAGAGGCACAAACTAACTAGAGCGCTATAGGCAGGGAACTACTTGGCATGAACCTGTCTGTTAAATGCTTCTGACCTATTTTGTGGACCAGCACTTTGCAGTTGTTAGGGGCCATCAGCCACCTAGTTCTTTTCTACAGTGAACAACTGAATGTACTGGGTGGTTATAATTAAACTGCAATTACTTGCAAAGGTCCAGTGTGGGCTGTAATTATTGTATGGCAATGAAACTTGTTAGACATTGTAATACGGTAATGGGGAATTGATGCCTGCTGGAAAAAACTACTTCCAATTGTGGCCACCAGTTGCAAATCTGGCGCTGTGAATCCAAGAAAGAAGTATGTATTTCCATATGCAATGGACTTGGATAGGCAAGATCGAATAAGTGAGAAAGTCGTAATTTCAATTATATTATTAACCACCACTTACGCCTTACTGTTCAATATTAGCACTGGAGACATTGATGAGATGCTGTATCCATTAAACAATGTGATCAACTGTTGCTCCTCGCAGTTCCAATGAAATCTGACCACTGTATGGTTGTATACTAACTTTCATATCAGGTAGAGACCAAATATGTCCTTGGTAAACACGTTGTTTTAGATAGCCCAGAGCCAAAAGTCATATGGAATCAGATAAGGTGTCTTGCAGGCCATGTGTCTAGAAAACCTCTGGAGTTAAGGCGTTCATGGAAGATTGCATTAGGCAGATCTTCCAGTTTGCATGAAAACAGTGGTTCCCACACAGCTGCGCTCTTCCAAAGCAGGAATCACATGCTGTACAAGGAAGTCGCGATAACATGCAAGCATCATGGCGCACCTAGTATTGCTGTTCACAAATCTGGTCACACTGTTCACTGCAAATGAAATATCTGGTCGAGAGATAACTGACAAAAACATAAGAGATCCAATCGCTTCACGATATGGTACTTTTTCACCACTGAACTCTTTATCATTAGGTAACAGACTCACATCAGGATCAGCAGGAACACTTAAACCTTTTGCTTCAGACATTCCAAATTTCTCAATTATTCTTTTCATATACTGGTGCTGACATTTTAACATTATCTTTCCCACACGATCTCGCTCAATTTCCACTCCAACAAAGCAATGACCTTCACCGACAGTGATTTGAAAGGCTTCTTTTAGTGATGTAACAACTTTATGAATTGCTTCCACTGACTTTGATGCAATAAAGCCATCATCAACGAATAATGATAACAAGATAACATCACCACTGAATAAACATGAATCAACGTCAGTTGCTTGAAAGCTATAATGTGAAATAAAGTCTATAAATTTCTTGTTCCAACACCGAGGATCTTGCGCAAGTCTGTACAGTGATTTCTCAAGTTCACAGACTACAGGTTTCTCTGTTTTAACCACCACTCCCTCAGGTATAACCATGTAAACTTCTTCAAGGCTTCCATAAAGAAATGCTGTGTGAACATCGAACTCTACCATCTCTGGATCATTATATGCGACAATTGCCATGAAAAATCTGAGTGAATCATATTGTATCACTGTTGAAAAAGTACACAGTTGTAGTTAACACCATAGTCCTGTTTGAAACCTCTTGCGCACAGCCGTGCTTTGTACCGCGTGATGTTACCATCTGGGTCAAATAAAACCTTGAACACCCATTTTGAGTCAATAACACTCTGGCTATTAGTTGTAGGAACTATCTTCCAGGTTTTGTTGTCTTCATATGCTTCCAGTTCTCCAATTGCATTTTTCCAGTATTTTGAGTCAGGACCAGAAATTGCTTCTTTGAAGCTTAAGGATTATTATACTGAGCAAAATCAGCTTCATATCTTGCTCGCTTGCGGATGATAGAACGATCTCGTAGCTGCATCGACGGCACTTTGGTAGGTTGCTCTTCAGTTTATCCTTATTTACATCATTTTGTGAAATTTCCATCCCTTGCTGTGCTTGCGCAGGTCCACCAATAACTTGCTTGTGCCAATCCACGATGTCTTGTTCTTCGTCAGTCTTGAAGTTTAAGTATGTGTCATCAACTTCTTGTTGCGCAGACGCTGAGCTTTTGCTAACCTCATTGAATGTGACATCCTTCGATACAATACACTTTGTGACTCATGAGATCATAAAGTTGATTCTCATTGACAAACAACAAGTGCAACTTTTCTGGGTTTGGCATCAAACTTGTTGCGAAATTGTTTTGGTACATGAGCGAAGGCATCTGACCCAAATACTCGAATATGTCCAACATATGGTTTTCGTGCATTCCACAACTCATATGGAGTTTGCTCCAAATTACGTTTTGTTGTAACTCTGTTTAATATGTTTACAGTAGTTTTAACCGCCTCTGTCCATAAAAACTTCGGAAGGTCTTTGGCTTCCAACATCGTGCATGCACTTCCAAGAATGGTGCAACTGTACCTCTCAGAACGACTGTTGTGTTCTGGTGTATAAGACGCACTTGTTTCTAACTGAATTCCATGGTTTCTCAGAAACTGTTTCATACCATAATTAATGTATTTAGTGCCATTGTCCACACGTAATGTTTTGACATTCTGACCAAACTTGTTCAACACATGATTACTGAATTCACGAAACCGATCAATGACATCGAATTTGTGTCTTAGAAAATAAACAACTCTGTATCCAGTTGCATCATCTTTGAATATGACAAAACAAACTTTGCACCACTAACTGATTCAACTGACATTAGCCCACACACGTCTGAATGAATAAATTCCGCTGGTTTTGTTGAACGATTTGTGTTTTTGTTGCTGAACTTCAGCCGATGTCCCTTGCCTAGCTGGCATGATTCACAGAAAATATCTTCCTGGTTTTTTACATTTAGTCCTTCGACCACACCTTTTGATGACATCTGTTGAATTGTTCGTATACTGACATGTTCTAACTGTTCATGCCACTGTTTCAGATCAGTCACTGCAACATTAACATCACTCCCTAGTGTAGATTCTGTCACGAAACACATCCTATAAATATTCTCTTCGTTCACCCCTTCAGTTACAGTCTCTCCGTCACGTATTAGTACAACTTGATCTTCTTTGAAATCTGCAGTGATTTTCCTCGACATGCATACTCCGACACTAGACAAGTGCTTTTTGATACCTGGTACACACAAAACATTTTCGAAACATGCCTCACTCCATTTGCGACTAACTTCTTTGCTGACAATAATAGTACCAACACCGGCGACAGCATTCTTTATCATTGCCCAGTAACACATGCTCCCAAGTCACTGGACAGAACTTAGAAGACCATTCCCGTCGAAAAGTCATATGACACTATACACCAATGTCCAACAGCCACACATCTGACTGCTCACGTTCAAATCACTAAGCATATGTGTCTCTTGACTTTGACAACTCGACACATGTTATCTGCTGACACGATAAATGCACACACGGATTCATTTTCGCCACTCTTACGTTTCTCTGTGTCTCGTTTTTTCTTCTGACACTCGTGAGCTGTATGACCACGCTTCTGCAGTAAAAATACACCACATCTGATCTTGTTTTTCGTTCTTGTGAACTTTTGGTTTTATCAGGATATCTTACGTTTTCCTTTTGTCTGTTGATGGGCATCACTGCAAATGCACCAATTTCTTCATCCCTCATATTCAAATGGGACTCTTCTTTGATGAGACGTTCTATCAGTTTCCACGTTTTGTTGACTAGCTGGCACACTGTCCCAAGCTGTTTTAAATGTGTTAATTTTGATGGTAATGACGCACTGACTTTCGCCATTACAGCTACATCTGAAACCTTTTCTCAAACATTTCTGAGTTGTAATGCTAGATTTTCAGCTTTAGCTGCATGTGCAACTACAGAATCATTTGCATTCATCCGATATTCATGAAAACGTTGAGTTGTTGTTACTTTACTGACTTCTGACCGTTACTCATGTATTGATCTCAACTTGTACCACATTTCATGGGCTCTCTCACAAAACAACAGACTGATGTGGAAATCAGAAGCATACCTTTTGCATTTTTTTTTTTATCCACGCTTTCAAGGCGGCACCGTCGTCTTCGTTGGGTTGACCTCGAGTACCAATTACAACATCGAGAATTCCGTAAGCCTTTAAGACTGCAGTTATCTGGAATTTCCATGTCTGATAATTTTTCGCGTCCAGCTTAGAGATGTATTTTGGAGACACTACTTCTGCTATTGCAGACTACTTCTCTCTTCTTTTCGTCCGAACACGTCACAGTCGGGATATCGAATGTTTGTATGAAATAACAACTTTCCTCACGCAAACCGAGCAATGCCTGGGCCTATAACCTGATGCGGATAGTGGAGGTTTGCTAAGATAGATTAATAAAGCTGTGTATGAACTTATTTTGTTAATTAAAATAACTGGATTTCTTTACAATGGCTGACTTTTCACATGCAACAAACACAATACAAAGAATACTACTACTGCAAAGAACACAAACAGCTGCATTCACATAAATAAACTCTATGCACTAGTGGTCAGAGCATGGAGCTACCGAAGCACGACTCACGCCCGGTACTCACAGCTTTACTTCTGCCAGTATCTCGTCTCCTACCTTCCAAACTTCACAGAAGCTCTCCTGCGAACCTTGCAGAACTAGCACTCCTGAAAGAAAGGATATTGCGGAGACATGGCTTAGCCACAGCCTGGGGGATGTTTCCAGAATGAGATTTTCACTCTGCAGCGGAGTGTGGGCTGATATGAAACTTCTGCATGGTTCGCAGGAGAGCTTCTGTTAAGTTTGGAAGGTAGGAGACGAGATACTGGCAGAAGTAAAGCTGTGAGTACCGGGCGTGAGTCGTGCTTCGGTAGCTCAGATGGTAGAGCACTTGCCCACGAAAGGCAAAGGTCTCGAGTTCGAGCTCTGTCGGGCACACAGTTTTAATCTGCCAGGAAGTTCCATATCAGCGTATACTCCGCTGCAGAGTGAAAATCTCATTCTGGAAACCTCTTCATGAATTTGTATGGGAAGGTTTAACTGCTGTCAGGTATCGTGATGAGATCTTCACACCTCATATGGGGTTGCTGCAAGGTGCTGTGGGTCCATACTTCGTACTGATACATGATTATGCTTGCTCTCATAGAGCATGGGCAGTTGATGTTTTTTTGGAAAGAGAAAATATTGCATGCATGGTGTGGCCTGTTCACTCTCCCAATTTGAAACGCACACAGCACACCTGGGATGCACTAGAGACACAGGTTGCATCACGTCAGCATCCACCAACCGCTCTCCAAGACTTGAAAGCAACTCTGCAGGAAGAATGGACGTTATTGCCTCAACATGAGACTGATGACATCATTCACTTCATGGCCCATCGTTGTCAGGCCCGTATTACCGCCAGAGGTGGCCACACCCCATACTGAGCACATTAAGCAATTGTCGGAATGTGTGTGCGAAAAAAACGAAGAACATATTTGCCTATCCCTATGCATGTTGCAGTTGTTGACATTTTGTATTCTTAATATTGTTTCTACTCTTCTATCGCCTATTTCTACAGTTTTGTGGCAAAATGAATGCAACCTCGCAAAATTTCGCTTTGTTGATTTAATTTTGGTCATCAGTGTATACATCAGTGAGCTTTATTTGCATTACTGTAACTAAGTTTAGGAACTAGAGCACACTTACAAACAATATTGAGATGCACTGACTGCAAAATAAACATAACAAATCAATAACTGTCATAGTTATTTGTTTTTATGTCTTAAGGGGTAGGGGGGGGGGCGTATGTGAAGCTGCAATACTTTGAAGAAAACATTATAAAATTCAAAGTTTTCAAGGCAGTATAAGTACATTGGGTACAGTTGTTAAGGAATGTTGTAGAGATACACACACACATTTTTATTCTTATTGATGTTATATGTTTTTAATTATAAACAACTGAAATTTTTTTCAACAAGATGAGTATAAAAGTTACTTTTTTGAAACATCTGTCAGAGCAAAATTAATGTACTTTTGTAAAAACTTTGATCTACTATTATTAGAAATATCTGTGGAACAGAACATTGAGATCTTCTTTTGCTGGATTTTGACAGCTCCCTAAATTTCTGTGAGAGAAAATATACCAAATCTTAGGGCTTTCCTCTTATACAAATGCCTTACTATTGTAGTAAACGTAAATTCATTCCACAGAATGTTTCTCTGTAGTATTGACTAATTGCATGCCAAATTTAAGTGCTATAATGTCAGTGGTTTGTGAGGGAAAGATACATAAATTTGCTAAAATTTAAGTTATGGCAAACCTGAATCAAAGTTTGATGGAGTTTGTATTAGGCCTTATCTTATCTGGGTGAACTATTGCAAACCATATACATTCTCCTCTTCATCCTTAAGCAGTATTTACTTTGCTTGTCGTCTTACGCTAACCTGATTTTCAAACTGAGTGACAATAGTATCAACTGCATCAGTTCTCATGCTATCGATTTCCTTCAATATGAACAGGATGAAAGCTCCAGGATCAAATCCTAGCCTCTGTAGAGTCCGTCGTCTGCAAAGATTAGCACAGTTAAAAACTAAGCAAGCATCATACGCTGCTACTTCATCAGCAGCTGCGGAAACAAATGTTGTCTTAGGGCTCTCCTATAAGAGAGTTGTGACTATAATACAGATTTTGAGTTTTCCCATGCACACACCTATGTAGAAGTTCTGTATTTGCCAAACACTGAAATATTCCCCACATTGTCACTACATAAAACTGGAAGAAAACACCACAGGAATAAATAATATGAGGAAATACAGAACAATGTAGAGGCATGGGCCCGTGCAAGCTTTTGTTAATTATTTTTATCACACTTAGAAGTGGAATTGGAACGTAATATTCAGGAATTAAGATTTCAATACCATGTACACCTTTCCTTAAGCCTGCTGAAAACTAAAAAGATCATTCACCCGACAGATTAAATTGTTTGGAGCGTTCCAGTGGTTATACTGTAAACGTTATGAGTAGGTCACACGTCTTTTGTTCATTATAGACTTTGAAAATGTATTTCTTAAGAGCGCTGTCATTGGCACTATCCTCAAAATAAAGGAACAGAAATGAATAGATAACAGCACAGCTCTGATTGGAAAACGTGAACATCTACAGAGAGACTTTGTAGGCTAAGAATAACATAAAGTTCCAGATCTAGAAAGTTTACTGTGCATGGAAACCATAGCCATGACCGAAAAAATGGACTCAAGAAGGAGTGGAGAAAGTCAAACCAGCGAACATGAAAGGAGACACATTTGTCACCAGAATGTGGTACAAGGAAAACAAAATTCTGATAATAATGTTTAGAATAAGTCGTCCTTAAGCAAAATTGTCATTCAGTCTACAAATATTGAAAAATGACAGAACTCATCTACTTGGAATGACGAAAATATTACCACTTCTGGTGCTTCGTGAAACTCATCTCTGCTGAAGAGCTATTCAATTTGCAGTACGCTAAAAACAGAGAACCAAGCTTAGTGATATTAATTTTCTACGCAGCACTTCACACTCGGCACAGGGTGTTATTAACTTAGTCAATGATGGTTTCATGCAAATGATACCTCCACCCTATCACAATATTCATATGAGGATTATTGAGATGTAATGCGACGGCTGCGGTAGTAGATGGCTCCCTCTCATGATATAGTGCGAGCAGGATCATATCAGGGAATGGAAATCCTGCCCTGCGTGACATGACGACCATTTGTTCTTCCTCATCTGCTTATCCTTGGGGGGGGGGGGGGGGGGGGTATACTATAAAACCCTTACCCATTCACATATCTATTAATTTCTATACCACCCTCCACCTGTTCTGAACTCACATTGGACCAGCGTGAGAACGTATGATCCAAACCTTCCATGAGCGAACATGTCGAACTTTAAAGCAAACACACCCCAGGCAGGTAGAGCTGGAGGTTCGGAATATTGCACTGAAATGTCAGTTTGCCCTATTGATTCTGGGTCGAGGAGTGGGGGTGGGGGTGGGGGGGGGGGAGAGTAATGATAAAATTCGACTAATCAAATTAAACAACATAATAAACACAAGGAAAGAACATCTCAGCTGTTTGGAACGTTAATTGCAGAAAATCAAACAGGACATATTCAGAATTTCTGAGACAAGGCTCAAAGACCAAGCTACTATGGCCCTCAAGTCTGTGCGCCTTCTATTATACAACAATTTGGGCGTAAATTCGCATATTGGCGGCATAACTCCGGTAATTCACAGCAGCTAACTCCTTATCACCACGACCATATCTATTTCTCACAGAATGATTTATATGATCCTTGAGTTGACAGCTAAGTTAGCATTACAGTCGTTTGTGCCTATACACCTGCTTCCACTGCATCCAATGAAGAACTAGAACAGTTGTATCAATATCTGGCAACAGCAAAAAATTTCAGAAATTACCAAATGACCATTCTTTCATTGGAAATTTGGTAGAAGAATGTACATGGTACACTGTCCTACACCATATAGCCTTCATAGTCTAGCAGAAGGCGTTCAGCACGATCAAAACCTGGACAGTATTGAGGATGATGAACAGAGCCCACATTGGCTGTTTAAACAAGCTCCTTGCAAGACCGTGAAAGCCCAAGCCGTAGTGTCGTCTCAAGCCTAGCAGTGTCATGCAGATGCAGTATGGAGGGGCATGTGGTCAGCACACTGTCCTCCCTGCCGTTCTGCACACTTTCAAGACCATGGAGCCGCTACTACTCAATCAAGCAACTGTTCAGTTGGTACCACAAAGTTGAGTGAATACCACACTATTCCTCCCACCAAAGATTTTTCCTTGGTGGGAGGAATAGTGCAGGATCCTTGGTAGTATCAAGATCGAATCTGGGTCCTCCACATTGTAGCCTTCTACACTGGCCACTCAGATAGAGAGGCAGATCCACATTGACTATAGATATACCAAATTAATACGCTTCACTTACGAGAATGTCACTAAATCTCTGAAAATAAAATAAGATTGGATCGTCAGAAAGGTTCCCATGAGAGGCCTGTCAGGCAAGAAGACACAATCTCACCTAAGTTATTCATCTTGACTCAGAAGAATGTGTTAAAGTGTCTATCCCAGGGATATAGAGGTAGCAAATGTTTCAGATGTCTTTGCTTTGCGGATGATATTATCCTCTTTAGCAATGACACAAACAAACTGTCCAAAATAATTTAAGAGCTCAAAGATGGTTCCCAAGCTGTAGGCCTCAAAATTAATATTCAAAAGACCAAACTTATGAGCCCAGTCAATATTATGGTCTCTATCAAAGACCATGCTCTGGAAGTAATAAATGAATACTTCACCACGTTTTGAATGGTGGAGCTGAAAGAATGGAAACATCAGATACTTGCCTTGCAGAATATTCGCGTTTACATTAAGGATTCATTTTAAGAGTAGCAACAGAATACCTAGTCGTTAAACCTGACAACGCGAAGCTGGTAAATTAGTTATAAATCTGTACCCAGTATCATAATTTAGGAGACATTCACTGTAGGTGTTTTTGGTAGGAGAAGAAAGTGGGCGTGTATGATGGTTTGGTAGATTGTAACACTTGTTTACCGTATCCACAATGAGGTGACAGTCTGCTGGGAAGGAAATTAACTCGCTGGCAGAAAGATGCAAGCATAGGGGCATTTTGTTGTGATTAATGGCATGTAATGAGTCTGTTTTGATTATGAAGTGCAGTGGCGCTGGTGCTATTCACACACTGTTGAATAATTCTTTCACTGACAGAAAATAAGTCTGGGTTATAATCTGGTTAACAATGACACTATTAAAATAAAGTAGTGGTAGTTTAGCATCATGAATCAGCAGCGTATTGATACTTTCTGCAAATTCTAGAGCCATCTGTCCCATGACGTTCTTCTTCAGCCACTAGATATGCGCTCCTGGACATGACCTCTTCCAAAGATTTCCATGTCGATCTTTTCTTGGTGACCTGTATCCAGGCTTTTCCTGCATGTCGCTGGATGTCATCTCTCCATTTTCTCAGAAGATGTCCATCACTTCTCTTTATGTCCCTTGGACACCACTGCATCAGTGTTGTGGCCCATATGAATTTGTTCCTGACCACATGACCTGCTCCTCTTCCTGTCTCTTCATTCTTGATCCTGTCTCTCAGACTCACTCCAATGCAGAGTGCATGTTGCATGTGTCATAGATCAGAGCCTGAATGTTGTTACTGGCAGGATGCGTGAGTCATAAAGCTTCGTTTTTAATTTTCTAGGAATGCACTGTTATAGAAAATGTAACCGAGTTTTCCACTTGCTTGGTTTTCGTTGGAGGCTGTAATATTGTCATGGCTCATGACTTTGGTCTTTCGAAAGTTAATTCTGAGGCCTACGGCTCAAAAAGCATCTTTGACATCTCAGCTCATTTTTGATAGTTCATTTGTGTCACTTATAAAGAACATGGAATCATCTGCAGCGCATAGGTGGTTGAGACGTTTTCCATGCTGATACCTTTATGTCCACAGAATAAGCATTTTAACACATCCTCCAGAGCCAAGATGAATAACTTATATGATATTGTCTCTCCTTGTCTTATGGTGTTTCTCGTGGGAACCTTTACAGTGATACAGTCTTCCTATATTTTCACATGTAGAGTGGCATTCTTACACATGTAGCGGATTAATTTGGTATTATTTACAGTCAATGTGGGCTCTGCTCATCGCCCTCAATACTGCTCACGTTTCAGTTACGCTGAACGCCTTTTGGTAGTCTATGAAGGCCATGTGATGTGGGACATTATATCCCATACATTTCTCTGTCTGTGTGTGACTGGTTAACTCGCCCTTTACATTGCTGTTTATCTGTCCTTCCCAGCAGTGGGGCCAAAGCTACAAGTAGCCAAATCGAAAATGTATAAGGAAAACTTAAGAATACTTCTCCAATAAAATTAGTTTCGCTACTTCCAGTGCTCCTGGTGTAAGAACGAAGAACTTATGATACTTCACAGCTGATACTGTCTCTTTCCGCTTCTGCTGATATAGTATTGGTAACTGTCAATACACAGTTTTATTTATGAAATGTCATACTTACATTTTACTTGAACCGCACAAAAGGCAGTAAATAAACATAGACCATTTTAAAGTCCAAAGACAATAATATCTTACTAATTCATGCCGACATAGGCATATTCGTGTTAGACATACTTTATGTTTTAAGATGGATTTCATTTGTATTAGCACAGTCCGTATTTTAATAGCGTCTTCCATTATTTTATTGAACGTAACAGTAAACATTGATCAACAATACAGTATGCCCCCATAGGAAGTCTATTCAGGGATATGACAGGAACGATATTTCAAAGCAAATCCTGAATATTGATCATTCCTACTGGGACAGCCTGTATATTCTTTCAGAGTATTTGAAACAGTCTGACAATGCTCAGGTAGTCTACCGATTTCATGCCTGTAGAAACCTACTGGTTCTAGAAGATGGCAGAAAACCAGCTTTCAGCTGCATTTTAGTTCGGAACGGAATTTTCTTGACAGTTCTTCGACAAGGATCGAGAAAAGTAAACATTTGGGGGCATAAGGTCAGAAGAATAAGTGCGTGGGAGATGATTCCCAAACAAACTCCCGGCAAAGTTTTGGAAAGCAGCAGATTGCATTATCTTTTAGTAACAACACGTGATGCAGTTTTGTCACTAGTTTTCGTTACACTGGAACCGAACGGTGTCTCAGTGGTTAGCAGCAAATACCAGCTGCGATGGACAGGTTCGTATCATAGTGCACAACACCCTTTTTGAGCAACCAGATGAAAAATATTATGTTTGCACTGGCTTTTGCTCGATTGTGTATCTTTTCTTAGGGCTCAGCCGTTGATTTCTTCTTAAGAAGTTAATATAAACGGATAATAACTCATCACCAGTTACAATGTTGCATATTGCTCAATAAGCAAACTATTGACGTCCAATTCTAAAAATAATGTATCCATTATAGCTAGGCTTTTCCTGGAAAATTTTCTGACTGTATGACACCTATAGTTTCTTCATAGTGTCTCCAGTTACATTCACAAACAAATATTGCACACTGAAGGTGAAAAAAAAGATTTCAGTGGAAGCGTATTCTGTACTCAGTGGTACTGTGTCAACTCTGCATGACAAGGCTAAGAAGAAGTTTGGTTTCCTGAAAGTAACAGATTTCATCTCTAAATGTGACAATGATCAGCTTGTTAACGTGTTAAGTAAGGATATGAAATCTCTTTATTCTGTTTGTAGCAATTACATTAGGAAAAGGATGAGCAGAACCAGGGCAAGGCAAGTGGTTTTCAAACTGGGAAAGGCTGCGACATTTGACGATTGGAAGTAACCTAGACCATGGTCTACGCTACAGATCAGTCACTTTCATGAGAAAGGGGGGGGGGGGGGGAGGGACAATATCACACC
This sequence comes from Schistocerca serialis cubense, assembly GCF_023864345.2. Taxonomy (NCBI): domain Eukaryota; kingdom Metazoa; phylum Arthropoda; class Insecta; order Orthoptera; family Acrididae; genus Schistocerca; species Schistocerca serialis. The sequence continues at coordinate 119,779,714 of NC_064640.1, forward strand.
CTAGTCAAATGTTAACGTACTGCACCTTCTTTCCGTTTCATATACTAAATAACATCAAAAGCTAACTCCAAGATAAAATCTATAGGTAGCTTATTTATCCCCCAACGTTACATTTCCCTACAGTTTACCACAACAAATCGTACTAAATGCATTTTGTAGAGCGTATGATAGCTTCGCTGCATCATTAATGTTATTGGTATTTTCATTCCTAAACTTCGAACGTTTAATGTTTCCTGCTCTCAAATCACGGCGTTTATGAGTTCCTGTGATGAAACAGTGATGTTTCTGTGACGTCACGGAACTTGTGCTGTGATTGGCTGACAAGAGCAGCCTGAGCAACCGCCATGATAATTTACGTACCATATTTGTCGTAATTTGTTGAATGATATCCCTTTCCCTGCCTACATGTTCCATCAGATGCAGGGATTGATGGGTGGTACTATGTTTTGAATGGTAATTAAACTCCTCAGGGCTGATTGTACTGTTCTCTTTGAGGAATTGCGTGAGGGCTCTGTGGATAAGACACTCCAGTACTTTCGCTATAAAGCACAAGAGTGAAATGAGCCTGAGACTTTGATTAGACTAACCCATTACAAAAATACGCATTGTAAGTGATACAGCACACACAACCACTCAACTGCATTGTACTTTGCTCTGTTAAAATTGTGTGTATAACTTTGCCTGCATTTACACTATTTTTGTTCTTGATTCATGTTTACATCGGATCTTGGCGCACCATGTTCCTTAACTTTCATCCTAAACACACTTTCCATAATTTTACTTGATAAATTGCACACTGAATTCACATTGCGTTGCTTTCCAACTCTTGGTATGCTGCTGTTAGTCACAGGAAAATAAAACTCTAAATTCATATGTAAAACACGCAAAAAAGGAAACTTGCTAATAATGCATGTTACCCTGCACTTCGGGAAGATTTCAAGAGGTAGCTTGCTCATACGAAATTTGGTCAGGCTGTCAGCGAGTTCATTCCCCAGGATCGCAATGTTACCAATGTCCAGACAAAGACCACTGAGCGTCCACATTGTTTGAGGGCAAAAAGGGAATGCTGGATAGTCAGGAACGAGGGATGGTGAGGGTAACAATGGTCAAGAGCTTGAAAACTGCTCAAGGAGTCAGTACAGATGAGGGAGGACTTACCGCTGCAGGAATGCTGAAGAGCACGAGAGATGGCTACTAACTTCACAGTGAAAACACTGCAGCCATCTGGCAAGGGGCAGAGTTCATTGCATCCCACACGAACGTGAGCAAACCCAGTATGACCAGCAACCATCGAGCCATCAATACAGACCACTATGGAACCCCAAAACGTGTCAGGAATGGAGAACTGGTGGCGGTGAATGTCAGATGGAGCTGAGTCTTTTGGGCCTTGTGACATGTTAAGACAGAGTTGCAGTCAGGGGATGCACCACAGAGATGTACATGAGTGGGCTCAGAGAAGAGGTGGCAGAGGGGAGAGCTGGAGGGACCAGATGCCGGTTGCAATCACAACCCCAGACCTGGGCTACCATTGTAAGAGATCGATTGCTATATCGGGAAAGAGGAGACAGTAGCTCAGGCCTTCTTGGGAGCAGCAGATGTGTAATGCATAAGTGATCAACTCTTGTAGAACCCGCAGCGGGGGAATCTCTGCCTTGGTTAGGAGGCTGATGATGGGGATAGATCGACAGGCACCAGTTGCCAGTCATATCCCACAATGGTGTGTCTGGTTCAGCATCTGTAATGTCGAAGGTGGTGATGAGCTGTATGGAAGACTCCTGTTAGCATAGATAGGACACCAGTTCCGATAAACTATGAGAGCCCACCACATTGAGGGGATGGCCGTCAAAGTACAGATACAGATGGGGATGCACTGTACGGTGATGACAGCAGGTCTTGGCAGCTGAAAACTGAAAGCTACGAGTAAGAGCCCAAGATTGTGCTCTGTGTATAGCTTCCTGCAGTCTGCGTTCAGCAACAATCATCACAAATGACACAAATCAATGCAAAAATCACCAGCATACAAAGAGGGTAGATAGATCACTCCGAGGAGAAAATGGGTTAGTCTAATCAAAGTCTCAGATTAATTTCACTCCTGTGCTTTATAGCGAAAGTACTGGAGTGTCTTATCCACAGAGCCCTCACGCAATTCCTCAAAGAGAACAGTACAACCAGCCCTGAGGAGTTTAGTTTCCATCCAAAACATAGTACCACCCATCAATCCCTGCATCTGATGGAACACATAGGCAGGGAAAGGGATATCATTCAACAAAGTCTGGCACTATGGCTTAATTTACAAACTGTCCCACTTTGGCAGGGAGGCAGCACTCTGTCAGGTGTGGCAAATATGTCAATACAATCAAGAATGCTGTGGCCAGGGCCCAGTATGGATTGGTTCTGGATTCCATACTATACTCTCTATGCCCACCATGTTCCGAAACTGCAAGGTGACGAAAACACACTGTACGCAGATGGCACAGTGGTGTATAAAAGCAGCAGCAAGCTAAACTTCATAGCTTGAAAGCTGCAGCAACATCTCGATGCTATCACCCAATGGTGCAACATCTGGAAAATAAAGATAAAGCCAGAAAAAAGCATCGCAGACATGTTCACAAAGATGGCAACTCCACTGACAGATAAATCTCTGTTGTTGGGAAACTATTGGAATGGAGTGACTCAGCAATGAATCCGAGCTTACAGCTCAATAGGTACCAGATATTCGATAAACAAATTAATAGAAACAAGGGTTGCACTACTTTTTACCTACTGTATCCATTCCTAAAGGGTGGAGAGTTATCTATTAAGACTGTAGAGGAGTGTCATCTTGTCAACGGTCCTGTACGGATCAGAAACACAGTCTATGCCACCGATTACACACCTGAACAAACTCAAACCCTTCCGAAGCAAAGTCCTTCACATCACTACATACGCTGGATGATAGGTGCCACACACACATATTACCGATCTATGAAGTGAGCCATCGATCTTGACATACATGAAGAAGAGGTCTGAAGGTCTCTGCAAGTAGGTCTCCACTGCAAAAAGACCTCCAGGGGATTGACACTTAGTGCAGGAGTTGACAGCTGACATTCAACGCAAATAGAGCGAACATACTGTGCATAAATAGACAAAAAGAGACACGTATCAGGTATGATTGATAGACGAAACAGGGAAGACTGAAAGGAGATCAGCACCTTTTGCCGTAGGTTTGTTTAGCAAGTACTAAACAATTCTGAAGATGTTCATGCAACTGTATTGACAGATTCTACAAGAAAGGCTTTGTGCTTAACAATGTGATTTATTATTAAAATTCTGAGAGCGCATGTTTCTATAAGTTATGGTAGTATTTCCTCTTCTGCCACAAAAAGACTGTGAAAATGAAATTAGAGAGATTCAAGGTAATACTGAGGCCGAACTGTGCCTGGAACAGGAAAGAGGGGATATGTCAGAGGTACACAAAGAACGCTCTGCCCCAAGTTGTAAGGTGGCTTGTGGAGTATAGATGTAGATGTAGTGGTTGTCAAATTTTTTAGATCACAAGCCAAAGCTGACCCTGTGGGGTGTCGCTTCGGGCCCCATATGTATCAATCTCATTATTAATTGGTAACCTACATAAATTAGTGTGTTGCGAGGTCCTCAATAGGCTAGCTACAGTAATAGTGCAACTAATAGTTAAAAGGCAGCACCATTCGGAACTCTTCATGTTGACTGTCCTCTGTTTTAGAATATAGCCAGCGGCCACAACAGAATTTCACACCTAATGCTGTGGCTTGGTATGATGGTGAAACATCCATTGTCATACATGCAGCAGTCAAGGTGTTAAAGAAAAACACTGTGGAATGCATCAGCGGACCAAAAGATCAGTTCCATTGCATCAGCATGCTCCACTGCTCTTGTCGGAGTCACAAGACCATCATGCACTTTTCTTTGGTTATTTTTCTTGATTCCACTGCAGGTAGTATGTCTGTCTGTTGTGAAACTTATTCCAGTAAAAATGTCAATTATTCTATGCAGCTGTTGTTATACAATTTATTTTACTGTTGGAAACGAGCAGTTCTATGTAGTCTCTTAGACTTAAAACATGGCCACTGGACAGCTGCCGTAGAGACCAAGTCTTAACCCTGTGTTGAACTGTTACAGTGCTGTATCAGCTTGCAGCCCAGGGGTAAACGTCATCAAAAATGTAGACACACAGTCGCGAGTTCGAGTCCACACATTCCCCAATTTTCTAAGCTGCATTTTGGTTATGCAAATGCAAGTGTTTTGCCATCTGGAAGACACCAAGTAACATCCTATAGGGAAGTTCAGTTCATATGTGTACAGAGTAAATGCCAGAGGACTAGTACTGAACCCAAAACTAGCAAAGAAGTAAATAGAATGTGAGCAGCCCCAATCTCTGTCTCAACACTGCATGCTGTCTTCATGAACAAGATTTAAAGGAGTGCATTATTACAAAAAAAAAATAAGATGAAAACAATGCAATGGGAGGGTGCAGTAATGATCCACAGTGTTATTAATGGATGAATCTAAGTTTGAAGTATTTGGGAGCCATCGTCAAATGTTTGTTTCTCAAGTTTGTGGAGACCATCAAAACTGAAGCATTCATCAATGTGTGGGCATGTTTTGTGGGTGATAAAGTTGGTGATCTAGTGAGAATTAATGGTACATTAAAGAAGTTACGATATCAAGATACTGACCAGCAATACAGTTCCATCTGACAAGAGACTTATTGTCCATTTGTACATTGAAAAAAAAGCATATATTTTTATTATGGGTGATCAAAAACTTTTGACTGTGTGTGTCTTGCAATTACATTTTGGATTCTGCACACTTGAAACTTATGAACATTGTTTAAGCATTGTAAAATAAATTCACAAGTGGAAAAAGTATAACATTTGTGAGCTGAAGGCAGCGCTGGCAGCTCGAATATGTGTGCAAGGGGGGATTAAGGGAGAGTGGTGTGCTGACCATATCTGCATCCAGTGAGACCTGTGGGCTGATGATGACACGGCAGCTGGTCGGTACAATTGGGCCTTCATGGCCTGCTCGGCTGGAGTTTAGTTCTTAGCACACATATCCCTGTGCATTTTGTTCAAAAATTTAAATAAACCCTATTGCCTCCCCTCATTCCTTATGCAACGCATCTTTCCGATTTTTCCTCCGTATTACTCATTATACCTACGTCAGGTTCCTCTACCTTGTCATCACAGTATTCATTCAGCAGGTGAAGCCTTGACATTTCCACTACTTGGCTGTCAGCAGCCTCATCATGAAAAGAAGACTCCTCTAGTTTTACCTCAATATCATCATCAAGTTCACTCTTAATTACTACTTTATTTTTGGCTACAAAGTTAAACTCTTCCATTCCACCACTGTTTTTCTCCTGACCACTCACAATATTTACCCTCTGGCCATTACTATTACACTGTCCTCAACCTCATAGTCACTCATTTTTGCAAATAGTTACTGACTATTGCACAATGCCAATTTAGCTTTTTATGATATTTCACATCAGGTGCAGCTGCCATTGTATCATATACTTAGTGTGTTCTAAGTTCCCCCACAGTAGGTAACACACAAGGCTCATAGTCTTAAGGGAAAGAGTTTGTGTCTCCCTGGGGCACCATATGCAGCCTAGCTGATGTACCTGCATGTATGTCCTTGGTAGCCAGCACCTCCTTCAAAAGCTGGCTGAAAAGTCAGTGGTGAAAGTAGGCTACTGTCAATAATATAGTCCACAACAAAACTTTCAAGTTCAAACACGTTAATACTCCTTTGATGTTGTCTGTACTGCTGTTTATGACCAGTTGTGGTCTCATACACTTTAATTAGGTACAGATAAATAGGTAGTAACATACAACACCTGGTAATAGTTCTATAGTTGCAGTTTGAGTGCAGTAACCTAACACCAAAACAGCAATTCATTATTGTTTAAGTGTGGCAAATAAGTAGTCAATGTAAGTCAGAAACCAACTCACTCTGCAATATCAACATGGTTTAGACAGGATATCACACTGTTCTTCAAACCACATAGAATCATTAATGTTAGTCATAAGTGCACAGTAACAATCTAATGTCATTAAACAACACTGTCATTATAGGTCATAGAGATCGACACAGTCAGTGGTGTCTGGTACTGTTTGACAACATGATTGACTGTCAGTCACTGGAAACAGTTATAACTGTCAAGTAACTGTATGTCCAAAATGGTTTAAAATAAAATAAACGCACAAATCTAGCAGAGAAAAAGTTTAATGAGAAGATACTAAAGAAGAGTAACTGGGTCATTTAATATGTCACTCATAAAACCCCCATTCAACCAGTTTTTGAGTATTGTCAGACCCTTATCATGCTGGTCTGTTCCTGTTGTTGTTGTTCCCTTAGGGCAATAATATTGTGTTTATCTGTATTCTGTTTTATACAAGATTAATGAATGAGTGTCAGGACATTCAAAGAAGAGCTGCATACTTCAGCAAAGATTTTATTCAGTACTATTGTGACAGAAATACTCCTCCAAATCAGATAGGAAACACTGAATGAAAAACGTTGGGAATCATTGAAAGTCACAATTTCAAAAATTTGAGAGCCCATGTTTCAATAATAGTCAGATTAAGAATTTTCCTATGACATACACCTCAATGGTGAAATATATAATCAAGTATCTCACAATGTTCAGTTCCACCCTGTCACGAACCCGCTCTACTGTGCAGGAAAAGTTATCTCCATAAGGACACCGTTACGATGTGGCTAATGGCTGTATAGTACTTTAGTAGAGCTGGCCACGATGTCTCCTTTGTTGATGCTGCTGAGTCTGCGTTGTCCATGTGGCTTCTCGTTGTCTAGGCGATGATTCCTTTGCTGCTCTGGGTCCAAGAAAAGGTGCGGGTTTTTTAATTATTACTGGATTATCAAAAAATGATGCAATATTCCACTGTTTCTTTGTATCAAAAACACATTTATTGCCAAAACTATATAAACAACTACACTCAACCGCGGCCAACACTCAAGTGGCCGAAAACCCGTTGTAGACCAAAGATCACGGTCATAAGCTACAAAGAACATACAATTCCAATATTTATTATTGATCGCAACACCTAACTTAGTATTATCTTAAGCAAAAGCTTTTTTAACACGACTTTAGTGTATAATAAAATAAAATGACGTCTATTTGTCAGTTCCATTACAACCCATACCTTGTGGCAGGTGAAACTGATGACTGAGCACACATAAGATGCAAATGCATAAAAGCAATATCTGCAGAAAGAGGTAGGACACTGAAACTACCACTACGCATTAAGTGGTTGCACAAGTGATTTGCGGGACACCATTCATCGAACATTGTTGAACAAGGAGTTTTGCAGCAGACCACCCCTATGTGTTTACAAGCTGACCAAACGACATTATCGATTATGACTGCAGTTGGCATGGGACAGTCGGGATTCAATCGTCAATCAATAGAAATGTGTCAGTTCTTGGGTGAATCACATTTTTGCTACACTAGGTCAATAGTCCTCTCCACAAATGGTGTCATCGATATGAATGGCAGCTTGGAATGTTCAGCACGCCACGGACGCAGACTGGTGGGGGCCGTATTATAGTAATCGAAAACACACCGATAGCTGTGAATTACCTGCATCCCTTCATGCTTGACGACTTCTCCAACAGTGATGTCATCATTCAACAGTACAATTGTTCATGCCTCAGATATGGAACCAAGCTGCAGTGGTTTGAGAAGCATTATAGTGAACTCACGTTGATGTCTCGACCAAATTTGCCTGATGTAAATCCTGTGGTACCGTTTTGGGTCACTATCGGGGGCCATCACCGTGTATGCAGATCAGCGGTCTGTTTGTTATTCAAATTAAATGACCTGTGTGTAGACATGTTATGACACATACCTCCACAAACCTACCAACAAACTGTTGGGTCCTTGATATGCAGAATGAGTGATATATTTCATTCTAAAGACAGACAGACAGACAAGAAATCAGGCAAGAGATCATAATGTTTTGGCTCATAAGTGTAGTCCTGAGCAGCACAAATGGCAGCCAGGAGAGGAACATCATTCCTCCCACTGTTGTTCACTTCTTCTATAACTGCCACTGAGAAGTCTTTAAATCGCCCCATGACTTAATACATGCTGTTGCCATAGTGTCATTTATAATGCAGCATAGTAAGGAAACAAAGAAAACCAGACAAACACCTCTTGTTGACATCTTATGAAGACACAGTGTATGCGGTCCACACAGATGCCAACAGCACGTTTTGCCACTCTCTTGTGACTGAGTCAACTGTTTTTGTATTCACTGTGTGTAAGCTTTTGTTTCCCAAAGTTTAATTTTCATATTTACCTCTTTTGCACTATTTTCTTGTTTTACCATGGTTCAGTTCCAAAGCACATTTGATCAAACAAAGGGAGCCGTGCACTATCTAATCAAATGTAGCTGGACACCTATTAGTGGGCATTATTATTGGATGTGTTCACTCTTCACCATTTGATGGCTTGAACTCTGTTGGAGAGAATTTCAGTGAGGTGTCCGAATGTCTGTGGAAGAATGGCAGCCCATTCTTCCTCAATAGCCGAAACCAGAGTAGGCAACGATATTGGATGGTGGGGTCTCGGGTGAAGTCGATGTTCTAACTCACCCCAACGTTGTTTCATTGTGTTCAGGTTGGAACTTTGGACAAGCTTGTCCATTCCAGGAATGTTCTTGTCCCATGGCCAACAAAGAAGCCAAGGAAGCATGTCAGGATGGTGCTGCCCATCAATGTCCCATCTCATTTTCAGAGAGACGCATCATGCATCAGTGGGAGACTGAATGGCCATAGGTGACAGAAAACAAACTGCAGTCACTCAAATCAACCACACAGGTATGGTGAACTTCATGTCAGCCTTGCTACTGGAAGGAGGTTCTGCTTTCCAGGCTGCGCATCGGCCATAGAGCTTTAACACACGGTTTCCTCCACTGTCAGGAGCATCCATCACTCTGTGAACTTTGCGGTGTGCCATTTTCAGTTCAGCATATTTTGGCAACATGTGTCCTATATACTGATATTAGGGCAGCCCTCAGTCTCGATGGATATCTGCCCCCCATCCTCCCCTATACTGATTACAATGTTACAAGAGTGGTGAAATCTTGTGAACTGTCTTACAGATGCTGCTTTATGACAGGGTGGACTGACATGCTGATAGTCACCTCTGAATTATTCCTCTACTGCAGGCAGTACACAATGCTGTAAAAGTTGTTCATATCCTGCAGTTAGCATTTTCTCAAGCACAATATGTGGACCATGTCCTAACCACGGAAAACACCCCAATGCAGTAACATCACCTCCTCCTCCCATCACTGTTGGCACTATACATGATGTCACATAATGTTCTCCAGGCATTCCCCAAATTCAAATCCTTCCACTGGATTTTCATAGGGTATAGTGTGATTCGTCACTCCAAATCACTTGTTTGCAGTAAGCCACTGTCCAGTGATGTCACACTTTACACCATCTCAAGTGCTGCTTACCTGACTACTGAAATGTGTGGCTTAATGAGAAGCTGGTCAACTATAGTACCCCATTCTTTATAACTCACTACACACAGTGAATGTGGTAGCTAGACTGCTGGTAGCACTTGGGAACTCTTGAGTGATTCCTTCTGCTGGTTTCATGTGATCGTTTTACAACCACCTCTCAAAATATGTGATGGTCTGTACATGAGGTCTGCCTGGTATTGGTTTAGTTGAAGTTGTTGCTTCTCATTTCCATTCCATATAACTTGGGCAGCTTTAGAAGGGATTTGTTACTCAGGTGACATCCAATGACTAGGTCATGCTTGTGGTCATTGAGCTCCCCTGACTGATCCATTCTGCTGTTACTGTTTCTCTACTGATAACATAATACTATCATCCACCTTTTATACTGGCACCTCTCAAGACATATAAAGGCCAATTCCACATTACACAGGGGTGTCCAGTACATTTGATCAGTGTACACATGGTCTGCAAATTTCTTCATGGGAAGCAGAGCTCCAGAAGAGACCAGTCAGCTATTGAGATCTCAGCAGGAAAAAACAAAAAACTATGTTCTTCATTCAAATGGTACACATTAAATGTGCAGGCACACGGGAAATAAAAAAACAGAGATGATAAAGACTAAGATTCAGTCTACAAGGGAAAAATGTTATTGGAAGAACAATAATTCCCAGAAGGAAATTTATTTAGAATTCTATACACATGATGAGTATCCCACAAATTGGTGACAGATGTTGTGAATGAACATTTGAGATGACTTTCAGAAGGTGAATATGTAACACAATGTAATAGACAAAATCACCATTGCTTCAAATGCCTACTGTGAGTTTTAGAATTCACTCAAAAGTTCTAAAGAGTAAGGCAATTACAAATCAATAAATTAACATTTATTATGGTTCCTCATATCCTCCTCCTTTCATTATGGTTCCTCATATCCTCCTCCTTTCGTCTTAGCTCTCCCTAATTTATCAAATCATGTCACAATAGCCTCTGCCATTAATCTGCCCATACTGGCAGTTCATTGATTTTAGTTGTGGGGGATCTGTGGACCAGGTTCGTACCTTGTATAAAAGTTAAAATTAAAATGTAGAGCAAATAAACACTTAACTATTCATCTTATCAAACATAGATTGCTTTATAAATAGAGAAGTGTTCAATATGCCTGGCTACAACATTCAGTACACTTTTGGCAATAATATGGAATGGAATGGTTCAACACTGGATCCATGATGATGATGATGATGATGATGATGACGATGATTTGAGGTGAGCGGTGCTCAACATCATGGTCATCAGTATGACAATCTCGTGGGTAGGGAGGAAGACTGTCCCCCCACGTGGCACAGTTTATAGTGCCCCCTTCTCCATCAATTTAGGGCTTAAGCTTGACAGTTCACAAAATTTCACCACTCTTGTTAAACTGGAATCAATAGTGGGGAGGATGGTGGGCAGACCTCAATTGAGACTGAGGGCTGCCCTAATATCAGTATACAGGACACATGTTGCCAAAACATGCTGAACTGAAAGTGGCACACCACAAACTGCACAGTGTGGTGCATCCTCCTGCTGGGGGAGGAAGCCATGTGTTAAAGGGTTATGTCTGATGTGCAGCCTGGTCAGCCATGCCTGTGTGGTCGATTTGAGTGACCACCGTTTGTTTTCTGTCAACTGCAACCATTCCGTCTCCTCGTCTCCCACAGACGCACAACACGTTTATCAGAAAATGGGATGATGGCATACAATGGGGTGGGACACTGACGGATAGCACCATTCCGACATGCTTCCTTGGCTACTTTGTCAGCCATGTCATTTACCTGTATCCTGATGTCGCCAGGTACCAGCAAAAAGATCATGTCCTTGCCACAGTCTTGGAACTACTCTAAGGAGCTATGGATAAGCTGAATCAGTTGGTTTACTAGATACATTTGGTGAAGAGCTTGTAGTGCACTAAGCGAGCCACAACAGAAAAGAAACCTTGTACGGTGATGTCCGTGAATCCTTTCTAGCACCATGTGAATGCCATATAACTCCGGATCATAATTTGTTCCCAAATGGATTGGCCACATGCGGCCAATTCCTGAACAGCCATTCAAAGGTGGGTTGGACCACCACACTAAATGCCAGTGACTGAGGTGGCGCTGAGATTTTCAGTGCCTGTCAAGCCAAAAGGATACATCACTGAATCCAGAGTGCTGGTTCATCAGCCTCTGCACACATTCTGAACTGGGCTGGTCCGAAAGACACAAATCATTATCCAAATGCCCTCAAGGTGGACAGCATCTATCATCTTGAGGTAGAAAATACAGGCTGATGCGTAGATCACACTGTCATAATCTAAGCGTGATCAAACAAATGCCCTATAAAACTGCAGGAGGTGGGACCTGTCAGCTCCTGCTAAGGTATTTCAATATACTGAATGAATAGAAGCCCTTTGTTCATAGGCCTTTCAAGTGCGGGAGCCAAGTTACTTCCAAGTCAAATAATACACCTCAAAAGTGCACAGTTTCTTGAAAATGTAAAATATTGTGCCCCATTGTGAGAACTGCTTGGTTAAAACTTCAACAAGCACAGTTAAAATCAACACATGTTGTCTTCTCTGATGAGAATCGAAAACCAGTTGTTCTGGCCCAGGTTTCCAGCCTCCTAATGGTCAGCTGTAGCGGCCTCATTGTCGTCGTAAGATCAGAGGAAGAGTAGAAGATTGCATAGTCATCCACAAACAAAGAACATTTGACAGGGCCCCTGACTGCAGAGAAAATGCCATCGATAGCAATGGCAAACAACGTGACATTGAGTAAACTGCTTTGGGTGACCCCATTCTCTAAACATAGCAGTCAGACAAGGCATTGCCAACGTGATATCGAAAATGCCAATCCTCAAGAAAGGATTGTATAAGAAGTAGCAGGCATCCACAGTCCCCATAAATGAGGTTAGTGAAGGATATTGTAGCCCCAAGTAATGTTTTACGCTTTTTCAAGGTCAAAGAACACACAGACCAAATGGTTTCAGCATAAGGATAACTCCTGTCAAGTTGTCAAGGGTGGAACAGTAGCACCTGAAATCACGCTGGGAGTGGCTCAGCTGACCTCGAGATTCAAGCAGCCAGATGAAGCGGCGGTTGACGCACTCAAGAGCTTTGCCCACACACTTGGTAAGGGCTACACTCGGGTAACTGTTAGGAACACTACGGTCCTTGTCTGGTTTCCAGAATTGAATTAATATTGTCTCCTTCCAAGTCATGGGGTAATGTCCATCAAACCAGATCTGATCGAAATAAGAGAGGAATTGTCCTTTTGTTTCAGAGCACATGTGACAAAGCATGGTATAATGGATCTCATCAGGTCCTGGAGCAGAGTCTCTGGCCGCAGACAGAGCTCATTCCAGGTCCCACATGGAGAATGGGAAGTTGTAGACTTCCTCATTATGCAAGAAGAAATGGAGCTTCCTCATCTACGCAGTCCTACAGAACACCTGAAAAGCAGGAGCTTGTCTAGATGACGTAGTGACACTAAAGAAGTGTTCATCAAAAACCTGAGCCATGCCTTCTGGCACGTCCACCAAGACCCTATTACTTGACAAGGCCATAAGGGGATGTTTACTTCCCTTGCCTGATCGTTCTCGCTTCCCACGCCCGGGTTCCCGGGTTCGATTCCCGGCGGGGTCAGGGATTTTCTCTGCCTCGTGATGGCTGGGTGTTGTGTGCTGTCCTTAGGTTAGTTAGGTTTAAGTAGTTCTAAGTTCTAGGGGACTGATGACCATAGATGTTAAGTCCCATAGTGCTCAGAGCCATTTGAACCATTTGAACCTTGCCTGAAATCCACCTTACCGATTCCCAAATCGTGCAGTGAAAGTGGACAGATTAATGGAAGTTGTCACTTCCTTCCAGGAAGCCCTCTTCGCTCTCTTATCACTCACCTCCCATGTGCTCTCGCTTGATGGCATGAAGATTTTCTGTAGTTGGATGGTGTCTGAAATTCCGCAGAGCTGATCATCTGGTTCTCATTTACAGTCGACAGTCGTCATTCCACGAAGTTAGAGGCCGTCGTCTGAAGTGGTTACTAGACAAGGGATGGAGTCTGTGGCAGCCCACTGGATCTCACAAGTGATATGGCCCACTGTCTCCTGTCCACAATCCTTTGTCCAAAAATAGCTTGTCGACTGTACTGCAGCCAATTTTCCCTTCGTATCATCCATCTTCGTGGTCTGCTGTCAGCCACGGTCCAAGTCAACAGATGAATCCACACTGGGAAGTGGTCATTAGAATGTAAAGCTGTACCAACTTTCCACTGAACTGCGTCTGCAATAGCCAGGGAACAGAAACAAAGGTCACTGACTGAAAAAACCCTGTAGCTGTGGAAACGTGTGTTATCTGAACCAAGTTCATATGACAGATATTCTCAGAATGGACGAGTCGCTCCATCATCTGACACCTGGAGCAAATGGTAGCCAAGCCCCACAGCACATTGTGTGCATTAAAGTCCCCCACAAGGAGGAATGGGCACACGAGTGCATGGAAATGCTGTATCAGTGCATCTGCATCAAAAGCATCATGAGGTGGAAGATATAAAGAACACACTGTGGTGTTGAATGGTGATACAACTTTCACGGCAATCACTTGTATGGTCATGGTAAGAGGGACAGGAGAGGAATGGCATCTGTCATCAATGAAAACAGTCACTCCACCTTTAGCTATGTCTCCAGTAATATCATCCTTCCTGTAAGGGTGGTAACCCCGTAATGCTGGTGTGTCGGTGACTTTCAAATGAGTTTCTTGTAAGCAGATGCACAACAGTTTCTCCTGGACCAGGAGCTTCAATTCTTCCAAATGTTATTGGTATCCATTAAAATTCCACTGCAACACACAAGCTCCTGTGGGAGCCATTGATCAGCGATGGTTGGTGTTTTCTACCTCCTCCGGAAGCAGTGATTTACCGGGGAGGTCAGGGGAACATTAGCCGGTTCCTGGTTCCTCCAACTGTAAATCCATATCCTCAAGAGCCTAGTCCTCTTCTGAGAGGGAGAGAGCTCACCGATCTGAAGGTTTAACTGCCTCTTTCTTCGACTTGAAACTAGTTTTTGAAGGACGTTTTTCCTTACTTATGGTAGGAGTTGGTTGCTTGGTTTGAGGGGATGGCTTAGTAGGCTTCTGATGGTAAGCAGTGGTACGTGGCTTAGGTGGTAAACCCATCGACAACGGCTTCCGAATGATTTCTGTAGCGTTTCCCCTACAGGTACACCAAGAAGTGCATGTGCTCATACTTGAATCTGTGGTCAGAGTTTGTGTGGAGTAATCACCCTTGACGATTGGTGTCTTCAGGGCCGATGCAAAAGAAGTAGCAAAAACTGGAGGTTGCCTAGCTTTGTAAGCTTTTTTAACGTCACCATAGGGTATGTGTCTCTTGCCTTTCAACTCCTGAATTTTACTTTCCTTGTTGTAAACCTCACACTTTCTGCTCCACACTGGGCAATCACTGGAGCAGTTTATACATTTCGAAGGAAGTGTACAAGAATTTCCTGATCATGAACTCAGCTTCCATAATTGCCATATGTAGCCCTCCCATTATATCCCATAGTGGTATGGCCAAATCTTTGTCACTTAAAGCATCACACTGGGTTAGGAACAAATGGGTGAACGTTAAGATGGATATAGCGTGCAATGATATGTTGAGCTAATTCTGGCATACTAAATGTTAGAATAAATGTTCACAATTTTTCCATTTTGCCACTGACTCTTCTCATATAGTTCTGCACTTCCATGCTGCCCATATTTTTTCATTCTTCACACAACTCTGCGCCCTTACTAAAGTTAAGGGTGTTATGCAACTCAGCCTCGACTGGGTAGTCACATAAGGCCTTACATCCCAGAAGCTTAGATACTTGGTTTGAATTAGCACTTTCAACAAAAGGTGTTCCATTATGAAGTCATTTAACACTTTTTAGGGACCCAGCAATACGTTCCAATGCCTTGTGAACCTTCTCAAAGGTACCTCTGTTCACTTGATTACAGTTAAAGTGTTATGGCACACTAATGCTCTGTTAATATGATTCTTAGACTTATTTTCTGGAGGACTGAACAACTGAGATCTCTTTGGTGAGTGTGTGTAGGTACTACCTGCCAGTATACCTGTCTCATGAGTAGTAGTAGTTTGATTACACTCTTCCATAGGGATCCCATGAGACGCTACGGAAACAACTGTCAACCCAGGCAGAGCCCTACATGCCTGAGCAGGCCTTATACAAGTGGGGGAGGGGGGCAGGTGCCCCAAAGACTGTCCACTGGAGACTGTTTTAGCTCTTCAGCTATTCACCTCATCAGCATGTAGCATATCTTGATGCGGATATATATAAGGTGTGTACCTTCCATGTGGTCCAGGCAAAACATTCCACCACTGCACTGCAATGGTGGTCACTGAAGCATGCCTGGAGCTTATGGTGACAGAGGACTGACAGCACTTACCAGTCCCCAGCCCAGGAAGCCAGGGTCACCAAGCCCGCACTCAGCAACCAAATGCTGCATCCCTAAGGATACTGGATCCACATTTGTAATTACACTACAGTATTGTTTGATAGCAAAGGTGGGTTAACATTGAATACAAAATACTATTTGAATGAAGGCTTCCATCTTTTTCAGTTTTTTTCATTAGTAGGCCTTCCTCACACCCAAGTTTTGTGGAGTTTCACCATGCATACAACTTATTTCCAATAGTCTGGTTTTGTTCTTTCACTATCCTTCTATATACTATCGTATACTTGAGATTTTGTCTATTCATCTACGTACAGTGCTATAACACATATAATACACCAGGTTTGTCTGCTTAGTAGGTTCAAGACCTTATGACAATAGACACTCGTGGGTGCAGGCCCAAGGACTACAGATTTCTGCAAACTGAGGATGAGGGTGGGGATGTGACTGAAGGAGCATGCAGACTAGGTGAAAGGGGGAGATTGTTATCCATTGCCCCTGTATCTACTGCAGCATGTTATGGTATTGTATAAGTGAACAACAGTATACAATAAAACGAAAACTACTTGCAGTCTATTTTGTCTCCCCATAGCTTGTCTGTCATGGTGTTTCATACATACATTAGGGACAAAATAGTCATGTATTACAGGTACTTCATTACACTTACAAACACACACACACACACACACACACACACACACACACACACACACACACACACACGTCTCATACATTTTTTTTTTTAAATAGAGGGTGGTTATAAATAAACTTTTGTTACTTGAGAGAGGCCCCATAAAAAATGAGTGAAACTTTGTGGAAATATTTGTAAGGTCATGCGGAAGAAATAGTAACTAATAAACTGCTGAAAGAAACACACTTAATTTCCACACAAGAGGGTAACATTTGTTAATTGCATTCCATGTTTATGGCTCAGATTATACGTTGCTCAATGTGGCAACCATTTGCATCCCCAAAAGCCTGCAAGTGCAATAGACATTGCTCTACTGCTGCCTCAAACAATGGTGGATCACGGAATGTTTAGCTCCCATGACATAACTCATGCACTACCTGAAGATCATATGCTGCACCCATCATTCTCAGCAACAGCAACAGAAACTTCAACAACTTGTGGCACAACTGGTTGTTGGCCTCTGACACAATTTCAACTTCCAAATAATGTTCTTCAACCCCAGTGTGCAAAGAGGACCTCTCTGTATTCCTTTAATGTATTGATACTCGCGAAGAGCAGCAGCACTATTGCTGTTATTTTGATGAAACAGCTTCGTGAGTAGAGCCCTGCTCATCTTGTCCAGACACATGTTGATTGTTTGCAACTGTAATGCACACTGATACTTGTGTTCCAACCCTCTGTCGCCTTATCAGTACTGGCACTTAACGGCAAGTAATGACACTAACAATACTAACAACACAAATCCTGCAGCGCACAGTCTGAACAGTGCACAGTCTGAACATCACTCCCAAGAAAGTTGAGTACCCATATGGTAAATAGTTTTTGGTTTCCATTGACTCAAGTAGCAAAAGTTTAATAGTACCCACACTGTAAATGGAGGAGGAGTACATGCAGGATACATATGATTTTCATTTGCTAGTTCCGCAGAAGAAAAACCAGTAATATCACTGCCATAACAACTCTATAAAAATGTTTAATTTGTGCAATTTATTATAACACAGACCCTGGGAATAAATACGCATAAAACTGATTTTTTCTTGCTTACTGTGAGGCATGAATATTCACAGTCAATACACTACAAAATGCGTGCATCACAGAGTGTACAGTTGTTCATGATTTCCTAACATGAGATGCAACAAAAGAAATATAGAGCAGTGCATCAGTGGTCCCAGTCAGGCAACCGAGTATTTCAGCATTTCTATAATGTTCCACACAAAAGTAATGAATCAAAAAGAGATCTGTATTACAAATCACATACAATGCATATTTCATTGATATTGACGATTATGAAATAAATTTATTTTAATTAAACGTATTCAGTCAAGTTGTCCACAAGCAGACTGGAAATTGCATATTACATCACACAGCACCTACCAAACTGACAAATGATATTAAGAAATATCTAATTAATTAAAATAAATATAACATGAAATTAAAACTTACAACAAAGTGTCTCTCTGTTACAGATGATCACAGAACTACAAAACTAGTCATCAAATAAAAGGCAACATGAAGTTGATATGGATATAAATTCTGGGAAGCGTTACCCTATATTCATATACACAAATATACAAAATAATAAATTTTAAAAAAGCTGCCGATATGATTGTTTCTCACTAGTATGGAAAGTAAGTACACTTCTAAAATACAACACAATGTACAATGTTGTCAACATAAAACATATAAATGCTTTTAATAAATACTGCAGTCACTCTTCACAAGTTCTCCATACACTTCATCCAGATCTTAGAGCAGTTAATTTATTTTATACATTTAAGTCAAATGTTTATTATTTACATACAAAAATAAAATATGAAATATCTTACAAGGGATATGAAATTGAAACTTTTTTTCAAATCTGTGGCAAAATTAAAACTTATCTGTCACAATAAAGTATGAGCTCCAGTTAGCAGGAAATCTGCGAATGGAGATCACCAGTCTTTTTTTCTTACAAGATTTGTTACAATGGTGTCCTGAATTTTTCTTTTATTTGCTTATTTATTGTGGAACTTCTCTCTTGTAAACTGTAACAATCCTTTTTTGTTGCTGAGCTGCTTCCAAGAGAGAATTTTATCAAAAGGTCTGCTATAAAAGGCAGTCAGTAACACTTGTAATTTCCAAACACCTGACTAGTAACTGCATTTTGGCTTAAGTGCATTTTCATATTATAACAAGCAGTACACTGCCGGCAAGAAATGATCAAATATCTGATATTTTTGAATCATGTCTGTTGCCCTGTTTTGTGTGTGGTGATGGTAGTCTCACTATAATCTGTGCTGGAGCACTATTTGAATATTTACTCTGGTGTCTTATGTTCCCAGTTTCCTGAGACAATGGCTTTGTTGATGAACACATGGGCTGCACAACACCTATGTGGAAGTTTGCATTATGTGCAAGATGCTGAACAATGTTCTGACACTTCTGCTGTGGTGCTTCATCCACTTGCATTTCATGATATACAGGTAACGAATGCTGGTTGCTATTAATTTGTGCTGTTGTCTTCGGAGCTGAAATATAATGAAACTGACCACTCGATTCACTAGAATACCGGGGCATACCTTGTATTTGACGATGTTCAAAATTTGGAGATGAGCATGACGATGAATTACATGCCTTTTTGTAGTGTTCAGAATTCAATCCTGCACTATCAGCATGAAAAGGGTAGTTTTCAAAATCTACAATGTTTTTACTTGGTGAACTTGCACAGCTTACTGAATGTTCATGTTCTGGCGTTTTTCCTGAAAGACAATGATTCATTAATCTGCTGCAACTTCCTGGAGAGGTTTTACACAGAGAAAGCAGTCTTGCATTTATTTCGGGAAAGGATGGCCTGCGGTTTGGTATTTCATGCCAGCATTCAATCATAAGTGAATATATACTTGACGGACAGTCTTCGGGGCATGGAAGAAGCTGACGAGAACGAATCATGTCTATTACTTCTTGGTTACTGTAACCATAGTATGGCTGCAACAAGAGTAAAACCCTGTTAATACATTAATTTGTCTTACCTATGCATAATTTTTGGATTTTATATACATCAATTGGAAATATTCAGAAATAGGTTAATGAAGTCAATCACCTGTAGACCATAACTATAAATCTCCCAAAGAACCACACCATAGCTCCATACATCACTTTCAGTTGTGAATTTCCCATAGAGAATAGATTCTGATGGCATCCATCTAACAGGTAGCAGAGATTTTGACTGAACTCTAGAACACACACAATAATTTCATTTTACAATTTAAAAAAGAAATGAAACAAGCATAGCAACAAAACTTATTTTTGCAGTAAAGTATTACAATACTTTCACCTTGCCACAACAGCTTCAATTTCCTGACTGCATGAACGGCAATAGAGATCGATCCCTGCTCTTGTTAAAAATGGTGATTTGACGGATGAATAGAAACAATATTATCCTCAGAATAAATACTGTCATTAACAAACTATGTGAAAGATCCATTGTTTTATATTGCTGCTTTCTCAACACTATATACAGCACTATAGTTCAATTCCACCCAGATGCAGGAGATTGCTGCGTTAACAGTTGCAAACAACGCACGCGCCAAGAGAAGCAGCGCCATAGTATAGTATAGTTCGCAAACTTACTTTTAGGGGGGGAGCTCCCCGCATCCCACGCTGTGCGCAATTTTGTCATCACTGCACTGCTCGCCTGTGCTGACACATGGTGTTCCAACTGCTTTGACACACTTATCATTCGATTCCACAAAAACTATTTGGCCCAAAAATTTGATTTTTACACGTCTTCTTGACTGATACCTTTCCCCCGTAAATGACTTAATTTTGTTTCGATGGTCAATGCAGTTATTGTGCAGCATTAAATGTAGTAAACCATTGCACGAAATTTTGGAGAGTTCGCAGAGGTAAAAGTCCATAGCGTTTACTTTCTCTACGGTCAATTTTAGTTGTCACAATGTTGAGAATGAAATGTGGACAAGATACCTAAATTTCAAACTTTACTGTATAACAATATCTCATTTAATTTAAGTACCAGATAGGTGTCGTATGTAATATTGAGAAATATTCTGTCTTTTGTCTGTAATAAAAGTTTTATTTATACAAGAGTCATTTCGCTTTTTTCTAAAAAGTTCTGATCAAAACAAAGTTGAGGAAGTACACAAAACTGAATTGTGGATGAAATAAAACATAGAAACTAAAATATATTGTCAGTGAGGCGCAGTGCGCAAACAATTCGTTTGTCACAACGGACAGCAAAACATAGATCAGTCGACAAAAACAATGAATATGATGATGTTGCCAAAGCAGCGAAGCAAAGAATTGTGTCAGACAATCAAGTAGCTCGGCAACGTACGAGCCGAAATTCTGCTGTAAATAATACTTTTAATACTGTCGCAAAAGAATATATCTCAATATGAATAGTAAAACAGCGACTGCAGAATAGAAGATATACAAACACATAACATTAATATTTTATGTGTGCCTTTTCATTGTTTTTAATTGCTGTGAAAAGAAATATTGGAGGACAAAATTAGAAAAACCGAAAAATTATTATGATTATAATGAAGAGACAAAGCACTAGAAATTTCAAAAAATTACATTCAAGCGAATAAAATTCTTGAGGTAAGACACTTCGATATTGTTTTAAAAACAAGAAAATATTAAGCATCGAACAAGGTTTGAACTCGGAATCTTTCACTTAGCAGTCAAACACCTTAACCATTACGCTAACATAGCTCGTCATTCGAACAAATACCTGGAGGATTGTAAAATATGACGCAAAATACCGACAAACACTGTATACACACTGATATGACTATGAATTACGTTTCGTCGAAGAACAATAGGAAATAAAAAATTAACGCTGTTCTTTATTGCGAAAAAGCAGTTCGTGAGAATGATACAAACACCTTTCCTTGGTATCTACATCTACATCTACATTTATACTCCGCAAGCCACCCAACGGTGTGTGGCGGAGGGCACTTTACGTGCCACTGTCATTACCTCCCTTTCCTGTTCCAGTCGCGTATGGTTCGCGGGAAGAACGACTGTCTGAAAGCCTCCGTGCGCGCTCTAATCTCTCTAATTTTACATTCGTGATCTCCTCGGGAGGTATAAGTAGGGGGAAGCAATATATTCGATACCTCATCCAGAAACGCACCCTCTCGAAACCTGGCAAGCAAGCTACACCGCGATGCAGAGCGCCTCTCTTGCAGAGTCTGCCACTTGAGTTTATTAAACATCTCCGTGACGCTATCACGGTTACCAAATAACCCTGTGACGAAACGCGCCGCTCTTCTTTGGATCTTCTCTATCTCCTCCGTCAGACCGATCTGGTACGGATCCCACACTGATGAGCAATACTCAAGTATAGGTCGAACGAGTGTTTTGTAAGCCACCTCCTTTGTTGATGGACTACATTTTCTAAGCACTCTCCCAATGAATCTCAACCTGGTACCCGCCTTACCAACAATTAATTTTATATGATCATTCCACTTCAAATCGTTCCGCACGCATACTCCCAGATATTTTACAGAAGTAACTGCTACCAGTGTTTGTTCCGCTATCATATAGTCATACAATAAAGGATCCTTCTTTCTATGTATTCGCAATACATTACATTTGTCTATGTTAAGGGTCAGTTGCCACTCCCTGCACCAAGTGCCTATCCGCTGCAGATCTTCCTGCATTTCGCTACAATTTTCTAATGCTGAAACTTCTCTGTATACTACAGCATCATCCGCGAAAAGCCGCATGGAACTTCCGACACTATCTACTAGGTCATTTATATATATTGTGAAAAGCAATGGTCCCATAACACTCCCCTGTGGCACGCCAGAGGTTACTTTAACGTCTGTAGACGTCTCTCCATTGATAACAACATGCTGTATTCTGTTTGCTAAAAACTCTTCAATCCAGCCACACAGCTGGTCTGATATTCCGTAGGCTCTTACTTTGTTTATCGCCTGTATTAGGAGGCTTATTGCTTGTTAGGCGCTCCGCAACTTCTATGTACCTATTTTATTTGTTTGACAAACCCTGTTGTCAGGGCTATATTTTATATGATTAATGTAACTATGCAGATGTTTGCCTAAACGATAAGGACATATCACTTCATGTTGTTATAATACTGCCGTCTTCTGAAGAAGATAGATTTATATCTATTGAAACATAGGTAAAGATTACTTTATCCTTTGCAACTGGTCGGCTGTTCTTAGTCTGATTTACGTGGAACCATTGCTGTAGCGCAGCTATGTTTAAAGTTTAATTAATTAATAGAATATGAAACAATTGGTATAAAGAATGCTTTTTCCAAACTTTCTATAAAAGAAAGTCTGCTATCAAGACATTGCTTTTGCTCAATTACTTTATTTATGACTGAACGTTTCTAAAACTGAAGACACTCGTCCGTGCTCTGCACTGCAGTCGAGCTCTGGCAACGTCGTCGTCTGTTCATTGGCTGACTATATTTTGTGATGTCAGATGCGCAGAACAAACCTAAACTCGGCCACCATCGTAAATGACACGCACTATAGTAACGTGCTGAATTAGTAAGTCTGCATACCTGTAGTAGTCCGAAGAGTAAACATCCCTTGATAGACCAAAATCAGAAATTTTAACAGTAAGGTTATCTCCAACCAGACAATTTCTAGCAGCTAAGTCTCTGTGAACATAGTGGTGGCTCGATAAGTACTCCATCCCTAATAAAAATGAAAACAAATTGAATGAAACAGTACAAAATTTATGAACACAGCATGATTCAAATAATGTCATTTGAACTAGAACATTACTATTTCATTATGACTGCTAACCTGCGCCTATTTGCATTGCAATATGCAAAAAGTCATTCTGGTCCAGAACATGATTATTCCCTTCATCATTAAATGCTGACACATCAGAGCGAGGTGAGTGGCAAATTAGGAATTCATGAAGGTCACCCTGTAAAAGTTCAAATAACACCGCTGATAAGAAAACTACCACAAACAAGATAAATTAAAAGAATTTTCTCATAAAAATAATTACAGATACTCAGTTTTAGAAATGCAAGTTCAGTTCATCAATACAGATATGACAACATTAAAGTAAAATATTTGTTACATGTTTCCAATATGGTTCCCATGTGCTCTCAAAATGAAATGCTTATGCGAGTTACAGCAATTCAATTCACAATCATTACCACAAGAATAAAATGCCTTACTCAAAACTTATTTTTTCAGTAACTATTTCATAGTATTTTTGTTTTAAGTTCATGGTTAACATACAGCGAACAAGATGAAAATACACACACATATATAAAATCAAGTACAAACTGTATATGGGATGTGTTACGCTACTCAGGAAAGTGTTCTCTATATGTAATACCAGCAGTTTCAGAGTCAATATTCTGTTCCAACATAATTATATATTTTTTAAACATCCGTATGTAACAACGTTATGTAAAAATGTAGCTGTCTTTCCGAACAAAGTCTTAAGTCATAAGTAGAGACCGGATTTTCATGCACTATCAAATCGAAAAACATGCACGCATTCATGTAGTACATCACTAAACATGCATAATGAGGCAGCAAAAGAATGTACACTCCTGGAAATTGAAATAAGAACACCGTGAATTCATTGTCCCAGGAAGGGGAAACTTTATTGACACATTCCTGGGGTCAGATACATCACATGATCACATTGACAGAACCACAGGCACATAGACACAGGCAACAGAGCATGCACAATGTCGGCAATAGTACAGTGTATATCCACCTTTCGCAGCAATGCAGGCTGCAATTCTCCCATGGAGACGATCGTAGAGATGCTGGATGTAGTCCTGTGGAACGGCTTGCCATGCCATTTCCACCTGGCGCCTCAGTTGGACCAGCGTTCGTGCTGGACGTGCAGTCCGCGTGAGACGACGCTTCATCCAGTCCCAAACATGCTCAATGGGGGACAGATCCGGAGATCTTGCTGGCCAGGGTAGTTGACTTACACCTTCTAGAGCACGTTGGGTGGCACGGGATACATGCGGACGTGCATTGTCCTGTTGGAACAGCAAGTTCCCTTGCCGGTCTAGGAATGGTAGAACGATGGGTTCGATGACGGTTTGGATGTACCGTGCACTATTCAGTGTCCCCTCGACGATCACCAGTGGTGTACGGCCAGTGTAGGAGATCGCTCCCCACACCATGATGCCGGGTGTTGGCCCTGTGTGCCTCGGTCGTATGCAGTCCTGATTGTGGCGCTCACCTGCACGGCGCCAAACATGCATACGACCATCATTGGCACCAAGGCAGAAGCGACTCTCATCGCTGAAGACGACACGTCTCCATTCGTCCCTCCATTCACGCCTGTCGCGACACCACTGGAGGCGGGCTGCACGATGTTGGGGCGTGAGCGGAAGACGGCCTAACGGTGTGCGGGACCGTAGCCCAGCTTCATGGAGACGGTTGCGAATGGTCCTCGCCGATACCCCAGGAGCAACAGTGTCCCTAATTTGCTGGGAAGTGGCGGTGCGGTCCCCTACGGCACTGCGTAGAATCCTACGGTCTTGGCGTACATCCGTGCGTCGCTGTGGTCCGGTCCCAGGTCGACGGGCACGTGCACCTTCCGCCGACCACTGGCGACAACATCGATGTACTGTGGGGACCTCACGCCCCACGTGTTGAGCAATTCGGCGGTACGGCCACCCGGCCTCCCGCATGCCCACTATACGCCCTCGCTCAAAGTCCGTCAACTGCACATACGGTTCACGTCCACGCTGTCGCGGCATGCTACCAGTGTTAAAGACTGCAATGGAGCACCGTATGCCACGGCAAACTGGCTGACACTGACGGCGGCGGTGCACAAATGCTGCGCAGCTAGCGCCATTCGACGGACAACACCCCGGTTCCTGGTGTGTCCGCTGTGCCGTGCGTGTGATCATTGCTTGTACAGCCCTCTCGCAGTGTCCGGAGCAAGTATGGTGGGTCTGACACACCGGTGTCAATGTGTTCTTTTTTCCATTTCCAGGAGTGTATATATGTGATACGAAAATTCAGTTCTATATTTTTATTTTCTTCTAAAACAATACACAATAACCAATTTCTCCAATTTTTTTTGACTTAAGCTCATGTGTTTATCTGATAGAACATTTTTGTGGATAGAAAATAACATTTCTACTTCACAAGATGTGATAAATGTATACTTAAGTGTAGAAATTTCAGACAGTGTCGGAAGCCATCACTAAACTTTATGATTCGACATCACAAATGTATGAGGTACCTGAATTCATCAGATCCCAGGCAGTACAGAATTCAGCTGCTTTCCTTTGTTAGTGACAATGAAAAGCATTGCATCATCAACCAACTTCGTAATACAAATGCAGTAAGGAAATGGTTTAGTGATGTGTTGTTGCCATATTTTACACGCAGTTCTACAAAGCCATGTCCCGCTCAAAATTGCTAAAACATCTGCAGTACAGACTACTGAGAGACATGCAGGAAGACAGTCAGTGAAGTCCTGGAAGGTACCAAAAGGGATGTGGAGCCATGCTGGCTCCTGTGTCATGGGCAGCTGAGCTAGGTTTTTCAGTCAAGGATCCATGGCGCGAACATCCCTAACAAGGTGGTGCCACAGATTCTCAACTGGGTTTAAATCTGGGGAGTTTGATGGCCAGGGGAGTACAGTTCATCACAGTTTGTTTCGAACCAGACACATACAGTGCAAGCTGTGTAACACATAGCATTGTCCCACTGTTAGATACCACCATGCCAAGAAAAAATAAACTGCACATATGGGTGGTCATTGAACTTGATCCCCAAGGATAGATGTGAACTAGTATTGATCCAGTGTGCCTTCCAGAATAACGAGATTATCCAGGGAACGCCACAAAAACATTCCCCACATTATAACACTCCCTCCTCCAGCCGGGATCCTTTCAATGATTTTTAAAGGGTTTTAGCTTTCAGATGTTTATGCTGATGGAGCATAAAACATGATTCATCTGAAAAGGCCACCTATATCCAGCCAGTGAATATCCAGTTGAGGTACTGGCAAGCAAATTCCAGCCTTCGTCACTGATGAACGGCAGTCAGTAGGGGTGCATGAACCAGGTGCCTGCTGTGGAGACCCATATGCAGCAACATTCTCTGAATAGTCATTGAGGAGACACTGTTGGTGGCCCTTTGGTTCATGTGGGCAGTCTGTTGCTCAATCGTTCACATCTATTCGCCTGTACTTATCTCTGCTACCATTGTTCATCCCTGTCACCATGGTCCATGGTGCATCTCAGTTGCCTTGGCACTGGTTTTCAATACTGCCATTTTGCCATGCATGGTATACTTTAGCCATGACAACATGTGAAAAGTTAACAAACCTGGCCATTTCAGAAATGCTTGCACCCTTGGCCCACACACCAATCATATTTACCTTTTCGACATCAGATAAACGGCTCCGTTTCCACATTATGACAACACCTGCACTCTTTTCTGTGACCCCAGCACGCCTTTATATACCCTCCCCTGCTAATGCCACCATCTGCCACCTGTGAGTGGTTAATGCAAGTTGACATTGAACATAGACAGTGGTCACATTAATGTGTAGTGTATGAACTACTTCAGGATTTTACACACAACCAATTACACAAAAACACATTTGGCAGGATTTAGAAGAAAACCCTAGCCCTCCTCAAGGGTTCCCTTCCACCTTTTTAATAAGAGTTTATGCCAGAACGCTCCTGTATCTCCAAGTCATAATGGCCTACTAAGGCTATGTAAGGCTGGATTGCCCATGATCCCACTGGACCTAACACTGGAACATCCACCTATTTTGTAACTAAACGCTTTACACTGAGGTGGAAAGTAATGGGATAGCAATATACACTTATACAGATAATTGTAGTATCGTGTACACAAGGTACAAAAGGACTGTGCATGGACAGAGCTGCCATTTGTACACAGGTGATTCATGAGAATAGGTTTCTGAAATGCTTATGACCGAATGACGAGAATCAACAGACTCTGAACGTGGAGTGGTAGTTGGAGCTAGATTAACAGCACATTCCATTTTGGAAATTGTTAGGGAATTCAATATTCTGACACCCACAGTGTCAAGAGTCTGCCAAGAATACCAAATTGTAGATACTACCTCTCATCAAGGACAACACAGTAGCTGACACCTTCACTTAACAACTGAGAGCATGGCAGCATCGTCAGATGAGCCCAATTTCAGTTGGTAAAAAGTGATGGTAGGGTTCGAGTGTGAGGCAGACCCTACGATGCCATGGACCCAAGTTGTGAACAAGGGCCTATGCAAGCTGTCGGTGGTTCCACAATGGTGTGGGCTGTGTTTACATGGAATGGAGTGGGTCCTCTGGTTATATTTGACTATTTGGAGACCATTTGCAGTAATTCATGGATTTTATGTTCCCAGAAAATAATGGAATTTTTGTGGATGACATTGTGCCACATAACTGGGCTACAGTTGTTTGCAATTGGCTTGAAGAGCATTCTGGACAATTCGAGTGAATGATCTGGCCACCGACATCACCTGACATCAACCCTGTGGAACATTTATGGGACATAATCAAGAGGTCAGTTAATGCACTAAATCCTGCTGTAACAGCACTTTTGTAAATACCAATGGTTATATAAGCAGCATGGCTCTACATTTCTGCAGGGGCTTCCAACGACATGTTGAGTTGATGCCACACTGATTACTGCACTACAACAGGCAAAAGGAGGTCTGAACCGATATTAAGAGGTATCTCATGACTTTCGATGATGATGATGATGATGATGATGATGATGATTTGAAGTGAGTGGCACTCAACATCATGGTCATCAGTGCCCTAATGAAAACTCAGCATGACAATCTCATGGGTAAGGAGGAAGACTGTCCCCACAAGTGGCACAGTTTATAATGTATTAAAGAATGCCTCCCTTCTCCACCAATTTAGGGATTAGGCCCGACAGTTTACAAAATTTCACCATTCTTGTAAAACTGGAATCAATAGTGGGGAGGATGGTGGGCAGATCTCCATAAAGACTGAGGGCTGCCCTAATATCAGTATACAGGACACATGTTGCCAAAATACGCTGAACTGAAAGTGGTACACCACAAACTTAACAGTGTGGTGGATCCTCCTGCTGGAGAAGGAAGCCATGTGTTAAAGGGCTATGTCTGATGTGCAGCCTGGTAAGCAGAACCTCCTTCCAATGGTGAGGCTGACATGATGTCAGCCATGCCTGTGTGGTCGATCTGAGCAACCGCAGTTTGTTTCCTGTCACCTGCAACCATTACGTCTCGCACTGTTGCATAATGTGTCTGTCAGAAAATGAGATGATAGTGTGCAAAGTAATGGGACATTGATGGACAGCACCATGCCGACATGCTTCCTTGGCTGCTTTGTTAGCAACGATATTTACCTGTATCCAGGTGTGATCAAAAGATCACCTTGCCACGGTGTTGCAACTGCTCGAAGGAGATATGGATGAGCTGAATCAACTGATCTACTGGTTACATTTGGTGAAGTGCT
Source organism: Schistocerca serialis cubense (assembly GCF_023864345.2). Taxonomy (NCBI): domain Eukaryota; kingdom Metazoa; phylum Arthropoda; class Insecta; order Orthoptera; family Acrididae; genus Schistocerca; species Schistocerca serialis. The sequence goes on from NC_064640.1 coordinate 119,808,867, forward strand.
TGTAGTGCACTAAGCGAATTGGAACAGACAAGAAACCTTGTATGGTGATGTCTGTGAATCCTCTCCAGTGCCATCAGAATGCTATATAGCTCCACATCATAATTTATTAACTGTTCTGGAAGATGCACTTTGCAGGGAAAACAGCGGAACAACTGAGGACATTCTCTTGCTGAGATTCATCTGTATAAACTACAATAAAACTGTGGTACATACTTAAAATGAAAGAAAACAAAGCTGTAAAAATGTAAGCTGGAGTACAGGTCGAAGACACCAATGCGGTAACATGTTCCATCCCTGGTTGTGTATTTGGAGGTCTGACAGATCTAGATCTTTGAGACAGTCAGTAGCACATATTCCGAATGGCTTGGTTGCATGAAGCTAATTCCTCAACAGCCATTCAAAGTTGGGTTGGATCACTACACTAAATGCCAATGACTGAGGTGACACTGAGATTTTCAGTGCCTGTTGAGCACAACAGATACAACGACAAATTCAGAGTGATGGTTCATCATCCTCTAAACACAGATTCTGAAATGGGCTAGTCCAACAGGCTCTAGTCGAAATGCGAATGCCCTCATGGTGGACAGCATCTATCATCTTGAGGTAGGAAATATGGGCTGATGTGTACACCATGCTGCCATAATCTAAACATGATTGAACAAATGCCCTAAAAAACTACAGGAGGCGGGACCTGTCAGCTCCCCATGTTTTTTCACTAAGACATTTCAAAATATTCAATGACTGGAAGCCCTTTGTTCATAGTAGGTCTTTCAGGTGTGGGAACGACATTAATTGGAAATCAAATAATAAACCTAAGAAGGGCACAGTTTCTTCAAAACTGTCAAATTTGTCCCCCATTGTGAGCACTGTTGATCAAAGCTTCGATGAGCACAGTTAAAATTAACACATTTAGTCTTCTCTAGCACAACCAAAAATCAGTTGTTCTGGCCCAGGTTTCCAGCCTCCTAATGGTCAGCTCAGCTGCCTCATTGTCACTGGAGAAAGAATAGAGGATTGTGAAGTAATCCACAAACAAAGAACATTTAACAGGGCTCCTGACTGTGGAGGGAATGTCACTGACAGCAATGGCAAACAACGAACCACTGAGTACACTGCCTTGGGGGACGCCATTCTCTTGAACATAGCAGTCAGACAAGGCATCGCCGACATGATGTTGAAAACATCATTCCTCGAGAAAGGACTGGTTAAGAAGTGGCAGACATCCACATAGTTCCCATACATGAAGTTGGCAAAGGATGCTGTACCTCCAAGTAGTGTTGTATGCTTCTTCAAGGTCAAAAAACACACAAACCAAAAGGTTTCGGTGTAAGGAGGACTCCAGTATCACCGCATATAGTGGACTTAAGTCGTCAAGGGTGGAATGGTAGTGCCTGAAAGTGCACTGGGAGCGGCTCAGGTGATCTTGGGATTCAAGTAGCCAGACGAGGTGGCAGTTGACCATGCATTTAAGAGACTTACCTGTACACCTGGTACGGACTACACTCCGGTGACTGTTAAGGGCGCTACAGTCCTTGTCTGGTTTCCAGAATGGAATTAATATTGTCTCCTTCCAAGTCATGGAGTACTGTCCATCAAGCCAGATCTGATTGAAACAAGACAGGAGCTGTCCTTTCACTTCAGGGCGCAGATGACGAAGCATGGGCATAACGGATCTCATCAGATTCTGGAGCAGTGTTTCTGGTTGCAGACAGAGCTCATTCCAGTTCTCACATGGAGAACTGAAAGTTGCAGACTTCCTCAATACACAAGAAGAAATGGAGCTTCCTCATCTCCACATTCATACGGAACACCTGAAAAGCAGGAGCTTGTCTGGCTGATGCAGTGACAGTTAAAAAACTGTTCAGCTAAAACCTGAGCCATGTCTTCTGGAGCATCCACCAAAACCCCATTTACTGACATGGCTATAAGGGGACGTGTACTGCCCTTGCCTGAAATCCACCTTGTTGACTCCCAAACTTGCACAATGGAAGTGGACCAATTAATGGAAGTTGTCAATTTCTTTCAGGAAGCCCTTTTCCGTTCTTTTATCACTCGCCTCCCATGTGCTCTTGCAGATTTGACTGCATTACGGTTTCCTATAGTTGGATGGTGTTTGATGTTCACAGAGCTGTTTGTCTTGATCTGATTTCTGAGCAACAGTTGTCATTCCACCAAGATACAAGCTGTCGTCTGAGGTGGTTATTACATTGGGGGATGGACTCTGTGGTGGCCAACTGGATCTCACAACTGATATGGGTCACCATCTCTGTGCAAAATCCTTTTGCTCAAAAATAGCCTGCTGACTAAACTGCAACCAGTTTGCCCTTTGAAATCATCCGTCTTTGTGGTCTTCTGACAGCCACTGTCCAAGAGGGGATGAAAACAAAAAGACACTGTAGCTGTGGAAACGTGTCAACTCATGCCCATTCAAAAAGCAGATACTCTCAGAATGGATGAGTCACTCGATCATTCAATCCCTGGAGCAAGTGGCAGCTGAGCCCCACAGCACATTGTGTGCACTGAAGTGCCCCACAAGGAGGAATGGGCGTGGGAGTGTCCGGAAGAGTTCTGTCAGTACGTCTGCATCTAAAGCATCATGAGGTGGAAGATATAAAGAACACACTGTGATGTTAAGTGGTGCTACAACTTTCATGGTAACTGCTTGTATGGCCACGGTAAAAGTGAAGGGAGAGGAACAGCATCTGTCATCAATGAAAACAGCCTCTCCAACTTTACCCACATCTCCAGTAATATCATCCTTCCTGTAAGGGTGGTAACCCCGTAATGCAGGTGGGTCAGTGACTTTCAAATAAGTCTCTTGAAAGCAGATGCAGAACAGTTTCTTCTGGACCACGAGCTGTAATTCTTCCAAATGTGATCGGTATCCATTTAAATTACACTGCAACACAGTAGTCCCTGTGGGAGTCATTGATTGCAGATGGTTGGTCTTGTCTGTCTCACTTGGAGGCCGTGATTTACTGTGGAGGTCAGGGGAACGTTGGCCGATTCCTGATTCCTTCGATCGGAAGTCCATATCCTCAAGAGCATAGACCCCATCTGAAGGGGAGAGAGCTCACCGATATGAAAATTTAACTGCCTCCTTCTTTGACTTAGAACTAGTTTTTGAAGGACTTTTTCCTTACTTATGGTGGGAGTTGGTTGCTTCGGTTGAAGGAACAGCTTATTAGGCTTCTGATGGTGGGCAGTGGTATATGGGTCAGGTGGTAAACCCATTGCCGACGGCTTCCCAACGATTTCTGGTTCAAGTGTAGCGTCTCCCCCACAGGCACACCAACAAGTTTATGTGCTCATACTTGAATCTGTGGTCTGATTTGTGTGGAGGCACTTGGCTATTGGTTTCTTAAGAGCTGATTCAAAAGAAGTAGCACAAACTGGAGGTTGCATAGCTTTGAAAGCTTTTTCAGCTTCACCACAGGGTATGGGTGTTTCGACTTTCAGCTCCTGAATTTCCCTTTCCTTATTGTAAACCTCACACTTTCTGCTCCACACTGGGCGATCCCCGGAGCACTTTATACGTTCCAGAGGAAATGTACAAAAATTTCCTGATTCATGAGCTGAGCCTCCACAATTGCCACACCTAGCACTCCCATTACATCCCATATCGGTATGGCCAAATCTTTAACATCTGAAGCATCACATTGTGTTATGAACAAATGGGCGAACGTTAAGAAAAATATAGCCTGCAAGGACGTGTTCAGGTAATTTTGGAGTACTAAACATTGGAATAAATCTTGCAGGTTTTTCCAATGTGCGACTGACTCTTCTCATACAGTTCTGCACTTCCGTGATGCTCATATTTTTCCATTTTTCACAAACTCCACGGGGTCCTTCACCATTATATTGGAGCAGGTAACTATGCCCTTACTAAAGTTAAGGGCGTTATGCAACTCAGCCTCGACTGGGTAGTCACATAAGGCCTTACATCCCAGAGGTTGGTTTGAATTAGCACTTTCAACTAGAAGTGCTCCATTACGAAGTCGTATGACACTTTTTAGGGACCCAGCAATACCCTCCAATATATTGTGAACATAGAAAGAGGAGACCTTCTCAAAGGTTCCCCCTGTTCTCTTGATTACAATGAAAGTGTTATGGCATACTAATACCCTCTTACTATGATTCTGAGACTACTTCTAAGGAGGACTGACCAGTGGAGCTCTCTTTTATGAGTATGTGTAGGTACTACCTGATGGTACAATTATAGTCAGGAGTAGTAGTTTGATGAGACCATTCCATACGGATCCTGTAAGATGCTAGGGAACAACTGTTGACCCATGCAGAGTGCTGCATGCCTGAGTAAGCCTTGTACGAGGGCAGTTCAGTTCAATAAGTAATGCAACACTTTTTTTTCTCGGCCAATTTTGGTTGAAAAAACCGGAAATTTCTTGTGGAATATTTTCAAGCATTCCCGCTTCGTCTCGTATAGTTTCATTGACTTCCGACAGGTGGCAGCGCTGTACGGAGCTGTTAAAATGGCGTCTGTAACGGATGTGCGTTGCAAACAACGGGCAGTGATCGAGTTTCTTTTGGCGGAAAACCAGGGCATCTCAGATATTCATAGACGCTTGCAGAATGTCAACGGTGATCTGGCAGTGGCCAAAAGCACGGTGAGTCATTGGGCAAAGCGTGTGTCATCATCGCCGCAAGATCAAGCAAGAGTGTCTGATCTCCCACGTGCGGGCCGGCCGTGCACAGCTGTGACTCCTGCAATGGCGGAGCGTGCGAACACACTCGTTCGAGATGATCGACGGATCACCATCAAACAACTCAGTGCTCAACTTGACATCTCTGTTGGTAGTGCTGTCACAATTGTTCACCAGTTGGGATATTCAAAGGTTTGTTCCCGCTGGGTCCCTCGTTGTCTAACCGAACACCATAAAGAGCAAAGGAGAACCATCTGTGCGGAATTGCTTGCTCGTCATGTGGCTGAGGGTGACAATTTCTTGTCAAAGATTGTTACAGGCGATGAAACATGGGTTCATCACTTCGAACCTGAAACAAAACGGCAATCAATGGACTGGCGCCACACCCACTCCCCTACCAAGAAAAAGTTTAAAGCCATACCCTCAGCCGGTAAAGTCATGGTTACAGTCTTCTGGGATGCTGAAGGGGTTATTCTGTTCGATGTCCTTCCCCATGGTCAAACGATCAACTCTGAAGTGTATTGTGCTACTCTTCAGAAATTGAAGAAACGACTTCAGCGTGTTCGTAGGCACAAAAATCTGAACGAACTTCTCCTTCTTCATGACAACGCAAGACCTCACACAAGTCTTCGCACCCGAGAGGAGCTCACAAAACTTCAGTGGACTGTTCTTCCTCATGCACCCTACAGCCCCGATCTCGCACCGTCGGATTTCCATATGTTTGGCCCAATGAAGGACGCAATCCGTGGGAGGCACTACGCGGACGATGAAGAAGTTATTGATGCAGTACGACGTTGGCTCCAACATCGACCAGTGGAATGGTACCGTGCAGGCATACAGGCCCTCATTTCAAGGTGGCGTAAGGCCGTAGCATTGAATGGAGATTACGTTGAAAAATAGTGTTGTGTAGCTAAAAGATTGGGGAATAACCTGGTGTATTTCAATGCTGAATAAAACAACCCCTGTTTCAGAAAAAAAAATGTGTTGCATTACTTATTGAACTGCCCTCGTACAACTGGGAGAGGCAGGTTCCCCAGAGGTTGCCTGCTAGAGACTTTTAGCTCAAAAGCCATTCACCTCAACAGCATGTAGCACACCTTGTGGTCAAGGTTTTTTTTATAGAGGTGTGTACCTTCCTCACGGTACAGGTGGTGAAGCCAAGGCCCCTTCTCCTAAACACATTACATTCCACCGCCGCACCCCACGGTGGTCACTAAAGCATACCCAGTGCTTATGGTAACAGAGGACTGGTGGTGCTTACCAGTCCCCAGATCAGGAACCCGGGGTTGCCAAGCCTATACCCAGTAACCAAATGCTGAGCTCCTGGGGCCCTCATGACTTTTGTTACCTCAGTGTGTATCACTACTGGAACCCCTCTTAGGCAAATTCAGTCACATCATCGGGAAGTTTGAGGACTCCATAGGTCACCTGAAAACATATTACAACCACTGGATCTCTATGTTAGTTTCAACGTAGTATCTTTGTTTACAAAAGTCCTTTATAAGTCTCCTTGGAACTCACTGGCAGCCCATCTGAGGAGGAAATTATGGCACTGTTCAAACATGTGCTTAACTTAACATACTTCGTACCCAACAACCAGTACTTCCGGTGAGTACGTGGGTTTCCGTTGGGAAGCCCTCTGTCTCCTGAGAATGCCAACTATTTTATGGAGGACTCAAAAGTAAAATCACTACAGCTGACAGCCCGAAAACCTTTCTGCTTTTGGCAGTACACCAACAACTCATACATGATGCGACCTTTTGGAGCCAAAGGGCCATCGATGTTTCTGAAGCATTTCATTTTGCACTGTCCAAATGTTCTAGTTACAATACAGGTGGAAAAATGTTGTGTATTACCCTTTCTGGATATTTATGTACAAAGCCAAATGAAACACTAGCACAAAGCAAGTACTAAAAGGCCAGTTCACACTGATGTATATTTGCAGGCTACAAGTTCTCACAACACTGAACAGCATGGCAGCAAACTGTGAAACCTACTTCAGTGAGTATGCAACCTTTCCCTTCCTGCTGCCACATGAGTTTCAACAGCCAATGACAGTTTTCTGACAGGATGGCTGTTCAGACCAGCCCAGGGAACAAAATCAAGCAATGGAAGCATCCATAATCACAGCCTTCTTACTACACTTCAGCAGTAAATTTTCAAGAATTGTAAGAATCCTCAATAGAAACAACATTAAATGTTTGTTTTTCCCATCTGTGAAACCAAGAAACTTACTGGTGGTGACGGTGGTGGTGGTGGTGGTGATGGTGTGCCTGACGTTAGGTAACCCAGTTTCATTCATGTTCTATGAGTGAAATATGAAGTAAACATGACCCCAGAGGTAGTTCACATAATAATAGTTTTATGGCAATTTGTGCAACACGGTGCCTGATTAATACCCTGTTGTGATACCATACCATGAAAGCATTTTAAGGAGCATGCTTAACTACCTGTGTATTATTGCCTATCAAGCAGTTTTGTGAAAGGTGGCATTCATTCATGATTTCACAATCACGAATGGGCCATTAAATGCAAGCTTCTAGGGGTTCTTCACTACAGTCATCAAAAATGCATAAAAAATGTTGAGATGCAATTCATACGAGATGTCAACATGCTACTAATTAAATTCCATTGCCTACATCTGCAACTTAACTACAGATGGTTGTGCATATGATAATTACAATAGTAGACGACAAGCAATCAAATCTCTTTTTTTGGAAATGGTATGGAAAACTACAGACAAATATGGAGGACTTGTACTCTGCAGCTTTGACCGTTACTGAGAAATTTATGACTGATGTGCAGTAGAAGTGCCTATCCATTCATTAACTTTGTGACTGGAATCCCACAGTGTTGTCAACATTTACATCTATCAGCTGATCAAAGACTGCAGATCCATCTGTTTATAGTTAAGGCAGTACGTATGGTAATCTGATTGTCAGAGAAATCATAGCCTCACATCTCAACAATGCTACAGCATTCCAAATGTATCAATGTTTTGTACTGTCTTTTCTACATGAAGTATGACTAAAGGAGCACTCTAAAATGCATTACTGCTAGTAGTCTCAGTTTTTCTAAGAAAATGGGTTCCAGTTGATTGTATATAGGAGTTTGACCAACACTGAAATTGCTCAAGTTATCACACGATTTTAAGTAATAATGCCACTACTTGCTCCTGCTGTCTATCTACTGTAAGTCATATCTGAAAATGAAATCACAATGGAATTTTGAACTGCAACCACTTTCAACTAAATATGACTAAAAACACCACAAATTTTGCTCCAAACACTATTTACTGAAGTACTTGAACTTTTTCTTGAAAATATTTCATATCATTCTCAAATTGGTATGCAACATCATCATGAGCATTCACCATCAGTCAATTGCAGCTTGTCATGTTGACACAACAAAGCACACATGGGTTTAAATGTGTTGCTGAATAGATCGGCAAAAAAGAAACAAATATACATGCTCCTCCAGCATGTCCATACCATATACTGACTAACACTTTAACTGCAGTCTGTGCTGAGAATTAATTTCAGTTGTGCTAGAAACATAAGAACATGAAATAATATAGGTAGGGTTTACTTTTTTCTGACCACTGATACAATCCTGTTCCTAGCAGTGTCAAATATACTATTTTTTCCATGTTCAGAAAGTTTTACATTAAAAAAAATTATGATAGGTAAAATTAATGCATTTCTTGTTCTTTAGATATACAGTACATTCCATCTGAAGACTCTGCACACACAAAGCAAAACCAGTTTTTATAAGTGGCACAAAATACAAACAATATATTTAATTTATAACTCAATCACTCACCTGTGTCATGTACTCAAACAACATACATAGTGGTTCGCCCCTCATAACAACTCCAAGTAGACATACAATATTGGAATGCCGTAGATCAGTCATTAGTTCCACCTCTCTTCTAAAGTCTGCCTGTGTCTTTGGAGTAGCATTTTCCTTCAGAGTTTTTATTGCGACAAGCAAAGGTGTATCACCAGTATCACCGGTTGTCACCTCCCCTTTATAAACTTTCCCTGAAAAATTAAAGCTTGCTCCAGACAAATCTACTTTTGAATATGAAACATCTTAGCCTACAGAGAAGAAACAAATTAAACATAAGACATTATGTATTGTTTGACAAATGAGGATTCAACTTCCTTCAAGCCTATATGATCGGATAAATTTAGTTCAGTCAATTTTGAATCATGTTTCTACATATTTCTCCATTTGGTTTCTTACACTGCAATTAAGTCAAGTCAGATAAGTGAACATCAAGTATATAGAGTCTCAGTGTGCAAATTAACACACATGTAGAGTACTGTTTATTCAAGACCTCAAACAGGTTAAGTTTTGCACAGATATGTAAAAAATATCATCATCAAAATTATATAAAAGGCCCAACTGTTATAACAAACATCTCAACTGAGTTCATGAAAGCAATACATGTTATGCTGGTATTGTTGAGTCAATTTTATGGTAGAAAATATTATCAGATAACAGTTCCTGAACAACTGAGATATGTGAGAAATCTAAGCTTTTCATAACTTGCTCCTTAAACCACAGCAACTCATTCAGCAGTATATAACTGTATGGTGATGAAGGGATTTATGGCACACATGGTCTCTGGTTGGAGTAAGAATGACAAGTGCAGCTAGAGTTGTAATCTCCCACATGTCCTGTAAGGAATGAAAAAAATTCATTATGATTGCTATGCAAGTTAAAACAGGAAACCCAAATGTGAGGGCTTAAAAAATTTGCTTCCATGTTTGTTATCATTGTACGTAAACATGATGTTTTTGTGTATACAGTATTTCCAACACAGAAATATACAGGGTGGAGAAAAAATGCACTCAGCGATGAGTTTGCGATTCCTCATCCTAATTCAAGACAAAAGTATATCTGGCAAAACCTAGTCTTGCCAATAAGTTTAATAGATATTGATTTAAAAAACAAGGCTCTGGCAACACTAACTGCATGCAGTGTGGCCAGAACAGGTAGCATGAACTCTGCCCTGCTCAGTGAGATAAGAGAATAATGTGGGGAATGGATATGCAGGCTCGTCAAGTTTGTGAAAAACTTTTTTTTTTTTTTTTTGGTTAAAGCATCAAACTGTATCCAATTTAAACATCCACAATGCAGTATCTTGTGTATTTCTTTCTGTTCCTGTTAACTTCATTTAAAAATTAAGATATAACGTGCACTTCTTAAAGACATAAACAACCACTTTGTTCTGTCCATGACACAAATAAAGTCAATAGAAAATAACAGTGGATACAGTAACATCGCCTGTATGCAATAAGGTACAAAAAAATACGACAGAAAGGCTAAATTAGACTGCACATGCACGATAATTCAGTACTATACGTTTGACATCCAGGCTTATTTTTACACTGCCAGTATTGACGCACACGAGCAACATTAACTTTATAGAAGATGCTCAATGCGGCCACCTTGCATTTGCAAACACTTTGCCCCTTCCTGCGTCATACTTGGCTAGATCCTATGCACCACACTTGCATCCACCATTGCCAAAGTGACGTGCATGCAAGTTATTACGTTGTGTACATCCATGGGTAGAGTACTATAAACCTGTCCCTTTAAATGTCTCCACAAATAAGAATCTAGTGGATTAAAGTGCAGGGAACATGGAGGCCAGAACTTTTGACCTACATGACCAATCTATTTCCCTCAAAACGCTTCATTTAAATAGTTACGCACATTCATTCCAAAGTGTGGAGGTGCACCATCACGCTGAAATCATAAGTGTCATTGAATATCAAGTTGAACATTTTCTAATGTCTCAGGCAATGAAACATACAATACAGGGGCCCACTGAATCTGTCTGGCAATAGGTACAGGGCCAAAAACACTCCGCCCACGATTTCAGCCCAAAGGTTTATGACAAAGCATGGCTGCAAGTCATGTTCATGGGTGACGTGTGTTGTGTTCTGACCAATAATGGCTATTGTGGAGGTTGAAAATACCTTCATGAGTGAAGCTAGATTCATCATTATATATCATGTTACTAACAAAATTTGTATTATTTTCCACTTGGTGCACAAGCCATCCACAAAACTGTACTCGTTGAAAGTGGTCTTCTGGCTGCTGGTGTTGAGTTAATGTGTAATGACATGGATGCAGTTTTTCATTGTGCAACACAGCAACAACCAGTCTTCGATATATCTGTAACTATCCTCTAATACCATGGGTACTTCGCCAAGATGATTGGTGAAAGGTTACAAGAATCGTGTCATCTGTTTGTGGAGTATGTCTAGTCCTTGGATGACCTCTGTCCATTACTTGCGGACAAAGATTACCAGTTTCCCAAAGGCATTGCTTCAGGTGATGAAAAACATCCTTATTGGGATGGCACCTTTGAGGGTACTGCACAGCAGCGATAAGAAACGCGCTCCGTGAACTCGCTTTAAACTTGCCATTGGGTCCTCTGACGTCATCTCCAAACTCATCATCTCTGTGTGCTCAGAGACTGGACTTTCAAGTCTCCATTGCAGCCCCTGTAACCAACAACATGCCCCTTGAGTCTGTTGTCAGGTACAGCTATACTCTGCCACCATGGAAAGGAGAGCCAGTACACAAGTTCGCGAGTATAACCAATGACTCACAGCACTGCAGCTAATCGCACATGGGATGACAACTATCTGAAGTCCCTCGTCACGGTTTTCTGCCTGTATGTGAAGAATAATTTCAGAAGCTATTGTAGGGATTTTGATACTGTTTCACTGACAGATAGACTGATGCACGATGACAATTTGTGTACATAATATATTACCACCAAATCTGACATGTCATCCGGCCATAGATAACCAGCATGAATTTGGGGCGGGTCACTGGTTACTTACTGATACTGATCTGTTCACGCAACCGCGAACACACACAATCACTCTCACTCTCTCTCAACAAGTTATCGAGTCCAAGACAACAGTACAAGAATATGAAGATGTGGTGGTGTTAAGTACTAAAATAAATTTAGAGCAATCATCACAACATTACAGAACTGAACTAGATGTTTCTAGGAAACTGCTGGAAAGGATCATTAAATTTAAATAACATAATGTTGTAATGTTAACTTTAATATCTGTATAGTATCACCATAAATTAATCTCTGTCAAAATTATTTAACAAATCACTTTTCAGAATGAGATTTTCACTCTGCAGTGGAGTGTGCACTGATATGAAACTTCCTGGCAGATTAAAACTGTGAGCCGGACCGAGACTCGAACTCGGGACCTTTGCCTTTCGCGGGCAAGTGCTCTACCAGCTGAGCTATCCAAGCACAACTCACGCCCAGTCCTCACAGCCTTACTTCTGCCAGTATGGGGTAGCTCCGCAATATCCTTTCTTCCAAGAGTGCTAGTTCTGCAAGGTTCACAGAAGAGCTTCTGTGAAGTTTGGAAGGTAGGAGATGATATACTGGCAGAAGTAAAGCTGTGAGGACAGGGTGTGAGTCATGCTTGGGTAGCTCAGTTTGTAGAACACTTGCCTGCGAAAGGCAAAGGACCTGAGTTCAAGTCTTGGTCTGCCACACAGTTTTAATCTGCCAGGAAGTTTCAGATCACTTTAACTTTGAAAAAGTGAAACATCATCCACAAAATTAGGGTTCAGATGACTGCGATGTTCAGCAACAACCCAGCCTGGAGCACTGAAGTTTGTCTCACTAGATCCTCTTGAGGCTGGAATACCTAGTATGCTCTTAACCAGAGAGAGTACCTAGAGACAGAACTGTCGTGTCATGTTCTTTCCACCATCCAACAATATCAGTTTCCACCTCTGCATGTTTTTCAGTAGCAGTGACTGGGAGGTACAACAATACTTCGTGATGTTTGTCTGATGGTCCAGACTTCTTGCATACCTCTGGAACTTCAACAGCTGTCGCAATTCTGATGGCCCTGGCGCTCTTTCATGAGAACCACGATTAACTACAAAAAACGGATGTCGCAATTTAGAGCAACATTCACTCACAATCATGTTGCATGAGCAAAGAATACACTCCTGGAAATTGAAATAAGAACACCGTGAATTCATTGTCCCAGGAAGGGGAAACTTTATTGACACATTCCTGGGGTCAGATAAATCACATGATCACACTGACAGAACCACAGGCACATAGACACAGGCAACAGAGCATGCACAATGTCGGCACTAGTACAGTGTATATCCACCTTTCGCAGCAATGGAGACGATCGTAGAGATGCTGGATGTAGTCCTGTGGAACGGCTTGCCATGCCATTTCCACCTGGCGCCTCAGTTGGACCAGCGTTCGTCCTGGACGTGCAGACCGCGTGAGACGACGCTTCATCCAGTCCCAAACATGCTCAATGGGGGACAGATCCGGAGATCTTGCTGGCCAGGGTAGTTGACTTACACCTTCTAGAGCACGTTGGGTGGCACGGGATACATGCGGACGCGCATTGTCCTGTCGGAACAGCAAGTTCCCTTGCCGGTCTAGGAATGGCAGGACGATGGGTTCGATGACGGTTTGGATGTACCGTGCACTATTCAGTGTCCCCTCGACGATCACCAGTGGTGTACGGCCAGTGTAGGAGATCGCTCCCCACACCATGATGCCGGGTGTTGGCCCTGTGTGCCTCGGTCGTATGCAGTCCTGATTGTGGCGCTCACCTGCACGGCGCCAAACATGCATACGACCATCATTGGCACCAAGGCAGAAGCGACTCTCATCGCTGAAGACAACACGTCTCCATTCGTCCCTCCATTCACGCTTGTGGCGACACCACTGGAGGCGGGCTGCACGATGTTGGGGCGTGAGCGGAAGACGGCCTAACGGCGTGCGGGACCGTAGCCCAGCTTCATGGAGACGGTTGCGAATGGTCCTCGCCGATACCCCAGGAGCAACAGTGTCCCTAATTTGCTGGGAAGTGGCGGTGCGGTCCCCTACGGCACTGCGTAGGATCCTACGGTCTTGGCGTGCATCCGTGCGTCGCTGCGGTCCGGTCCCAGGTCGACGGGCACGTGCACCTTCCGCCGACCACTGGCGACAACATCGATGTACTGTGGAGACCTCACGCCCCACGTGTTGAGCAATTCGGCGGTACGTCCACCCGGCCTCTCGCATGCCCACTATACGCCCTCGCTCAAAGTCCGTCAACTGCACATACGGTTCACGTCCACGCTGTCGCGGCATGCTACCAGAGTTAAAGACTGCGATGGAGCTCCGTATGCCACGGCAAACTGGCTGACACTGACGGCGGCGGTGCACAAATGCTGCGCAGCTAGCGCCATTCGACGGCCAACACTGCGGTTCCTGGTGTGTCCGCTGTGCCGTGCGTGTGATCATTGCTTGTACAGCCCTCTCGCAGTGTCCGGAGCAAGTATGGTGGGTCTGACACACCGGTGTCAATGTGTTCTTTTTTCCATTTCCAGGAGTGTATTAGGTGTCTACAGTCATTCACTAACCTGAAATATTTGGACACAGAACACCAACCTCTTTGAAAACATTATCTCAGTCTTCAGTGCTTAGCGTCAACATATCATGATACATGCGGGACAAAAAAATGTTGCGATCTTGGGTACCAGGTAGTTTAACCTTATCATTACTTCTGTTCATGTAAGTTCTGCATCTTAATTGAAGTATTTCCATGGCATCACTAATTTATTAGGGCTGAAGTGCTCATCCAAAAGTTTACACTGCACAGAAGTACTAAATGGGGAAGTGGATAGTTGTCACACTCTAGATCATTATTAGCTTCTTTGATTGGCCTGAGGAACATGGCAAGCTTATTTAGGGTATGCTCATCTATATTCTTAGCAATTCCTTAATCTCGATCAAAGTATCCCAAACTGAAATTATGGTTCCATTGGACTTCAATTTCTTGTTTCAGTGATTTTGTGGGTCTCTTTGAAAGACCAACGTTCTTACAATATGCCACTACTGCTTTACCCAAGTTTACTGTCTCTCCTACATGAGTTAGCTCTGGCTGCAATGTTGAAAACTCTGACTTAAAAAGTATGTTTGAGTCAATTTCTCAAACTATGATAAGTGTAAGGAAGTTTTGTGACATCTTTCAGGATTGATCTGTTATGAAAGGTGCTAACTTCATTAAGTCCTCAGAAAATGTCAAGGACTTGTAACAGTGAACAAACTCCGATAAGATGTTAACTGCTGGTTCCCCCCACCCTCATCACGAAATGGAGTGGTGAACAGTACTATGTACTTCACACATCACATTCATCTAATAGTGAATACAGTCACTGTAGTGTAGTTATTTTATGTGTATCATCCATCCACATACCAGTTTGGAAAGAGGCTCTTATCAGTAATAGCAGCAACAGCCAGTGGAACCAGCACCTGTTTAATAGCATCCGCAGTTACATTTACTCTATTCCTAAATGCAGTCAGATGACAGAGTATCGCCTCCACATCATCGTCACAAGCCACTTCAGCTCCTACAGATATGAGTGCTTGGGCTACCTTTTTGAAACTGGAGCCATGAAACATACTGAATGGTCTAATATATTCGCTGCACAAGAGTGCCACTGAATCAAAGATAGCAGGCTTTTTGGTTGCAGGGATATAAGAGTGACATTCAGAAGAATGCAAAATTCCCAAGACTGGCTAAGTTTCACGAAAGCTCGAAATTGAGTGTGGATGTCAATGCGAGATGCTTTTAATAGTTTCCACAATGAAATATTGTCTCAAAATATGGTAGAAAACCCAGAGATATTCCGGTCATATGTAAAGTACACCAGTGGCAAAAAACAGTTATTACCGTCACTGCACAATAGCAATGGAAATGTTACAGATGATGGTGCCACTAAAGCAGAGTTACTAAATAAAGTTTTCCGTAATTCCTTCACGAAAGAAGATGAAGTAAATATTCCAGAATTCGAAAAGTAGAACAGCTGTTAGGATGTGTGACATAAAAGTAGATATCTTAAGTGTTGCGAAACAACTCAAATCACCTAAGAAAGGCAAGTCTTCCAGTCCAGATGGTATACCAATCAGGTTCCTTTCAGAGTATGCAGACACAATAGGGCCTTTCTTAGCAATCATATACAACCACTACTTGACGAAAGGTCTGTTCCTAAAGACTAGAAAGTATCACAGGTCACACCAATATTCAATAAGGGAAATAGGAGTAACACATTGAATTACAGACCCACATCACTGACCTCAATTTGCAGTAGGATTTTGGAGCACATACTGTACTTGAACATTATGAATCGCTTTGAAGAAAATGAATTATTGATACATAACCAACACGGATTCAGAAAATATTGTTCTTGTGCAACACAGCTAGCTCTCTATTTCCCTTGAAGTAATGAGTGCTGTCGACAAGGGATCTCATATTGATTCCATTTTCCTAGATTTCCAGAAGGCTTTTGATACCATTCCTCACAAGCGACTATTAATCAAATTGCGTGCATATGGAATATTGTCTCAGTTGTGTGACTGGATTCGTGATTTCCTCTCAGAGAGGTCACAGTTTGTAGTGACAGGCAGTAAATCATTGAGTAGAACATAAGTGATATCTCGCGTTCCGCAAGGTAGTGTCATAGGCCCTCTGCTCTTCCTGATTTATATCAATGTTCTAGGTGATAATCTGAGCAGCCCCCTTAAATTGTTTGCAGATAACGCTGTAATTTACTGTCTAGTAAAATCATCAGATGTTCAATTACAATTACAAAATGATCTAGAGAAAATTTCTGTATGGTGCGAAAAGTGGCAATTAGCACTAAACAAAGAAAAGTGTGAGGTCATCCACATGGGCACTAAAAGAAATCTGATAAATTTTGGGTATACGATAAATCGCACAAATCTAAGGGCTGTCAGTTCGACTAAATACCTAAGAATTACAATTACGAGCAACTTAAACGGGAAAGACCACATAGATAATATTGTGGGGAAGGCAAAACAAACACTGCACTTTGTTGGCAGAACACTTAGAAGATGCGTCAAACCCACTAAAGAGACAACCTACATTACACTTATCCGTCCTCTGCTGGAATATTGCTACATGGTATGGGATCCTTACCAGGTAGGATTGACGGAGGCAGACACGCCAACTTTCAAAAGTGAAAAATCAGGAGAATTTTAGCAATGTAGCATTGTAAATTACAACACATTCCTGATGATTAAAGTTGCAATAATTCAATACCTGTAACAACTCAATTACATTTGCTTTATTATTTACATGTAAATACAAAATAATGGACATACTGAGCCTTCGGATTGTATAATTTATCATTTAACATGCTGAACAACATGAATGATGAGCTCTGCAAGTTTCTTTGGATTCACACACATTCAAGTGAAGCACTCTCGAGAGAACTACAGTTTGAAATTAAGATCCGAGGGAACAAATTAACGTCTATTAGACTTCTGTTTTGACATTAGCACAGTTTTCATTTCATAATGCAACCCATATTTGCATGGCATCTTATATCCCTAAGACATCTTACCAAAATTTAAATCAATTTTATACAGGACGTACATGTTAGGCTTAGGAAATAATCTGAATAGTTTATCAGTCTGCATTTGTCTGATTACGGTAGTTACTTATTCAGCACACCTGTAGCTGACTTAGCCTTCTTCAAAAACTCTGAACTAAATTTCTGCTCAAAGCACTTGCCTTTTTGAGCTGATTTTAAAATTAAAAAATTCTCCAAAGACACTTTTGAAAGCATAGACCTGAACCGAGTTTTGGTCTTTGTAACTGTGCTAAAAATTCTCTCACATTCCACATTACTATGTGGAATTGACAAAATAGCCAGCATCACCTTTGCAAGTTTATCATACTGAAGAACCCCATCAGCCGATTTCGTCTGACCTACCAACGCCCACTGAACATCAATTCTCTCTGCTGCCAAGTTGGTTTCTTCCAGCTGAAAGTTACAGAACTGAGAGTGGAGAACATCAACTTCTGTATCTAAGTGTTCACTTTCGCTAGTTAGAATATTAGGACATCTATTTAGGAAAAATCTAAGGCTGGAAAATGATGCTTTGCCAATTGTACAAATATTTGCAACTTTTGCATGCATTAAAACTTCATCTTTGAATGGAAATTTGTGTATTATGTAATCACATGATAAGAAACATTTTCTTACAGGCTTAAAGAATATAGACTTTTCCTCAGGCTTCAAAGTGGTCACCAAAGCAAATGTAGAATTCCCTATCATCAGATCACAATCATCCTTTTGATTTGCTGGAGTGTGATAATCTTCATCAATAAGAGAGCTGGAGGCTTTAATAATGAGTGGTCTCACAAATCTGGCCATCACATTCTTCAATAGTTCCTCCAAAATTGACCTCAATAAGTGGGGCACTTGACTGAAGAGCTATATTTGGGCTCTCAAAGATAAGCATAAAACTTGAAAGGAAAAGGCATAAAGATTTATGTAAATTTGATGACAGAAACATGAAAAGTCATTCCTCATGTGATAAAGCATAGTCCACAGTGTCAATGGTTTTCTGTAAAACTGATAATTGGGTTTTTATTTTAAGTGAGGAGTGTGGTGAAATCTTATCACAGTGCTGGGACTTGTGATATGAAGTAGACACATCGACATTTTGAGTGTGTTTTGGAATTTTATAATTCTTCAGAGTTTCCACTTCAAAATCCTTACTTACAATTTTACTCTTGAACAAACTAACCAAAGGGTCCCACTGCTCCAAAATCCTATCTAAACATCTTTTCAACGATAACCATCGTGTAGGCACAAGTTTCAGAATTTTCCTCAAAGTTTGAAACTTTCTAAATTTTTATTTCCTCTTTACACTCCTTTCCAAATAATAAAATATATCAATAATATTTTCGTCACCATTTAAAGGCAAACATGCCGCCCCCTTCTCAGCGGCAACATTAATTAGGTGACAAGAACAGCCTACAGTGATTAAGTTAGCAATTTCTTGCTTCAAACATCTTGCCACATCCTTTTTTATACAGAATTGCCATAAAGTAGAAGATCAGCAATATTAGCTCCAGTGGCATCCCCTTTTAAATTAGGCCAGAGAGTAGGCAATTTTGAATTTCATGGAGTTCAGGGCTGAATAACTATACGACAATAGGATATAACTTAAAGTCCATTTTATTACTAGCATTGGTAGCAATAGCAAATGGATTCGACTGCAAGTGTGTAATAATTTTCGCTTTTTCTTCCATGCACATTTCCATACGGATAGTGACTGTTTTTGTTCTGGCGCACCCATATTGTTTCGCAATTTCATAATCGGGAAACATTTTGCAAAACAAAGGCTCAGCATGACTGGCACAGTTTAAAGTAAAGTTATGCTCTACAATAAATGAGGTAAATAAAGCTTGAACACTGCATCGTATTTCTTCACCATTCTACATGAAAAATAATCAACACCTCCAAGATATGCAGCCAACAACTACTGCAGAGTACACAAATCGTGCAGCAGAACCATGAACATAATTCTCCTACATTGTAGACAATGGTCTTGTAGCAGTGATACCAACCCTGGCGCACCATTTCCCCCTATATTGCACTTCAAATTCTCCTAAATAATTTATCGGGTAAGCAAGCGGGGTGGGGAGGGGCAGTAAAAGGGAGTCAAGAATGAAATTGTCGAGCGGAGGGGTGGGGAAGGCAGGGTAGTAACCCTTAATATTTTTCCCCCTGAAACATTAATCCCTCTAACTTCCCCCTAGACAGCTTAATTCCCCTTAAATTTAGGGGGAAATCCCCCAACTTGGCAACACAGCCTTGGAGACACAACAACACTAATCACTTCGCTTGGAACAACTATCGACTACTCCTTGTCCACGATAACTTTACGATTGCACTGGTGCTACCAGAAGCGGAGGAAATTGGCACTAGTTGAAATATATTCATTTGTCTCCGAACGCTGCCACCAATAAGTTCCTTACTTCCTTATAAATACGAAGCATGAGCTACGCCTACTGCCGCTCCCGACAGCCAACGCACGAATCTTCCAAGTTAACATAGACAAGTAGCAGCCATACCTTGTCATCTACCAATATATCAAAGGAGCAGGATTCTCAAATAGTAACGAAAGTATTTAAACAGCTCTGAAAATCGGGAGATCGGTCTTCACGGTCGGGAGATCGGGAGGAAGAAGGAAAAACTGGGAGTCTCCCGCTTAAATCGGGAGAGTTGGCACGTCTGCGGAGGACATCGAAAAAGTGCAAAGAAGGGCAGCTCATTTCATGTTATCGCAAAATAGGGGTGAGACTGTCACTGATATGATACGCGAGTTGGGGTGGCAGTCACTGAAACTAAGGCGGTTTTCTTTGCAGCCAGATCTATTTACGAAATTTCAGTCACAAACTTTCTCTTCCGAATGTGTAAATATTTTGTTGACACCCACCTACGTAGGGAGAAATGATCATCATAATAAAATAAGAGAAATCAGAGGTTGAACGGAAAGATTTAGGTGTTTCTTTTTCCCACGCGCCATTCGCGAGTGGAATGGTAGAGAAGTAGTATGGAAATGGTTCGATGAACCCTCTGCCAGGCACTTAAGTGTGAACTGCAGAGTAACGATGTAGATGTAGACATTGAGCTAGGTCATGTTTTCTTTTGATGGCTTACATATGTTTCCTCTTGGTGAAAGTAGATTAAACAAGAACGAAACCATTTTATCTGCACTGTACAAAATAGCATCTTTCAAGACCTCACTCTTTCTATTTTGGAGCACTCTTTGAAATTATGTACACTTCATCATTTAATTTTTATTCTACATCCTCTAGTCTCAGAAACCACAGCATTGTTAGAGTCAGTAATTTTTGTCCTGTTGATGCTACACACCACAAAAAGATCGTGAACTCAACTTCCGTGTTACTTCACAGCTAGACACACACTCCCGCATATTTAAGAAAGAGGGAATAAGTCAACGAGTATGAAGCAACCCTACTGCCATCATCTCTGACTTGTAAAACTCACAGAACTACATCTGGAATGGAGATAGCAGGTACGACACTGAAGTAACACTGGTGCCTTGATTTCTAGTGTATGCAATCCGCATCATTGGATTCTTACCTACTCCGTTTCTAATCTTCACAGTGCAGAATAGCAACAGCACCATCACCAGCTTCATTATCTGATGGTCCCCACACCAAAAGCGTATTGACATACTCATCATCTGTGTACTCCCATTGGGAAGCCTCCTACATGAACCTGACAGGATCAGTGAAGGTTGTGCACTGCGTGGTTGGTAAACATATTCATGCATTTTAACAGACCCCATTGTCATATGATAGGCTGCTGTCACGCAACAAAATGATGTCCTGCTTATAAACGACGAGAACTAGACAAAGGATACCTAAAAAATAAAAAAGGAACACAATGAGGATCCAGACCCCAACTCCACAGCGGATGTGCGTTTGATGTCTCAGCAGTCTACTCAGTAAGTTACGACGGCTGGAATGGTGGTGCAGGGTGACACGCATTCCTCTATACATTCCAACGTGCTGCACGAAATGCTGTGTTGCCAGCTCCTTGTTTTCAAACATGTGTTTTCAAAATGCACCCAAAGAGATAATAACATGGAATTTTTTTTTTGTGAAGACTATCATATTGCCACATAGCCACCCGAATTGTGTATCAAATTTGAGGAAACAATCATAATGACACACAACACTTAATACAGACAGCAGGTAAATTTTAGAACCACCACACAAAGCAAGCATGGAGCTAACTGTCTTCTCAATGTTTGTTCCAATTTGATCAATATGAATATTTGAGTAATTTAAGCATTTTGTTAGTAAGTTCTGGCAATCTCATGAAATTCTTAAACATTACGCCATAAATACTGAAACGAGATTGGGATTGAACCTTGGATCTGTCAGCTGCCAGCCAGTAACTAACTGTTACATCATGCATAACAACAGTATTGCATCACCTCCAGGTAAAACAGACACACAAAGATTCTCAGGCTGTTTTAAAGTATCTTGTCAAAGGTTATTAGCACAACAATGCTTGACCATCTGCATGTTCACGTTGACTTCTCAGATCCTAAACACCACTGTGACATTCAAAGGTAGCACTGCCAATTAAGGTCTGACAACCTCATATAAGGAGTCTAGTATCCACGTCAGTGGACATAACAGTGGAGGCAAACGAGCTTGTGTGGTTAGCAAGACGAGACAGTGAGGGAACCTGTCATGAAAGGGGCAAGCAACGTGTAGTATGAGCAGACCCGCTGGCGGGGAGTTTGCCTGCAGGCGGCAGTGGGTCAGTGCTTACCAGTAGTTCAATGAACTTGGACCTCATCCTGTGCTTTGTGCCCCAAGTTGCCGAGTGCTTAGCCATTAGCTATCAGTACCAGCCATGTACAGAGTCAGTCCCGTGCTACCCTATGTGGGTTTGGACACTCTGATTCCCATAGACTGACTCACACAGTGAGTTCGTTGTCACCTCAGGGGCTTCTGTTGCTGCTATTGTTGAGCTACTGTCGGCCAATGAAGTATTCGCACGAACTGTTCAGTCTAGCGGCACTGGCACACCTGTGCAGACACCAAAGTGGTTATGAAGGATATTCTTACAGATGTAATGCTTCTATTTTTTTCTTTTACACTTTTCCTAGTGTTAACTTAAGCCACCATGGACCTGGAAATTCTGCAAAGTTGGCAGGAACAGTTGCACCTACAGAAAGAACAGCAACAGCTGCAGAATATGAAGTTGTCCAAATTTTGAAGCATTCCACTGAGCCTGAGAAACTCTCCTTTGATGAGCTTTGTCAGTTACCTACACAGTGTTTTGGATATCAAACCCACATGGTGGCAGCACAGTTGCAGTTCAGCCAACAACAGAAATGCACTGCAGGGCCTCTCACGCCAATGATGTTTTTGAGGTCCCAACTGTGCTACCTCTTACACAGACCCAGTAAATCGCCACATGTTTGGTTAGTGGACTAAGGTGTTGACCTTATCCAACCCCTCCTTAGCCAACATAGCCCAAACTGCAGAATCACATGAGGTTACAGCGGTGACAAGGAATGTCGTTTTTGGTAACTGGCAGATGGCACAATTATATATGCATGGTAAACAATCCTCGACACCCCATGAGATACTCCAGGTGGCCTTACCTCCCACTGAATCGCCGTGTATTTCCAAAGTTGAGGATTCAGGTACAGTGGCGTCGTAGGGCTGCCCATCCTTGACTGTGCCAAGCTCAGCGAGTACGCACCACAATGTCGTAATTCCCACCAGTGGCATTTTTTAGATATTAGGCATCATTCTCTTTCCACCTGTCAGGCGAACCAGTAATCCTGCCCTGGCTGTCATTTGCTGCTTGTTTGCTGAGACTGCCCACATGCGGAGGCCATGTGTGAGGCATATAATCAGATAAGCCATTTGGCAACTGTTTGTGACAGCTGGTGGGCCATGAGTCAGTCACTGAATGCCCACACGTCGCCCTAGTGTATTTTGCTGACATAGTTAGTGGATGGACTACTGGTCAGATTTCAGGAAGACATGAGAGCGATGATCAGCCTCATTAATTTAAACACATAAAAACTCTTGGGATGCCCGGAGTTGCAACGGCTGCTCCATCAGGTTGTGTTTATTAGCACACAGTGCACTTCTTTGTGGGAGCAATTCTCCATCTCAGCACTTTATAAGAATGTGTAACAGTGATCTCTCTGCGCTCAATGCTTTTTCTGTTTTTGGCTTCCAAATCATTAACAACGGGAATTTAGAGACTCAGTCTGTTCCTTCTCATGATTTGAACTTCTTAATGTGGTCATACAGCCCACTGTCTGAGAATACTTTGTGCCGAGCAGAAAATTTTGAGGCATATGTTTCTCTTAAGCCGTAGAGGTACCTAAATTCTGTCGTCCTGCCCCATTCCCTTTGCAATGTGCGATGAGGTAAAGGCAGAGTTGCAGCACAGTCAGGCTCAAGGTGTTGTTGCTCTTATTTAGTCAAGTCAGTGAGCCGTCACCCCTTTGGTGGTTATTAAGAAGCCCAATGGTGCCATGCACCTTTGTGGAGATTTTAAACTGACGGTCAATGTGCCATGTGTTGCAGATTCATATCCCATTCTGCAGCAGGTGGAATTATTGGTGAAGTGGTCGGGGAGGGGGGGGGGGGGGGGCAGGCAGTATTTTTCCCACATCAACTTGTGTGATGCCTATCTCCAGTTGCTGTTGGATGCAATTTCTCAGACATTCCTGGCCCTGAACATCCCCTTCAGACTTTACCAGTTTCATCACTTGCCCTCTGGAATCTCATCTGCACCTGGAATTTATCAATTATAAATGGAGCAAGTAATTCAGCACATTCCCTGTTGCATCAATAACCTTGATGACTGGCCCTACTCAGGAGGAGCATTTCGATAACTGCAGTTGGTTTTCCAGTGCCTCATGGAGAATGGCAGTTTTTTTTTCTCCCCAAAGGTGTGTATTTTGGGACATGCTTAGTATAGATGGTCTCATTTCTACAGATGACCATATCAAAGCCATCATCCACTTGCCTTTTTTTGTACTGTGCTCAGTTCATTTCTTGGCCCCCCCAAGTCTGCTAGCTTCTTAACTGGGTTTGCTAAAAGGGTGTTAAGTTTGTCTGGTCTGCAGATTGTCAACAGGCTTTTCAGTCTCTCAAGCAGTGTTTGTGCTCGACTCCCTGTGTGGTTTCCTTTACACTGGCTAAACATTTAACATTGGCCTGTGATGTATCCCATTATGGCCTCAGTTCTGTAGCAGGGTGGGATAGCTGTGGAGAACCCAGAGTGAAACGTGAGCAGTTCTTGCTTGTCAGGATGGGTTCGAGTCTTCCTGTGGGTGTGGTAAAGTCTGTATTTGGTATAGGAGACAGTAAAGATGTGGGATGAAGTGGCAGACAGACCAGTAGTGAACATATTCACAGTCCTTTATGCAATCATTGAATCTGATTCCTCCATGAACATGAACAAGCCATTAATTATTCCATCTGGCTAGTACAGTTAATCAAGTGGATTTCCTTCTTCATGTAATATTCTGCACTGAGCAGTGTGTGATTACATATGGAGAGTGGCGTGCATGTGCTGCTGGAGAGAGACAGCACTGCACAGGGGTCTCCAGTATGTGAGGTGAGCTGAGGCAGTAAGACGGAGCCACACTGCAGTCACGGATGACCACCACGTCTTCTATATTGTGGAAGTTCGTGGGGCCCAAGCAGCATGGTGGTGGTGTTGCCTGAAGTTGACCTCTGGACTGAAGCTGAAGAGCAGGGGCAGGCAGCTGGTGCAGTGGTAGCTGCTCGGGGTGAGCTGACGGGAAAAGATCCCTCATTCATGCCTGATGGCAGCAGCACTGGCACTGGCGCCGACAAACACAGAGTGGGTGTCACTTACTGCCCAGTTGGCCAACTATGAACTGTTAAGTTCATGATTAAACACTGCTTCCTCCTGCTGATTCCATGGTAACAGCAGGGTTTTTGGGTTTTGTCGAAGTGCCTGGAGGGTGTCAATGTCCGAAAGGTGTGGCGTAATCAGCATTAGATCAGCCAAGCTGCATCAACTGACATTGGGCTATGGCCTGGCCTCAGCACTTGTGGCCTGACGACACAGGAGCTGTTCACACAGTTCAATGATCAGTGCCAGCTGCCTGGCTATGCAGTTCTGGGATCTCTGACTTTGCTTCAGGTTTTCCTGTAGCTTTATCCTTTACAATGCCATCTTGTCCCATTGGAATCCGGATGGCACCAAACAGCCCATCACTTACACCTTGAAGACGCTTTCTGCTGCACAGCATAATTATTCACAGGTGGAAAAGAAGGCACTAGCTATTATTTTCGGAATTAAAAAGTTTCACATTTTCCTGTATGGAGTAAGGTTCCTCCTCATCACCAAGCACACGCCGTTGGTTTCCTTATTTGGCTCTCATTCCACACTACCATATAGGACTGTCCACCGATTGCAGAGGTGGCCCCTCTTCCTGAGTAACTATTGCTATGACATTCATCACCACTCCACTGACCAGCATGTCAATGGTGATACACTATTATGGCTGCTGGTAGAGTCCAATCCGGAGTTAGACCAACAAGAGGCTCTTGTGTTCCGTGTTGGATGATGCCTTGCTGCGAACCCTGTCGGATTTTCCCTTGACAGCATGTGAAGTCATGACTGCCATGGCTACTGACCTGCTTTTCCAGAAAATCATTTCAGCCGTCCAGTTGGCTTGGCAGGAGGGCATCCCATTGGGTGGAGATCAGGTGTGGTGTATATTTTTCCTCCTATGCATTCTTGGTATTGTCAGGAGAGTCCTCAAGGTTGCCAAGGAGGAGCAATGCTGTTGAGTGGCCATTCCCAAGGCACTGTGTCCTTGCATACTCCAGCTGCTGCATGTGTTGCTAGGGGTATGATTTGTATGAAGTCACTGGCACAACATCACATCTACTGGCCAGCAATCAATCATGACATCGAACATCTGGTGAGGGCTTGTGGGGCCTGTGCACAGAACCAGGTCATGCTACCATGCCAATTCTATCACTGGCTGGTCCCAGAGCACCCTTTGGACAGTGTGGATGTTGGTTTTGCTGGTCAATTTTTGTGCAACACGTTGTTGTTGGTGGTCTGTGTATTGTCCAATTTCCCGTATGTAGCCAAGCTCTCATCCACGTCCTTGCCCCACAGGACCTTCATGTACAGTAACGGTAGGCAATTTGCGTCATGGGAGTTTGAGGACATTTGTTTTCACAATGATATCCAGCATCTGACTACTGCCCTGTTTCACCTGGCTTCCAACTTAGAGGGGGTGCACTTTGTGCATACATTCAAGACCCAAATGAAGAAGTCTGTGACTGACTCTTCCCGTGAAAACGTGTTGAAGATTTTTCTGGCTATGTACTGGGCAATGTCAAAAACAGAAGCAGTCCGGCAGAACATTTGCACAGGCACCAGTCATGGAGTCTCCTGGATTTTCTGCACCTTCAGTCGCATGCCATGAACCACCGTGGACCGCTGACTTTTCCTTCCGGAACTGCTGTTTGGGCCTACTTCTTTGGCAGGTGGCAGGTGGCAGAGGTGGCTGCCGGGCGTCGTGGTGGGCCACAAAGGTTGGAAGTTGCTTGTAATGGATGTTGGCAGGGAGTAGCTGACCCATCGCGCAAATCAGCTGCACACATGTCCTGTTGGGACATCACCACCACATACTTCTGGTGAGCAGGAGAGCAGGGTTGGTCATGACTAGACCGCGGATTTTAGGTAAAAACTTATTTTGTTCCTGAGTTCCTATTTGCATACAAATTGGTACTTATGCGTTTCATGACTATTTACACTTAATAGCGTTAATTCTATAGGACCTAAAAAAGCCTATTTCGACGTTAGTGCCTATTTTTGCCTATTTCGGCTTTAATATCCTAAAAAGTGCCTATTTCATCATATAAGACAGTTTTTCCACACTATACGACAGATGGAAAAAAATATTTTCTGCCCAGCGTGCAGCAAGGTGGCTAGTTAATATGCGCTCATGCTTTGTATTTGCCTAACACTTCGGTCTTTTTTTATTTTTTATATCGCTATCCCTGTTAATACCAAATACTCTTTATAGGTGTTTTATTATTCATATGTAAAAAATAGATCACGGATCTTTAGGTTAAAACATATTTTTTTTCCTAAGCTCCAATTAGCACATAAGTTGGTAATTAAGCGTTTCATGACTAACTAAACTGAATACCGTTAGTTCTATAGGACCTAAAATTGCATATTTCGACTTTGACTCCTAATTTTGCCTATTTCGGCACCAAAATCCTAAAAAGTACCTATTTCGTTAATCTGACAGAGTTCTTGTGTTTTCAAAGATTAGAAAAAGGAAGTAAACTTTGGGCTTTACATCTCGTCGAAGGCGAAGGTCGTTAAGAGACTGTTTACATTTCCTGTGCTTGCCTTACTACCAACAGCACTTCGCGCGGTTGAATGGTCATCCATCCAAGTACGCGTCAAGCGTGACAGTGCTTAACTTCGGTGAGCGAATGGAAACCGGTCAAAGATTTGAGTTACACATTAGAATCGAACGTGGGAGTACTAAGTGTTATATTTGAAGATATTTCGTTCGTAGGATTCTGGCCAGCTGTGTATTTTTGCAAAGAAACGGTTTCATAGGCCTTGAGCATGGATTAAAAAATCACAATGTTAATTGTATACGCCCTCTATAGCTAAATTACTGCCCTTCGCGCATTTTCTCGCTGCTGTCTACAGGCAGTCCTATCAAACTACTCTGTTTCGTGAAAGGTATTATACGTGAATTTTCCGGTTCGAAAAATAATTTGCCAGTAGTGAGATGTTTTCATCTGAAGCACCGGTAGATTCCATTCGCTTGTTCAGAAGGGGCGGCCATCTGTCAGGTGCCATACGTCCAGCAACGAGTACTGTACTTCCCCTATCGCTCCCATGCACCGCAGTAAAAGGAAAAAAAAGACAGGTCATTATTCACTTTTTCCCAGCTAAAACAAATCAGTACATTGTGTAGCGACCGACAAGTTAAGTGTTACTGATGTTCTAAGTGCAAAATAAATTCTAGTTTCTGTGTGAGAATACTACGCCATGCCGAAAACAGCTAGTTCAAAGTCTACTCATATAAGGCAGTGGCTGCAAGATTTTCCACATTATACAACAGATGGGAAAATTATTTTCTGCCAAGCATCCAACAAGGAGGTTAGTTGATTTTTTTCTTAGACTTCTTATTTTCCTGTCACTTAGGATTCTTTTTTATCGCTATCCTTTAGTAATATGAAATACTCTTTATATGCGATTCTAAACTGCGTTTCCCTTTCCTCTCATATTAGGTTTCGAGTGTTAAGAAGTCTCACTTAACTCAGCATGAAGATGGAATTGCACATAAAGCTAATGTTGAACGAAAGTCAAAATTGAAGCAAACTCTTTTAACCAATAAATCTGGTGAATCCTCTGGAAAAAAACAAGTTCTGCAGTGATTTGTGTCATGCACTTGTGGCAGCAAACATCCCCTTTCGGAAACTAGATAACCCTATTATCAGAGGTTTTCTTGAGAAGTACTGCTATCAGTCTATTCCTGCAGAGTCAGAATTATGTGGATTCAGCTTACAATGCTGCACATTGCAAAGAATCCGAGAAGATGTTGGAGAATCTTGTATATGGATTTCTGTGGATGAAACTACTGACGGTCTTGGCCGTTACATTGCAAACCTGATGATTGGCAAGCTAGATCCAGATGCTCCATCCAGGGCTAATTTGATTTACTCAAAACAGCTTGCAAAAACTAACCAACAAACAATAGCACAGTTTGTGAACAATGGGCTTAAGGTGCTATACCCAAACGGAGTGGATGAGAATAAGGTGCTTCTGGCCGTCCCTGATGCTGCTGCACGTAACTTGTGTAGTGCATAGGATCAACCGCATAGCAGACCAAGTAAGGCTACAATTTCCTAAAGTAAATAAAGTAATATCTATGGTGAAGAAAATTTTTGTTAAGGCACCATCAAGAATACAGGCATTCAAAGAACAGCTTCCAGATTTCCCATTGCCGCCAGAGCCTGTTGTCACCCGCTGGGGCACGTGGCTGATAGCAGCAGAATACTATAGTACGCATCTCTCAGCTGTCCAGAAGGCGGTTGAAAATATACCGGAGGATGCTGCATCCATAACTCCAGCAATGGAGTTACTCAAAGATTCTTCTTTAAAACGGGACTTATCTTACATTAGGACCCACTACACATTTATGGCAAGAATATTTTCACAATTAGAAGGCTCAGGGAGACCTATCTACGACAATATTTCTTTGCTTGAAGAAGTCAAAATGAAAATTAATGAAGTGCCAGGTGAAGTAGGGGAAAAAGTACGGGCAAAAATGCAAACGGTTTTGCAGAAGAACACTGGCCTGAAGGAGCTGTGTGCAGCTGCCGACATACTTAGTGGAAAATCCAGCACTCCTGACTGCGGCATTCCTGTCCAACCTGAAGTACGCCCCTGTCACATCTGTTGATGTAGAACGCTCTTTTTCAGCGTATAAATGGATTCTGACAGACAAGCGCCACAGTTTTTCACTAGAAAACCTAGAAAAGATTTTGGCTATTTATTGTGAAGCCAACTATGGTCAGAATATGCGAAACTATGAATGTATTAATTAAACTATTACCACATCTTTTTTACGAAACTCAAAAATATTTGGAGTTATGTTCAACATTAATGTTGTAGATTGCTGTGCTCTGTAACTGTGTAAATATTCATTCTCCTTGTTTTAATGACTAATACGATGTTCATGCTGTCAACACTGTGTATTTTAATTTATTTTTATTTTCTCTGCATCATTTTTATTAGAGCCTATTTTAGGTTTTATATAGCCTAAATGAACTACTGAAGGAGCCTATTTTAGGTGCCTAAAACACACTTTTTTACTACCTAAAAATCCGTTGTCTAGTCATGACATTGTTAGGGGTGCGGGCACTCACTCGCTGCGGCATGCTTCCCTGTTGTCTCCCCCTCCATGCCCTCCATCTCCGTTATCCTCCAGTCATCTACCACCTCAACACCAACTGAAACTAGCACCTGTGCTGCCAATGTGGAGCCCATGGATTATGCAATGACAAATTTCTGTAACTATACAGGGAGAGATTTTTTTATCTTGAAACAATGAAATATCTCAAAAAACTATGCATTGAATTAAGAAATGAAAAATTATGTGTTCAATATTTTTAAAAATGCTATCCGGTGATACCAATGTTGACCCCCTGTCCCACATCCAGAAGGTGGTGAGTGGAAAACTTTGAACTCTTAAATAGGAACATTGCATTCTGATTGTAGATTCAGAGACTACATGAAAAAATGCATAACTTTCGTACATAACACTTCTGTTATTGCACAATAGATGATGCAGTTGGTTGGTGGAAAACTTGACTGTTGTTTTACATCTACTCCATACATCTGAGGTAGCAAATAGCATTTCTCAAGATTATTGTACATGGCAGTAAACACATGTATCAGAGATCAACACAATTCTTTAATTGCTATCACCAGCCATTTGAACTCTTATTTTTATAACTGTCAAAAACTCATATGTCCCTTCTTTTACTATATATTGTATCGGGGACGTGAGGTCCCCGTGGTCTGGTACTGATTGCCATGGTAGAAGTTGGTCAGAAGGATAACATGCCAAACATAATCTGCTATGGCTTCATTACGTGTGAAACTTTAAAAATTTAGATCAGATTTTTGTAGTACAGTGCTGAAATACATTGGATGTATGATTTTATAGTCTCCCCAATACACTGGAATTTGTTTGTCGATGTTTTACCACCAAGTAGACTTAATGCTGCTGATAGTCATAAAAAAAACCACTCAAGCAGGAAACCCATACTCATGTTACGATCATCTGACCACATCCTCACCTGTTGTAGTTTTGCAGGTAAAACAGATCTGTTGACCTATCTATTGATGGCGGGCAACACTAATTTATCAGCTAAGTGTAGGACTGTCTGTGCTGATGCACCTTTAAGATCCTTGTCAGGAAGTGAGTTAGCTGTATGAAATCAGGACAATAAACTGTTCACATGCAACAAAAAAGTATAAAGTGGCATGAGAAAATTTAATAGGCTAATAAATATTCCAGTGCACAGTGCATTTATTGTTTATGAATCTGTTGAAAAGGCAAAGGAAGATGCACATTTAAATGACTGGCTGCGTCTCATAACAGAACTCCTGGAAACTCATGGGAAAAAGACTGTGGTGTAGGACTTTCATTTCTTCAAAATGATTATGTATGTTTTAAATGTAATACAGGTTTACTGTTGTTAATTCACGACAATTTCATTAATTCCCAACAAATAATTCTAATGCTACACAAAATGTTGCTGTCCTGTACTAGATGCTTACGTAAACTACTGCCACTAGGCTAGGCACAAGAACAGAAACTAACAGCTTTAAATGTTGATATCCACCTGAAACTTATAACAGCTAGTGAGATTGTCTTTATTATTCTTGATAGTTTATTCCAGCCAAGTATAAGATATTGGTAAGACATTATATCATCTCATCTTTAGTTACGTTGGCAACTCAAATTCATGAACAATTTGGCCTTATCCTACCAGCACCTCATGGAAACTGTTATGTAAACCTGACACTTTGGCATGTGCAACCACTAGTCCCCTGACTGAATGCACTTTAATTACATACAATGAGTAATTGGATTTGTGGTCATGTATGTCTGCAGTGTAAATTGGATCCCCAATGTTGTCAACATTCTAAATTACTCCACATTTCCACACAAAACTAATAAAATCCAGTACATGGATTAATGATGATTGTTGATGGTATTGGATGTGAGACACTCAAAAGCATGGTCATTAGCACCCTTACAATTTGTCTGCTGGGGGGAGGATCTGTCCTCAACAGGTGGATCATAATGCATGAAAGTCCACCTTTCAAATGTAAAAAGCCACAATCATGATGCACTACACTGTGAAACTGAAAACCAATTAATAAAAATGCCAAATTGTCTGGGCAGAGCATGCTGACATTCCCCCCCACAAATTTTAGGGGTGAAGCCAGACAGTTAACAAATTTTCAAAACCCTTTTCTACATTGGTGCCAGTGTCAACAAGGAGGTGGGAGTATCTGCTGTCAAACTGACGGTTGCTCTTAAGTCAGTATGAAACACATGTAGCCAAAACATGCTGAACCAAGAGTGGCACGCCACAAACTTCACAGACTGGTGGATCATCCTGCTGGAGGAAGAAACTATGGGTTAGTGGGCAATATCCTGTAGATACATGCGGTGAAATGCTTGTAGCATACTGAGTGAGCCTGAGCGGATGAGAAATTTTGTATTGTGATGCCTCTGAATCCAGTCCAGTGCCGTAATAATCCCATATCTTTCCACATCACAATTTGTAAAATGTTCTGGAAGGTCTACTTGGAAAACCCTATCAGGGAACATCCGGGTGCATTCCCTTGCTAGGAGCCACCTGTATACACAATGGAAAAACCATAGTACACAGTTAAAACTGAAGACAATACATTTGTAACAACCTAAATCAAGCTTAAAGTGAGTTTGGGCCTTTGAAGACACCGGGCAGCAATTTGTTCCATCACTGGCTGTTTATTCGTAAGCTAATATATCCAGATCTGTGAAACAGCTGGCGCATGTATCCCAAATGGCTTGGTCAAATGAGGCTGATTCCTGAACAGCCATTCAAAGTTGGGGTAGATTACCACACTAAATGCTCATGACTGAGACACTGCTAATATTTTGCAGGCCCATCAAGCCAGGAAGAGGTACCGTCAAAGTCAGAGTGGTGATTCACCATCATCTGCACATAGACTCTGAATTAAGACAGTCCAGTAGGCTCCAGTTGATATCCAAATGCCCTCATGGTAAACAGCATTTAACACCTTGAGGAAGTAAGTACTTGCTGATCAATGCTGCTGTAATCTATTCATGATTTGACAAATGCCATATAAAAATGCAGGCGGCAGGACCTGTCAGCACTCCACGCCTTTTGGCTGAGGTATTTCAAAATATTCAATGATTTGATACTACTATAGCCTGTGTCATGTAGGATGGTGCTTCTGCACATAGGGTCAGAGTGATAGGGAAGTGTGGAGGGGATGAGGTCTGCACATGTGTGGAGGCAGAGAGCAGGCAAACAAGGTCCGTGTTGCTGAACTGTGTTGCTGCGGACAACAATCGGGCCCATTTGCCTTTGGTACATCATATTATACGTTCAAATCTATGACGGAATAATGCATTTTAAAACCAATTTTGATCATTCATCTACAAGAGAGAAGTCTTACTTCAGATCCTGAGGTTGTCTCCACTGCTCCATAACAATTGTCTGTGTGACGTCGGTAGGAGCGCCCAGCTGACGAAGCTTTGTGAAGATGTCAATTACAATTTTTCTCAAAACAACAATTGTCTAACAACGAGATCATCAGAAATGGTTGCAGTAATTGCCATTTATTGTGATTTGGACTATATTATAAGTAAAAATGTAATACACATCAAAATAAAGTCAAACCAAAATCATCACAGTTGTTTGATAACTGCATCTACTCCATGTAATTTTTTAAATGTGTATAATGCACATATGAGGGTGGGTTTCACTGCAGTTCAATGTAAATCACTATGAGTAAACAAGAATTGCTGGTAGCAAAGTCTAGTGGAAAAGACTAATGGAAAAATTGTTAGCATGTCATATTTTTCGGTGCCAAGAGGCATTACGAGTTTAAATTAATTTGTTCAACATTACAGAGGGAGAATGCATTTATGATCCATTGAACAAGTAAACCGTGAATAACTCAACGGAATGCTGACAATAATGTCGAAAACCACTGATATCTCGACAGGTAACTCTCCCTTTCATTTTGAGGCATTTTCCAATTTGTGTCTTGAAAATGGCAGGGGTTTACTTGTTGAAATACTGGAGTGTTTGGCAAATTTATCTGGTCAAATTCTCATGAGTAATTAGAGCATACAACACGCTGGGAAAAGCTTAACTTTTCCTTGGGCAATGTGTTGAACATTACAATGTGAATACTTCATAGGTTACATATTCCTAATCAACAAAACCTAGGAAGTTCTCATATACTATGTATGCAGTTGATATGTTGACAAAAACATTTTTAAATGAGTCTTTTTATTATTACTTTTGTTTCAAAGTCTACATTGTAATACCAACTGCTATCTGAGACCATGTTCAAACCATTTGATTCTAATTTAGGATGATAAATTCAAGATTTTTACCCATCTTCACCTCCCTGTCAAAGTCTTATTTCTGAATGTGTGCCCACACTGAAAGGTGATGTTGTCTATTGCTTCATGCAGAAGAATTTCAGAGTCTGTCCGTTATCTTGAATATTTAATTTTTTTCACCACATAGCTTGTAACCAATGAGCAAATTAATTCTATCGGATTATACTGACAGTGATATGTAGGTAAATGCAAAACTGTGTGGCCACATACACATGCAAGAAAGTCAAATTTGTACATTCTGTCACATGACTTTTATAAATTATCAAGATGCATGCAGGAATTTAGCACGAGTCTGGGTTCCATTGCCAGAATATTTTTATTTTTCAGCTAGAGCATGATATCCCCTTTCCAGGTGCTTGTACTTGGTCTTTTCTCTGTAATGGCTGAGTGATAACAGCCACGATAATTACAGTGACCAAATTCGAAGCAAGGTATGGCAAGAATTGTTCAATGAACTGCTTCTTGAAAGTGACAGCATTCATTTCCGAATGGTAGTCACTACTGATTTTCTTATGCCTAAATACAAGTTTGCTCTCAGGAACCAAATCAGAAGAACAGCCAGCATGCAGAATATGTATCAGAGAACCTTTTCCTATGGGAACTTTAAAACTGCCAGTACCATCACTCATTTTCCAGCAGGTATTCATGGAATGATTCCAACTCATCCATGTTTCATCAATGTAATACACTGTAGAGCTACCTCCCCCTCTTGTATCATGCATCTTTATAAGGGATGTGGTTCGTGCTGCTTCTATGTCACTTCTTTCAATTATAAACTCTCTTCTTAACATAACTGAAACCAACGTCTTTTAAAATTCCTTGCATTGACGAAGTGTAACTTTGAGGCCAATTTGCTCAGGCATAATTGTAACAAGTTTTTTTTTTCATGTTGGGTATTCCCTGCTTATATACATTTCAAACATGGAGTGCTTTAAAATATCGTAGTCAAAACCATCCATTAGTGTTACAGGTTTCTTGCAATTTTGATGCTTTCCAGGCAACACGAAAACAAATTTGCCTGAGGTTTCTACAGCCCCGACACTTTTGTTTACTATTCTCTGTTTAGTTCTCTTGCTGACAAACACTTTTGCAGTTCCTTCTTGAGTCTTCAAAAAGTCAAAAATAGAAGTCTTGCTTTTAGATTCACTTTTGAAAAAGTTATAAACTGAGGATGCAAACATCCTTGACTACTACGTCTACATCTACATCTACATGATTACTCTGCAATTCACAATTAAGTGCCTGGTAGAGGGTTCATCGAACCACATTCAAGCTATTACTCTAGCGTTCCATTCTCCGACAACGTGTGGGAAACATCTTTTTGTGAGAGCTCTAATTTCTCTTATTTTATTCTGATGATCATTCCTCCACATGTAGGTGAGCACCAAAAAAGTATTTTCACACTCTAAAGAGAAAGCTGGTGACTGCAATTTCATGAGGAGATCCTGCAACAAGGAAAAATGCCTTTGTTTCAATGATTCTCACCCCAACTCATTTACCATAACCATGGCAGTCTCTCCCCTATTTCATGACAGTATAAAATGAACTGCCTTTCTTTGAACTTTTTCGATCAATCCTATTTGCTGTGGATCCCACACTGGATAGCAATGCTCCAGAAGAGGGCAAAAAAGTGTGGTGTAAGTGGTTTCTTTAGTAGATCTGTTGCATTTTCTAAGTGTTCTACCAATAAATCGCAATCTCTGATTTGCTTTCCACACAACATTATCCATGTGATCGTTGCAATTTAAGTTCTTTATAATTGTAATCCCTAAGGATTTATCTGAATTTATAGCCTTTAGATTTGTGTGCTTTATCCTGGGCCAAACTTCCATCCTCCTGATGGTCAGCTGCCATTGCTTCATTGTCATTGTAAGATTGAAGGAAAAGTAGAAAATCGAGAAGCTGTTCAAAAACAAAGAGCAAATAACAGGGCTCCTGACTGCAGCAGAGATGCCACTGGTTGTGATTGCAGTGTGACTCTGGGTACTCTGCTTTGGGAGACCTAATTTTCCTGACTAAAGCAGTCAGACGAGGTATCACCAACACAATATTGAAAGCACCTGTCCTGGAGGAATGACTGGATAGGAAGCAGCAGACATCCATGTAGTCCCCATTCATGAAGCTGGTGAAAGGTGTTGTACCTCCAAGCAGTCTCATACACTTTTACAAGAACAGAAGACACACCAACCATATAGTTTTTGTGTAAGGATTCCTGTATGATACTTGCCTGGTTTCCATAATTGAATTAATATTGCCTCTTTCCATTGGTGGGGCCCAAGTCCATCTGATTTAAATAAGAAAGGAGCTTGCCTATAGCTCTGGAGTACAGATGATGGAGCATTCCATAGTGAATCTGATCTAGTCCTGGAGCAGCGTCTCTGGCTACAGACAGAGCTGATTCCAATCCCCACATGGAGATTGTATGATGATAGACCTCCACAAGAAGTGGAGTCTCCTCATCTCCACATTCCTAGGGAACATCAGGCACTCAGGAGTTTTTTCAGATGATGCAGAGAGAGAAGAAACTGTTCAGCTAAAAACTGAGTCATGCTTTTAGGCATGTTCAACGAGATTCCATTTCTCAACAAGGCCATAAAGGGAGGTGTACCACCTTTGCCTGAAATCTGCCTTATTGATTCCCAAACTCATGCAGTGAAAGTGGACCGATTAATAGAAGTCTTGAATTCCTTCCAGGAGTTTTTGTTCTGTTCTTTATCACTTGCATTGTTTGTGCTCTCGCACATCTGAGGTCCTAAGATTTTCTGTAGTTGGATGGTGTTTGAATTTCCGCAAAGCTGTGCACTTAGCTCTGATTGCTGAGCGACATTCTTCAATCCAACAAGGAACACGCTGCCGTCTGAGCTGGTTGCTTGACTGGTGTGTGGAATCGAGGGTGCCATCTGAGCTGGTTGCTAGACTGGAGAGTGGAATCGGCGGCAGCTCAGTGGCTCATACAGGTGGTTCATCATATGGCCACATTCCTTTTGTTCGAAGGCACCTGTTGACTGTGTTGCAACCAATTTGCCCTTTGAAGCATCCATCTTTGCAGTCTGCTTTCGGTCAATGCAAATCTGTGGCCACTTCCCACTGAACTGAATTTGCAAGAGCTGGGGAGCAAAACCGAAGGTCAACACCCAGAGATGACCCTGTGGCTGTAGAAAAGTGTCATGTGACCAGAGTTCAAAAGGCAGACAGACTAAATGGACAAAGCACTTGATAATTTCACCCCTGGGGCATGTGGTAACCAAGTCCCACAGCACACTGTGTGCAATGAAATCACTCTTGAGAAGGAATGTGTGGGGAAGTGTGTGGAATAGCTGTCAGTGCATCTACATCCAACAGATCATGAGGTGGAAGATATAAAGAACACTGTGATCTACGCCAGTGTGAGAACTTCCACTGTAACTACTAGTATGGACATTGTAAGAGGGATAGGAAAGGAGTGGTATCAGTCATCTACGAAGACAGCCACCCCTCCCTTAATCCCGTCCCCAGTATCATTGTCCTGCTTCTCAGTGTGGGTGTGGCAGTTTCAACTAGAAGTGCACCTCCATTACTAAGTCGTTTAATGGAAAGTTGGGAAGTTGTGGTAAGGTCTTATGGGAGCAAACTGCTGATGTCATTGGTCCCTAAGCTTATGCACTAATTAATCTAACTTAAACTAACTTACACTAAGGACAACACACACACACACACACACACACACACACACACACACACACACACACACACACACACCTATGCCTGAGGGAGGACTTGAACCTCTGATGGAGGGAGCCGCGCGGACCATGACAAGACGCCTCAGACTGCGTGGCTAACCCACGCGGCAGTTGTTTAATGCTTTTTGAGGACCCAGCAATAGCCGCCAGCCCCTTGTCAATATTGAAAGGGTCTTCCAGAAAGTTTCTTCTGCTCTCTTGATAACAATGAAAGTGTTATGGCAGTCTAGTGCCCTGTTACTATAATTCTGAGACTACTTCATGGGCGGACTGACCATCTGAGATCTCTTTGTTAAATGTGTGTAGGTACTAACTGATGGTACACCTGTCATGTCACAAGTAGATTTCCATTGAGGTTACTTCACAGAATTCAGACGAGTCACTAGGGAGAGAAATGTCAACCTAGGCAGAGTCTCATGTGCCTGAGCAAGCCTGATACAACTGTGGGGCAGCAGGTGCCCCAAAGTTTTCCCGATACAGACTGTTTTACTTCAACAGCCATTCACCCCATCAGCATGAAGCACACCTTAAGGCTGAGGGTTTTTAAACAGAGATGTGTACCCTCCTCACAGTCCAGGCCGTGCAGCCAAGGCCAATGTTCTCCAAAACGCACAATGTTCCACCACTGCACCTAACAATGGTCCCTGAAGTATGCCCAGAATTTATGGTAGAAGAAGTCAGGTGGGGATGGTCAGTCTCCAGTTTGGGAAATATGGGGTCACTGTGCCCATACCCTACCACTGTTGGTGGAGCTCCCTATGGAAAAAACAGTCTTCCCTTCCCCAAGTTGTCGAGTACTCTTTGTCAGGCCCCTCTGCTGAGATCTGTCCAACTTGGATAGCCTTGCCAGTAGCTATGCCACCACTGGCAAAGCCCTCAGCATCATTTAGGCATACAAACCCTCCTGCCTGGCAAAATTAAGGTGCCTATGATAATGCACTATCCCCTGGTAGTGGGTCATCAATGAAAACCAACACTTAATACTAAAGAGAGATTGATAACACGAATACAATTCAAAATACAGATGAATCTGAGTTGTCTCCCAAAAAGAATGAGCCACTGCTGACATACAATACTGCTCAAGCTACAATGGTCGAAGCAGTCTTTTAAGTTCCTAGACACTTCTGAAGTTCTTCAACATTACATGACAAACACTGGCAAAAGGTTGGACGCTATCCTGGGATCTGTCTCTTACCAGATAGCAACTAACAACCACAGTGTACTTCCTGGCAGATTAAAACTGTGTGCACAGGCCATGAGTCGTGCTTGCGTAGCTCAGATGGTAGAGCACTTGCCCCAAAAGGCAAAGGTCCCGAGTTCGAGTCTCGGTCCGACACACAGTTTTAATCTGCCAGGAAGTTTCATATCAGCGCGCACTCCACTGCAGAGTGAAAATTTCATTCTGGAACCACAGCATGATGCACAATACCCAGGATGCAGCAATATATCATAAGCCCAACTTTCAAAAAGTTTGAAGTTGAATGCCTACACATTGGAGATGCAGCTAAATAACTGGAATTTTATTCATGAGCAACTGACAACTACAAATTTATTCTGCTAATAAAGCCTGTATTTTTGCCTGTGGTAACATCAACACTATCTGTAACTAACATAGCCAGTCCCACAAAAACCCACATCATACTACTGAGATGCAGTTGCAATAGCAGTTTTATGTAAATACAATGAAATTAACCTAATGGTTAATTTATCATTTTACAGGAATCCTGTTTGTAAATTTAGTGCAAATCTGGTTACATTATTATTAGAAGAATTTTATATGGTTACAAGTCAATGTTCCATCACTGGGACAGTCCCTGCACATTCTGACCTACTGTAGGCTGGCCATTGCACTCATTATATCTCAGTACTGTATTTTTGCTTGTAAGGATGGATGAAATGTTAAGTCTACAGAATTACAGTAAACATAAAAGAAAAACTGGTCACTCACATTAATTACAATCAAAACATCTCCTATGCACTTGAAAATAATTAGCTGAATAACTGTTAAAAGAGCTGAAAACTTTCAACAACTCACTTGTATGATTTTTTTTACATTTATGTAGGGTTTCATTCAGACAGCTTAACTTCATTACTGTTGAAAAATACACAAATCCTTAAATTAATACTTATGTTAAAAATTAGCATTAGTATCAAGCGCTTCACATATTGTTTGAAACACTGTGCACCACCAAAAGAACTGCATGTGATGGTTTGGAAAGAAAACACACACACACACACACACACACACACACACACACACACACACACACAAATTTTGCAGGAAAAAAATCTCACCAAACGCCCCTTCTCCAAGTTCTTGCAAAAATTTCACGTCTTTCAGTTCATATTCACGTGCCCTCAAGCCTGCTGACACAGTTTCTTCAGCTTCTCTAGTTGCTGGAAGCAACAGGTTCATTTCCATCATCTGGTTGTAGCTGGTGTTACAATTGTTTTTATTGTTTGATTTATTAGGAGAAGAATTTAATGACGATTTGAGAGCAGCAATCTGTCAATAAATGCCAACAAATAACTGGTCAATAAATATCAGCATAATACCACTAAAGCATCTCTTTATAATACCATTCTCATATTACTAACAAACACATGCAATATGTTAGGGTATACTGGTTGAAGACAATGATAACTGATGTGCTTATGGTTGACCATTCTGATCTATGATTCTAGCTTGCTGAACTACATTTAAATGACAAAGTTGTCTTCATCAGGAACTATGAGAGATGGTTTTACACATGCTTGCTGTCTGATCTTAAAAAAAGAATTAGTGTCATGGCGATGCATCACTATTTATACCAGAATCCACAAAATCCACTTATCTCTGCTACAATCTGAACAGCACCAAATTTCTGCTGATAATTCGAATTAAGAGAGCTCAACAATGCAGCTGCTGGCAACTAAATAATATTTCTGGAGAGAACAACTTTACACAGTCACAAAATTCGTAAGCAATACTTGACCCACACCATCAGTAAATCATCCAAATAATCCATCTTCACATAGTTACTCAGCATACAGGGTACACTATACTCTGACATGCCCAATGGGGCAGTAAGCTAATCATTATATTTTGTGTACATTCGAAACTCAGTAGCCCCATCTGAGATTTTTTATCTGCTTTTTACACACTACGATATGACTAGGAACTGTGTTTGTTTTGAGTGGACACAGGGAGAACTGGCTGCAGTCCGTAAACAGCTGGAAGGTGTGCTGGCTACAGTCAACATACTTCTGACTAATGTTCAAAGTTGTGGTGACATCAGGGTGCTGGTGATGAGACCTGCGACACCTTTGGTGCCGCTGGAAGACCCTGGTGACCCAGGTGCAACAGCATCTCCTGATATGCAACATCTGACCGATCCATCCTCACCTGAGAGCAGGTGGCAGCCAGTGGTGAGTTTGCGCGTCACTGCTTGGAAGGCAAAAGTGAGAGCAGATCACGTGGCTGGTTCCCTATGCATTGGCAACAGGTATGAGGTACCACACAGTGTTGATGATAACTCTGAGCCAGCATGCGATGCCTCTCTTGTTGGGCCTGCAGCTGGTTTTCCTGCCCAGTTCGGACAAGTGCAGAGAGTGGTATGCTTGTCATTGGGAGCTCCAGCATTAGGTGAGTAATAGAGCCGTAAAGGGAAACAGCATGCAAGGTGGGAAAGAATGCCAGTGTACATTCACTATGTCTGCGAAGGGGAGGGTCTCGCCTGTGAAGTGGAGGAGGCTCTACCGGCAGCTATCGAGTGGACTGGATGCAACTGGCTGCATACAGTGGCACATCATCCATCGCACACGTCATCAGCTGCCAGCCGCTCATGTTCTGAGGGCATCCTTGGGTCCTTTCGGCAGCTGGCTGATATGGTGAAGGGAACTAGCATTGCACACGGGGTGCAGGCTAAGCTGTCTATTTGTAGCATCGTACCCAGGGTTAAGCACAGTCCTCTAGTCTAGTTTGGAGCAGAGTGGAATGTCTAAACCAGAGGCTCAGACAACTCTGTGACAGTATCGGATGCCAGTTTCTTGACCTCCACTATCAGGTGCAGAATTGTAGGGTTCCCCTTAATATGTCAGGTGTGCACTACATGCATGAAGTGGCTACTAGGATAGTGGAGTGCGTGTGGCATGCACAAATGCTTTTTTTAGGTTAGAGAAACCCTCCCTTGGGATCAAAGACAATTTGCCTGATAAATTAGCCACAATGTCCTCAGAGAATGTTCATCATCGCAGATCAGAAATAGAAAAGGTTAATATGGCTT
Source organism: Schistocerca serialis cubense (assembly GCF_023864345.2). Classification (NCBI taxonomy): domain Eukaryota; kingdom Metazoa; phylum Arthropoda; class Insecta; order Orthoptera; family Acrididae; genus Schistocerca; species Schistocerca serialis. Next base: position 119,851,186 of record NC_064640.1, read on the forward strand.
TAGTAAACTGCAGGAGCATCCAAGCAAAGGTCCAGAATTAGTATCACTTACTGAAGATTATAATGCAAAGACAGTATTAGGAACAGAAATCCGGTTGAAACCAGATGTTAATCGCAACAAATCGGAAGTTCAGATTGGACTATTTATTATAAAGATAGGTGAGTCACCAATGGTGGCAGCATCTTTATTGTAGTAAAGAATTAGATAAAATCTAGCAAGGTTGTCATGGATTCTGACTGTGAATTAATGTGAGTGAAGTTAAGTATCAAAGTTCGGTTTAAAATGGTAATCGGATGCTTTTATAGACCGTATGGGGTCAAGAGCTCTAGTGGTAGAGCGATTCAGACAGAACTTTCAGAATATCATTAATAATTTTCCTGATCATGCTGTTGTAATAGGGGTGACTTTTGAGAGTGTCATGCTACCAAAACTTGCGCCAGAGACAGAGATTCATGTAACTCTGTTCTGGATGTCTTGCCTGAAAATAACTTTGAGCAGATAAGATAGGCAACCTACTTGTGAGGGTAATGTTTTAGGCCTCCTGGCAATAAATAGACCTGAACTTATTGAATCAGTTAACCTAGAGGATGGTATCAGTGATCATAAGGCTGCAATAGCATCTATGACAACAGGTTTTACAATGCATGAGCAACAAAGGGTACCTAGCAACTGGAAGAGAGTACAGGTCATTCTCATTTTAAAGTAGGGCTCTAGGGCAGATGCAAACAATTATAGACTAATATCGTTGACGACAATCTGTTGCAGAATTATGGAACAGGTTCTATGCTAAAAGAATTATGACTTATTTGGAGAATGAAATTCTCCTCTACAAAAATCAACATGGATTCTGCAAACAGAGATCCTTCTTATGCCACCACTGTCACTCCTGCTACAGTTCCATCAGCTGCAACACTTACAGTCAGCTCTCAGAGTTGAAGGACCACACCTGCCCCCTTGATGGTGGGGGACACTTCACTCCCTGTTGCTCCTGCTCCATCTACTTCAGGAGCAACATCCCCCCCCCCCAAACCATCGGGGACATCAGTTCCCCCTTCCCAGCCGGAGAAGCGTAAGACTTCTTCGGCTCCTCTCGCCAGGAAGGGGTCCCTTGGGGACCTCCCTTTGCAAGTTCAGACCAGCAGAAAAGCGGATACCCGCTAGTGGCTGAAACAACCACCAGTTGCTGGTCGTAGGGCCTCACGGTCGTCGTCCGTCCCTGAGACTGACCCAGGGAAGCCCTCTCAGCCAGAACCACTGAAGGCACAGTGCGAGAAACAGAAGAAGAAAAAGGTTCCCAAGAATCCCAACCCTACATTGCGGTGGCATCCGACCCACCGCTTCCTACAAGCTCAGTATCTGAGGATGAGGTCGAGATTCTGGCGTCTGCTGAAGACCTGGATCTCGCCGGTCCCTCAGACACAATGGATGTCACTCGCGCGGGTACTGAATCAGTGGCAACAAGTGACCCAGTAGCGTAAACTGCCTCCCCAGTCCCTTCACACCTTTCTCAGCCATGGACAATACCATCCTCCAGTGGAACTGCAGCGGTTTCTTCAACCATCTAGCTGAGCTCCGACAACTTCTCAGCCTTCACCCTTTCCACTGTATTGATCTACAAGAAACTTGGTTTCCGGCAATGCGAACACCCGCCCTCCGTGGCTATCGGGGTTATTATAGGAACCGGGCAGCTTATGAAAGGGTATCTGGTGGCGTCTGCATCTATGTCCTTCACTCCCTTGACAGCGAGTCTGTCCCTCTACAAACACCTTTAGAGGCTGTCGCTGTTTGGGTGTGGACGCCACAGGCTGTTACTATCTGCAGTCTTTATCTTCCACCGGATGGTGATGTCCCACAGCATGTCCTGGCTGCACTGATAGCCCAATTACCGCCAACTTTCCTGTTACTGGGCGACTTCAACGCCCATGACCCTCTGTGGGGTGGGTCAGTGGCAAAAGGTCGAGGAAGCACCGTTTAGCATGTATTGACACAGCTCGACCTTTCCATTTTAAATGATGGTGCCTTCACACATTTCAGTGTGGTGCATCGCACGTACTCAGCCATTGACCTTTTGATCTGCAGCCCTAGCCTCTTACCGTCTGTCCAATGGAGTGTGCATGATGACCTGTGTGGTAGTGACCACTTTCCGATCTTTCTGTCACTGCCACAGCGTCACTCTTCTGGGCCCCCTTGCACGGGATGAAGCCGTTCAAATTTCCGCTTGGCCTCAGTGTAGATCAGTCGATCCAGGGTCTTTTATTCCATTATTTTCTGTTCCTTCTGTAGAATCTTACAGTCCGGCGAGCAAGGGGGATGGTGCTCTCCGCAGTTGACACAGATGGGAGGCGGGTCACATGGAGTATCAGGATGGGATGGACGACCACAATCACAACACATGAAGCTGGAAGCACAGCGGGAAGATATATGGCCGAACTTCCAACACTTGAAGCACCGCATCGGGGGAGGGATAAATGGCTTGAAATCACAAAGGTAGACCATCACCTTGACCTTCTCAGGAAATGTGTCACCCTCAAAGGCTAAGATGAAGGCACCGGTGGCAACTTTATGATCCCTCGGACCCTGGTGGACGTGCCGGACGAAATGGACACCTCGTCGCTCTAAGTCATCGGACTGTAAAAGGAGATCCCTGTGGAAAATAATGCCCTGGACCATATTTAAGCTTTTATGGGGAGTGATAGTAACTGAAACATTCCCCAGCTTCTTACAAGCGAGCAAGGCCCGTGACTGGGCAGACGATGCTGTTTTTATCAAGACTGAACCGGACCGCATTTTGGACAAGCCCTCCGCCTCCCTGAACTTGTCCTGTAGATGCTCTACAAAGAACTGAGGCTTCACAGATACAAAGGATTCCCCATCAACTCTGGTACAGACGAGATACTGAGGCGAATACGTTTCACTGTCATTCATATCCTTTCGTTCCTCCCATGGTGTGGCCAGGGAGGGGAAAGATTTGGGGTCATACACATTAGCTTTAAAATGAGCCCTCGAATGCTTAGAGACTGCTGGTGGCTGGCCACCAGCAAGAGATGATGTGCCACGCTTCATTGTGTGTCATCCACCCTGATGCCACCTACTCCGACCAAGGGCCCTCCCCATGGGCACCACCCAGCCACAGCAAGGGCCACCTGGCAGGATGGCCCTTGCCGGGAGTCCTGATGCCCCAAGGAGATGGGCATCTACTCCTTGGCATACATGGGGAGTAAATGGCGCAGGCATCAGCAGAGCGATCCCTGTGTTGTCAGGGGGGCTACAACCAACAGGGTACATGGCGGCCCCATCACAACGGACTGGCTACCGTGCTGGATATTAGGTGACATGTAGTCCATGGTCGCCGTCAGTGCAGAAAGTGGCACTGCACTTCGCATGGCAGAAAGTACACACAGGAACATATCCATGCCCAAGAGATGGAGAGCAGGCAGGACTGCAATGCAACAACGAATAAGCTGGTGAAAGGTCGGACCGCAAGATTGACACAATGCACCAAGTAAGGCGCCCTTCCCCAATCGGCTCACTCTTCGGAAGAATTTTGAGATATGGAGGTCAAAAACGACAGGGGACCATCACATAAGACTGAAACTTTTGAGACTCCTTTTAGTCGCCTCTTACGACAGGCAGGAATACCACAGGCCTATTCTAACCCCCGAAACCACAGGCGGGTGCACAGTTCAGGAAATGTGTTATTCAGAGACTGGGATCATGTCTGATACATTGAATTTATGATCCATCATGTTGCAGGTACATTTTCCATTGCTGCTTTAAAGTCACATCTTCCAAAAATGCCCGTGGGTCTTCTATTAGCTGTCATGTGATTTGGCACAATCACAGGTCCTATTACCATGTCATCAACCATACCACACCAGACGCTCACTGAGAACCTAACTTGGAATCATGTTTCCCTAGTGTTATGTGGGTTATCCATTGGCCATGTATGAGAATTGTGGGTGCTCATGATAGTATTGCATGTAAATGTAGCCTCACCTGTAAACAAAGTTAGTTCGACTGATTGATTGATTGATTGAGGGTGGGGGGTTTATTGAACTAAATGTAAATAAAGTGACTCTGTGTACAGCCGACCATTCACACATTTGTCGTCTGCTTACTGAGTCACCTGGATGTAGATGTTGCATGCGCAGCATGTGGAATGGATACAACCCCTTGCACCAGCCTCACATTTGTAGGATATCAAGCTGATGGCTAATGTGCCATGTTCTGGTGTTGGGACTCCATTGTACATTGCAATGTCATCCTTTTCCTCAATTGACTGGATGGCCTCACGGTCTGACATTACACATAAACTGGGTAGTGTTCCAGATTCAAATAATGTTTGAAAAACCCTGGGAAATACCCTGACACAGGGGGTTCATCGATTAGGGACATATCTCTGATATTTTTCCAAAGCCGCACAGGCACTGTCATTACAGTACCCACACACAAACAACATGTCTGCATAGTCTGCATGGGTGAACACATGCAGCATGTTGGCATTCACAGACACAACTGACTTAATGAAGCACCACTCAAGCACGACATGCACATGACCTTATGATGGCTTACTGACCCAATCCACGACAGCACATTGGGTGTGCTTGCAGCTGTTGCCACAGTATGTCGTCACAGTGCTGCCACCTGCCAGAGAACCCCCATACCTCTTGTAGGATGGATCACTCATCTGACCCACCATTATTCTGTTCACCATAGAGCCTACACAGCATTTTCCCAAACCTCATCAGTCCTTCTCCTTCACCCCCCTTCCTTCCCCTTCAAACCTTCTGCCAGATGAATAAGCCACTGGCTCTGAAAGCTTACAAACTTTAATACCTTTTATATGTGTGTTCTCCTGCCAGTGCTTGGTGAGTAGATATTTTTATAAACGTTAATATTCATACAGCTTTAGGTATACATTACTAGCTTTGGAAACTTTATGCTAATTATCTTAATTACAGGCAAAAAATGTGAATCAGAAAATTCTGAGTGCACCACATAAAAGGTAATTCAAAATCTTTTCAGAATATCATATTGTATGTCAATCTATTGTTAATTTAAACAGCCAGTAGAATACTTGTTATGATTAGACTTATGTTATTGCTACTGTATTGAATGGCACATCAGCATATTCATTTTGATGCGTTTCCATTAAATGTAGCTTGTATAGTTTGAATGTTGAAACAGAAATTACTTACTGGTGAGGTGCAAGAGTAAGTGGCCATGGCATATGGTGAGAATGGTGAACACACCGCTAACTGTGTGAAGGGATAAGAGTATTGGTAGCTTTCAATGAAAATGCTGTGTCAGTCAGAGCAGCAGTTAAACCTGAAGTGTTAGCCAATCATTGTTGAACAGATTTACACACTTTCACAAAGAGAGAGTTATATAGTTCATAAAATTTTGAGTTAAGGCTTAGGACTGGAAGAATTTTTAAAAAATCTGTTATGTTCTGAACTCAGAATTTGGATTGTGTGATGCTACTTTGGACTTAAAACAAGCAGTCAAAATTTCAATTAATATCCAATGGCCCCACAATTAATTACTCACTAGCAGTAGTTCACTGTTTTGTTCTGACTGAATAATTTATTGTACTGAAGATTGACTCATTGTTTATCACCTGAAGTCAATTCAGCCACAAGCCTAAATTTCAGTTATTTTAAATTACAGGTTAAGTAGTTGCAGGTACTAAGTTTTCAGTACCATACAGCAACACCATATGCAAGGGGCAAAACCCTTGACTATCATAAGGCACAGTTTATCACTGAACATACACTGTTACACTGACCTCTCAGCAAGTTGCCAAACAATGTTTTACTACAGGGTGTAATACTTAACACTACAGTTAGCATGTCACAAATCAACAAAGGTAGGGAAAATGTACAATGTGCAGTTACAATTTCTTTGTTTCAGTTTATCTGTGGACTACTACTACTACTACTACTACTACTACTAAACAAAATTCCTACAACTAATGCCAGAGAAAGAAAGTCTTTGATAATTTGTTAAACAGCACTGAAAAACAATTTATCTATTTTGCTCTCATAAATGTGTTTAATAATGCATTCATACACAAAAATACATTAATTATATAAAACATATTTACCTTAATACCTTGCGGTTCATTGAAATTTTGATTTGTATTGGATCTTGGCGACTGACGGAGACAGAAACAATACAGCAAAAATGCTATGATGATGATGACAAATGCAACTGAAGCTATGGTTATGTATAGCCACAAGCTTTGCACTGCAAGAAAAATCAATGAATTAAACAACAGTTTCAAGAAAGTTTGGTAATTTCTCATAACAGTAAAGAGAAGCAGCATACCGCATTGAGGAATATCACATGGCTCTTTTCTAAACTGTTCATCATTAACAATGAAGCACCAAGGTTTGGGTTCCACCCCACCAGGATTTCTGCAATAATTGTGCCCACCACCTATTTCTGGATGATCAGAAGATTTATAACTGAACTGATGACTCCACAATGAGCAACGACCTATAGAGGTGGTCTCCGCTACTCCTCGATATGACTCGCCACGACCCCAATAGCAGGTTTCACCTAAAAATTGAAAATTAACCAAATATGCACTCAATTCACATGAAAAGCTAAGGAAATCACAAGCTTAAAGAATTCTTTCAAAGTTTTAATAACAAAACATTAATCTATACTTATCTGAGCTACAGTTTACATTTTGAAGATAATAATTTTGTTTCCTTAAACAATGCAAAAATGAAAACGACTAATAACCCAGTCAACAGAAGAAAGTAAATCACAAAATGAAGGGAAATTCAAAGAGATACAAATAACACAGCCCAGCGAAAAAAAAAAATTTTAACTTTTTTTACCTTGATAGCTGATATTTACAGATTTTTTGGAGCTGGATCCAAATCTACCTTTAGTTTTTTTGTATCACCCATAGTTCTCAAGCAATATGCTTTTTATTATTTAGTATAAAAATTTTATGCTATACGGTAAATGGGGAAATTAATGAAACGCTTTGTTACAACATAAGCATGGTTTGTATTTATAGTAAGGTACTTAAAATAATGAAATGTGTTAATAGAGGTTTCACTTGTCAGCTGGAATTGGTTTGTATTTTCTTTTTCTTTTTTCTTTGATGCTTCTTGTGTAGCTTTTCCTTTGATGAGTCACTTGCTGAACTTCTCGGTGAAGTAACGAACAGTAGTCCCCCATCTTGTTGGTGTTCCAGTGGCATTGGCAGCATTTTTCCATAAATTTAATGTCCTGGTGAAAACACACTCCTTGTTCCTAACTAACATCTCCCATATTGTCCAGGAAGTAATCAAGGTGACAGTTCAAAAAGTGAACTTTCATACTCATTAAACATCCTAAAGTTTCAAACTTATTTAACATTGTAGCTATAAGAGAAACATATTCTGGGTCTTTTTCACGTCCTAAGAACTTTGTAACAACTTGCTTGAATGATACCCATGCTTCTTTCTTATTTAAGGTCGTTGTGGATCCAAAGTTAACATCAAACATCAATTTTCTAATGTCAGGTCTGACAAAGATGCCTTCTTTTAGTTTAGCTTTTGAAAGGTGTAGAAACTTTTGGCAGAGATACTTAAAACATGGTCCATCTTTAGGCAAAGCCTTTACAAACTGTTTCATTAGGCCTAACTTTATATGTAGAGGTGGTAAGAGTATGTTTTTTTGGATATACAAGGTTTTTGCATACAAAGTTCTTCTCACCAAGTTTTAAAGACTCCCTCACAGGCCAGTTCTTTCTGCACCAGTGTTGATCCCTAGCCCTACTGTCCCTTTCACACAAGAAACATGGAAATTTGGTAAACCCACCTCGCTGAGCAAGGAGCATGCATGTTACTTTTAAATCACCACATATCATCCAACCACGAGCAGAATAGCCTATTTTATTTAGCACTATTTCTAGGTTTTCATAGCTTTCTTTCATATGTACAGAATGTCCAGCAGGTATAGATGCATACATGTTACCACTGTATAATAAAACAGCCTTTAAACTAGTTTTGAATGAATCAATAAACAGCCTCCAGTTTTCCTTTTTGTATTCAATACCAAACCCATTCATCAGACCAGGAATGTCTGAGCAGTACACTAAATCACCTTCTTGTTGAAAAAAATTGGAAAACTGCTGCTCTCCCTTTCTATACATGCATATGCTGGCTCTAATTGCCAAAAGTTCTTTTCTTTTAATCTAGAGCCAAGCAATTCAACTTTTTCTTTCATTAAGCCCAGATCCCCAACCAAATTGTTAAGCTCAGCCTCAGTAAATTATTTGGGCTCTAGACTTTCTGTATTACAATGGAATTCTTCATCATCATCTGGTTCATCTAAATCACATTGTACATCAGAAAATACTTCTGTTGGAATAGAATTTAAATTGTCTGTTGTTTCAGGAACTGGCAAATCTACACCATGCCCTACTGGTTGGACGGCGGACGGAAGGTTAGTGTAGCTTATTACCTTCTTGTTTTTCAAATTATGACCAGTAATATCAACACTGTAAATGTAGCAATCATCAGAATGATTTCTTGGCTCCCTCCATATCACAGGAACAGCAAATCTAAAGGCCTTTTTCTCCTTTTTGGACCATTTTCTCAGATCTTCAACACACACATAACATACCTTATGCGGCACCCAAGATTTATCTCGATCACCAAGTTTAGATCCAAAGTATGATAAATAAACCTTTTTCACAAAGTCTGTAATGTTTCTTTGGTGCTTTTTAATCACAAATTTGCCACAAATATAACAAAAACTGTCAGCAGAGTTTTTACAACCACAATTAGACATTGTACTTAGCACATGAACAGGAAAAGGGAAAGTAAGGTTAGGTTCATTACACCACCTTTTTACATTATTTTAACTATATAAAAACTTAAATTCTTTAAAAAATCACTTAATTTAATAAATCGCTTAATTTAATAAATTTAACAGTAAAATAGTGAAGAAATGGTGGGTGATACAGTTTAAGTATCATATTTGGATTTACCACTCTAAAAAACATTAGAATAAGGTATTTTCAGCAAAAAAGTTCTTCCATCATTGGCCTGTGCAATTAAACAATTTTGTGCACTGTAGAAAAGTTGTCTGAGGGCAATCTTCATTGAAGAACTCTTCACTTTGGGTTGAATTTTGTAAAAATTCCAATGGGTGAAATAAGTAACTTACAGTCTCCTGCTATCTTTAATTACTTCTTTTTCATTTTTTCTCATCAAAGGTATGGTAACCCCGACAAAATAGTACCTGGGCCCCACGGCTGGGGGTTGTGCTTAGGGCTAATAACCCTCTCATGCAGAAACAAATTGTTACAAATCTCTTGTTCATGTATCAGGATGATTTATGAAACAACCCTCTACAACAACATGGTAAATGAAAAATAGACTTCGGAAGCAGTACGTGGAGTGCAAAGAGTCTGTGGAAACTTGGGCATATGTGAAGAATACAAGATGAATTAGAAAAGTACAATGTAAACATAGCTGCAATCCAAGAAATAAGACTTCCTCGAGATTACACACACACAACCTTGGACAGTTTAAACAGTGATCAGGGAAATTAATGAAAGAATATGCTCCATATGAATGAAAGGCTGATCGTCTCTATTGACAATGTTCATGCACCTACAGGCAACAACGAAGATGCTGTAAAATACAGTTACTATGAACCACTATAGAATGTGCATGACAGCCTATTACAACACAACATCAAAATCGCATTGATCATTGACACCAAGGTAGCAAAAGAGAAACACTTGCTACTGACAATATGCCACAATAACATGCACAAGGAAACCAATAAAAATGGACTCAGAATTATCTCGTACACTGAATCAGAAAGCATGGCTATTAAAGCACAACAAAGAGACATGGTATTCAGTAGATGGAATGACAACAAACCAAATAAACCACATATTAATCTAAAATAGGCATAAAATGCCATTAGTAATATAAATATGTACCGAGGCACCAACAAAATCTCTGACCGTAACTTGGTGCTTGCATCTGTGGAAGGAAAACTGAAAACAAATCACAGAAAACACTAAGGATTTGCAGTGCAGTATTAAGTTCAACCACTGATGGACAATTCTGAAACTTTTGGGTCTAGGGAACGAAAACTGAATCTAATATAATCCAATCTCTGTCATAACTTGAAGTGAGCAACAGATTTACAGTATCTGATAAAACAATAGAAAAAGTGAATAATAGTGAAATTAAATACATAAATGGACTTTGGATGGACTTCAAGAAATTGATTCAAATGTCAGTCAAAAACGCATTACCAAAAGTAGAATGAAAGAGAAAGAAATGGTTCAATTATATATGCCACCCAGCAGTAAAAACTAATGTCACAGCCAGGAAGGCATGGCTACATAACAAGGGGAAAAAAGAATAAGAACTGGACTACAGGGAGACACAGAAAAGAACAAGTAAGACTCTGGAAACAGAAAAATGCTGTACCTGGAACACACTGTAAAAAGTATTGAGAACAACCAGAAAGGAAACAATATCTGCGGAGTACACTGCACTGTAAATGACATCAGGAAGGAATATCAACTGTGGACAGCAGTTCATGACAATAATACTAACATTGAGTGCTGGATCAAATGATATATTATAGGCTCGGAAAAAATATTTTGATTACTAATTGAACTGCCCAGAACAGGAAAACAAATTGGTGAAAACTGGCCCCTCCCAACAACTGAATCTCTTGTAAATGACCCAATGTATGGAAAGGCAACCAAACTGCAAAACAACTGAAACTAACAGAATACGAATGAGATGAATGGAAGGAAACCATCATTGCCCCTATACATAAAAAAGGAAATAAGTGAAACTACAGGAATTACACAGGAATCTCCCTAATAACAACATACAAATTACTGTCACATTTAATATTACAAAGACTCACAACCTATACCAAGAACATAATAGGGAACTACCAGAATGGATTTTGGAAAAAACTGAGCAAGAAGAGACAGCATATTCTGCACCAAGCCCACTGCAAATTTATGGGAACGCAACCAAAATATCCATTAACTGTTCACTGACTTGCATAAGGCCTACTTTGAGAGCAACTCCAGACTGGAACAAGATGATGCGCTATCTCCACATATTTTCAACCTTGTCATGGAAAATGTAGTTAAACCAAATAAGCAACAAGTGGAAACATCAAAGATAACCAACTAAATATACTGGCCTATGAAGATGAAATAGTTCTAGGACAAAATAACAGTGGTGGATCTGAAATGCTGCTCAAGGAAGTAAATGAAACTGACTTGAAAACAGATTCAAAAATTAATGAAGAAGAAACAGAAACATGGTCATACAAAGGGAAAACATGACTACATAACAATGTCATGATCTTCATATAGAAAACCGTGCTTTCAAGAGCACTCCCAACTTCAAATACCTTGGTGTAAATATAAATGACTGCAAAAGAAGAAAAGTCTAATACCAAATAGATGATGAAACGCAAACAAAGTTTACTCTTACTTCCAAAAATTTCTATCCTCCAAATTCCTGACTGGGAAAACCAAGCTGAAACTGTACAACAAAAGCATCATGCCAGTACTGCTGAATTACATGGCAAAACAGAGCATGACCAAAAAAGAAGAGCAATAGCTCCCAATCTTTAAAAATAATAAATACACAAAATTTCTGAGCAGACATTTGGCCAAGCAACACCAATATGAGTATCTGAGTTAGCCAACCAATCCTTGGTAGTGAACAGCATCACAGCAAGATGTTTGCAATGGGCACGTCATGTTGTCAGACTGGTCCCTGACATAATAGCCCGTCAGACATATGACAAAGATGGAAGGCTGATGGTCACCTGGATGGCCAAGAAGTAGATGACAATATAAGGTACTTCAGACTGCAGAGTGGTGGGTATCACTGGATGGAAGGAAGCAGTGCACCACTGGAAGAACTGGAGATAGATAAATAGACAGATAAATACAACAAAGTGGGACTGTCATGTCCCAAACACGCCAATGGAGTGAGCAAGCTTGTATAATTACTGTGGTGTAAAATTTTGGTCAAGATAACATACTGTGCTAACATCACAAAATACACTGGAGCACAACACAATCTATAGCTTCAGAAAATCTCTTTTTGTTCTATCATTCATATTGTATAATATGCAAGACAGGTGAAATTATGTTACCACATACATAGCTGTGGCTGCATTCTTCATAATACACTGATATTTATTAGTTAAATGCTCTTTAAAAGGCACAAAAAAGATTTATGTAACAGTGACACATAAAGCATGTGATGTACATACATTTCATGCCAGAATGAAAACATTCAGAGACCTTGCAACAACTCATGTGGGCAGAGGTGACTATAGTGTGTGTGTGTGTGTGTGTGTGTGTGTGTGTGTGACAGAGAGAGAGAGAGAGAGAGAGAGAGAGAGAGAGAGAGAGAGCATCTGGCATACAGCTTCAAAATGTAAGGAAACTGTAGGACCAGTTGGTTGGTCGGTTGGTTGCTGGGGGTTTAAGGGATTAAACAGCGAGGTCATCAGTCCCTCAGTCAAGTGGTGGGTCATCTGGAATTATTCACGTCATATAGAAATTTGATTGAATTATGGAAGTATGTGCGAGTGGTAAAATCAAGGCACTGAAAGCAACACTGATGCCAGAGTTGATAAATAATTTAAAGAGAGGTAAAAGTATATGGTCTGGGACAATACGCAGGTCAGAGAGCAGATGAGGGTACCCCCAGGTCTTATCTGTGGTGAGAGAAACCTCCCCACATCCTACTCCCTGTCAACCTAATCAAGGGCTAAGACAGTTATAAATGAAAGAATACCTTCTAGCCAGGAGATTTGCAACAGTAAAAGTGAGAAGGCTAAAAACATTATGAACATCAGAGAGACCAACAATAGTAAAATAAGACAACAGAAATAATCAGATCACCAGGCAAGTGGGGGCAGACAAAAACAGTATGTAGCAGGAAAAAGGGATAATCACATCTAAATGCAACAATAACATAGTAAAAGAGGAATGACAATGGCAGGGGAGGTAAGATCAAGGGTTGTCCAGACCCAGCACATGACAGAAGACGCCATAGCCCCACCTCCCCCACCCCCATCCTGAACTGAAAGTAAAGTCTGATTTAAACTAGTTGTCACTTGATAGGCAGCAGACTGAACCGCTCCCACCATCTACACATCAAAGGGAGCCTGGCACTATCGGCTCCAACAGTGCTGCCACTTATGATGCATTGCATAAAGAACACTGCCAGCCACTCTTCAGTGAGCCACTGTAGTAAGAGATTCAGGCAACTTTTAGCTTTTCATGTAGTCAAAACAGGAGTAAGATCAAGGCTGCCCACTCCTAGGACACTCCAAAAATGTGTTGAACACAGTTTGATTTTAGGCAGTCAGTCATGTGAAGATGTGTGTTCCTTGAAGCAATCCCAAAATATTACAGACTGGCACTGGCATTTTGTTAGTGAATCATTAGGGGAAAATTTTGATGATATTGTTTAGCTTGATGAAACATGGGTGCATGTAGGGCCCAGTTTCAGAAAAGGCTGGATAGACAATACCATCAGCAGTAGTATGGCAGCTCTGAACAGCAAAGAGAATAATTGCAGCACATGCTGGAAATTCAAGATATTTCATTTCTAATTGTCTGTTGTTATTCAGATGAGACATCTGACCACCACAGCACTTTTCTGAAATGTTTTGAAGACTGTGCTTCCAAACCTAAAAAAAAAAAAAAAAAAAAAAAAAAAAAACTCTACAATTGTTACAGATGACACGCCATATCATTTGGTTTGTACAAGATATGGTGCCCACAGAGATAATGAAGGAAAACAACATTTTTTGAGAAATGTAACAAACTGATTGACAGTAATTTGGTAAATGCAGAATTATTAGAACTTGTGTTGCAACACAAGCTCAAGTATCAAGTTTACCTTGTGGATGAAACAGAAAAAAATAAATAAATTTGGGGCATAAAGCGCTTATATTGCCTCCCTACCATTGTGACTTCACTGCAATAGAATTCATTTGGGCTAAGACTAAATGACATATAACTACAGAGAATAAAAAAAGTATTTTTTCTGAAGTAGAACATATTTATAAGGAGGCAGTTGATAAAAACACTAAAAGACTGACACAAAGTAGTGACAAATGTGAACTGGGTGATGCAGGAAGCAGGAAACAATGAAGGTGTATACAACAGTGTATCAAAACTTGATTATATATCTCACTATAAGCAGCGACACCAATAGTTCCACTAACTTTGACTCCGAATTAAGTGGTGTTTTCCCATCGACTAGTATAAAGTGTAGTTTAATGAATTTCTTATTTTCATCAAATCTTGTGTTTGTGAATTTATTTTAAACATTAATTCTTTCCTGTTGGGAGCCTAAGGAACACCATTCAGTCAGCTGCCATCATCTCTCTACAGCAAGTTGAGACTGCATTTGAAATATATTTCATTTTATAACTTATTAATTAAGGTTTCCATCAGAGTTACATATATAGTGAAACCCCTCTTTTACACTTTTCAATGAACTCCAAAAAAATGGTGTAAAATGTGGGAAATGACGTTTTAAGCAGTGAAAGTTATGTATTGGATAACACCTTGCATTTTCACACTTTACATATGTGCACATAATAGGCATCAAAACACTCATGTCAGGGACTTGTTTATTATCTATCAATGGTTTATTATCTAATAAAAACTGCTGATATAATGGGAACTCATAATTGGGAAGCAGAAACGTTTAACTCAATTTCATTCGTCATTATTGATGTTTTTGGAATGCCTGAAGCTGTCATTCATTATTTAAATAATGAAACACTGCATCAGTTAAGATATTTTTTCATGCTTAGCACAGTGCTTTTTGAGAATTTTTTCTCGCTATCAAGTGCAAATATTTATGTGAGTATTTTGTGTGGTGTCTGCATATGTGTTGTTCTGTGTCTCTTAAACTGTAGTCATCTTTTTGAAGTCATCTGGTACTGTGCTTCCTCAGTTATGCAGAAAACCACACACACGCAAACTATCACTCACATTGTTTTTTGTGTAACATCACACAAAATACATACATAAATATTGCACTTAACAACAAGCATAAATCCCTAAAACACATTTTGTTCAGAATGAGAATATATGAAATTCGCACTGTGTTTAAACCAAAAACATTTGAGCAGCACAAACTGAATGAAGGTGTCAACTGGCACTACAGGCATCCATAAGACGAAACATGCTAAATATGGTTCAAAAGAGGTGTGACAATGATTATAACAATTGCAAAACTGCACATGTGCTATAGAGACAGTTTGGAAATTGTTGTGATTGGTCATGATACCTTTATTCATACAGAACTTGTCACCCCTATCAGCCACCATGCAGGGTAGCATTTGGTAGCGGCAGGAGATATGGCACCAATTGTTCCAACTTTTACACATTTAGTGGTTTAAATCCACTAAGGAGAGCACCCTGGTGTCAAGAAACTTAATCACATAGTATTTGTAAACACTATTTGATGGCCAACATAATGCCAGTGTCATTTTACATAAGTTTTTTTTTTTTTTTTTTTTTCCACGAACATTTTTTCATCGCAGGAAAATTATAAATATGTCGACACAAAATTGGGTTCGAATTAACATTGTGGACATAGGAAATTTGACGGGAGCAATAAAAAATGTCATAAACGGTGGCAAAATGTTAATTCCAGGAGCGCAAAAGCGGGGTATATTGTAATATTTTTAATAGTTACTAGTTTCAAATATTTTTGTTCATTTTTTTTGCATGCATTTCTAATGTTTCACAGTATGTAATACACCTGTTTCTACATTAAATCAGTAAAACAAACATTATCTGATTGCATTATGATTGTCTTGATACACTCAAAATTCGACAGGTGTCTTTAGTTGTTTATACATCAAAA
The DNA here is from genome assembly GCF_023864345.2 of Schistocerca serialis cubense. Taxonomy (NCBI): domain Eukaryota; kingdom Metazoa; phylum Arthropoda; class Insecta; order Orthoptera; family Acrididae; genus Schistocerca; species Schistocerca serialis. The sequence continues at coordinate 119,867,106 of NC_064640.1, forward strand.
TTAGAGACACTAATAAGATCAATATTGTAAATGAATTTCAGAATTGCTATGTTACTTTTGTAGGAGAGGCAGTAAGCTTATACTTGTTATGAGTTAAATATTGACACAACTACATAAAAATGACACTGTAAGTTTGTGAATAGTAAATGCAATGCATTACACAACACTGAAACAATTCATTGCCAAGCAATGTATTTTGACAGTCAAAGGAAAAAAGTATTGGCATAGACTCAATAGTTTTTAAGATATGATATGATAAGTCTAAAGTTGTTTATGAACAGGAAAATTTCATTGGTATCAACAAAAGCAATCTACCTCTGGCTATAATTGAAATTAAGAACAGGTTTATCATACTGTGAAGACACTACAGAGATCTATATTTTGCATGAATTTGAGATTTTTTCCTTGGTTTTTGTTGGAGATTGAAGCTTTAAAGTGATTTTCCACCACTGCGGAAAGCAATGCACTGTTGCAGCCACCTGCAGGCAGTACCCGACACGACAATGACTCAACTTTGGACCTTAAATGTCAGATGCCAACTAGTTTAAATCAGACATTACCTTAAAACATTATACCTGAAAATAAAAACTACATTCTCAGACAAAATGAAAAACCAGTTCAACTGTCCATACATCATCCATCAATATTAGAGACAAAAAATCCAGATTACTATGCTTAGCATGGAGAGCCAGAAGGATGTGATGTAGAAGCAGCATAGGTCGGTATATTCCTTCCAGTAGGAACAGAATGGGGCACGTCATGCTGCCATAGTCACCTCGATAGCAGGGTGCAGCAGACCACCAGGTGTCGTTCAATCTCTGAGTGAGGAGAGGTTTTGTTTGGACCCACAAATCCACCCTTGAGATTATCATGGTGAATATTGAATGAGTAATTGATTCTCTAACCAAACAGTCAGCCAGTTCATTCGCTGGGATTTTCACATGACTCTGGACCCAGAGAAAGACAACTAAGCAGGTAGTATGCCTTAGATCACAAGAGCTCGTGAATAGCAAATATCACAGGGTAACAAGATTAACTTCAATCAATAGCCGGTAGACTGTGCACTGAGTCACTATAAATTAAAATGCGGATGAGAGAGGTCTGTTTAATAAAAGACATGGCTCCGACCCTGACTTCTATCAAACATTTTCAAAAGGTGGAGGTCCAACCCAGACATTAATAGAACCAAATGGTGTAAAATAATGAAAAAATGTGGGGAAAAGCCATAGTTGACACCCTACAAACAAGCTTGGCTGTGAGCAGGGATCTGTCCTACAGACTAACAAGGAGAGGACGCCTCCTCATCATTGCCGAATTCGTCCATATTCATGGTACATGTAGAGCATGGTAAGACAAGAAAGTGCCCCAAGTGGAGACTCCAGATGGCCAAGTGTTTAGGAAATAAAAGGAATTTTGATACAGATCTATTGCCATGTGCACCTTATCGACTGTCCCTGTGACACTATGTTCAGGAAGTGGTGTTTGGCTCAGCGGTAAGAGATCAGATTCTCATTAAAAGGGTCACAGGTTCGACTCAGCCCGGTGGCAAATATTTCTGTGCTCCTTGACAATGCATACACTACTGACATCACAATTAACCGCAATATCATATAGGTTATTTTATTAATTTAAACAAGCACAAAAAGTATAGGCATAGGATGAAATGCGGGACTGCAAACAGTTCAAAAGGGATTGTAGTTAACGCGTACACAGGAACGTCATGTATGTAAATCGATACTTCCATTTTTTTTTTGCAACTGATCAATTACTGTACTGGGGTGATATTCATCAAAGAAACAGGGTAAGCAATAATTTTGACTGCCTCTTGTGCACATTATAAACATCGCCTTTTTGCAGTGACATGGTTTTTTTCATTTCTCATACAAAAACAAACTTGACTGACATTCTGAAAACAGCTTCTTTCATCACACAGTCCAGTGGCGAACCACGTGTAACGCAGCACATCGCTGAATACATGCATGGATAGCTGGTGATGTACAATGGAATGTAGTTTGATGCAAGTTACTCGGGAAGTGATTTCTTCTTCTTTCTCAATGAGGTAAGTGCAGTTTTGACATTTTTTACCTCATGATAAAAGTATACATCGCAGGGTTGCACTAGTGGCATACATTTAGGGGGAATTACTTTGATACTGCACATTGTCAATTCGTCATCTTGGAACAGTCCATCATACACTATGTGATCAAAAGTATCCGGACACCCACAAAACCATGCGTTTTTCGTATTAGGTGCATTGTGCTGTCACCTACTGCCAGGTACTCCTTATCAGTGACCTGAGTAGTCATTAGACATTGTGAGAGAGCAGAATGGGGCACTCCGCGTAACTCACAGACTTCGAACGTAGTCAGGTGATTGGGTATCACTTGAGTCATATGTCTGTACATGGGATTTCCACACTCCTAAACATCCCTTGGTCCACTGTTTCTGGTGTGACAGTGAAGTGGAAACATGAAGGGACACGTACAGTACAAAACCATACAGGCCAACAGTAGGAGAGGGTTGTAATGTGTAATAGGCAGAAATCTATCCAGACCATCACACAGAAATTCCGAACTGTATCAGGATCCACTGTAACTACTATGACAGTTAGGTGGAAGGTGAGAAAACATGGATTTCATGGTCAAGTGGCTGCTCATAAGCCGCACATCACGCAGGTAAATGCCAAACGACGCCTCGCTCGGCGTGAGGAGTGTAAACGTTGGACGATTGAACAATGGAAAAATGTTGTGTGGAGTGACGAATAATGGTACACAATGTGGCAATCCGATGGCAGGGTGTGGGTATGGCAAATGCCCAGTGAATGTCATCTGCCAGTGTGTGTAGTGCCAACAGTAAAATTCAGAGGCGATGGTGTTATGGTGTGGTTGTGTTTTTCATGGATGGGGCTTGCACCCCTTGTTGTTTTGTGTGGCACTATCACAGCACAGGCCTACACTGATGTTTTAAGCACCTTCTTGCTTCCCTCTGTTGAAGAGCAATTTAGGGATGGCGATTGCGATGGTGATTGCATCTTTCAACATGATCGAGCACCTGTTCATAATACATGACCTGTGGCCGATTGGTTACTGGCTTGGGACACTACACAATAGAAGCCACATGTGACCCACAGGAGTTTTCTGGTGCACTTTGTATCGGTATATATGTGTAAGACGACGACAATATTACTAGGGCACTTTTTAGTTCACACATCATCCATTATTGTCATACTGTTTCATGGTTTTGGAGATTTCTTAACTTATGTCTGTGTGAATGAAACAGTGAACCATGCCCAGTGATTCCCAATTCTTCCTTCAAGTTATAGCAGGCGAGAGCCTAACAGCCATATTCATTAAGTTGCATCCACAATGGAGACAATAACAACACAGGCGTGTATTTGGTGCTTTAAGAAAAATAGGCAAATTTGAAGCCAAGAATTTCATAAGTATAGCTTCCATGCTAACCACTTCCCCACACTTTGATAGTGTTTACACACCTGAAGTACAAGCTTGCCATCTACTTATACACTACTCTTCCAACATGCTTCGTGGACTACACTGCACATCTGGTCTAGGAGCAACTTGTAGTAGTTTCAGCATGGAGCTTGTTACAACCAATAAGTGCAATGTCCTTATGCTCTCACAGCATAAAAGCCCATGTTCAAAATATCATTCCTCTCAAAGTCATTCCTCAGTAATTCTATATGTTTCATTTCCTGTAGATCTAATTTAGATCTTGTTGCATTTTGTTAAGTTTCTGTTCTTATTTAATCAATGAAAAACTTACAGCACATAAGAGTAAATGTAGAAGTATAACTACTACAGGAAAGGAAAGAGAATTTCACATACATAAAGGCAAGCAATACAGTCCACACTGCTGAGCTTGCATTGGTGTGTTATAAACTTTCAGGATTTTGGCTAAGTTCAGGAATATGTTCAACAGGAATATGACAGAGATTTACTCTGAGGTCCAAATAACATAATTCTACAAAAAAGTATCAGGTACTTGTTGCAAAGACTGTTAGAAGAAAAGGTTGTATTAAACTGCACAATAATTTCTGGAACGCTTGAATTGGGTGTGGTTCTCGAGAATTGGTCACACAGGGCAAACGGTTAAAACCATTCAAACGAAAATAATACACTCACCTTGGTCACTGTATTATTATTATTGCTCCTGATCATGCATTCTGCTTTAACAGTACCTTCAGATCAGATCATTGGTTCTGAGAACTAACATTAAAAGGATGGAACAAACTTTTATATAAAAACAATGTTTAGAGTAATTGTGGTGATGCATAAGTTAATCACATACCTTATGGAACGTAGTATCTAGGCAGAGTTTAAAACATCTTAGTCAAATTTGAAATGCAAATTGATGCTTACCATATGGCACATTATGAAGTAAACATGTTTAGTGTATAGTTTCTTTTTATGTGAAACAATTATTCCCTCCCTAAACATTCTAATTACAGCATGAACATGTAACATTTTAAAATTGTTTTACAGTGGACATTACTGTGCAACAAAAGACGTGACACTTGAATCGTGAAGTGCTGCATTTACAACAGTACTCTTTTTTTATATATATATAGAGAAACAAGACTAATTGTTACACGTGCAGAAAACCATATGACTGCAGTATTAATGCGTAACTGTAACAAGCAGTGTTACACGTGTAGAGGAAAACATACAAGAAACTTTATTTTTGAGACCGGGAGAGGAAAGAAACATTATGTACGACATCTTAGATGTGGGGTCATGTGAGGGTTGCTCAGAAAGTAATGCACCACAGTTTTTTCTTCAACAATTCTTCATTGATTTATTGAACATAATGAGAATTACACACATGAAAGAATAGCATTTTACCTACAACCCCTATTTTTCCACGTAAACTCCATCCCGTACTACAGCCTTCCTCCAGCACAAAACAAGGGCACGTATGTGTGTGTCGGTGCCAATCTTTGTCCTGGTGGCGGAGCCAGTGCCTCACTGTGTGAATCACCTCTTCATTGTCCTCAAAATGTCTTCCACAAATGGTATCCTTTAATGGGCCAAACAACAACATTTTGCCGCAACATGTCAGGTGTGACAGCCGTGGATGGTCTCCCTGACCGCTGCAAATCGTGAAGCTCTGCTAAACTGCCTTCTGATGACCTCACCCTCTGTGCCCATCAACTAACTGTACTTCTGTCAACAGCAGATGCTCCATAGACTTTGCAGAAGTGTTTGTGAATATTCCCCACAGTTTCTTTCCTACAGTGCTTGTAACGTACATCACCTACAGATGTCATTTTGAAACTGTCCTGCACTTATGCTACCCGTAGGAGGTGACGGAAACTTGGTGCGCTCACTCAGGAGACTTCAAATAATATGTATGTAATGTTTCGCATTCGTAGCATTGTTTTTTGGCTGAGGGAAAAAATGCAGTGGATTACTTTCCAGGCAACCGTCACACAAAAAAATGAAAATGACTGAAATAAACATAATGGCAATAATGAAAGTAATAACTGAAGACAGTAAAAACACTGATAACAATAATGATAGTGAACAAAATTGACAGTGGTGGTACATGACACACTTGTATGTATTTTCTAAAGTATCACATTCTCAAGCGTATTCATATGCCTTACATATAACATTCTATCTGAAGTTTCTATAAAATTAAGTAATCTGGCTAGTTATTTAACAAAAACAACATCCATCCAACAACAGTAATGTGCAATGTGAGGTACATGATACCGGAATTGCAATCCACAACAAATCCCATGTGACTTGCACAGCCACCATTACATTTAAATGAAATTAAAATAAAGTCTGAAAATATGCTGTTGAGAGGAGAAATGGCTGCAAGATCACCAAAGGCCTCATCAATTAACATGTTGATGTTGGAACACTGCCAAAGTCATGCAAGAACAAGAATCCAGAGCTAAATGGAAGCAGTTCCACTGTGCTACAACCTCATTTGGAATATCGTCATATATGCCAAAATTACAAAATACCATCAGTCTGTTCCAAAATTTCATTTGAAGACCATGATGTCCACAACTGCATTTGAAGAAATGATCCAGAGAGAAAACAAAAACACACTTAAACTGTATCAAATACCTCACATCCCACATTACTATTGATGTATTATTGATGTTTTTGTTGAACAACTACGCAGATTAATTATGATTACATGTATTTTCTGTTATGTATTAATTATAGTTTCACTGTATATAAACTGCATGTAATGCGTATGAATTCACATGAGAATTTTAGACTTTAAAAAATACCTACAGGTAGTCATGTACCAGCAGTGTCAATGTTGTTTACTATCATTACTGTTATCAGTGTTTTTTACTGTCTTCAGTTATTACTGTCATTACTGCCATAATGTTATAACTGTCACCATCATTTTTATATGATCACACAGCTACACACACAAGATGATGTATATAACGCTTCTTTCCTCACCTGGCCACAAAAATAAAGTTACCTATACATATTCCTCTATACATGTAACACTGCTAGCTATAGTCATATATTAATACTGCACTCATATGTTTTGTCTATGTATGTAATAATTAGTCTTGCTTCTTTATAAAAAAAATAAAATAGACAGTATCATAAATGCAGCACTTCATGATTCAAGTCACACAATTTTCAATGCACAGTAACATCCAGGTATAATGATTTTAAAATGTTATATGTTCATGCTGTAATTAGAATGTATCGGAAGAGGAATAATTGATTCACGTTTTTGACTAATGTGGGAAATTATATTTGCTATATGCCATTCACTACAGCCACCTGGTAGCCAAACATGTTTATTTTGTAATTCCCTGCATGGCAAGATCCAATTTGGCTTTTAATGTTGACTAAGAGGTTTCAAACTCTGTCTAGATACTATGTATGCATAAGGTAAATGATCAACTTACACGTCACCAAAATTACTCCAAACATTGTTTTTATATAAAAGTTTGTTTCATCCTTTTAAATGTTAGTACTCTTTACCCCAGAATTGATCTGAAGATGCATTTAAAGTGAAACACATAATCAGGAGCAATAATAAAGAAAGATAGCGACCAACACAAGAGTGTCTCATTAAACTCAGTTCAATGAACTACTACATAACAGGAGCCAGCATCCAGGAAACTATTACAAAACAGAATTCTCATTTTAAGACAAATGTTTTTCCATGGTTTGATGCTTCCATGGTCAAATAAATCCAGCTCCATCTACAAAAGTTCCACACAGGTAACACCAGAAACATGATATGTTGATGATTTATGTTTCTATAATAATGTTCTGATCAAGCCTGTTAACACTTTAAAGTTAAGTCACTTAAATTTTGGACCCAGAAAACCAGCCATTATGCCATTATTTAAAATATTACTGCCACAGCTTTGTTAGAAACATCTTAAAGGGCAATACATAATTTAAAAAATACCGAAATTTCAAGTTTATTTTTCACTTTTATTTCAATTCTGTGACAGATCACAAATTTCACAACAATAATGATAGGAAATCTAACTATCCTTCCAAAAAAAGTGCAGGTTGAGTTCTTGATCAATTTCACACATAACTGGCCTTTCTTTGTAAAAGTCTGAAATGTTCTAATATGCAGACAAGTATACTGCAATCAGGGCAATGCCAGCTTGTATCTTTCCTGCTTACTTTACCAGTAGACTGTGTCATCTCCTCCAAAGAAATCTTGCAAACCCTTGTTAGATGCTGCTTCATCTCAATTGTAGGAATTTTATACGAAAGGTATCATCCTACAAGTCTATTGCTAATAATTGCACTACGAACAATTTCTTGAGCCAGTGCTGTATCTTTGTAGACGAGTCCTTCACCAATTTCTTCAGACTGTTCCCACTCAGATATTTCTCCTTTCAATCCAGACGCATTCAATTTTTCCTTTAGAATTTCTAAAATTTCTTACTCAGTCAACAGATGTGACATATTTGAAGCAGATACAGGAAGTGTCAAAACTAACAAGTACACACATGAATCTCATGACAATGCACACACACAGTGGCTGAGTCAGCCACGAGCACAGCTCTTATGTTTGCTACAGCTTCTACAGAAGTTATTCTATAAACTAACAACAGAGGGCAGCACCTGTCAAGGAACAGATAGCAAGAAGTCAACACATTGTTCTCATATGAAACCAGTCCCATTTTCGGGCAATAGGTGGCTGGTGACTCATGCCTCATATAACATCATGACCCGAGATATACTTGGGCATGGCCCTCTGAATGCATTGTTGTGTCCCAGGCATGGCCCTCTGAATGCATTGTTGTGTCCCGAGTTCTGCTTCGACTTGCTCACCAAAGTCTTCAGGCCCACATAATGTCACACAAATCCCTGTATCTGACATCAATTACAATCACATAAGTCTCCCAGTTTATACCTGACCAACTGAAGCCTCTCCCTATTAAAATAATGTGATCAAGAAACTTGTTAACAACATTCTTCAAGGTCTCTATAATGCAGTGTGCCATCACAGCTCCTAAGGCAGGTGGTCCACAAAAGCATTCAATTACAGTGTTTGACCAACTTCTGATGCTTAACTTCACCAAGTTTATTTCACACTAGGAATCCATGACAACCTCACTAGTTATTACTGAATTATTTACTGCAATACTGCAATTACTTGAGCTACCCTTGTGATACATATTTCATGTATTTTTAATCTTGTTTCTATTCACTTCTAGTTGCAACCAACTTTCTGTTCCTAACATTATCTGGGCATTATTACCTTTAATAAGCGATACTAATTCTGGGACCTTACTATGGATGCTCCTGCAGTTTTAGAATATCATATTAAACTTTTATATTTTGAATCTACAAGCACAAACATTCTCCGAGAATATTGTGGTGGATCTATCTTTGATTTCCACAGGCATTCATCACTGATCCCAAGGCGTGTTCCTCAAACTTATGAGACAACTGCTGAAAGGAAGCAAGGATGACCTCAGAACCCCCAGCATTATACATGCTGACATGAGCCACAATTTGCAGCCAGTTGCACCCATAGTAATCAACAGCCACTGGAAAATCCTCCTCCAAATCTCTGAGTGGCTCCATTGCCCACCTAACATTGGAGCTCCCAACGTCCAGCCCTCTGCACTTGTTAGGACTGGGCAGGAAAACTGGCCACTAGTCCAACACGAGAAACATCCTTATTCACTGTCGGTATCACAGTTATATTGAAAATGTAAAGTAGTAAATGTAAGTGATGGTTAGTTGTAGTTTCTTTTTAATTTTGTTGAGGTTTTTTGTGTGTTTTTTTTATGATAGTTTCGCAGAACCTTTGAGAGATCTGAAAACACAGTTTAAGATATACTGTATCTATATGAAGGTTGCACTGTCAAGAGACAGTAGTGAAATGCAAGATGACCTGCAGAGGATCAATATGTGTAGCAGGGACTGACCCTGAATATCAATAAGTGACACTGTACACAAATAGGTAGAGAGACCCACTGCTGTTAAATTACACTGCAGGTGACAAATCTCCAGAAACAGTAACTACCATAAAACAACTAGGAGTAACCATCTGGAGACAATTAAAAGTGGAATGACCACATAAAATAAATAACACAGAAAGTGGTTTAAACGCACAAACAGGGTCTGTGGCTCATTTGTTGCACACTACTGTTGGAAACTCATTGTCATTGCTCTTAGCCAATCGCATGATAGTAAATGACAAATAATGAGAATCACTTCAATCGAATCATGCTTTTTTCTGAAAAATGTTGCAATTTTCAAGGTCATAGTTAGTCTAGGACCTAGTAGTTTATAATCTTGGTTGTCGCAAATATCTGACTGCTTTTCCATCATATATCACAATTTCTAAGACTGTCATTAGTGTCAGATGAAACAGCACAGTGTAAATTGCTGTGAGGGGAACAAAACACCAGATACCTTCATTTAAAATGCATAAGGAATTATAGACAAACAATGTGGCTGGCTACTGCAATGCTATATTGTGTAGTGATAAATGATATGACTCGAGCCCTCAGTGGTGGATAACAACACACCATAAATTTAGTAAGCTAGCTAGAAAACATCAGGTTGTGTTCACAGCTTTTAAAAAAAAACATTTTCCTCTAACTGTTGTGGCACACAGCACAATTATCAGAGTACAAACTGGGCCCAAATAACAGAAGTCCTGCGACTGTGCCAGAAACTAAGTTGAGATATTGCACAAAATACATCAGAGTCCACACGGGAAGTATTTTCAAACACCTATGTCATTACTATACCATTGCTCAAACCAATCGTCTCCAACTTCCAAATTCTGACTGCCAACCCACAAGGCTGTGAGAGACAGAGAGACCACAAGGAACCTGGCTGCAGACCTTTTAAAGTTTTGGTCACCCCTCTCCGGATCCCCCACTCACGTCAAGTGCACTCAGTGACATTGCGTAGGTCCCTCATGTGATCACCAGCATAAATTCACAATTTTTTTTATACATATAGTTAATTGAAATTGCAAATATGTCACTAGCTGCATTTAAAACTATACTTCAAAAACATATATCATAATATTTTCTAAAAAACCACAGTTTGCTTGTAATGGCTCTGAGCACTATGGGACTTAACATCTATGGTCATCAGTCCCCTAGAACTTAGTACTACTAAAACCTAACTAACCTAAGGACATCACACAACACCCAGTCATCACGAGGCAGAGAAAATCCCTGACCCCGCCGGGAATCGAACCCAGGAACCCAGACAGTTTGCTTGTAAATCAGAGTTTAATTATACACAATTTGAGCTTTCAATGTCAGAAACTGTTTATGTTCTTGGCACCTTTGTTATTTATTTTACAATTACAGATGGCATATCGTTTTCATCAGATGTTGTCTCTTCTTTTCATTGCTGTACTCAGAATTTATGTACCTTTCATGAAATTCAAACTACCGAAAAAACTATGTACATTTAACTTTAAACAATACAAATGGATAATAAAAAATAATAATATCACAGTCTGAATAATGTATGTATTCACTGCCAATACATACTGCCATGTTTTCAGTGTATCTGTCTTTGTATGCAAGTTCTGCTGAATTTATTTAATTTCCAAATTAAACTGATTCTCTCGTCTTCATTATTAGAGTTATGGACCATATGATAATCTCATTGATGGGGCTCAGCGAGAGCAACAATTTGATTGCTCAACCTCTTTGGTGGTGTGATCCTATAAAATTTATAAACTATCAAGTCCATACGTTATAAGCAAATCTATTTGTCTCTGTAATATCATTTATATAAAACACTCAGATGACATCTCTGTATCATTAGAGGCGCGATTGAACCCTCTTTCGTATTACGCCTTCTGTGTCTCTGTACATAATATTGTTTGTGCTGCACATGCATAGATGATTACAAAGCTATTGAGACTTTATAAAGGCCACTCGCTTCTGTTCTCATGGGCTCGAGAAGAAACCCACACATGGTTGGTGCTTTGTCCGAAACCAAGTGGACAGACCTCATGGCAACCATGCAACCTGCACCCATAAGGGCTCCCAGCAGAGCAGAAGTTGCCTTCAGCCAGCAGCCAGAGGCAACATGCATGTCCCTTCCATTGCATGCTGGGTGGGCTCGTAATTCGAACACCATGCCTGAACAAATTGCATTCCAATAGATCTACACAGATATGCCTTGTCCTGTTACAGCTACCCACATTCGATTAATGATTTGTCTTTTTCATTTCCTATCATTCACCACAGGGACTGCTATCAACAACAGCATGAAATGGAAATGCCATGGGCACCAAAAGTGCACTTTTAGCACAAATGCTGATGCCAGGCTGAGATTTATTGGAAGAACCCTATGGAAACATAATTCATCTACAAAAGAAGAGGCACACAAAACACCCGTTTAACTATTTCTCAAGTACTGTTAATGAGCCTGGCACCATTACCCAGCAGGATGAACAGGGAAGGGAGGGAGGCAGAGGGGGGGGGAAGAGAGAGAGAGAGAGAGAGAGAGAGAGAGAGAGAGAGAGAGAGAGAGAGAGAGAGAGAGAAGAGGAGAAGGAGGAGGAGATCCAACAAAGAGCAGTTTGTTTCATCTAAGGAACATTTACTTAGTGAGACAATGTTATAGAGATGCTCAACTAACTCCCATGGTAGACACTACAAGGGAGGTGTTATGCATCACAGAGTGGTTTACAGTTGAAATTTCAAGAATGTACATTCCCAGATGAGTTGCTTAATATATTACTTCCTACCATGTAGTCTCGTGAAATGATCATGACAAGAAGATAGTAATTAGAGCTCATACGGAGCTTTACCAACAACCATTTTTCCTACACACCACTTGTGAATGAAAAGGCAAAATGGGGGGGGGGGGGGGGGGCATTTTGGACTCTCTACTACAATATTCTACACCTTCTGAGTTCCCAATAGCAGTGGCAACCACATACTTCACATTAAACTGCTTTGACAAATAAAAGGAGTATAGTAGAGTATGAAGTGTGACATATTGACATAGTCTGCTGACATATACCACCATTGCCCTCCGTTCTTGTTTTAACTGAATGAATTTACTTTGTATGCTTTCTTCTTTTCTTCCCAAATTCCTTGTATTCCTAAACAACCATACTGTTATAAAAATTTATTATGTGGAACTGCTATTCACTACGCTTCTTCAAGCAATTTTCTTTACAGGAAGGAACAGTAGTTTATAGCATTTGTTGATGTTTCAAGGGTTTTCTCTTCAAGTCCGAGTTCAGAAGTTTTAAGATCATTAACAAATTTTATTACTTTAATTTCATTTTTCAAGTGCCACAAATGTATAAAACCACCATGGAATATAGTTGTAACCTCTACTCTGTTGAATAACACTGGAAGTGGCACAGAAATACTTAAAGACTGTTTGTTTACAATATTTAAGAACTATTTCTACAATCAAACAACGTAGTCATATAAGGAATTCACTATCCAACAGAAATGATCAGTAATATTAACACACACAGATAACTAAAAACACTACAAAGGAGTAATTTAAGGACTCACTTGGCTCAATGTTTCCTGCACGTTGAATACCAAGACTTATACAGTCCTTGCTTGCCTGAGATCCTTGTACAGGTAAATGATCACATTCAGGTAACTGTACCTGTTGCCCAATCAAGGGATGTCTTTTGGCAATTGCATATTCCATACTGCACATTTCATTTTCCAAAATTTCACAATCTTCTCTACAAATACGCCTAGGTCGTGCACCTGGTTTACAGTTCTCCTTTCCATTTTCAGGAACACAACTTGACATGTGACACAATGGAAATGCAGAATAGCATAAAGAAGGTCTTGCAAAGGCTTCACAACCTTTTGAAAGATCTCTGTAATGTTAAAAACAAAATGACTGTAAATGTTAAATTTAATTTACAAGCGTTCTCGAAAGGATCGTAAAACATAATACGATATAAACTCACTTTGAAGTTGTGACAACCATAAATGCTTTCTCCAACTTACGCTCTAGCATAATCTGGGTCTGTGCAAGAGGAATGTACACACTTTTATTTGCAAGAAATGTGCTGCATGTTTTTCCTTGGTACACCTGTAAGTAGAAAACATGCAGCCATTAAATTAAATTGCATACAGATTCCACAAAGCACAAGTTCCACAGAACCATGTTTTACTGCACTCATCATTCTTACTACAGTGTTCTAGTGATCTATGAAATTAATCTTAAAATATAATAACCCCAGATGCACAATCAGAAACTGACTCATTACCCACAATGTGGATCGCGAATTTTTATCAAGTTTCTATATGCCACTTGCAATATAGAGACGCATAGACCCACAACAGGCTACAGCAGTCCACTCACCCCTCTGCGCCACCCTCCACACCGAACCCAGGGTTATTGCGGGGTTGTGCCCCCAGTCAGCTGCTCCACAGTACTATGGCTGTTAAAACACTCCCACAGTTCTGGTAAATGTGCTGACAACACAATCAATACACTTAATAACAACAGCTTTCAAAATATCTCAGAAGCAGCCATTTGATGAATGAAAGAACTATTAGAACCAACATGATCTGTCTTTGCTCACTAAATATATGTAACCAGTTCTGTAGCTGAGTACTACAAGGTTGTATGATAAGTCATTATAAAAGTTAGATGACAACACCTACACACACACAACAGGCTCACAATTAAATTGAGTTATCACACAGCATATTTTCATGCCCTAATGCTGCATTTACATTTTGATGATAGCAATAACTTATTTGACATTTGATGATAAGAATTGTTATTTTAGGTAATGTTAATCATACAGTTAATACATCTGCTATTATTATACTCCTTTTAATGAACTATTTTTCCTTATTTTACAACTGTGTTTGATTAAACAGGCAATATCTATATAATACTGTATATACCCAAAACTGCCAAAATACTATTTGTATAATACTTTACTGACACCTTTTATTGATGGTACAGTTTCCAGTATGCTGATGCTAGAGACATATTTAGTTTTGTCTGAAACCTAGCTTGCTAAGAGAAATTGGTAATTGTAATTATTACAACAGTGTACAATGGCAAAATTAGTGTGAGCTAATCAGTAACTTTAAGAAAATTGACATAGCTAGTTGAATAGCCCTAATTTCACACTTTTTGGTAACTAGTTTCACTTTTCCAAAAATAAATTAACTTAAATAATATCCGTAATTAAAAGTTCAGCCACACCCAAAAAGTCTTTCGTTATTTGAGCTCTTTAGCTTGCTTAATTCCAGGTTTGACCTTATACTTTTGTTGCCCTAATTGTTATGCATCAGGTAGTGCCTTTGGTTATCTAATTAAGCCACTATTTAAGAATTTGAATAAATTAGCAAAATTTTGAACACTGCACATTTTACATGAGAGTAGGGAATCCACTGCAGGTGCATACAGGGTATTAATCAAGTAGTATCTTGAACTTTAATACTTTCATGACCAACAGCCATTTAGTTAAACCAGATTATTTCTGGAATCAACAGGCTGACAACACTACTGAATATTCACCTTCCAGTTTTATAAGCTAACATGTAAATATCAAAATCAAAAAAATATCCAAATGAAAGTATTTATATACTCCCAAAGGCAAAAAAACCCTGTAGCGTAAGACAGAACGCAGGTCAGCTTCGGAGATGCCCATCTCCAGAAGCTGTTTCCATGTAGACTGATTGGCCAGCCTGTCGGCAAGTTCGTTGCTTGGGATTCTGACGTGTTCTGGGGTCCACACAAACACCACTGAATGACAGGACCGTTCCAGGGCATAGATGGACTCTTGAATGGATGCTACCAAAGGATGGCAAGGGTAGCACTGGTCGATATCTTGTAGGCTCCTCAAGGAGTGAGTACACAGGAGAAATGACTCGCCAGGGCATGAGCAGATGTGCTGAAGAGCACGAGATATGGCTGTCAGCTGTGCAATGAAAACACTGCAGCCATCTGGCAAAGAGTGCTGTTCAATATGTCCTCCATGAACTTATGCAAAGCCTACGTGACCATCAGCCATCATGCCGTTGGTGTAAACCACTTCATGGCCCTGGTACATGTCGAGAATCAAGAGGAAGTGATAGCGGAGAGCCGCAGGGTTAACGGAGTCCTTAAGGCCATGCGAAAGGTCCAGAAGAATCTGCGACCTAGGTGTACACCATGGAGGTGTGTGTGAATGGACCTCAAGGAGAGGTGGTAAAGGCAAGGACTCCAGTTCAGACAAAAGGGACCGGACGTGAACTGCGATAGTAAGCCCTGACCTGGGACGCCGATGTGGGAAATGAATCGCCGTGGTTGGGAAAAGGAGACGGTAATTTGGATGCGCAGGAGAACTACGAACGTGTGCAACGTAACTGGTGAGCAGTTCTGCACACCTAACCTTCAACCTGGTGGAGACTCCGGCCTCCACCAGGAGATAGTCGAGTCCAGGAGATAGTCGAGTCCAGGAGATAGTCGAGTCCAGGAGATAGTCGAGTCCAGGAGATAGTCGAGTCCAGGAGATAGTCGAGTCCAGGAGATAGTCGAGTCCAGGAGATAGTCGAGTCCAGGAGATAGTCGAGTCCAGGAGATAGTCGAGTCCAGGAGATAGTCGAGTCCAGGAGATAGTCGAGTCCAGGAGATAGTCGAGTCCAGGAGATAGTAGAGTCCAGGAGATAGTAGAGTCCAGGAGATAGTAGAGTCCAGGAGATAGTAGAGTCCAGGAGATAGTAGAGTCCAGGAGATAGTCGAGTCCAGGAGATAGTCGAGTCCAGGAGATAGTCGAGTCCAGGAGATAGTCAAGTCCAGGAGATAGTCAAGTCCAGGAGATAGTCAAGTCCAGGAGATAGTCAAGTCCAGGAGATAGTCAAGTCCAGGAGATAGTCAAGTCCAGGAGATAGTCAAGTCCAGGAGATAGTCAAGTCCAGGAGATAGTCAAGACAGGATTTAACAAGGGCTCTGTAGAGCTGCAGCAGCGTAAAGCGAGCTGCACCCCAGTTGGTGTTGCTCCAGCGGCGGAGGGCATTGAGGTGCTGCCAGCACTTCTGCTTAAGCTGACGAAGGTGAGGTAGCCAAGTCAATTGGGCATCAAAAACCAGTCCTAAGAATCGATATGACTCCACTACAGTGAGTGCATCATCATTAAGGTAAACTTCTGGTTCTGGATGAACAGTGCAACACTGACAGAACTGCAGGACACATGACTCCATGGCTGAAAACTGGAAGCTGCGGGCTAGAGCCCATGACTGTGCCTTGTGAATGGCTCCCTGTAGGCACCGGTCAGCAACACCAGTACTGGAGGAGCAGTGCGAAATGCAGAAGTCATCCACACACACACACACAGAAGGTGAGAACGGCGGACCTACATCTGCTGCTAGACCGTTAATAGCCACTAAAAATAGAGACACACTCAATACAGAGTCCTGTGGAACATCATTCTCCTATAAACTGGGGGAACTATGGGAGGCACTGACTTGGACATGGGAAGTACGGAGCAACAGGAAATTTTGGATAAAAAGCAAGAGTGGGCCTCGGAGACCCCACTCATACAATGTGACAAGGATAGGATGTCGCCAGGTCGTGTTGTATGCTTTACATAAGTCAAAAAAGATGGCAACCAGATGTTGGCATCTGGAAAAGGCTGTTCGGATGGCAGACTCGAGGGACACAAGGTTATTAGTGGTAGAGTGACCCTGGCGGAAGTCGCCCTGACATGGAGCCAGTAGGCCACGTGACTTGAGGACCCAACCCAACCGCCGACACACCGTACGTTCCAGCAGCTTACAGAGAAAGTTGTTGAGGCTGATGGGCCGGCAGCTATACACATCAAGCAGGTTTTGAGTGGGTTTGGGCACCGAAATGATGCTGCTATCTCACCATGGCGATGGAGAGATGCTATCGCACCAGATCCAGTTGAAGATGATGAGGAGATGTCGCTTGCTGTCAGACGAGAGATGTTTAATAATCTGACTGTGGATCTGATCCAGGCCAGGAGCTGTGTCGGGGGCAATGTGCTAGTGTGCTGAGGAGCTCCCACTCTGTAAATGGGGCATTACTGGGTTCACTGTGGCATGTAGTGAATGAGGGGACTTTCCTTTCCATCTGCCATTTGAGGGTGTGAAAGGCTGGGGGCTAGTTCTCCGACACAGAGTCTCGAGCATAGTGCTCAGCAATCGTGTTTGCATCGGTAGATACCACGACATTGATATTATGTTAATGCCAGGGACACGTGTTGGGGACTGGAACCCAAAACGACATTTGATCTTCGTCCAGACTTGGGAAGGTGACATATGGCACCCAATGGTTGACATGTACCTCTACCAACACTCCTGTTTCCCTTGTTCTATAAGCTGGCAAATGTGGGCACAGAGCCACTTAAAGGATATTAGGTGCTCTGGGGAAGGGTGCCACTTATGTCACTGTAGAGCTCACCAACACTTTTTAATTGCCTCAGCAACTTCCAGCGACCACCAAGGGACTGTCTTTCACTGGGGGCACCCTAAAGTATGAGGGATGCGTTTTCCGCCACAGGAACGATCGTTGTAGTGACCTGCTCAACGACAACATTGATGGCACCATGTGGGGGAGATTCGGTGATGACAGCAGAGGTGAAGGCTTCCCAATTTGCCTTGTTTAAAGCCCATATGGATAGGCATCCACGGGCATGATGCCGGGGGAGTGACATGAAGATGGGGCAGTGGTCACTACCACACAGGTCGTCATGTGCTCTCCAGTGGATGGATGGGAGAAGGCCAGGACTGCAAACCGAGAGATCAATGACTGAATATGTGCCATGTGCCACACTTAAATGTGTGGGGGCACCTGTATTTAAGAGGCAGAGGATGAGTTGTGACAGTAAATTTTCGACCTCCCTACCTCGGCCAGTAAGCATGGCGCCACCCCACAAGGGGTTGTGTGTGTTAAAATCTCCCAAAAATAGGAAAGGTTTAGGGAGTTGATCAATCAGTGCAGCCAATACGTTCATGTGTACTGCACCATCTGGAGGAAGACATACATTGCAGATAGTTATTTCCTGCGTCATCCTTATCCTGACAGCCACAGCTTCAAGAGGGATTTGAAGGGCCACAGGTTCACAACATACTGAGTTCAGGACACAGACGCAAACTTCACCTGACACTCTATTACAGTCACTGTGGTTCCTGTAATATCCCTTATAGCTGCAGAGGGCAGGGGTCCGCATTGCTGGGAACCAGGTTTCCTGGAGGGCTATGCTGAAAGCAGGTGTAAAGCTTAACCGTTGCCATAGCTCAGCCAGGTGGTGGAAAAAAAACCGCCGCAATTCCACTGGAAATTGACATGATTGTGAGACTGGGAAGGCATGAAACACTCAATGAGGCAGTCTACACCTCAGGGTCACCTGCTGCCACCAGATGAGTACCTGTGCGATCGACATCCAATGTGTCTGAGGGCCCAGCAAAATCTAGGTCCTCAGCGGACGCCAAAATCTCCACCTCATCCTCAGACACAGAGCTTGTAGGTAGTGGTAGTGTGGGTGCCACCACAGTGCCTTGGTTCTTGGGGGGTCTTTTCTTTTTAGGTTTCTCTCACTGCTCCTTAGGTTTGTCCAGCTGGGAGGGCTTCACTGATTCAGTCTCAGGGTCTGAGGAGGATCGTGAAGCCCTACGACCAGCTACCTGTGGTTGCTTCAGCCACTGGCAGGTGTCAGCTTTGCCACTGGGAAGGGAGTGGCAAGAGGAGCCGAAGAAGACTTAGGCTTCTCTAGCTGAGAAGTGGGGACTGACATCCCCGATGGTTGGGGGGATGTTGCTCTTGAAGTAGGTTGTATAGGAGCGACAGGGAGGGAAGTGCCCCCCACCATGTAGGGGGCAGGTGGAGTCTGACGGCTCCGAGAGCGAACTGTACATGGCAGAACGGAAGATGGTAGAACCACTGTCATAGCAGCAGCGTAGGTTGACGTCATATACACAGGATCTAGCCTCTCATAATTTCTCTTAGCCTCAGTGTAGGTCAGTTGGTCCAGGGTCTTGTGTTCCATTATTTTTCTTTCTTTCTGGAGAATCCTGCAGTCTGGCAAGCAAGGTGAATGGTGCTCTCCGCAGTTGACACAGATGGGAGGTGAGGCACAGGGAGTATTAGGATGTGAAGGACATCCACAATCCCGACAAGTGATGCTGGAAGTACAGCGGGAAGACATGTGGCTGAACTTCCAGCACTTAAAGCACCACATTGGGGGAGGAATATATGGCTTGACATCACAGCGGTAGACAATCACCTTGACCTTATCGGGTAATGTGTCACCCTCGAAGGCCAAGATGAAGGCACCGGTGGCAACTTCATTATTCCTCTGGCCCCGGTGGACGCTCGGACGAAATTGACACCTCACCGCTCTAAATTGGCATGCAGCTCGTCATCAGACTGCAAAAGAAGGTCCCTCTGAAATACGATACTCTGGACCATATTTAAGCTCTTATGGGGCATGATGGAAACAGAAACATCCCCCAGCTTGTCACAGGTGAGTAGTGCCCGTGACTGGGCAGAGGATGCTGTTTTGATCAACACCGACCCTGACTGCATTTTGGACAAGCCCTCCACTTCCCCAAACTTGTCCTTTAAATGCTCCACAAAAAAACTGAGGTTTCATTGACAAGACAGAGTACACATCAATTCTCATACATACGAGGTACTGGGATGAATAAGCTTCACTGCCATCCTTAGCCTGGCGTTCCTCCTATGGTGTGGCCTGGGGGTAGGGGAGGGATTGATGGTACCTTGACCGCTTAGAGACTGCTGGTGTTTGACCACCAGACGTACTACACTTAATGGCGTGTCATCGCTCACAGCTGCAAGCAGTGCTGACTTCGGTCGCGCAGCTTGAGGCTGTTGCCAATGGGCACCACTGTGGGGAGCCGGACTTTGGTATCATGGGAATGTCAACCTCATCCCGTCTGTCCCCAGATCGGTCTGCTGCTGTGGTTGTCCCGGTTGCTGCCAGCAGTGGGGCTGAGCCTTCACCTGTGGTTGATTGGGAGGTCATTCCAAGGCATGGTAGGCAGCGAAAGATGTCCCCGGAGGCTGATCAGAAAGGTTTCGGGTACTGTCTCTGGCTGAAAAAGATGCAGCCACCTGCCCTGTTTCAGAGGATGATTCTCAGCCTTCAAGGTCCGGGCAATCGCAGAGGGTGGGCTTATTGGTAGTTGGGAGCTCCAATGTTAGGCGCATAATGGGGCCCCTAAGGGATATGGCGGCTTAAAAGGGGAAGAAATCCAGTGCGCACTCCGTGTGCATTCCGGCTGGAGTCATTCCTGATGTGGAAAGGGTCCTTCCGGATGCCATGAAGAGCACAGGGTGCAGTCAGCTGCATGTGGTGGCACATGTCGGCACTAATGACGTCTATCGCTTTGGATCTGAGGAAATTCTCTCTGGATTCCAGCGGCTATCTGATTTGGTGAAGGCTGCCGGTCTTGCTTACGAGATGAAGGCAGAGCTCACCATCTGCAGCATCATTGACAGAACTGACTGTGGACCTTTGGTGCAGAGCCGGGTGGAGGGTCTGGATCAGAGGCTCAGACGGTTTGGGGACCGTGTTGGCTGCAGATTCCTTGACTTGCGTCACAGGGTGATGGGGTTTCAGGTTCCGCTGAATAGGTCAGGAGTTCACTACACTCAGCTGGCGGCTACACAGGTAGCAGAGGCTGTGTGGCGTGGACTGGGCGGTTTTTTAGGTTAGAAGGCCTCGGGAAAGTACGGGGTGGGCTGCAATCTCAAAGGGTGCATGGCAAATACAGGACGTGCTTGGATCAAGGAACAGTCGGAATTGTAGTTGTAAATTGTTGTAGTTGTGCTGGGAAAGTCCCTGAGCTTCAAGCACTAATAGAAAGCACAGAAGCTGAAATCGTTATAGGTACAGAAAGCTGGCTAAAGCCTGAAATAAGTTCTGCAGAAATTTTTACGAAGTCTCAGACGGTGTTCAGGAAAGATAGATTAGGCAGAATTGGTGGTGGAGTGTTTGTGTCTGTCAGTAGTGGTTTATCTTGTAGTAAAGTCGAAGTAGATACACCGTGCGAATTGGTATGGGTGGAGGTAATATTTAACAGCCGAACTAAGTTATTAATTGGCTCCTTCTACCGTCCCCCAGACTCCGATGATATAGTTTCTGAACAGTTCAGAGAAAATTTGAGTCTCGTAACAAATAAATACCCCTCATACGGTTATAGTTGATGGGGACTTCAACCTTCCATCGATATGTTGGCAAAAATACTTGTTCAAAACCGGTGGTAGGCAGAAAACATCTTCCGAGATTGTCCTAAATGCTTTCTCCGAAAATTATTTCGAGCAGTTAGTCCACGAACCCACGCCAATTGTAAATGGTTGCGAAAACACACTTGACCTCTTAGCCACAAACAATCCAGAGCTAATAGAGAGCATCATGACTGATACAGGGAATAGTGATCACAAGGTCGTTGTAGCTAGGCTCAATACCATTTCTTCCAAATCCACCAGAAACAAACACAAAATAATTTTATTTAAAAAAGCGGATAAAGTGTCACTAGAAGCCTTCCTAAGAGACAATCTCCATTCCTTCCGAACTGACTATGCAAATGTAGACGAGATGTAGCTCAAATTCAAAGATATAGTAGCAACAGCAATTGAGAGATTCATACCTCATAAATTGGTAAGGGATGGAACTGATCCCCCATGGTACACAAAACAGGTCCGAAAACTGTTGCAGAGGCAACAGAAAAAGCATGCGAAATTCAGAAGAAAGCGAAATCCCGAATATTGGCTAAAATTTACAGACGTGCGAAATTTGGCACGGACTTCAATGCGAGATGCCTTTAATAGGTTCCACAACGAAACATTGTCTCGAAATTTGGTAGAAAATCCGAAGACATTCTGGTCGTATGTAAAGTACACAAGCGGCAAGAGGCAGTCAATACCTTCGCTGCGCAGAGTTATTGAACGCAGTTTTCCGAAATTCCTTCACCAGGGAAGACGAATGGAATATTCCAGAATTTGAAACACGAACAGCTGCTAGCACGAGTTTCTTAGAAGTAGATACCTTAGGGGTTGCGAAGCAACCCAAATTGCTTGATACGGGCAAGTCTTCAGGTCCAGATTGTATACCGATTAGGTTCCTTTCAGATTACGCTGATACAATAGCTCCCTACTTAGCAATCATATACAACCGCTTGCTCACCGATAGATCTGTACCTACAGATTGGAAAATTGCACAGGTCGCACCAGTGTTTAAGAAGGGTAGTAGGAGTAATCCATCAAACTACAGACCTATATCATTGACGTCGGTTTGCAGTAGGGTTTTGGAGAATATACTGTATTCAAACATTATGAATCACCTCGAAGGGAACGATCTATTGATACGTAACCAGCATGGTTTCAGAAAACATCGTTCTTGTGCAACACAGCTAGCTCTTTATTCGCACGAAGTAATGGCCGCTATCGACAGGGGATCTCAAGTTGATTCCGTATTTCTAGATTTCTGGAAAGCTTTTGACACCGTTCCTCACAAGTGACTTCTTATCAAGCTACGGGCCTATGGAGTATCGTCTCAATTGTGCGACTGGATTCGTGATTTCCTGTCAGGAAGGTCGCAGTTTGTACTAATAGACGGCAAGCCATCGAGTAAAACTGAAGTGATATCAGGTGTTCCCCAGGGAAGTGTCCTGGGACCTCTGCTGTTCCTGATCTATATAAATGACCTGGGTGACAATCTGAGCAGCTCTCTTAGGTTGTTCGCAGATGATGCTGTAATTTACTGTCTAGTAAGGTCATCCGAAGACCATTATCAGTTGCAAAGTGATTTAGAAAAGATTGCTGTATGGTGTGGCAGGTGGCAGTTGACGCTAAATAACGAAAAGTGTGAGGTGATCCACATGAGTTCCAAAAGAAATCCGTTGGAATTCGATTACTCGATAAATAATACAATTCTCAAAGCTGTCAATTCAACTAAGTACTTGGATGTAAAAATTACGAACAACTTCAGTTGGAAAGACCACATAGATAATATTGTGGGGAAGGTGAGCCAAAGGTTGCGTTTCATTGGCAGGACACTTAGAAGATGCAACAAGTCCACTAAAGAGACAGCTTACACTACACTCGTTCGTCCTCTGATAGAATATTGCTGCGCGGTGCGGGATCCTTACCAGGTGGGATTGATGGAGGACATCAAAAGGGTGCAAAAAAGGGCAGCTCGTTTTGTATTATCACGTAATAGGGGAGAGAGTATGGCAGATATGATACGCGAGTTGGGATGGAAGTCATTAAAGCAAAGACGTTTTTCGTTGCGGCGAGATCTATTTACGAAATTTCAGTCACCAACTTTCTCTTCCGAATGCGAAAATATTTTGTTGAGCCCAACCTACATAGGTAGGAATGATCATCAAAATAAAATAAGAGAAATCAGAGCTTGAACAGAAAGGTTTAGGTGTTCATTTTTCCCGCACGCTGTTCGGGGGTGGAATGGCAGGGAGTTAGTATGATTGTGGTTCAATGAACCCTCTGCCAAGCACTTAAATGTGAGATGAAGAGTAATCATGTAGATGTAGATGTAGATCCGCCCTGATGCCATCCACTCCAACCAGGGGCCCTCCCCACGGGTGCCACCCAGGCCGCAGCAAAGGCCACCTGGCAGGATGGCCATTGCCGGGAGTCCCGATGCCCCAGGGTGATGGGCATCTATTCTTTGGCATACGTGGGGACTTAACGGCACGGGTAACAGCAGAGCAATCCCTGTGTGGTCAGGGGGCTACAACCAACAGGGTACATGGCGCCCCCACCACAACAGACTGGCTACCGTGCTGGGCATCAGGCGCAAACGAGCTAAGTAGTCCATTATTGTCAACAGCGCAGAAAGCAATACTGCACAGAGGATGAAGGGAAACACACCCAGGAGGGTGACCTCACCCAACAGCTGGAGAATGTGCGGAAGTGCAGATCCACATAGGATGTGAGAGGTCTCAGCACATGATGGACACTATGCATCATGTAAGGTGCCCTTCCCCATTTGGCTTGCTCTTCGGGAAAATTTTGAAAAATGGAGGTCAAACCCTACAGGGGACCATCACGTAAAGGCCAAAAAGTGCGAGACTCCTTTTAGTCACCTCTTACGACAGGCAGGAATATCTCGGGCATATTCTAACCACTGGACCCGCAGGGGGGTACACAGTTCAATGGTAGCAATGTATCATTACCAACATTTTTGTTTCCGTCATTTTATTAGTTGGTGGATCCAGACCTGGAGCCATTTAATGGCAATGAGATGCTCCGTTGATGGATATTGCTTATGGTGTTGGAGAGCATGTCTGTGACCTGTAATGGCCACATCGATTTCTGAAGTTCACCAAGGTACTGTCTTCCATTGGGGAATCATGAGCAATAGCAGGTGATAGAATGAATGTAGCTGTGGACTGGACAGACGTGTTGATACCTCCAAGGCATCCAGTCAGCACTGTTGAGAGCCCAACTGGCTGGATGCCGACTATTACATAGGTCATCACGAACTCTCCAATGGATAGAGGGGAGAAGACCATAGCAAAAGGAAAGAACAATGGCCAAATAGGATTCATATGCCATGCTGACGTGTGGGGGCACTGGTATTCAAGAGCCAAAGATAAAGCTCTGCGAGCCAAGTTTCGATGGCTTCACCACGGCCAGTGATCATAGTGCCACCAAACAAGGGGTGAAATTCAGAGAGTTTCTTACATGAATGGTCACAGCCTTCCAAGTTGTCACACGTTCGCCATAGACAGAGACAAGAACGTACGTGCAAATGCCATCTGATGCTCTGGAATAGTCAACTCAAGTCTTAAAATAGCTCCGACATCCCTGGAGGGTAGGTGTTTGCAATGCTGGGAACCACATTTCCTAGAGGGCAATCCATAAAGCAGGAGAAACACTTAAGAGGCACTGCAAATCAGCTGGGTGGTAGAAATAACCACTACAGTTCCACTGGAGGATCACACTACTAGTATACTGTGGGGGAATGAAGGGACCCAGGGTTGCCTGCTGCCACTGGTTGTGAGGATATGACATAAATACACATAGGTTCCTAAGCAGGCTGTGGTGGTGGTGGTGGTGGTGGTGGTGGGGGGGGGGGGGCGATATGGTTACACAAAGGTCACCAGGAACTCCGCCTTGGGTACAGAGTCAGGACATGAAGGGTCTTGTGGCAGGGGTACAGGTGGAACTTCCTTTTTCTTGGAGGTCTTTTTCATGTCCTCCTCCTCCTCCTCGCATGATTTCGATGTTTGTGGGGGCTTTTCTGCCCTAGATTCAGGGAGAGAGGAGGAATGTGAAGCCCTACGACCATAAACCTGTGGCTTCTTCAGCCATTGGCTGGCGTCTGGTTGCAGATCTCCAGAGTTCTCGGAGCAGAGCATCCCAAGGGATGCCTTCCCAGTGAAACTCACTGGTGGAGGAAGTTGCTTCATGAACTGGGGGTTGAGTATCAATATGCACTGTGGGTAGAAAGTCTAGTGGGTGTGGGGGAAAAAGTAGGAGGGCTCCCACTGATCGTGAGAGTGGGCAGAGTCGAGTGGCACCACAGAGACAACGTAGAAGGCAAGAAGAGTGAGGGTACTATCACTAGAAAGGATGATGTCGTAGCAGTAGCAAATGTCATTGCCATATGTACTGGTGTACTGGATGCAGATTATCATATTTCTTTCTGCCATCCTGATACATGAGTCAGTGAAGTATCTTATATTTTCTTTTCTATTTGGAATATACTGCATTCCTCTAGACAGGGGGAATGGTGATCCCTGCAGTGGACACAGACCAGATGAAGGGGGTGGGAGAGCACCAGTAGCATTCATGCATAACTGATGTCCGCAATCCCTACAGATGGGACTGGTGTTAAAAATGGGAAGACATCTGCCTGAATTTTGTGTCTTTGAAGCACCACATGCAAGAGGGAACATAAAGAGTTTCACAATGGATCAACACATCATCACCTTGACCTTTTCAGGCAACAAATCACCTTCTGCCATCAGTGTCAACCTTATTGTCCTTTGCTCCACACTGTACATGATGGAAAAAATGCACATCCCATCTCTCCAAATTGGCCTGCAAATCATCATCGGTCTGTGAAAGGAGGTTGCATTGGAAGATGATACCCTCTACCACATTGAGACTATAATTTGGGGGGGGGGGTGCATATAGTTACAGGAATGTCACTGAGCTTGTCACAGGCAAGCAGCAACCGTAATTGAGCAGGGGATGCTGTTTTAAATCAGAACACAACCCCTCTCCATTTTTAAATTCGCTGCTACTTCCCCGAACAAGACTTCAAAGTTTTCAATAAATAATATGGCTTTGTGACCAAAACAGAATCCCTGTTGATCCTAGAGCAAACTCAGTATTGTGGCGAGTATTTCTCCCCTTGTTTCTAGCCCAATGTTCCTCCCACGGCATAGCCAGGGAAGGAAACATTGTGGGATCTTCCATCTTCCCATTTTAGCAATCCTTTCCTTCAGAAGAGACTCCTGGGTCGATGCGACCACCAACAGAATGTTTGGGGTGATTCATTTGCAAGCCTTAGTGCGACCACTTTGAATGGGGGTTTTACCCAGCGGCACCACCCATCCACAACAACAGATACCTTTCTAGGTAACCGCTGCCCGGAATTACTGTAACCGAGCCACAATGAACACCTACTGCTTTGCGTATGTGCAGGCACCAATAGTGCGATGGATGCATGATCAGAGGACTAACACTGTGTAGGCACTTGATGAATCTCCCACTACAAGACGGCTACCGTGTTGGGATCTGGGAGTATTACTTTTGCCAGAACGGAAGGATGCAAAGAAAGAAAGGCACAAAAGGTGGAACGCACAGTCTGCACTTCTGTAAAATTTGGCCAAGGAATGGTAGATCAAAACCCAACAATGGGGACCATGTAGTGAAGAATAAAACATATGAAGTGCCAGAAGAGAGAAAAACAATGAGTAGGAACAGGAAAAAATCGTTTGCTGTATGGCCAAATTCAGTGTTATTTTTTGCCAAATTTGGAGTTGTGTTTGGCAAATTCACTTTCTTTTTTTAAACCAAATTCAGTGCTATTTTCATTTGTGGGAAATGAACTTTCAATTTAAGATTATACACAAATCTCAGCCTTGAGGAGATCAAAAGTTAAAATACAATTTTAACAGTCAATAGCTATTAGTTATGAATATCAGTAAACTGCCACCTCTGATTTATAAAACTTTTATACAGAAAAATTAAAAATTTCACAATATCTAATAGAAACTGCCAACTTTGCTAAAATCAATAATTTTGCATTATTTTTTAAGTTATCATTTTTGTGAAATTTTCCCTACCCTAACAATGAGTGTCCAAATTCATAAACAAAATGCAGGCATCATCAGCGCCAAGAAGACCACCCACAGAAATGAAGGGGATGTAGAAGGATGGACTTACAGCACAAAAAGGGAGATAGTGCTGCAAGGTGTGGTGGTCCCATGCTGGTAAAGCATGTTCTCACTTGATGTGAGCCCCATGGCGGAGATAATTATGGGATTAAATTACGTGGCTGTATATAGTGGACATATGCTTAAAAAGAACATGGCTGTTACCAAAAATGGCAATGAGACATATAAATAGAGTAATCCATACATATATTTGGTGTGAAGCGTTTGGGCAGCATAAATACTTATTAATAATTCCATTATTTAAGCAAGTAAGTGTATTGACGTACACAGTCCAGTCACATTAATATGAAAGTTGCCTATGTTTGACAATGATATGCAATAGCCGCTCACATAAGACAGGTGGCAGAACTACCAATGGAGGGTTTACAGGGTGTGTCGGGGTGACATGGAAAACAGTGCACTTGCTGTCGTGCTGTCAGAATGTGGAAACGAAGTGAATTATATAATGTCCACAAGGGCTTGATTATTGGCATTCAGGCCCAGGGCAGAAGCTTTTCCAAAATGGCTAAGTTTGTAAACTGTTTGCATGCCACCATGGTTAAAGTGTACCATATATGGCAAAATGGCACTATCCAAACACTGTGCTATGAATCAGTTTGAAGCAGTAATATACAAACTGCAATGAGAAAAATATATAAAGTAGATATAAAATTTACCATTGGTTTTATGTTATCCACACTTTCAAGTATAATTACTGTATTATCATTTTTCTAGCACCTGTTAAAAGTTACTGATGACTCCATGCAAGAAAGATACACAAATCATCAGTCAGCCACCATAATATTTGTGCACCTTGTAAACAAATATGCAACTGTCTCACATTCTATAAATTCTGCTGAAGAGTGCAGTGATAAGTGTCGAGAGAGGCAATGAACAGTTTATAATTGTTCTCCATGTTATCAAGCTAACTTGTTTCATGTATCTATAAACAAAAGAGCATTGTACTCTAGGTATAAACCAAATGAGTAGTAGTAGTAGTAGAGGGTTTTTTTGGGTGCACAACAGCAAGGTCTTCAGTGCCCGCTCAGTAACATAGTGAGACAGGTGTCAAGAAAATATTCAGAACAGTAAGATGAAACAGAACATAAAACACGGGTAACAAGCTTTGAAAAATATGTGCCTACCCACACCGAAGCATGGGATGAAGCAGGGCGTCAGCAGTAAAACATGGACAACACAGGAAAAAAGTGGTAGAGGGAGCTAAAACAATGTAGCAGATGGAAGTGGCTGGCTGACTGCAAGGAAAAAAGGGACGCATCAGCCACTCTGCAATACACTAAAACCTCCAGCCTAAAAGTTTAGGCCAGAGTCCAGACACACCACAAAACTTTAAAACCCTAGACACACACGTCTCATCGTTAGCTAAAACACAAGGCAGATCCCCATCAACTCGTGCTTCTGCCCTTGCATCACGGTATAAAATGCAGTCTGTTAAAATGTGCCAGACAGAGATTTGCACACCACAAGCATCACAAAACGAAGGATCCGTAATAAAAAGCTATGTGTGAGAGGACAGTGCCCGATCCAAAGACATGTGAGGGCCACTTCTTCCCGCCTGAGCAACCGGCAGGAGGAACACCACAGCCGAGATGTTGACTGCACCAACCGCAGTTTATTGGCCATCACCGACAGCCATTCTTCCTCCCACATCTCCATGCACTTCCTGTGTAGGGAATAGGACACTGGACCATATCCTGCTCTCTGCAGGCCTCCTTGGCAGCCCGATCGGCCTGTTCATTGCCCCATATTCCTACATGACGAGGCACCCAGCAGAAGGATACCTCCTTACCCCGCTGTTGGAGCAAGTACAGTTGGTCATATGTCAGCTGGACCATCTCCTCAGTTGGGTACAGATTCTACAGTGATTGTAAGGCACTAAGAGAATCGGAGCAGAGAAGAAATCGATCGCCCCGAACACGATTCATCTACACCAGTGCCTTCAGCAACCGATGCGTTGTCGTTGCAAGGCTTGAAGAAGAGCATAACAAAGAGAAATCATCCACAAACAAGGAACACTGGACAGGACTTATCACTATGGACGTAATGCTATTAATAGCAATGGCAAAGAGAGTCACACTTAAAATGCTACTCTGACGGACACTGTTCTCCTGTTCAAAGTGATCAGACAGGACGTCACCAATTCGGTATCTAAAATATCGTGGCAAGAGGAAAGACTGAATAAAAAGAGGAAGACAACCACAAAAACCCCATTCGTGAAGTTGCTCCAGGATGAGATGCCTCCAAGTGGTATCGTAGGCCTTCTCGATGTCGAAAAATACACCTAGAAGGTGGTGATGGCGTAGGAAAGCTTGTTGAATAGCCGCCTCCAGGAGGGAAAGGTTATAGAAGGTAGAAAGATACCTCCTGAACCCACACTGAAAGCAACTAAGGAGTTGCCGGGATTCTAACATCCAGACAAGGCGACGGTTGGCCATCCGCTCCAAGGTCTTTCCCATGCAACAAGTGAGGGCAACACTACGGTAGCTACTCGGGCTCGTGCGGTCTTTCCCAGGTTTTAAAAAAGGAATTAAAACTGCCTCTAAACCAAATGAGAGACTGCACCTGTTAAGAACACTGCTTCAGATTGGAGACGATGGAGGTTTGTGCCCTATCCAGCCGTTCTGATATCTCGTAGGTTTATCTAAATCATTTTTAATGCTGGGATGGCTAGTTCAATAATGTCATGAATGGACCAAATGTTCTTTCCTCATGAAGCACATCTTTACACATTTATAAGTTGATATACACAGCTTATGTTCTTTCCTAGTATTAAACGTAAAAAAATAAAACAAAACAAAACACGACTCACAGATTAGGTGCGAGACCTGTTCCAGCAGGCCGACTGCTGCCTACAAGGCAGTACAAGGAGCAATCTATGATTGTGGGATCAGCAGGTTGCCAATCCCTACAGCCATTATTGACAGCAGATGAATCCTGATGATTATGCTGCTGCTGCTGCTTCTTTATTCAAGCAACTCCTCATGTGGACTCACAAGGCAGAGTTCACCCTTTTCCAGACCTCCCTACCTCCGACAAATCTAAGGCAATATCAGGACTCTGAACTATCCTTCCACACCAAAGGCAGCGGACACAAACCATCCAGCTAAAAAGGTGGTCTTTTCCTTGTATTAAGCTGATAAATCGTGTATCATCAAAACATTACTAAGTGCATCTGCTAACCCATTCAGTACTAAATTGTGCCCTATCATACCCGCAAACACTGAGACCACCACCAACCACTCTACTATTGTTGCTCTGTCATATGTCTTCATGCACTACACTGTTGTGTTCTTACTGGGGTAACGGTAACACCACTGATCTAAGTGGACAAAGGCAACCTTTACAAATATGACTGTATACATCGATAATCAGGATTCTACAAGTTGCAAGGCTTGTTGCATTTGAATTTAATTGCTCCCTACACTTATGGGTCTAGAATGAGGAGGAACAATAGTCCCTGGCTGTAGTTAGTTGTTCATGGATGACTTTGACATTATTATTTTGAAATACCTCCTCCAGTGTGTTAAAAGTGTATACACAGTTGTGACATTACACTTTTGGACAATCCAAACTATGTCATGCTGTTTTGATCAGCTTTTATGTTCCTGTAGACAATGTTGTACTACATGATCAGCTTCATTGAGCTCTTAATTATTGCAACTCATTTACATGTGTGTGGATACAATATAAGCAGTTAAGTTTTGAAGCAGCAGACCAAATAATTCAAAGAGAGTTGAACTGAAGCAATACTTACAGTCCACAATAATACAGGGTGACCCACTCAAACCTCCCTGATTTCAAGGACGGAGGAGAGAAAAGCCACAGTAGATACGGCAATGAAAAATGCACCACATTGTAGAGCATCTCAAAGAATTTATATGCCTGCATCAGAAATGCCAAGTATCGTCACCAGAGTGCAGCATGGTCGCATGAAATGAAAAATAGTGCCTCCACAGCAGCGCACGCAAGAAGTAGTGTGGTTTGCAGAAACAAAATGGCTAATTACTGTGCAAAGAAATTGTGAACCTGTGTATGAATGCGATCCACCTGATGTGAAAACAATTAAGGAATAGCATAGGAAGTTTTGGCAACAGGAAGTGTTCTGAAACATTCTGGCTGTGCACGTTATGGAGTTTCACAAGAGACAGTGGAGGACATCGGAAAAACGTTTCTCAGAAGCCCACGTAAGTCAATTCGTCAAGCATCTAGGCAACTTGATGTACCTCGAACAACAATGCATCGTGTAGTTCACCAATGTCTTTGTATGTGTGCTTACAAAGTGCAAATTCTGCAACATCCAACGACAAATCACACCGACAACAATTTGCTGCGGATATGCTGCAGCGTATTGATATGGATGCCAGCTTCCTGGAAAGATGTTTATTCTCAGATAAGGCAACGTTTCATCTTTCAGGAAGCATTAACAGGCATAATGTTCACATTTGAGGTTCGCAAAATCCGCACATTGTCATTGAACATGTTTGTGATAGCCCTAAACTAAACGTCTGGTGTGGGCTAATGCATGACAGGATTGTTGGACCGTTCTTCTTTGCAGAACAAACAGTGAATGGGTCAGTGTATCTGGACATGTTGGAGCAGTTTGTGTACCTTCAGATACAGGACTTGCAACCCAACATCATTTTTCAACAAGATGGAGCTCCGCCGCATTAGTCAACAGCTGTTCGCAAGTTCCTGGATAGGAAATTTCCCAGTCATTGAATCAGATGTGGAGGACCCATTGCCTGGCCACCACATTCACCCAAAATTACACCGCTTGATTTCTTCATGTGCGGATTCGTGAAGGACTGCATGTATGCAACCAAAGTGGACGACATTTCTATGTTGCGACACCGTATCTTTAAATGTGATTGCAACAGTAACATAGGAAAGGTTACAAAGAACTTGGCACGAAATTGAATATAGACTCAATATTCTTCGTGCTACAAATGGTTCACATGTAGAGGTGTATTGATGATAAGTTAATAAATTGTTTGAGATGCTCTACACTGTGGTGCATTTTTCACTGTCGCATCTACTGTGGGTTTTTTCCTCTGGGTCTTTGAAATCAGTGAGGTCTGAGTGGGACACCCTATAATTTAATTCTATTATGATCCACTTAAATCTTGAACTAAAACACTGAATTTACAGTATGAACTGGAATACCAAATACTCACCTCACAAAATCCCTCATCCACTGGCATCTGATGAATACGTTCACTTGTGGCTTGTACAGCTTTTCCCTCAAGCAAAGTCATGTTTTCAGGTAATGCATCTTGCCTGAAATTTTCTGCTCCTAATAAATTATCTGATAATGAATTTTTATCCTGTTCAGGCTGTGAAGTTAGGTCATCGATACAGCATCTGACAAAAAATGTACACAAATTAAAACACTATAAAATGAAAAAGATTTTCAGTATGGTAAAAATCATGCTACATATCAAAGCTAGCACTACTCAGTTTTAAGATGACAATGCATGCTATCTAATAGTCTGAAGTTAAATCTTTCTATGTGAGAAAGGTATCAAATTTAATGGTTTAAGGCATCAGCAGCCAAAACTCATATTTGTATTACATACGTCTTAGGAAAGCACTCCTACATTCTGGACTGCACTTGTAGCATGCATGTGGAACTCTGCAGTCTATGCACAGCTTCATCCCTCTTTTCTAATATGCAGCTATGCAAAACAGTCTGCGTAACAACATTTACTTTTTAACTGCACTGATAGAAAGCACTGAAGCTGAAATCATTATAGGAACGGAAAGCTGGCTGAAGTCAGAGGTAAATTCTGCCGAAATTATTACAAAGGTACAGGCGGTGTTTAGAAAGGACAGATTGCATGCAACCAGTGGTGGCGTGTTTGTCGCTGTTAGTAGTGGTTTATCCTGTAGTGAAATAGAAGTGGATAGTTCCTGTGAATTATTATGGGTGGATGTCATACTCCAACAACTGAGCTATGTTAATAATTGGCTCCTTTTACCAACCTCCCAACTCAGCAGCACTAGTGGCAGAACAACTGAGAGAAAATCTGGAATACATTTCACATAAATTTCCGCAGCATGTTATAGTCTTATGGAAATTTCAATTTACCAGATATAGACTAGGACACTCAGATGTTTAGGACGGGTGATAGGGACAAAGCATCGAGTGACATTATACTGAGTGCACTATCCGAAAATTACCTCGAGCAACTAAACAAAGAACCGACTCGTGGAGATAACATCTTGGACCTACTGATAAACAGACCCAAACTTTTTGACTCTGTAAGCACAGAACAGGGAATCAGTGACCATAAGGCCGTTGCAGCATCCCTGAATATGGAAGTAAATAGGAATACAAAAAAAGGGAGGAAGGTTTATCTGTTTAGCAAGAGTAATAGGAGACAGATTTCAGACTACCTAACAGAGCAAAACGAAAATTTCTGTTCCGACACTGACAATGTTGAATGTTTATGGAAAAAGTTCAAGGCAATCGTAAAATGCGTTTTAGACAGGTACATGCCGAGTAAAACTGTGAGGGATGGGAAAAACCCACCATGGTTCAACAACAAAGTTAGGAAACTACAGCGAAAGCAAAGAGAGCTTCACTGCAAATTTAAACGCAGCCAAAACCTCTCAGACAAACAGAAGCTAAACGATGTCAAGTGAATTCTAAAGTAAAATTCTATGTACCGACTTGACAGAAAATCCTAGGAAGTTCTGGTCTTACGTTAAATCAGTAAGTGGATCGAAACAGCATATCCAGACACTCTGGGATGATAATGGCATTGAAACAGAGGATGACACGCGTAAAGCTAAAATACTAAACACCTTTTTCCAAAGCTGTTCCACAGAGGAAGACCACAATGCAGTTCCTTCTCTAAATCCTCGCACGAACGAAAAAATGGCCGACGTCGAAATAAGTATCTAAGGAATAGAAAAGCAACTGAAATCACTCAACAGAGGAAAGTCCACTGGACCTGACGGGATACCAATTCGATTCTACACAGAGTACACGAAACAACTTGCCCCCCTTCTAACAGCTGTGTAACGCAAGTCTCTAGAGGAACGGAAGGTTCCAAATGATTGGAAAAGAGCACAGGTAGTCCCAGTTTTCAAGAAGGGTCGTCAAGCAGATGTGCAAAACTATAGGCCTATATCTCTGACATTGATCTGTTGTAGAATTTTAGAACATGTTTTTTGCTCACGTATCATGACATTTCTGGAAACCCAGAAGCTACTCTGTCAGAATCAACATGGATTCCGGAAACAGCGATCGTATGAGACCCAACTCGCTTTATTTGTTCATGAGACCCAGAAAATATTAGATGCAGGCTCCTAGGTAGATGCCATTTTCCTTGATTTCTGGAAGGCGTTCGATATAGTTCCACATTGTCGCCTGATAAAGTAAGAGCCTACAGAATATCAGACCGGCTGTGTGGCTGGATTGAAGAGTTTTTAGCAAACAGAACACAGCATGTTGTTCTTAATGGAGAGACGTCTACAGACATTAAATTAACCTCTGGCGTGCCACAGGGGAGTGTTATGGGACCATTGCTTTTCACAATATATATAAATGATGTAGTAGATAGTGTTGGAAGTTCCATGCGGCTTTTCGCAGATGATGCTGTACTATACAGAGAAGTTGCAGCATTAGAAAATTGCAGCGAAATGAAGGAAGATCTGCAGCGGATAGGCACTTGGTGCAGGGAGTGGCAACTGACCCTTAACATAGAATAATGTAATGTATTGCGAATACATAGAAAGAAGGATCCTTTATTGTATAATTATATGATAGTGGAACAAACACTGGTAGTAGTTACGTCTGTAAAATATCTGGGAGTATGCGTACGGAACTATTTGAGGTGGAATGAACATATAAAATTAATTGTTGGTAAGGCGGGTGCCAGGTTGAGATTCATTTGGAGAGTCCTTAGAAAATGTAGTCCATCAACAAAGGAGGTGGCTTACAAAACACTTGTTCGACCTATACTTGAGTATTGCACATCACATCAGTGTGGGATCCATACCAGGTCAGGTTGACAGAGGAGATGGAGAAGATCCAAAGAAGAGCAGCGCATTTCGTCACAGGGTTATTTGGTAAGAATGATAGTATTACGGAGATGTTTAGCAAACTCAAGTGGCAGACTCTGCAAGAGAGGCACTCTGCATCACGGTGTAGCCTGCTGTCCAGGTTTCGAGAGGGTGCGTTTCTGGATGAGGTATCGAATATATTGCTTCTCCCTACTTATACCTCCCGAACAGATCACGAATGTAAAATTAGAGAGATTCAAGCACGCACGGAGGCTTTCCGGCACTCGTTCTTCCCACGAACCATATGCGACTGGAACAGGAAAGGGAGGTAATGACAGTGGCACATAAAGTGCCCTGTGCCACACACCGTTGGGTGGCTTGCGGAGTATAAATATACATGTAGAACTACTTTCTTAGATGTGTACAGTGAAAATTTTTGTTAATGATTCAAGTGGTGAGACAAGATGGTAGGTGTAAATCTGATAGACATGTCCACAAATGAGTGAATAAGTGTTGGTACTTACTGGGAATGTCAGTGAGTGGAGTGTGCAAAAACTGCTGAAGCTTTCTGCATTCAACATTTCTATACAATATGACACACATGTATAATTAAAACTTGGTGTGCTCATTAAACAACATAAAAATAACTGTAAATATCTGCCTGGATGATTCACTTATGCCTGTGAGGAATCAAAACACACTTTGCAACTGTCAGACATACAATGCTGCATACCAATGATCTCAATAAGTAGATAGGGAATATATATACATTTAAACATTCATAGTGTGATGCAATTTAAATTAAACCCCTCTGATATTCAATTTTCCATTCATTGCAATTTCCCAAACACAAACTATGACAAAAATACACACTCTCAATTTAATTAAAATGTTTCATTTCTCCTCTTCACCCCCTCTCTGACCATGAGCCTTATTTATTATTATTATTCCAAATTCAGATTCTGAAATATTATTGTAATAATGAGCCAATAAGCTACAAATATAGCTTTCCTGATTTATGCAAAATGTGACTGCGAGGAAGAAAACAAAATGGTACATTGCTGCGTATACAATTTTTGTTTAAAAATATATCTACTGAGGAAGAATATATACGTAAGAAACAATTTTTCTAATGGTTTAAATGCCCTTGATATTGTAGTTAAAACTGAGTGAAAGGAAGAAAACCAAATTACACATTTTCACAGCATAGTGCAGCACAGCACTTTCTTTCTCACAGCCAGTTATAACAGAAACCTCGTACATTGTTGTTTAAAAAACTGTATAGCCTATGTGTCTGAATATTTATTAGACTATTGTGTAAGAAAATGAAGTCAACTGGTCAAGAATTATTCGAGATTTTTGCTAACAATGTATCCCTATAATATATTGTCCAAATATACATTAGAATATTATGTAAAAATTTCAAGTAAACTGATCTAGTACATTTCCAGATTTTTGTGAACAACATTAAACAGTGGCTTCCTTTATATAGTAGTAAAGATATTTGTTTACATATTATATATGTTAAAAAGATACATGGCCTATGTCTGCCCAAATGTTCATTAGAGTAATGTGTAAAAATCTGAAGTAAATCAATCAAGAACTTTTCAACATTCATTTGAGTATTGTGCAACAATTTTAAGTAAATCAGTCAAGCACTTTTCAAACAATGTTAAACAATGACTTGTCTTTATATAGTAGTATACACTTAACAGCCAAAACTTTACGACCACTG
Source organism: Schistocerca serialis cubense (assembly GCF_023864345.2). Taxonomy (NCBI): domain Eukaryota; kingdom Metazoa; phylum Arthropoda; class Insecta; order Orthoptera; family Acrididae; genus Schistocerca; species Schistocerca serialis. Next base: position 119,904,731 of record NC_064640.1, read on the forward strand.
TCCACCGTGACACTGGATGCCAAATGGTAGTGTTGCAGGCACATGACATGGTAACAAAAGTATGTAGGGGATCACCCTACCAAAGATACAGGCTGCAAATGGGGAAATACACGGAGATAAGAAGTCTCTGACATAGGGCAGATTATTATTATTACACATGACTTGTGAACGAGTATCTTGAAAATGGTGGAGCTGGTCGAATACTCACATGTTACTGTCATGAGCACCTATGTAAAGAGGTAGGAGGACAGCAAAACTACCACTAGACGTCACATTGTTGGATGTCCACTACTCTTCGCAGAATGTGGGTTTTTGGAGGCTCGTCCTGCTCTGTAAAGTATGAAATATTCGGATCTGTGGCATCTCTGCCAAAAGAGCACAATGCTGGTGCATGACCATCAATCAATGGACACATGTCGGCTCTTCATGTGAATCACATTTTTGCTACACTAGGCCGATGGTCATCTCCACAAACGCTTTCATCAAGGTGAATGACAGCTTGAAACGTACACTGCGCCACGGATGCACGCAGGTGGGAGCAGTATTATGGTACAGGAGACATTCTCCTGCACTTTCATAGGACCTGTGGTAGTAATCGAAGACATGCTGACACCTGCAAACTGCCTGCATCCTTGATGTGCTCCCCACCAGCAATGTCATCTTTCAGCAGTGTAATTGTCCATGTCTCGGAGCCAGAACCGCGCTACTGTAGTTTGAAGAGCATTACAGTGAACTCATGTTGATGTCTCAGCAACTAAATTCACCTGATGTAAATCGTATGGAACCCACCTGTGTCACTATCACGTGCCATCACCACATACGCAAATCAACGGCCCGTTATTTATGTGTGTGGACATCTAATGTCACATACCTCCACAAACCTATTAATGAACTGTCAGATCCCTGATATATATATAGAATCAGTGATGTGTTTCTTTCCTAAGATAGACAAACAAGCTATTATACAGGTGGTCATAGTGTTTTGGTTCGTCTGTGTAGATACAGATATAAGCATGGGACTTATTTTTGTACAATTCCTTAACCTGCTTACTTATACCAATTAACATGACTACAATAATCACAAATGAACAGATGTGCATCACAAACTGTGGCAGATGAGTTGAAGCACTCCACATGTTGTCAATAGGACCTGTGTCAAGCGTGTGTTTGTAAATTCTACACTAATTTCATACAATAACAGGCCTGTGGTGATACAGGTAACAGAATATACACAATGTGATCAGAAGTATCCAGACACGACCAAGAACATACGTTTTTCATATTAGTTGCATTGTGCTGCCACCTACTGCCAGGTACCTCATATTAGCAACCTTAGTAGTCATTAGATATCATGAGAGAGCAGAATGGGGAGCTCCGTGGAACTCACAGACTTTGAACGTGGTCAGGTGATTGGGTGTCACTTGTGTCATACGTCTGTACGTGAGATTTCCACAATCCTAAACATCCCTAGGTCCACTGTTTCTGATGTGATAGTGAAGTGGGAACGCGAAGGGACACGTACAGCACAAAAGCGTACAGGCGAACCTCTTCTGTTGACTAACAGAGATCGCCAACAGTTGAAGAGTGTCATTATATGTAACAGGCAGACATCTATCCAGACCCTCACACAGGAATTCCAAACTGCATCAGGATTTCATGGTCAAATGGCTGTTCATAAGCCACACATCATGCTGGAAAATGCCAAATAATGCCCCACTTGGTGTGAGGAGTGTAAACAATGGACGACTGAACAGTGGAAAAACGTTGTGCGGAGTAACGAATCACTGTACACAATGTGATCCTATGGCAGGGTGTGGGTATGGCGAATGCCCAATGAACATCATCTGCCAGCGTGTGTAGTACCAACAGTAAAATTCGGAGGTGGTGGTGTTATGGTGTGATCGTGTTTTTCATGGAGGGGGCTTGCACCCGTTGTTGTTTTGCATGGCACTATCACAGCACAGGCCTACATTGATGTTTTAAGCACATTCTAGCTTCCCACTGTTGAAGAGCAATTGGGGGATGGCGGCTGCATCTTTCAACAAGATCGAGCACCTGTTCATAATGCACGGCCTGTGGTGCAGTGGTTACACGCCAATAACATCCCGGTAATGGACTGGCCTGCACAGAGTCCTGACCTGAATCCTATACAACACCTTTGGGAAGTTTTGGAATGGCGACTTTGTGCCAGGCCTCACAAAATGACATTGACACTTCTCCTCAGTGCAGCACTCTGTGAAGAATGGGCTGCCATTCCCCAAGAAAGCTTCCAGCACCTGACTGAACTATGCCTGCCAGAGTGGAAGCTGTCATCAAGGTGGGTCAACATCACATTGAATTCCGGCATTACCAACGGAGGGCACCACGAACTTTTAAGTCATTTTCAGCCAGGTGTCTGAATACTTTTTATCACGTAGTGTATATCCATGAACAAAAGCATTAGCAAAGTACATTAAAACGATTTACTGATTCTATGATGAAGTTTTAGCACATATAAGCAATTCATACATTATAGAAGTTAGCAAATGAGCTGGATTCAGAAACTTAAGGAGAAGTACAACTGAAAAGTTGCAGTCAACAGTCATCTGCAAAGTGAGGAGGATTGGCGTTTAATGTCCTAGTAATGATGAGGTCACATGAGGATGAGCACAAGCAAGGGTCAGACACGAATGGGGAACATAATCCATCTTAACATTTTTTAATGGAAACATCGGGGAATTTGCCTTATGCTAGTCAAGGAAATGTTAGTCCAACACGTTTACCAATGCACCACCCTGTCAAGCAAACAAGCCAGCCAGCCAGCTGTATATAGACTCAAAGGAAGGAATACTTTTTAAGTCATAACTGGAATATAAGAAGGAACACAATAAAGTACTTTAAAAGAAACAACTTACTGTGTTGAGAAAAACAAACAAACAAGTGCAACATCTGATTGGCCACACTGTAGGATAACAAAGCAACAGCTACAGATGTCTACAGTATGGGACTGTCCATTCAGTGAAGATATGGCAGCGATAGTTACATGAAATCTACCTTTCACCTACAAAGTAAGGGAAATACAATGATTGAACAAAAATGACTGGAAGTTTTACATTCAGAGAGTTTTTAGCATTATGCTGGGAAAGTTATGGAGCACGTGCAAACAATGAACAAACTGTTAAATGATGTACAACATAGCTGCATGAAAACATATTCATTTACATATCTAGGCAACCTAAAACTCTTCTGATTACAAGGATACTGGAAAAATGTACATTGTTTGTAAACAGATTAATTAGAACAAGTACATACATAGGAATATATTTTTTGCTTATTGTACTTTGTTAAAAATCCACTGCCTGGATATTAACAACTAAATCAGAGTTATTATTTCAACAGTAGAATGCCTCAATTGTATATCGTTGGAGGAGATCTTTAGGCAAATCTACAATTTTTTGGAAGGGGAGATTGTCATGTAGACAATAGAAATGAAGCCACAGACGAACATAGAATGAAGACGAACATACTGTACAAACAAGAATGTTTGCATTAAATGAAGTGTTCTATACCACTTTGCCAACTTTCAACCAAACTGCAATGTTTCAACCAAATCCATACCTCAACCTAAATACAGATCAGTCTCTTACCACAACATACATTCCAGAAACTAACAAACACAAAAGAAATATTGTCAGTTCTCCTCTTTCTCTTTATGACATATAACATCATACATCACATCATCATTTTCGTAATTATGTTATAGGAGAAAGCCAACATCGGGTATCAGCAGGTTCAGCTGATCCACATATTTTGTTAAGTATGCTACATACAGTTGAAAGCTTTAAATATTGGGGGAAACAGAATTGTTGAAAAAGCTGTTAACTACCATATTTATATGGGTAATTCTCTTGAACCTGAAAATGCACTGCAACAGGAAAACCATGTGAAACAGACAGAACACATTAAAAGAAGTTGTAGTTAGCAAAAGAAATAAGGTTTGCAAGGTATGATGATTGGAAAGTGATCATCACTTTCCCCCTTTCCTTTCCATCCGTGAATGGCATATGGGAAGAATGACTGTCAGTAAGCTCAAATTTCTCCAACTCACTGGCAGACTAAAGGGTTGGCAGAGGTGGCAGCCTGCCTCACGCCTTTGGACCTGGGAGGACCAGACCATTTTTAATGAAATCCAAAACAAGGAGTACACCGTTTGTTTATTACATATCTTTTCGAGTTTCAAACAGGAGCAAGTTCAGAAATGGATAGGCACTGTGATTGCTGTGTACAGATGCGAGCTGAATTGGTGACCCTTCGCTCACAGCTGCAGGCACTGTTGGCTTCCATCACAGAGCTTGAGGCTGCTACCAAGGGGCATCACTGTGGGGAGTTGGACGCGGAGATGCGAGGGACATCGAGCACCACCCACATGTCCCCAGATCGATCCACTGTTGTGGCCGCCCCAGATACTGCCTGCATTGAGGTTGACCCCTCACCCGTGGTCGAGTGGGAGATCATTCCAAAGTCTGGCAGGCAGCGAAGACTTTCCGTGGGGCCTACTGTAGGGCCTCCCCGGTTCATTTGACAAACACGTTTTGGGCGTTATCTGCAGCTGGCAAAGTCTCTGAGCCAGATGCAGTCGTCTATCCTATTCCAGAGGAAGCTTCTCGACTCGCAAGGTCTGGACATTCCCAGAGGGTGGATTTGCTGGTAGTTGGGAGCTCCAACATAAGGCGCGTAATGGGGGCCCTTAGGAACATGGCTGCCAATGAGCGGAAGGCAGCCAGTGTGCATACCGGGGGAGTCATTTCAGATGTGGAAAGGGTGCTTCTGGATGCCATGAAGAGTACAGGGTGCACCCAACTGCAGGTGGTAGCCCATTTCGGTGATGGTAAAGACTGCCAGGCTTGCTTCCAAAATTAAGGCGGAGCTCACCATCTGCATCATCGGCAGAACCGACTGTGGTCCTTTGGTGCAGAGCCGAGAGGATGGTCTGAAACAAGAGGCTCAGGTGGTTCTGTGACAGTGTAAGCTGCAGACTCCTTGACTTGCACCATTGGGTGGTGGGTTTCTGGGTTTTGCTAAATAGGTCGGAGTCCACTACATCTACATCCATACTCCGAAAGCCACCTGACGGTGTGTGGCGGAGGGTATTTTGAGTACCTCTATCGGTTCTCCCTTCTATTCCAGTCTCGTATTGTTCATGGAAAGAAAGATTGTCAGTATGCCTCTGTGTGGGCTCTAATCTCTCCGATTTTATCCTCATGGCCTCTTCGTGAGATATATGTAGGAGGGAGCAATATACTGCTTGACTCCTTCGTGGAGGTACGTTCTCAAAACTTCAACAAATGCCCGTACCGAGCTACTGAGTGTCTCTCTTGCAGAGTCTTCCACTGGAGTTCATCTATCATCTCTATAACACTTTCGCGATTACTAAATGATCCTGTAATGTAGCGCACTGCTCTCCGTTGGGTCTTCTCTATCTCTTCTATCAACCCTATCTGGTACTTATCCCACACCGGTGAGCAGTATTCAAGCAGTGGGTGAACATGTGCACTGTAACCTACTTCCTTCGTTTTCGGATTGCATTTCCTTAGGATTCTTCCAATGAACCTCAGTCTGGCATCTGCTTTACCGACGATTAATTTTATAAGATCATTCCATTTCAAATCACTCCTAATGCCAACTCCCAGATAATTTATGGAATTAACTGCTTCTAGTTGCTGACCTGCTATATTGTAGCTAAATGATAAAGGATCTTTCTTTCTATGTATTTGCAGCACATTACACTTGTCTACATTGAGATTCAATTGCCATTCCCTGCACCATGCGTCAATACGTTGCAGATCCTCCTGCATTTCAGTACAATTTTCCATTGTTACAACATCTCGCTATACTGCAGCATCATCCGCAAAAAGCCTCAGTGAACTTCCGGTATTATCCACAAGGTCATTTATATATATTGTGAATAGCAATGGTCCTACAACACTCCCCTGTGGCACACCTGAAATCACCCTTACTTCAGAAGACTTCTCTCCATTGAGAATGACATGCTGTGTTCTATTATCTAGGAACTCTTCAATCCAATCACACAATTGGTCTGGTAGTCCATATGCTCTCACTTTGTTCATTAAACGACTGTGGGGAACTGCATCAAACGCCTTGCGGAAGTCAAGAAACACGGCATCTACCTTGAAACCCGTGCCTATGGCCCTCTGAGTCTCGTGGATGAATAGCGCGAGCTGGGTTCACACGATCGCCTTCTTCGAAACCCATGATGATTCCTACAGAGTAGATTTCTAGTCTCCAGAAAAGTCATTATTCTCGAACATAATAATTGATCGACGTTAGAGATATAGGTCTATAGTTCTGTACATCTATTCGACGTCCCTTCTTGAAAACGGGGATGACTTGTGCCCTTTCTCAATCTTTCGGGACGCTACGCTCTTCTAGATACCTGCGGTACACCGCTGCAAGAAGGGGGCAAGTTCCTTCGCGTACTCAGTGTAAAATCGAACAGGTATCCCATCAGGCCCAGTGGCCTTTCCTCTTTTGAGCAATTTTAATTGTTTTTCTATCTCTCTGTCAACCATTTCGATATCTACCATTTTGTCATCTGTGCAACAATCTAGAGAAGATCGCAGAGACAATCACTACATACAGGAAGCAGCAACACGGGTAGTGGGCGCTGTGTGGAAGGGACTGGCTGGTTTTTTACGTTAGAGGGTCTCAGGAAGCCACAGAAAGGGCCCTGTCTAAATGGCAGAAGGTACAACATAGTAAGTTAGTTGTAGAAACAATCAGTATTGTAGTTGTAAATTGTCGTAGCTGTGTTGGGAAAGAACCAGAGCTTCAAGCCCTAATAGAAAGTACTGAAACTCAAATAAGCTCAGCAGAAATTTTTTCTAATGATCTAACAGTGTTCAGAAAGGATAGATTAAATGCAATTGGTGGTGGAGTATTTATTGCTGTCAGAAGTAGTTTGCCTTTTAGTGAAATTGAAGTAGATAGTTCCTGCGAAATAGTATGGGTAGAGGTTATACTTGACAATAGGACTAAACAATTAATTGGACATTTTACTGACCCCCCCCCCCTTCCTCCCCCCCCCCCCCAACTCAGAAGATATAGTTGCTGAACAGTTCAAAGAAAACTTGAGTCATTTCAAATAGGTACCCCACTCATATAATTATAGTCTGTGGCAACTTCAATAGATATGCTGGAAAAATTATAAGTTTAAAGCCAGCGGCAGGCATAAAACGTCATCCGAAATTGTACTGAATGCTTTCTCAGAAAATTATTTTGAACAATTAGTTCATGAGCCTACTCGAAGCGTAAATGGTTGTGATAGCATACTTGACTTCTTAGCAACAAATAATCCTGGACAAATAGGGAGTATCATGACGAATACAGGGATTAGTGATCACAATGCAGTGGCTGCTAGGCTGAATATCGTAACACCCACAACCATCAAAAAGAAATGCAAAGTACAGCTATTTAAAAAAGCTGATAAAAATGCTCTTAATGCCTTTTTAAGAGACAGTCTCCACTCCTTCCAATGTGCTCACGTAAGCGAAGAAAAGTTGTGGAATGATTTCAAAGAGATAGTATCGACAGCAATTAATAAGTGATGGTACTGATCCGCTTTGGTACACAAAACGGTTCAGATCGCTGTTGCAGAAACAACGAAAAAAAGCATGCCAAATTTAAAAGAATGCAAAATTCTGAAGATTGGCAAAGTTTTGCAGATGTTCGAAATATAGTGCATGCTTCAATGTGAGATGCTTTTAATAATTTCCACAATGAAACTCTGTCCGTGAATCTGGCACAAAACCAAAAGAGATTCTGGTCATATATAAAAAACACCAGTGGCAAGATGCAATCAATACCTTCACTGCGTGATAGGAAATGGTGAAGTCACTGACGACAGTGTAACCAAAGCAGAGTTATTAAACACGGTTTTCTGAAACTCCTTCACCAAAGAAGATTAAGGAAATATTCCCGAATTCCAATCAAGAACAACTGTGAAGATGAGACACATAGAAGTAGATATCCTCGGTGTATCAAAGCAGCTTAAATCACTTAATAAAGGCAAGGTTTCTGGTCCAGATGGTATACCAGTCAGGTTCCTTTCGGAGTATGCAGATGCAATAGCTCCATATTTAGCGATTATATACAATGACTCGCTCAAAGAAAGTTCCGTACCTAAAGACTGGAAAGTTGCTCAAGTCACACCAATACCCAAAAAGGGAAATAGAGTAATCTGCTGAATTACAGGCCCATATCACTAATGTTGATTTGCAGTAGGGTTTTCGTGACATATACTGTATTCGAACATTATGAAGTACCTCGAAGAATATGAATTACTGACACACAGTCAGCATGGACTCAGAAAATATTGTTCTTGTGGAACACAACTAACTCTTTATACTCATGAAGTAATGAGTGCTATCGACAGGGGATGTCAAATTGACTCCATATTTTTAGATTTTCAGAAGGCTTTCGACACCGTTTCTCAGAAGCGTCTTCTAACCAAACAGCGTGCCTGCGGAGTATGGCCTCAGTTGTGCGTCTGGATTGGTGATTTCCTGTCACAAAGGTCACAGTTCGTAGTAACAGATGGAAAGTCATCGAGTAAAACAGAAGTAATATCCGGCATTCTGCAAGGAAGTGTTATAGGCCCTGTATTGTTCCTGATCTATATTAACGACATAGGAGACAATGTGAGTAGCCCTCTTGGATTATTTGCAGATGCTATTTACCATCTTGTAAAGTCATCAGATGACCAAAACAAATTGCAAAATGATTTAGATAAGATATCTGCGTGGTGCGGAAAGTGGCAATTGACCCTGAATAAAGAAAAGTGTGAAGTTATTCACACGAGTACTAAAAGAAATCAGCTAAATTTCGATTATGAGATAAGACACACAAATCTGAAGGCTGTAAATTCAACTAAATACTTAGTGATTACAATTGCAAATGACCTAAGTTGGAACAATCACACAGATAATGTTGTGGGTAGAGCAAACCAAAGATTGTGTTTCATTGGAGAACACTTAGAAGGTGCAACAGATATACAAAAGAGACTGCTTACACTACACTTGTCCGCCCTATTCTGGAGTGTTACTGTGCGGTGTGGGATCCGTATCACGTGGGACTAACAAATGATATTGAAAAAGCTCAAAGAAGGGCAGCTCGTTCTGTATTATTATGAAATAAGGGAGATAGTGCCACAGACACGATACATGAATTGGAATGGCAATCATTAAAGCAAAGGCGTTTTTCGTTGTGACAGGATCTTCTCATGAAATTTCAATCACCAGTTTTCTCCTCTAATTGCAAAAACATTCTGTTGGCACCCACCTACATAGAGAGAAATGATCATCATGATAAAATAAGAGAAATTGGGGCTCTCGCAGAAAAATTTAAGTGCTCGTTTTTCCTGCATGCCATTTGAGAGTGGAATGGTAGAGACAAAGCTTGAAGGTGGTTCATTGAACCCTCTACCAGGCACTTAATCGTGAATAGCAGAGTAATCACGTAGATGTAGATGGACAAAAGATTTTCAGTAAATATGTGGCAGTTTGGAGTTTGAAGCCCAATACATATACAAAATACAGGCTGATTATGTGATGATATTACAAACTTTCAGGGATGATGGAGAAGGGTAACTATATCAGTTTTAGGTATGGGACCCTGATACGGAAACGATCGAGTCAAAAGTTATAAGTGAACATTGTTCTGATACGTCTGACACTGGTATACATGTATTGGCACTGTTGTTGCTAAGACTGCAGGGTACGCTACTTTCAGAGGTTGTAGTATAGACGAGAACAAAGTAAACATGGGATCTAAAATGCAAGCCTTAAGAGTTACGAGCATTACTTCATCTTTGCTGCTGAGAGAGACATCTATTCTACCGAACAAGTGGCCATAGTTCTTAAGGTATGCATTTTAGAGTCAATATGTAATGCATTTTCCCCCCCTTGTTTCAGTCTATACTACCTCCTCCAAAAATATGGAAAGCAAAGACCATACAGTAGAAGCAATATGTCTCACTGTAGTGAAGATAAACAAGTGCTCTTAACATACACATTTTACAGCCCATGTTTACTACACTTTTCTTTTAGGAAGTTACCACTCTACAATCTTAGCAACAACAGTACCAGTGCATGTATTCTACAGTCACAGGTATCAGAATGATTTTTGCTTATAACTTTCGACACTGTCATTTCCAGAAAAGGGACCTTGCCTCAAATTGATACATTTACCCTTGTCCACCTCATCCCTGAAAGTCTGTTACATCATCACGAAATCACCCTGTACAGAGGTCTCTACTTACCTGTTAATCAAGATAGTAATGATGAGAAAATTGCTGAGAATGAAAATATTTGTGATGCATCTAAATTCGACTCCTCTTCTTCCAGTGGTACTGCACACTGGCAAATAAATGTTTCCAGAGCATATCAAAATTGTGATTATTGAACAGAGTAGTGAAGTATATGAAAACAAGGTGGGACCTTTTGAATCTATCGAAAGATCAGGTGAACACACTCATAGAACACACCTTTGTTGTAGTTTTATCCACATTTGAACAAGACTAGATATGTAAAGAAATGAATGCTATACTCACCATCAACAAAGAAACTGTACTGCTTTTGCTGCCGATTATTTGTCTCTGAGGGTGATACAAACAAAAATAAATTTATTTGTGACATCCGTCAATCGTGTAAATTGAATCCAAAGATATCAAAGTATGAATCATCACCTGAACAACTATTAAATTTAGAAAAATGGGATACACACTGTAAGGGCTTGATGCTTAATATAACGACTGACAAAGATAATCAGAAGATTGTTAATGATAAGGCCAAGAAATGGAGAAACATTTTACATCGCTTTTTCGATATTAAATGATTTGGAGCACAGCTAAACCTCATTTCCAGTAGTCATCGTGAAGAAATTTCATTGGAAAGCAGCAAATTTCTCAGAACTGGTGCAACTGATGATGAAATGTGATCCAGTATTGAAGGGGCATTGTTTAAAACTTGGCGAGTACACTGGTGATCAGAGAATGCCTTCTTATTTGTCAAAAGGGACACAAAATGAATTTATTTTTATTTTGTGCAAACATTTTAAGGAAAACATTATTGTACAGATAAAAAGGGATAAATATTAAGGAATAATTTTTGACAGCACCAACGAGGTGAGTCAAATAATTAGATACACCTATACAGAAGACAACATTGTGGATGTTCGATAAGCCACTTTATGTATATTTTTTTGTCAGGGAAGACTGCAGAGGGTATGTGAGAAGATACTCAACAGCAGCTTAAAAAAGATGAGCTGGGTACTGCATCGTGCAGGGCTCAAGCTTATGACAATGCCGTGTGAATGTCAGCTGTAGTAGTACAACAAAAAATTTGAGAACTCAGTCCAAAAGGTCTGTTCAGTCCCTGTACCGATCATTCTTTAAATCTTTCAGTAGTTCCTGCATTCCCTTGTGTTCACTCTAACATGGCCCGAACAGCAGAGAAGTTGTATACATTCTTCTCATGATCTACACACAGATGGGAATTACTTGTAAAAAAAAAAACAGGAAAAGTTGGAAACAACTAATACTCGCTGGAGTGCTCAATGCAAGTCAGTTAAACTCATAAAAGAAATCCTGGAAACAACTGTTAGCACATTAGAAGATATGCATGATCTATCCAAGGCAAACCTTGATACTTAGACCTACAGCAAGCTTGCTCCTTCCCATTATGTGAGATTTCACCTTTTGACCTATATCAAATTTTGACACACACTAAGGGAGGAAATAAATTTAATTCAATAGTATCCACAATCTAGAAAAATGACTTAAAATAAAGGACTCACAAACTTAAAAATCCTGAATGAGTTATTACTAATAAAACAAACTACAATTATAGACAATGCTGTTACTTTTGGCACTAAAAAATCCAATGATTAGACATTAACATTGATTGACGAGGAAGGAGAAGGGTAAATATAGCAATGCTGGGTGAACTAGTTCATGACACTGGATTATCGATTTGAGAAAATTCCATCAATCAATGTTTAAATGAATGGGCCAATTTATACAAGAACTGTCACAACTATACACTGTGATGAAGGGAATCACCAAACTTTTCCAAATTGTTGAAACAAAATTTTTGCTTGAAGCTTCCAATGACACTCTAGATGTAACACTCTTGAAACTGAGAGAAATTTACAATGAGTTTCATAAGGATCAGGAGCCAGAAGAAATAAAAAGGTATCATAGGCATCTAAATGCAATCAATAAAAATGTGGAAATTGCCGCTAGATGGGCAGCCCAAGAAATCCTTCAATTTATAATTAAATAGGTCTTCGGTGAATCACTGCCTTGCACGTCACTTATACTACAACAGTTCTTGATCATTTCTGTTTCAATTGCTTGATGCTAGAGAAGTTTTTTCCAAAGTGAAACAAATGAAAAATTATCTTCGTTCTATGCTAAACCAAGAATGACTAGCCAATTTGTTCATTTTATCAACTGAAAGAAAAGTTTCAAATGAAATAGATTTCAATGAAGTTACTGGGGTTTTCAGTAAAATAAAGGTATGAAAATGTGCTTTAATGTAACCACTATATCAGGTTGCGAAAATAACAGATATTATAATTGTACAAGCTTGTTTCCGGACATATAAAAGAAAATGTAATTTTTTATCCTATTCTATATTATTTTGTTGCATTCTACCTGGTGGCTGCTGTGCTAAATGTTGATCTGTCTCTCACCTATATCTTTCAGTATGTATAGTACATTTTCTAGAGCACAGACTACACACACTATAAATACTTGATATTTTTTGTCAGACATTACATCTATATTACTCATTTTTTACAAAATGTACACAACAAATACATCAATTTCTAATCGGACTGTGTGTGTGTGTGTGTGGGATTTAGTTTTAGTGTCTTGAGTCTCCAGTGAGCTTGGACTGCCACTCCTCCAACTTCCTCAATATGGGTATTTCATGAGATGTGGAGTCTATATGGGAGGAAGTAGCATCTTGCTCAACTTCTCTTGGAATGTATGTTCTCGGAATTGCAACAATAAAGCCTCACTATGATTCACATCATCTTTCTTGTAGCTTCTACCATTTGAGTTTAATGAGTATTAAATCTGCTACACTTTGTTGGATCTTCTCTATTTCTTGCATTAATCCAACTTGGTAAAGATCTAAGACTGATGAACTATAATCAAGAATTGGTCAAACATGTGCTTTGTAAGAAATTCTTTGGTGCGTGAATTAGATTTCCATAAGTTCTGCCAGAGCATCTTAGCCTGGAATCTGCTTTCCCTACAGCTAGTTTCATGTGGCCATTGAGCTTAACTCCAAACAATTATTCCAAGATATTTTACACTGTTAATGGTTTCAGTAATTTATCGCTAATACTGTAAGCCAACTGTAATGTGCCTCTTTGTCTACTTATATGCAATAGGTTATATTTATGATCAACTTTCAAGTCCTGTCCCAACCACCGATCCTCTGCAGGCCTTCCTGCAATTTGCTACAATGTTCTGATGTTGCAGACTTCCTATAAATAACAGCCAAGTTTACAGATCTTGAGCAAGAGATGCAAAAAGTGCAGGATGGGCTAAGTGTACCTAAACGTCAAATTTTTAAGATATATGTGGTGCACTTCTGCCCCCTTCCCCCTTTTGCACAGTGTTCACTGTTCATGTATTATACATAGTTTTTTATATTGATGTACAACATACATAATGTGTTGTCCGAGGTTGTGTAATTAAACTTTTCTGAATTTACTTTGCTATTTGCAATAGGGAAACATTCCACGTGGGAAAAATATATCTAAAAACACAGATGATGTGACTTACCGAACGAAAGTGCTGGCAGGTCGAGAGACACACAAACATACACACGAAATTCAAGCTTTCGCAACAAACTGTTGCCTCATCAGGAAAGAGGGAAGGAGAAGGAAAGACGAAAGGATGTGGGTTTTAAGGGAGAGGGTAAGGAGTCATTCCAATCCCGGGAGCGGAAAGTCTTACCTTAGGGGGAAAAAAGGACAGGTATACACTTGCGCACACACGCGCACACACACACACACACACACACACACACACACACACACATCCATCCGCAGATACACAGACACAAGCAGACATGTCTGCTTGTGTCTGTGTATGCGCGGATGGGTATATATATCTGTGTGTGTGTGTGTGTGTGTGTGTGTGTGTGTGTGTGTGTGTGTGTGTTCGCGAGTGTATACCTGTCCTTTTTTCCCCCTAAGGTAAGTCTTTCCGCTCCCGGGATTGGAATGACTCCTTACCCTCTCCCTTAAAACCCACATCCTTTCGTCTTTCCCTCTCCTTCCCTCTTTCCTGATGAGGCAACAGTTTGTTGCGAAAGCTTGAATTTCGTGTGTATGTTTGTGTTTGTTTGTGTGTCTATCGACCTGCCAGCACTTTCGTTCGGTAAGTCACATAAAACATTCTTACATAAGGGGCCTTGGTTTACGATACAGATTAGTTAGCTACCACTATCTTCATGTTGTATTCATGTTTGTTGGTTGCATCACATCACCACCAGATTCACCAAACTAACCTTTACCTTGGGTTACACTACAGATCAGTCTGTCACCAAAACCACGATTTTGGCAGATACAACCACACTCAAACACAAGCAATGAAGCAGAAATTGCAAAAAGAATCCTTCAATCATGGATTATAAAAGAATGCTGAACCATTATGAAAGATAAACAAAAATTCCATGTTATAAAGGGAAGTCTTTATATTTGTGGGCAACAATCTCGTCTTTCATATATTTATCCATAAGTATTTAATAACTGCTCCAACATTCTCAAAGAGTTACATTTATTCTTTTCCAATGATGCCTATATAATTCTTATTTTAATAGTCCCCCCCCCCCTTTTTCCATTGGGTATGAAGGTATTAAATCAGATGTTTTGCCAAAATTGCTTGAAATAATGCCCAAGGTGTTTATAAGAGACAGCATGCAGGCTTTGTCGTACAATCCTAGTGAGGGTGACATTTCTCAGCAGTTTTGAATCTAGTATTGCCTCATGTAGATACATTAGCTATCAAAATTATGCAAGAGCACAACATGAATGTGAAGAGTTCACACACATATTGAGTTTTGTTTCTGGTTCATGCATGCTTATATGCTTCAGAAATACGAGCTTGTGGCTCCAACAATAGATTTTAAAGAAACATTTATGTCCACAGTTCTTATGATGTCATGGGTCTAAATAGATGGATGGTACTGACAGATTTGATATTTTTCTGTAACTATAGTAATTGCATGCAGGACAACACTTTGCAAGATAAAAATTTCTTGTCCTAAATTTATATGTAGCCTGATAACCTGCAGGTGAAGGAGAATCTTTTTGATATGCTACAAAATTTTCTCTGTTCTCAAGCACATACCAATTCAAGTTTTTTTGTCTGTTGGAAACTTTAAAATCACTAGAAGATTGTCAAAAATTGCTTCTTAGTATGCTAGAGTCTACGACTAAACATTTGGCCTGTAAAAGAGAAAAGGGGGAAACATGCCGAAGTCAGTAATGGTATCTGGCTGTGAATTTGAGAAGGTTGAGTTTAAATACCTGGGATCAACTGTGACCTACAGTGGTGACACTTCATGTGAAATTAACCACCACCTAGTGGCAGCCAACAGAGCTTATCTGTCCTAAAACAATATTTTCTTCAAGGCCCTTATCTCGGACCACTAAATTACTCATCTACAAAACACTTATAAGACCAGTGCTCACTTATGCCTCAGCCACTTTGACACTAACCAACATGCTGGATGTCTTTGAGAGGAAGGTACTCTGCAGAATAACGGGCCCCTGCTGCAAAGGTGCAACATACAGAAGACTGTATAACAATGAGCTTCATACCACATACATATAGCCACCAGAAAACAGTACAGACAGCAAGACAGGTTCGCCAGTGATGTGGCACGGATAGATGATACAGAGGCATCTAAGAAGATACTAACCAGAAAGGGCAAAGCAGTCACAGCTGACTGTAAACCAGGTGAATAAATGAAGTCAAAGAAGACCTGTAGACAATGGGATACAGAAACTGGAAAGCACTAGCATGGAACCAGGGACATCTGGTGGAAAATTGTTGAAGAGGCACAGGTCCACAATGGACTGTAGAACCACAGAATGCATATGCAGGAGTAATGTTAAGTCAATAATTTGCTGCTGCAGTAAATTCATGAATACTGCTACTCTCAGTCTGAAACTTCTGCTAACTTGCCATGAGCTTGCACATAATGCACTACCCAAATCTTAAAACTGTGTACTGAAATGGATCTCAAACCCAGCTTTCTGTCAATACAAACGATGCTACAAAAACCCAGCAATTAGAGAAAATTTCACAGCATGACTCACAGTTTCAATGATCCAGTGTGTTGTTCCTGCAGTTCTGACCTGGCTCAGCAGGTACATATTGCATATTAAAAGCGACTGTCCTCGTTTGAATACTGGTCTGCCTTCAAATGGCTAATAATGCTGATGACAAGCTTTAAAGCAAATAAATTGGTTTGAGGTTTCTGTCTTGAATTCAACCTAATAATCGGCAGTTTCATTTGGTGTCAGGAAAAGCAAGTGTTTCATGGATGTTCACCTATTACATTATGCAGTGATATATTCTAACTTGTGGAAGAATATCATGAAGAATGTCCTAATGGAGTTAGTTGACCACTGACTCCTCCAGTTGGGTGGGGGGGGGGGGGGGGGGGGGGGGGATGACGCCATAGTGCGGATGACAAATGATTGTGTGTGAATTGTAGGCTTATGTTACTGATGATTATACAGCACTGAGTATCAAAAAGCACTTCAAAGCTTCTGCTGTTCAGTTGCATGGGGGAGCTGGGTAACAATAATTATAGCAGTATACAGATAATATAGAGGGGACAATCATGTACACTAATAAATTAGTCTTTGCTGGACATAAGGTTAGTGAAAAAGTCGCCGTAATTGTTTGTGGGAGGTTTCCTACAAACTTTGTGAATTATTCTGCATCAAGGAAGCTACATCTCAACGCATTGCACAGCTTCAACACGTTTCCTCTTATAAATAGCCCCGCAAGAATTGATAAACAGAACATTAAGATTTATAGACAACATATTTCCAAGTATGGACACCACAGAGATAGAAATTATTAATACTGATGTAGTGCTATTTGATCACAAAGCCCTCATTCTTACAATTCCAGCTATAATTGTTAAAGAAAGTGATGTACTTCTTTCTCAGAAAATAAATTTTTGTGGAGAACTGTGCTGGTTTTGTTGATAGTCTAAACAATGAATCTTGGTTAGAAGCACTTGCACAATCGGGCACTAACAATGTTTACTCTTCTGTATTCACAATCAATTTTGAAATGCATTTTCTGAAGAAAATGACAAAATACCATTCAAGCCAGATCATTAAATTTAGTTCCTGGGTTGCGTTATGTATTAACACTCCCTTTAGGTACGTAAAAAGGCTCTCTCCTGAATTAAAAAGATCCACAGACCCCCAGTTCGTAGAATATGAAAGATTTATGAGATTACTTAATAAATGCTTCCCAAACACTTAGCTTAAATTTCACAAATCAGGATAAACTGATGGATCGTACACTTGCATACAGCTCGAGTTTAGTTCCAACTAGTGAACATAAAGTAGTAAATTTAGTTTTTTTAGATCATTATATACCTGTGAAAAGGTGATGAAAAGCCTCACATACAAAATGTCATTTCATATTGTTAATTTATCATTCACTGAGGAAGTGTTCCCCCACAGAGCAAAAATCTCAAAAGCAACACCTTTATTTGAAAGTGACAATAAGCATTAAGTAGAAAACTGTTGATCCATATCACTCCTCTCAGTATTCTCTAAAGTAATTGAAACATTAATGAAACCACAAATCACCAAGCACTTAAATGACCACAATCTACTGAACAGTAATCGACACCGCTTTCAAACAGGTAGAAGTATGGAAACAGTAATAGTGGATTACACATATGAAATAATTAGAATCCTGGATAACAATAAGAGCATGGTTGAGTTATTTTATATCTTTCCAAAGCTTTCAATACTGTTAGTCATGAAATTCTTTGTGGAAGCAATGGGGATAACAGAGAGAAAATAAATGGTTTCAATCATATTTGTAAAATAGATCACAGGTTGAGGATGCCTTATGGCACCAAAGAAAAGTGGAGAAACATGTAGTGATGTGATAATAAAATAATATGTGAAGAATTTGTGTGTGAAAAAACTTTACTAGAATAAGTTACAAAATGTGAAATATGGCTAGACATTAGAAATACTTAATACATCATCATTTAAGGTGGTATCTAGCGATAATGTAGCAGCAGAAAGATCATGGGAATTTTCCACTATAATATTAAAAATGCAAGTCTAGCTACATTCAAAAGATGTACATGAAGGCCTAACACACGATGTTTCAATGAAACATGGTAATAATCAGGCACTATCACAATTATCATAACACACTAAACATGTGGCAGTTTACAACATTCCAATAGTAAATTATGAATCACAATGGCTTTATAAATGTACCACTTGAGTGGTATCTGGATATTACTGTAACAGATGTGGAACTTCACTGTGTCTTGAAAGAAAAATGGACAACAGAACTTTACACTTGCTACTGGACTGTCAACAGTAACAGGAAAAGAAAAGGATGCCTCAACACAAAAGAGACAAGACCACATTACTCATTCATTTTCATTTCATTGGCTCTTCCAGCGGGGGTTGAGTTGTTTGGAGGGAGGATACTAAACAGCGAGGTCATCGGTCTCATCGAATTAGGGAAGGAAGTCAGCTGTACCTTTTCAAAGGAACCATCCCAGCATTTGCCTGGAGCGATTTACGAAAATTACAGGAAACCTAAATCAGTATGGCCACATGCAGGATTGAACCGTCGTCTTCCCAAATGCGAGACCAGTGTGCTAACCACTGCGCCACCTCACTCTGTTGGCTCTTCCAGGGATTATCTTACAATGATGTTGGATTTGCTATAACACTATGAAAATAAATAGCTCAAAAAATACACACACACACAAACGTATCATCCATAAACGTGAACCACCACAAAGAAAAAGGCAGTACATTCCCAGATATTTCCACACAGACATTATCTCTGTCTTATTCATTAAGAAACAGGGTTTATTATAGACTTCCATATTTTTTTTAGGCATTAATTATTATCTGGACGTTGAGTATTTGTGTATCATGTTAACATTGGGCCACTTTAAACTGTAGCAATTTGATCATGACCAAATCTCTGAAGAGACCTATTTTAACACTCTACTGCAAAAGTGTCAGCCCTGTTGAAACCCAATGGTATATCATGGTGCAAACCAAAAATGTGATAAGCCATAATTTTCGTAAACGTGAACGTTTGCGCACGCTAAATGTTGTCAACGGAAGACCGATTAACCGCATTTTTTTTAAAAAAAGTAAACATTCTTGTACAGAATTGTAGCTGTAATTGGCTCACGCAATCTAAAACATAACAGTATGTGTCTCTACTGAAGTAACCACATCAAACTGTCCTTTCCGCTGTCGGCAATGTAAAATAAATAGTAACATTCAGACAATTAATACTCACGACGTATCATTCGCCATTAAATCCTCCTGTGGACTTCCAAAAACGTCTATAACCATAATTAAAATTTGAATGTAGCACAGATTCCACATACTGGCATGTCATTTCATTCAAACATTCACTTTGTTTGCGTCCTCTCAAAATGTAAATAACAAAACTTCACCTACACCTATACTGCTGCAAGCCGCAAGCAAGGATCTTCGTCAATGAGAAGTACAACTCATATCGATATTTGCGTGAAAGGATATATCTTTCATTTTAAGTAAGAAATATCTCACCTCACTATATCGTGTACGAGTTACGCTCAGTACAATAAACAATACGATGTACTTTTTTTTATAATCGTTTCCTGGACATATATTGCAAAGTAGTATGTATCTAAAAATTATGATTCCAACAGAGAAATAAGGGCTCGAATTGAGACTAATATTGATTACAAGCACGTCCTTTCGTAGCTCAGTTGTCTCCGAAATGTAGCAACAATGATAATATGACTGTTCAGTTGACAATGACAGAATATGGTAAGCCTAAGGGTCACTTGTACAATGTCGCGTTAAATCCAGGGATAGCTAACCATAGAACAGGCTAACCACTGGTTAACTTGGAGCGCGCCTTGTACGACACAATTTTATTCCCCTGTTATTTGTTCCCGGAATAGCGTTCCGGTCGAGGTAAGTCGGCAACAACTTAAGAGCACACTGGATATCTTCGCGTACGTTACTTCATACTTAATTTAGTCGTCGTCTGCAAAAATAGCGCCTCTAACGTGAGCGATAAGCGTTCCAGACTGCAAAATTGTGAGTTTGAGGATATTTTGAGGCTGGTAGATACTGTACATGAATTCACGAGTGTAGCAGAAAACTCGAAAAGGTTCTGTGATCTCATTTAATGAAAACATTAGTGCAAAATATTTAACTAAGTTTGTAAAGTACTTGCATGCATAACAGTGTAACGGTCTATTGTAAAATTAGTCAAAGGCTCAGGTATTTGTTGTTTGAGCAGTAAGAGATCTGTCTAGATCTCCGAATAAAGTACGAGAAAAAATATACGGTATTTTCCATTCATGAATAACTTCACACAGATGGATAGAGGAGCTGCAACAGGCGAACGGTTTTTCCCCTTAAGAAAGAAACATGAAAGTATTATGACTAGGAAAGGTAGCAGTGTCTCCCCATACGTGTAATGTAAGTTCTAAGTTGTGTACAATGAAATTACGATTTGATAAAGCTGTCAAGGAAAGGACGCCACAGTCCATGTAGGGACATACGATTTGATAAAGCTGTCAAGGAAAGTACCCCACAGTCCAAGTAGGGACATACTATAAAAATAACTGTGAAATGCCATCTGCTTTGTGAAATAGTTGGTCTTTCCAGAGTTCCAACAGTCACAACACAGACATCATTCAGACTGATTCGACTGACAATCCTGAGAGGTGTTACTGGCTAACTTGCTGTTGTCTTTATGTCTTACAATGACTACATCATTACAGCAGTGAGGGGTTTCTACAGAAAGTACCTTTGCTGAATTACTGAACACAGTGCACCTACTTTTTCAGTTATTGGGCACATAGAACTATTGTCTCTATGATGTGGTTATTAATAATTATATTGAGCGTATACAGAAAAATTAGATGCCAGCATTTGCGATAAACAACCATAATTTTTTTTTTATAATCCCCGCATAGAAACGCACGTATGTCACATATCCAAACAGGAAGCTGTTATCTATCTCATCCCAAATGTGTGAGGAACAATAACTATTTCATATATAGTTTTCGCTTTTGCAATCATCTTCAGCAGCTGTATGTAATCTGGGAGGGAAGCGGAAGTAATTTAAGGCATGGCACCTTCACTGTGTTCCTTTTCTATACTCATTTCAACTTAAAACTGTCCTTTTTGTTTTCAGAATAAAAATACCTGTTCTCAAATGTGGAAAAATTGGCGGAGTTGCAGATGGCACTGCTTCAAAAGTAGCATGACAAGAAGCAGATAAGAGAGAAAGAACTGTATTGGCTTAAAAAAAGCATGAATTTCAAAATTAGGATCAGAAATTAAAAATTAAACAAATTGTTTCACAATAAAAGTACGTTATTCGATATATATATGTTTCTTTTAGTTTCGCTTTATCACATCAAAGGAGTGAAATAATTAACAAAACTGTATTTTGGATATGTTGTACAGTGTCATACACATCCCTTTAATAATCCTATTGGCTGTCCCCTTGTCAATACCAATGATGTGTCCAATGGACAGAAAAATTCACCAGAGGAAATTATTTGAGTGTCAACAGTAGCTGCTTCATTGGTGGAACAGTCATTTCTGAAAGAAAGAAAAAGAATAACATAAGACAATTTGTTTCATAATTCAAGAGAAATTTTAAAACATAGCATGCTAGCCACTCATTTCACTGTTTCGTTTATGTATATGCGAGGTTCCGGAGCTATCAATGTATTTAACACTAAATTCTTCTAGAATCTTCACATGGAAATGATGCTCTAAGCCCCCCCTTTTCTAACTCCGACTTTTGCTGTTGCATATGGATTAAGAAGAAAAGCGAACTGACTGTAATCGACCCTGCAAGTGGTGTAGAAAAGAGTTTGGCACCTGCAATAATTTAATTTGATAGCAGTTAATTAGATAAAGGACAGTTTCATTAACATAGTGAGAAATGAAAGGGTTGCTCTACCGATTAACAGAATGGAAGTTCTGTCCAAAATAACAATTTGATTTATTATGACTAAACTCAAAATAATAAACAAAACACATTTAACATTTACAATACTTCAAAATGGATACTCAAATAAATGCTGTGAAGGTGAGGTTGTCCATAAACTAGATTATGACATTTATGACCAAGCTGTATGTGGAGCCAATTCCTTGCAACTCAAATCTTAAGAGAAACACCCAGCCAACCCAACATTAATTGCTGCTACAGTAGTGAGAACTCAGATAATGAACACCCAAGAGTGAACAAAGTTAGAAAAGACGAACAGGCACGCTCTGCTGAGCTCTGATTATCACCTAGCAAAATTCCCTAATCTGCCAGTGCTGCGGACATACATTACCAACCTGTCTCCTTAACAGCAAGGATACGATCTAGCGTACTGGAGGCGATGGCTGGTTGCTTCGACGTCCCGTCATGGTGATGATAATGTCGCAAGTATAGCCCCAAACAAATTATCCTTGTCTGGGTTGTTCTAGACTGAAGACTTCCTAGCAATACAAATGCACCTCTGAGGGAGACGAAGAAGGCCCGCCACACCATCACTGATGGTACAGTGACTGATTTTAATAAGCCAAGTCACACAGTAACACCGATACAGTCAACTTTAGCCAAAACTGCTCAAGACAGACAACATAGGTCGCTTGTATGCAGAACGCTCAATTGCCAACTGTACTCGGAAAGTTACGTTGAAGTCGAAACTTCAGCAACTGCATCAAACAGTTACAATTAAATGAAAGTATATTAGACAACCAACGGAAGACAGGCTGTACAGAGCAGCGAGAGCTCAGTCTTATAATCTACGCCGACCGAAAGGCGAGAGCCGACTCTCTCAAGAGCACCTGTACAAGCCGAACACAGAACATTCTTCCCACCCACACGACAGTGGCCATGGTTAAACTTTCCAATCAGCAACTTGAAAACCGGTGGAAAATTCCACTCTATTGCCGGCGCACTACTAGTCCACCGATGGAGATACTGGGCGCCAATTTCTGCTCCGATTTTGCTACGTCACGGAGCTATCCCGTGAGCAAGCCACTCACAGTTATGATTTGCAGAAAACATGGGAATTTGCCCGCCAAGACTGCCTGGGAACACAAGTCATTCCCAAGCCTCGCTGGTAGCTCGCCAGAAAGTGTTTTAACTAAGTTTCTGCGAAGTAACAGAATCTCTAGCCCAGACGCTCCGTCAGGCCCTGTGGGCGTGTCGCCGCCGCTCTTATGTCGGCATCTGGAAAGCATCCACTCGACTCCCTCACACCCGTTGGCTTAACCCTTTCAAGATCATCAACCCCCCCCCGTCATCGGACCACCAGGGTGACCAGAGACGCTTCGTGGGGAGTCCGAGTGTGAAGGAATAGCAACTTTTCACCACATGCAATTAGAGAGGAAAATCGAATTACTCATTGAATAGTAATCTCACTGTGTTACACATAGAAATATGAGAGGGGGCTCATGCCACCTCTCCTATATTCGATAACTTAATATCCTCTGTCAGCTGAATGTCGAGTACCTATGTTCTTAAGACACACAAATAACAATTACTTTTTGATAAATATGGATGTGGTTATGTTGATAATACTAATAACTGAGAAACATAACAGCCATATCCTACTGCTTTCTTACAAATGCTGACTTTCCTGGTAATTTTACTGTGTTAAACATTGCTTGAGTAAGCATTAATAATTTATGTGTTTATAGGAATAATTCTAGGTGGTGTATAGTTTTTTTGCTCTGAAGCATTAACTAAAACGTGGAAAGTAGTTGTCCCAATGGGAGATAAGAGTGAACAACATTTCCTGCAATATGTGGCGGAGTGAACTCATGACATTAGAATACTATCAAACTTTTTGTTACATTAAACAGACACAATAAGCCATCAATTTCAGAAAATAGTACTTCACAGAAATGTACTAGGAGATATTTCAGTTTAAGTTACCTTCAGATAGCTAAAATCTGAAAAAAGGAGGACACTGAAAATAACATGATATTCAAAGAAAGATATAAACATGGCATTCCAAGCACTGCTTCCACATGCTACAACTATGTAGATTCACTAACTAGTTTCCTATTCTGCTCCTATAACATATTATATATATATATATATATATATATATATATATATATATATATATATATATATCTGTTAATTTATGATAAATATTGATGGGCTTATGTCTATACCGCTGATACTTGAGAAACACGACAGCTATGTTCTGTAGCTGAGGGGCATCACCACTTTTTTGAATAGTAATCTCACTGTGTTACACATAGCTCAAGTAAGCACATATAGTTCACAGGCTTCAGTGAATAGTGAATAATGGTAGGTGGGAGACAATGTTGTTGCTCTGAACCATTAATAGGGCTGTCATCCAAATATTTTCAATAAAAGGTGAAAGCTGTTATGACACTGCTGTGATGTTTACAAATAGTATCATTCCTAATAGAAAACAGAGTGGAGCAACATTTTCTGCTCTCGAAGTAATGTGACTGAATGAAACTGGAACGTTACCGTTTTATCAAAAAGTTTTGCTACAAGAAAAATCAATGTTATTGTCTAAAACTGAAATAGCTGTTAATAAAATAAAAATACTATCCATAACTGGCGTGTTTCTTCGATTTGGATAAGTCTGTTAAGGCATTGCTAAAAAGAAGGAAACAGTCTTCTCAGTACTGCAGCAACTGTAACACATGTCTGATAAATAGGGCTATTTTGGCACGAATCGTCATTTTCATGTGTCTGAGTTACTTAAATATCGGGACGGAGTTCACAAAGTACCGAAATCAAATGCATACTACTACAAATAAACAGTATTATTTTAGAAAACAGAGAAATAGCCTCACCTGTCGGTCACATGCACCAGTTTCTCATGTACAAGATTGAAAAGATTAAGTATGGCTCTCCTTGATAAGCGAAATCTTGGTATAAATTCGGAATCAGTGACGTCTCACTTTTTTCTCCTGCATTCTCATGGACAGTTCGAACGAAATCTCGTCATTGCTATCTGAACTGCATCTGTCACTATTCCTGCCATCTTGAAAACTTATGCGCCGGTAAGCTCGCTAATCAGCCAAAAATCGCCAGTTAGTTATCCAGAGTCTATTCTCTGGTTAGGCATTATTCTGGGTTCGTACAACGCGTTTCCCGCGCTATTCCGGGATCAGAGCTTAACTGGCTGCTAACCGGAGTTTGTACAACCGCCCCTAAGATACACTGAACACACAAAGGGGCCATTGTGTGCAAAACAAGAAATCGTTTTCCCACAATGTGGCTGAAAGACCCGAAAAACGAAATGTGGCATCACGTAAATATGGCAAAAAAATCGCACATGGACAAGGTACTTCAGCTAAGAGTCGTGAGCGATGGAAAACTTAGATCTCTGCTACTGCAAAACGTGTGTGACTAAGGGAATAATGTGTGCAAAGCGTAAAATTTTTTATCACTTCATATGTGTGAAAGTAAGTCCAGCGCCAGTAATCTGGCTCTGCACGAAATGCAAAGCCGATTATTTATGAAAAAAAACTAAACAAAAAGAAATGTAAAGACAAAATTCTCACTGTGCTGATAGAATAGAGTTATTTTATTGTCGTTAGGCCATTAAGGCAATAGACAAAGTCATACATACAATACAATATAATTCATGTTGCAATAGAACAATAGGTTTGTTATTACAGTGTAATGTTACAATTGATGAAATCGTACAAAGTCATACTTATAACACAATATCATTCCTGTTGGAAAAGAGTAATAAATTTGTTATTACACTATAATATTACAATTGACAAGGTCATACATAAAATACAATATAATTCACGTTGCAAAAGAACAATAGATTTGTTATTACAGTATAATATTATGATTGGTGAAACCCTACAAAGGCATACTTATAATACTATATAATTCCTGTTGCAAAAGAGTAATCGGTTTGTTATTACAGTATAATATTACAATTGATGAAATCCTTTATGTCGTAGAATGGGTGGGCCACTAACCAGTCATATAGTGCTTGCTTGAATGGTTGCTCTGATAAATCTTGCAAAGCTAGTGGAACTTTATTAAATAATTTGTGCCCCATTAGTTCATAACTGTTCAGTGATTTTGATAGTCTGTGGAACGGAGTATAAATACATCTATTCGTCCTAGTGTTGTGGCAATGTGTATTTTCTCTGCGTTTAGCTTCAGTAGCTCTTTTTCGTATAGATTAAGACATAAGTATATATACAGGGTGTTACAAAAAAGGTACGGCCAAACTTTCAGGAAACATTCCTCACACGCAAAGAAAGAAAATATGTTATGTGGACATGTGTCCGGAAACGCTTACTTTCGATGTTAGAGCTCATTTTATTACTTCTCTTCAAATCACATTAATCATGGAATGGAAACACACAGCAACAGAATGTACCAGCGTGACTTCAAACACTTTGTTACAGGAAATGTTCAAAATGTCCTCCGTTAGCGAGGATACATGCATCCACCCTCCGTCGCATGGAATCTCTGATGCGCCGATGCAGCCCTGGAGAATGGCGTCTTGTATCACAGCCATCCACAATACGAGCACGAAGAGTCTCTACATTTGGTACCGAGGTTGCGTAGACAAGAGCCTTCAAATGCCCCCATAAATGAAAGTCAAGAGGGTTGAGGTCAGGAGAGCGTGGAGGCCATGGAATTGGTCTACATCTACCAATCCATTGGTCACCGAATCTGTTGTTGAGAAGTGTACGAACACTTTGACTGAAATGTGCAGGAGCTCCACCGTGCATGAACCACATGTTGTGTCGTACTTGTAAAGTTACATGTTCTAGCAGCACAGATAGAGTATCCCGTATGAAATCATGATAACGTGCTCCATTGAGCGTAGGTGGAAGAACATGGGGCCCAATTAAGACATCACCAACAATGCCTGCCCAAACATTTACAGAAAATCTGTGTCGATGACGTGATTGCACAATTGCGTGCGGATTCTCGTCAGCCCACACATGTTGATTGTGAAAATTTACAATTTGATCACGTTGGAATGAAGTCCCATCTGTAAAGAGAACATTTGCACTGAAATGAGGATTGGCACATTATTGGATGAACCATTCACAGAAGTGTACCCGTGGAGGCCAATCAGCTGCTGATAGTGCCTGCACACACTGTACATGGTACGGAAACAACTGGTTCTCCCGTAGCACTCTCCATACAGTGGCGTGGTCGACGTTACCTTGTACAGCAGCAACTTCTCTGACGCTCTATTGCCCTGTGCTAATCCATACATCAAATGGGCATCTGCCAACTCCGCATTTGTAAACATTGCACTGACTCCAAAACCACGTTCGTGATGAACACTAACCTGTTGATGCTACGTACTGATGTGCTTGATGCTAGTACTGTAGAGAAATGAGTCGCATGTCAACACAAGCACCGAAGTCAACATTACCTTCCTTCAATTGGGCCAACTGGTGGTGAATCGAGGAAGTACAGTACATAGTGACGAAACTAAAATGAGCTCTAACATGGAAATTAAGCGTTTCCGGACACATGTCCACATAATATCTTTTCTTTATTTGTGTGTGAGGAATGTTTCCTGAAAGTTTGGCCGTACCTTTTTGTAACACCCTGTATATAGGTTTACTACTGTCATAAGTTTTTGCTCAGAAAACAAAGGTTTACAGTGTGCCTTATGTGATGAGCCTGTAATTACCCTAATAGCTTTCTTATGCAATAGAAAAATGTCACACACACAACTGGAGTTTCCCCATAAAATGATACCATAGGTTATTATGCTTTGGAAGAATGAGAGATAGGATATTCTAACATAATTTTTAGGTACAAAATCCATTGGTCGCCTTAACAGATAGATTACCATAGACAACTTACCACTAAGATACTTGACATGTTGACCGCAAGATAATTTGAGATCCAAATATACCCTAAAAACTTAACATAACTAGGATCATCAGATGGTAGCTTGTCTTTTAGACTAAATACTATCTGCTGAGTTCTATTTTCACTAAGCAAAAATACATTTTCTGTAAACCAGTATGCTGCTTGAACAATTGTCCTTGTAACACAAGTTTTAAGGCTCTTGAGGTCATTACTGCTGTTCAGAAAAGTTGTATCATCTGCATACAGTACAGTTTTTGATTTAATACATGACAGCATGTCATTAATCATTATTAGGAACAGGAAAGGGCCCAGTACAGATCCCTGTGGGACAACTACCCTAACTAGTTCTACACTGAACAGCTCTTTGCCCACAGAGACAGCTTGCTTACGGTTCTGTAAAAATGATCTTAACAGTTTAAGACTATTACCTCTAACACCATAGAAGTCCAATTTTTCAAGTAGTAGTGTATGTTCTACACAGTCAAAGGCTTTGCTTAGGTCACAAAAAGTGACTTGAGCAAAGTCTTTATCGTCAAATACTTGATGGATGTATTTTACAACAGCATCTATCACATAAATTGTTGACACGTTTTTCCCAAAACTATATTGAGATCCACTAATAATTCCTATATTATGAAAGTAATCAGATAATTTTTTGTAAACTGTGCATTCCAGAACTTTAGAAAAAGATGGACTATGGAAATTGGCCAGTAACTTGAGACAGAGTCTTTATCCCCTTTTTTTATAAACTCGAACTACCCTAAACAGTTTAAGCTCATCAGGAAAATATCCTTCAGCTAGACATTAATTTATACAATGTATTAAGGAGTACACTATACTGCTTATGACCTTCTTCAGTATATTACAGGATAAATCATATATGTCTGCACTGTCTGATGATTTTAACTGTTTCACTATTCTTAATACAAAATCTGGTGAGACCTCAGAGAAACTGAAGATACTTGTATTGTTGACAGTAACTGTGATGAGCTGATTTCGGGCTTAGCAATACTACTTCCCACCTCTTCATTTGATTTAACAATATCATCATTGAATTTTTGGAGAGAGATATTAATTGTAACATTTCCTTCATCTTTAGCAACACTGTTTATTAGCTTCCAAGCAGCTTTGCACTTGTTGAGGGATTTCTCAGTACTTCTGAGATTTTGCGCTTTTTTGGCTTCTATGATCGCTTTTTTATATTCATTCCTACATTTAACATAAGCTAGTTTAGCTTGATTAGTCTTCAATCTACAATAAACATTGTGTAACAACATAACTTGGTTTTTCAGAGTGGCCATGTTCTGTATACCATGTATTTTGTCTATTTGGAACTTTAGTTTTCAGGACTCGATCAATTAGGCCTACTTTGAATTTCTTTGTTGGAATGCAGTTATTAAAGTGTGCCAAAAATACTTTAAAAATCCTATCAAATAGTACATTTGTTGGCAAATCGTTACTTACAGTATAGGGTGTGTCTCCATAACACTGGCCAAGCCAGTCTCTGTCAGCAAGGGAAATACAAAATCTATGAATTTTTTCATCTGGGACAGGTCTGGTGACCAAAATTTTTGGGACAGGCTTAGTTATACTAGTCTTATCAGGAGGGAACCTACTTGTATAATTTAAGGTTACAGAACTATGATCAGAAAATGCAAACTCTGACATCACATGATTCGTCTGTTGTTTTAAAATTCCACAGAAACTCTTATATACAATATTTTAGTTTAGCTTATTGTTATAAATAGCATTTTAATACATAGATATTTCATTCTACTGCTTACAGCACACTACATTGATCACATAACCTGCACCACACAAGGAACACATGACATATGGTCAGAGGAACTGTCGTTTGTCAGCTCCATCTACTGTGACAACGACACATTTCCAGACAAATGTTCATAGAACCTTTTACCTCCATTTCCAGTAGGGAATTCGTCCATGGAGTTTGTCGGTTAAATAATGTTCACCCTCTTTCAGAAGTAGTTTTACGAACTCTGAGGATAGTTTTCATACACCAAAACAAAAAATCTGAATAAACATGAACTGTAAAATACACACCATAAGAGACATGAGCACAGTTGTGAAGATGAACAAGTACTCAGAGCTCTTGAGATAAAAGTTTTGGAGTCTATGTTTCTGGAAATTTTTTTGTTGTGTTGTTGGTTAAGGAATCTTTCTACAAAGTCTGTCAAAGTACTTTTGAAACACCCTATTTAAATATATATATGAACTTGGAAACCAACTGCAATACTGACATACTCTTCTATCATGATTCAAAGTTCTATCCACAGAGGAAAAACAATACTGTGATGTGCATATTCAGAAACTATGTAAACTGTATTTTAAACAGAAATGATGAAAACATCACATTTCAAGCTCACAACAAAGAAGTATATTGGCAAGTGAATTAGTTACCAAATTTCAAAAATAATTTCACAAACCTCTTCATGATTACACCTGAAAAGTGTAGAATCGGATGAAATATGTTACAATGCAGAAAAGATACACGTTTCTCTCAAAGACAAGATTCTAGTCTTTTAACATACATTCAGAGGTGTTATAAAATTGAAAATGAAAAGCTTGAAAACAATAAAAGTGCTTTACATTAATATTCTTACTTTATAGTATAAGTATTAACTATTAACGCTAGGAATTATGAGTTAATTGATAAGGCAAGATCAGTGTATGAAGTGCACCTGAAGCCCCAAGACTTATGTTCTGGAATTTGATTGCGGAAAAAGCTGTCTAGTCTGGAATTTGAGTTGTGTTGGGTATTACCAGAATAGAAATCACAGGAACTACAACTTGAATTTTTATCACTGTTCTTAGTGAGATTAAATTTTGCTCTACTGTTTGTCGCGTTATGAATGTAATGCACGGATTTTGTAATATTTATTAAGGTTCTATGTGTTGTATACATAATGTGTGGGAAACAAGAGTCGTAGATCTTCAAGGATTGTAATGTCAAAGAATTTCTTCAATAAGGTTATTTTAATTAGCAAAAAAAGAGCAGTGAAGTGCAGGCTCAGTTACCAAAAGGTCATGGGATCTAATCTTGTTTGTTTTAACCCAGCAATCACCTCTCAATGATGTGGAGATTCACCAGAAACGAAACGTGTTTCAGATCCTAAATTAAACTATAGGTCAGAAAGCTGAGTAATCGTCAGTTCGTTTCGTTTGCTGAGCGTCTTTTTTTTTCTTTCTTTTATGGCGGACAAGGCAATTACACCGACGCCACCACAGACGCCAACGCCAGCGTCTCACCAACCTCTGACGCGCAGACGCGGACCGCGGAGAGAACGCCTCGCGATGAAGGGGTTTTAAAACAGCCGTCCGCCCTTATGAGCTCAGTTCGTCAGCGCACCTGACGATGGCGACATGTCTGATCGCCGAAATATTGTGCCCGTTGGACACTATGGACCGGCAGTACGCCCGTGGACTGTTCGACCATATACATCGATTCACAAGGAATGTTCATGTGTTGGCTATCTCAGGGATTACTGTAGGGTTTGTGTTACTCACGCTGGACTGGCGCGACTACGCCACTGACAAATGAAATGCTATGGAGGCGTTGACCCTGTGATCCATGACATCACATTGCTAGCAGGCTGCAGTAGAGTAGTCCACTCGTGCTTTTAGGTGTTGCAGTTTGCCAGGAAGTTGCACTTTCTGCTTAAATCGTTTAATTTATATGAAAGTTGTGATACTCAGTAACCGGACATTGTTGTCTGAATTCAAATTACAACTCTATACAGTGGCCTGTAAGAAATACTCGTTCACCATAAATACTTAGTGCCACCTGTGTGAAGCTGGGGCAGGTTGCTAGTACATAGTAACTAGTTGTCAAATTATTAAGCATTTCGAAATGGTCTCTGTAGGTCACTGCTGCCATTTTGAAAATTCATGAAAATTTTGACACTTGTAGCTCGACACATGTTAAGCTACAAGTATGTTATTGATTTGTTATTGAGACACTGAACTAGTGGGAAGCAGTGTTGCCAGCCTTTAGCTAGCCACTTTTGATGAGGGCTGGCTGCATTTAGTTACAAGACAAGCAACACAGTTAGAATGTGGTGCTTGAAAGAGAACTACAATTGTAATTGCAACTGTCACCTATCACTCAACTCGCTGAAACATCCAAGAATAGGTCGCACCAGTGTCCTACTTGCAGTCCAGATGAGCCACTCTTTCCTAAAATTCTCCCAATGAACCAAAGTCGGCCGTTTGCTTTCCTACCATAGTTCTCACATGTTCGTTCCACCTCATATTGCTTTACAACGTTACACCCAGACATTTAAAACACTCGAGTGTGTCAAGAAAGAAACTAGTTATACTGTGACTTCATGACAGATTAAAACTGTGTGCCAGACCGGGCTCGAACTCAGGACCTTTGCCTTTTGCAGGTTAGTGCTCCACCAACTGAGCTAGCCAAGCACGCCTCACGATCCATCCTCACAGCTTCCCTTTCTCCTACCTTCCAAATTTCACAGAAGCTCTTCTGCGAACCTTGCAGATCTAGCACTGCTGGAAGAAAGGATAATGCAGAGACATGGCTTAGCCACAGCCTAGGGGACGTTTCCAGAATGAGATTTTCACTCTGCAGCAGAGTGTGCGCTGATATGAAACTTCCTGACAGATTAAAACTGTGTGCCTCACGGAGACTCGAACTCGGACCTTTGCCTTTATTGGGCAAGTGTTCTACCAACGGGGCTACCCAAGCACGACTCACGACCAGTCCTCACAGCGAAAGGCAAATGTCCCGAGTTCGTGTCTCGGTCCGGCACACAGTTTTAATCTGTCAGGAAGTTTCATATCAGCGCACACTCCGCTGCAGAGAGAAAATCTCATTCTAGCTATACTGTATCGGAACATTACAGGTTTGATCTTCCTATTCATCTGCAGCAATGTATATTTTTCCACATTTTAGCTGCCATTCGTCACACCAACTAGAAATTTTGTCTAAGTCGTCCTTCATCTTCCTACAATCACTCAATTTTGACACTTTACCATACACCACGGCGTCATAAGCAAAAATCCGCAGACTACTGCCCACCCTATCCGCCAAATAATTTATGTATGTAGACAACAACAGCTGCCCTGTCACTTTTCCTGGAGCAGTTCTGCCAATACCCTTGTCTCCAGAATGAGATTTTTCACTCTGCAGTGGTGTGTGCGCTGATATGAAACTTCCTGGCAGATTAAAACTGTGTGCCGGACTGAGGCTCGATCTCAGGACCTTTGCCTTTCGCGGGCAAGTGCTCTACCCTTGTCTCTCATGAACACTCGCCATCGAGGACAACATACTGGGTTCTACTGTTAAGAAATTTTCGAAACACATATCTGTGAACTTATTCCATACGCTCATACCTTCGTTAACAGATTGAAATGGAGCACCAAGTCAAATGCTCTCCAGAAATCTAGAAATATGGAGTCTACCTATTGCTCTTCATCCATAGATCTCAGTATATCATGTGAGAAAAGGACAAGATGAGTTTCACACGAGTGATGCTTTCTAAAAACCAATCTGATTCGTGGACATAAGCTTCTCAGTCTGAAGAAAATTTATTATATTCGAACTGAGAATATCTTCAAGGATTCTGCAGCAAACGGAAGTTAGGGATATTGGTCTGTAATTTTGTGGGTCCGTTCTTTTACCCTTCTTATATACTGGAGTTACCTGCGCTTTTTTCCAGTCGCTTGGGACTTAGTGCTGAGCGAGAGATTCACGATAAATGCAAGCTAGGTAAATTGCCAATGCCGTAGAGTACTGTTCCTAAAATCGAACTGGGATTCCATCTGGTCCTAGTGATTTATTTGCTTTCAAATCTCTCAGTTGTTTCTCTACGCCAGATATGCTTATTACTATATCGTCCATACAGGAATCTGTCCCATGGTGAAATGACGGTATGTTTGTACGATTTTCCTGTGTGAAAGATCTCTTGAACCAGAAAATTAAAACTTCGGCTTTCGTTTTGCTATCTCCACCTGCCACACTAGGCTGGTCAACAAGTGACTGGATGGAAACCTTAGACCCACTTTGCAATTTTACATACGACCAGAATTTTCTAGCGTCCCCTACCAGTCTTTGGCTAAGCCGTGACGGTGGTAATTGTTGTGTGCTTCAGGCATGGATCTTTTCACAGATGCACGAATCTTTACTAACTTTCGCTTGTCATCATTTATGAGTTCCCTTTTGAACTGACAGTGCAACAGCCTCTGCTTCCTCAGCATCCGACGAACCTCATTATTAAACCACGGTGGGTCTTTTCCATCCTTTATCCATTTACTAGGCACATAACTGTCCAGACCACGATTTACAAGCTGCTTAAGTTTTGCCCACAATTCCTCTACACTAATCTTACTGGAACTAAATGATGCCAATTCACTGTCTGAATGAGATGTTAATAACTGCTTATCTGCTCTATTTGCAGCCAAGACTGTTACAGAGTCAACGAAGTCTTTGGCTGAGACCCTCCTCTCAGCTCCAAACCAAAGAACCCCGATCAATTCTGGAAACGATGGTGCACACTTCGAGCTCTGCTTGCTTCCTGCGTGTGAAGTGGCAGAATCCGCATCTCAGATGAGGCCCCCGGCAGACATACCAAGTGTACATCGCTGGTTATCTATATTTACGTGGATCTTACAGTGATTTATAGTTTACTATGCTCAATCTCTCTTTTTCCTTCTCTTAACATACACACACACACACACACACACACACACACACACACACACACACACACACACACAGTAAGGATACCATGATCGATATCCTCACCAGTGAGTGACCTAGCAGAGCCAAGAGACAAGAATACACGAAATTAAGATAGAAGGTGATTAACAGTGCTTTGAGAAGGGCACTTATTTGAAACAGGAATATCGGATAGTCCATGCCGTTTTCAGAGGGAATGATTTTTGGAATTTGTCAACTTCATCGAAGTCAATGTGTACAGTACAGTTATGTGTGTTTCTATTATTGGAAGTTAAAAAACTGAGTTAAAGGGCGTCATACTTTATTTCAGAAGAGCCTTACCATCTTTCATGATTAATTTGGCAAGCACAATTAGGCTGCAGTTTTATTTTCTATACAAAAGTGTCTTTCGTAAGTCTCTCTCTCAAACGTCCGATTGTCAACCCTTAGGAACATAGTCTGTGTACTAAAAATTACGGTTGATGATAGCTTACTTCATCTACATCTACATACATACTCCGCAATCCACCATACGGTGCGTGGCGAAGGGTACCCCGTACCACAACTAGCATCTTCTCTCCCTGTTCCACTCCCAAACCTTTGTGGTCTTTCCGCGAAATGTAAGTTGGCGGCAGAAAATTGTACTGCAGTTAGCCTCAAATGCTGGTTCTCTAAATTTCCTCAGTAGCGATTCACGAAAATAACGCCTCCTTTCCTCCAGAGACTCCCACCCGAGTTCCTGAAGCATTTCCGTAACACTCGGGTGATGATCAAACCTACCAGTAACAAATCTAGCAGCCCGCCTCTGAATTTCTTCTATGTCCTCCCTTAATCCGACCTGATAGGGATCCCAAACGCTCGAGCAGTACTCAAGAATAGGTCGTATTAGTGTTTTATAAGCGGTCTCCTTTACAGATGAACCACATCTTCCCAAAATTCTACCAATGAACCGAAAACGACTATCCGCCTTCCCCAAAACTGCCATTACATTCTTGTCCCACCTCATATCGCTCTGCAATGTTACGCCCAAATATTTAATCGACGTGACTGTGTCAAGCGCTACACTACTAATGGAGTATTCAAACATTAGAGGATTCTTTTTCCTATTCATCTGCATTAATTTACATTTATCTATATTTAGAGTTAGCTGCCATTCTTTACACCAATCACAAATCCTGTCCAAGTCATCTTGTATCCTCCTAAAGTCACTCAACGACGACACCTTCCCGTACACCACAGCATCATCAGCAAACAGCGGCACATTGCTATCCACCCTATACAAAAGATCATTTATGTAGATAAAAAAAACAACAGCAGTCGTAACACAATTCCCTAGGGGACTCCAGATGATACCCTCACCTTGGTGAACACTCACCATCGAGGACAATGTACTGGGTTCTATTACTTAAGAAGTCTTCGAGCCACTCACATACTTGGGAACCAATCCCATATGCTCGTACCTTAGTTAGGAGCCTGCAGTGGGGCACCGAGTCAAACGCTTTCCGGAAGTCAAGCAATATGGCATCCATCTGATACCCTTCATCCATGGTTCACAAGATATCATGTGAAAAAAGGGCGAGTTCCGTTTCGCAGGAGCGGTGCTTTCTAAAGCCGTGCTGATGCATGGACAGCAACTTCTCTGTCTCAAGGAAATTCGTTATATTCGAACTGAGAATATGTTCGAGAATCCTGCAACAAACTGATGTTAAGGATATTGGTCTGTAATTTTGAGGACCCGTCCTTCTACCCTTTTTATATACAGGCGTCAGCTGCGCTTTTTTCCAGTCGCTCGGGACTTTACGTTGGGCAAGAATCCCACCAGGATCTGGCGATTTACTTATTTTCAACCCATTCAGCTGCTTCACAACCCCAGGGATGTCTATCACTATGTCCTCCATACGGGAATCTGTACGAGACTCAAACGGCGGTATGTTTGTACGATCCTCCTGCGTGAAAGAATTCTCAAATGCTAAATTTAAAATTTCAGCTTTCGTTTTGCTGTCTTCCGTTGCCAGGCCAGACTGATCAGTGAGTGACAGGATGGAAGCCTTCGACCCGCTTATCGATTTTACGTAAGACCAGAATTTCCTTGGGTTTTCAGCAAGATCTTTTGCTAAGGTATGACGGTGGCAGTGGTTGAATGCTTCGCTCATCGCTCTTTTTACAGCACCACGAATCTCTACTAACTTTTACCTGTCCCCATTCTCCCGATCTTTCTTGCACCGCGAGTGCAACTGCCTTTGCTTCCTGAGCATTCTCCGAATTGCGCTGTTAGACCACGCTGGGTCTTTTCCGTCCGTAACCCACTTTTTCGGCACATACTTGTCCAATGTGTGGTTTACAATGTGTTTAAAATTTGCCCACAATTCTTCCACGTCCATCGTACCGGAAGTAAATGAAGTCGATTCATTTACTAAGTGGGATGCTAACAACTGCTTATCTGCTCTTTCTAGTAAGAATACTCTCCTAGCCTTCTTGACCGACTTTTTATCTTTCATAACCATAGTCGTAATGACAACATCATGATCACTAATCCCTGTCTCAACACTGACACCGTCGATGAGGTCTGGTCTGTTCGTGGCTACCAGATCTAAAATATTTCCATTACACGTTGGCTGTCGATTTAGCTGCTCAAGACAGTTTTCGGATAATGTGTTCAAAAGTAATTCACACGGCGGCTTGTCTGTACCACCTGTAATGAATCTATAGACATCCCAGTCTGTACTAGGTAGGTTTAAGTCACCTCCGACTAATATAGCATGATCCGGATACTTCTGCGATACAGAATATAGAGTACCTTTGAATGATTCTAGAACTGTCGCGGTGGAACCTGGTGGCCGGTAATAACACCTCACAATTAACTTTATTTCCCCTAGACCTGTTAAACGTGTCCTGATAACTTCACAATCACACTCTACTTCGACCTCAGTAGACTCAAGATTTTTGTCAACTACAATGAAGACACCACCTCCTACGGTGTCTAATCTGTCTTTCCGATACACATTCCAACCCTCACTAAATATTTCAGAACTTCCTATCTCAGGGTTCAGCCAGGTCTCAGTCCCGAGGATAATTTGCGCGCCACATGCTTCCTGGAGGGCAGTAAATTCAGGAACTTTATTCCGAACACTCTGAAAATTTACTGATAATATCTTGATAGCTGAAGTGTCTTTACACTGAGTGCGTCCTGATTTCCCTGCCTGCACGTCAACTGGTGAGTCTTCATCAGGACACATCGCACTACTGCCTACCCTAAAAAAAACCCATGTGCACGCCACAAGTACTTCCAACATATTGTGCCATGTTACAATCTCCGGGTTTGATAATTGCGAAAAGGTACTATACAGAACCATACATGACAAGACAAGGGAATGTACTGCATGTGCGAAGTGGTTGCTGCCATGTGCAGAAGTGTCATAGATGTAAAACAGCGAATACCACCACTAAGTAGAATAGAAGATGGATTACAATGCTATGAGACATTGCCATCGTGACACATCAATGACGACATCCCAGTGAGCTATATTCTCAAGGAGAAAAACGTGCTCGCATAGCAAAAATCTTTACTGGTCTAGAAGGTTACATGTGGCGTTGCTACTGTACGTATTGTTGAGCAGAAGTAGACTGTATTTTGTGTGTATATTGTGAATAAACAAATGTACTATGTCAAGAAGTGAGAATCAGCCTATTAAATCAAAGTAGTAGAGGTCTACATCTACATACAAACTCCATGACTGGCCGTACAGTATGTGGTGCAGGATACCACATACCACTGCCAGTCACACCTTTCATGTTTCATTCGCAAATAGAGCAAGGAAAAAACGACTGTCTGTGAGCCTCTGTATCATCTCTCATTTCTGTCATCTTACCTTTGCTGTCATTAGGCAAAATGTGCATTGGTGGCTGTAGAAACATTCTGCAGTCTGCTTCAAACGGCGGTTCTCTAATTCTCCGCAATACTATCTAGCTAAAGAAGCGTCGTCTGCCCTCCGGAGATTACCATTTGAGTTCACAAAGCATCTCCATAAAACTTGCCCACTGATCGAACCTACCAATATCAAATGTAGCAGCACACCTCTGAATTGCTTTGATGTCTTTCTTTAATCTGACCTGGTGGGGATCGCAAAATTCGAGAAGTATTCAAGAATGGGTCGCACTTACGTGTCATCTACTTCATAGATGAGCAATACTTTCCCAAAATTCTCCCACTAAAACCAAGTCGAGTATCCGCCTTCGCTACTACCAATCTGATGTGTTCATTTCAGTTCATACCACTTTTCATTACACCTAGATACTGCAATGCTACCTTGGTTTTCTGCTGATTAGTTTCTCTCTAACCAGCAGACGATATAAGCAACCAATAGCGACTTTGTTTTATGTTGCTTGCATCTTAGAAATTTGGGCTATGCATGGCTTTGTTTAAAAAAGAATAGCTTAATGTAGCTGAAGGGTCGAACCGCACACATCTGCTTTCAAACAGCCAACTTGCTGCAAATAACAACTTGAAGCTGTGATCCTGCATTCAAACTGTCTATGCAACAGCTAGAACTGTGATTTGATAGAACACACAGAAATATGAAATAAAAGATAAATGAATAACTTAATAAATAGGGTTTTCTTCTGACATCTGTATTTGATGTATCTGACAAAGAATTGTGTCGAATAGTGTTTATTCAAAAAAGAATATCTCAGATAAAGAGAAAATGGACCTACAAGAAACAGATAAAATACTGACAGAAATAATCTTCTAAAATGCTGTAAATATACATTGAGAATGTTGTGAGAATAGTAGCAGAATCCACAAACTAAATAGTCATCGAAGACTCACGAAAACTAAGATCATTTCATGATCACAATACATGAAATATTCACCAGCTGGAAACAGTTCAGAGCTCAACATTATGTTTTGCAAATTAACATACTCATGATAACGAGTTAAAGTTCATATTCTGCCTATCCTCAATTGTGTAATGCATTTGGAAAAAGCATCGAGTTTTGTAATAGCCATTCACCACAAAGACTTTGTCATTGGCACGACCGAAAGACGCACTATATCACTGGCAGGTCTGCCTTCTTCACAAACCATCACAAAGTTATCCAGAATCGCTCCCCTGAACGTTCACTCGAAAAGTCTGAGCCTCCACTTGACTCCTGTAGTGTTCTGCTGCTGTTTGCTTTTCTATTGGCTGAAGGCCGTCACCATCAAAACTGCAGACATCATTCTACTCAACTTGACCACTTCCAGGACTAAGCCTTCAGTCACATTCAGATCATTTAGAATAAACTACAAATAAATGTTTCTTCATAAACAAATAACCAATTATTGTTGCGCAAATGCACACACTTTAAATGCCAACAGACTGTTGCCAAATATTGTTTAAGCAATTATTAATGTCTGTTTGAGAAAAATGTCTTTTGGCACTCTTTACAATCATGGTGTCAGCTAAAACATGTGATTGATCACTTCTTACATTATTATGATTTGGTCTTAGGAATTGTAAGCAATAGTTAACTAAATATTTGGCAAAAATAGTAATATATTCATTAATTAAATACACAAATATGACAAAATATGGGGCATTCATGGTGCATTCATATTCCGTTTTACTGTGGAGAATACGATCTTCTGATAAACATGTGCATAATTAAAAAGATATAAAAGACGCCATAAGACAATAAATAACATAGATGCATATGAGTAGCTTTCAGGGATGATAGCTATAGTGCAATGCCATATCTGGGATATTGTTTGTTGATATTGCATGAAGCATTCGAAGGTTGTTTATTCAGGTTCATTGTGAATATGTTTAGGCACTGTAAACTATGAACTTCTCTAGTTTTAAAGATACTGAAAATATTGTTGTGTCAGTGGATGTGCCTCGTTTCTCTGAGATCGCAAATGTATTCAGATTTACTTTAATACTTCATTGCGAATTATTGACCAATTTAAAAGATCCATCTTTCAGATTGTCTGACACTCTGCCATTTCTGCCAGCACTGTCTCTTGTGTGAAGTGACTGACCGCCATCAAAACTGTCCATGCTGGGAATTAATCCCTCTGTGTATCTCTCTCCTTCTCTATACGCAGGGCTGTCCCAGAAATGGTTGCCTTGGCTGCCGTGGCCAGGCTGCGCCCTCAGCCCACTCCACTACCTAGTCCTCAGCTGCACATGCAAATTCACCTCCCCTCATACAAACTCTAGGCAGCCAAATCACTCACCTTCACACGAGTAACGTAACAATGTTTAATCAGTGTCACTATGTTAAGCAGCACACTACTAATTCTGTATTCGATTGTTTTGCTACTCTTCCACATCAAATTAGATTTTGTTAGTTTTAGAGATAGCTGTGAGTTATCACCCCAACCACAAATTTTGTCAAAGTCATCTTACATCCTCCTGCAATCACTCAACGATAACACCTTCCTACACTCTACAAGATCATCAGCAAACAGTTGTAAATTGGTGCTAACACTATCCAACACATCATTTACGTATATAGAGAACAATAACACTTCCCTTGGGGTACTGCTGATGATACCTTTCTCTCTGATGAATACGCACTCACGCTGAGGATAACATGCAGGGCTCTATTGTTTAAAATGTCCTTGACTACTCCCGTTTCTGGGAACCCAATCCGTTTGCTTTAACCTTCATCAAAAGTCTACAGTGGGGCACTGTGTCAAATGCTTTCTGAAAATCTATGGATATGGAATCGAGCAGTTGCCCTTCATCCACTGTTTCCAGGCTATTGAGTGAGAAAAGGGAAAGCTGAGGTTTTATAGAGCAGTGCTGTCTAACTCCATGTTGATTTGCAGACAGAAGCTTTTATATCTCAAGGAAATTTATCACATCCAAACTCAGGATGTCTTCAAGAATTCTGTAGCAAATCGATATTAAGGATATTGCTCTGTAATTATGTGGAACCGTTCTCTTACTTTCAATATATTTGGGAGTCACTTGCATTGTT
The DNA here is from genome assembly GCF_023864345.2 of Schistocerca serialis cubense. Lineage (NCBI taxonomy): Eukaryota > Metazoa > Arthropoda > Insecta > Orthoptera > Acrididae > Schistocerca > Schistocerca serialis. Next base: position 119,946,610 of record NC_064640.1, read on the forward strand.
TCCAGTCGCTTGAGACTTGGCACTTGGGGGAGAAGTTTGTGATGAATGCAATCTAAGTAACGGGTCAATGCCACAGAATACTTTCTTTCATGGGAGAAAATATCGAGATGTGTTCTAAAAGGAGTTTTAAGTTATATAAGTTCAGAACCGAAAGATTTGGGGCCAAGAGAAAGGTAGATGCAGATTCAGGAGTTGTGGAAATGCAAAGAACAAGTCCAACATATTCTTAGTAAATGGATGGAGACACGCACTTGCTCTTAACAAGACTAATGAGATAGAGGGAGGAAAACGCAGCTGAAATAGAGAAAAAGATGGAAGAAATCACTAAGTGTCTGATAGGTTGTATAAACTCGAGCCGAAGAACGATAAGGAAAATGATGTAAATGAAGGAGAGAGAGAGAGAGAGAGAGAGTGAGTGAGTGTGTGAGAGAGAGAGACTGAGACAGACAGAGAGAGAAGAAAACGCTAGGGATCTTCATGGAAGTATAGAGGTAAAAACCAGAGCAACCAAAGGTAGTGAGAACAGTGTGGTGGAGATCATCAAATTCAAAATGGATTTAACAACATAAGTAAATATGATTGCTTACACGATGAACACTACCAACGATAACTTAGATCTCTGTGTAGAGAGACCTCTACAGAAAGTAACCATGGAACAGGAAAGTCGCAGGTGTAATAGAGATAAAGAGTATCTGAACTGCCAAAATCACAAATACGGAAGTAGACAGCCAATGTACCAGCTGCATGGCAATGACAGGTAGCATGAAGCATGGAAGACAGGTGGCGAGAAGACAAAGATGACACACAAGGGGAAATTTCAAAGGTTGTGGTCAGGGTGCTAACAGGCTCAGTAACACATTTGGAGTAAGCTTTTGGCCCCAAGATCAGGAGAGATAGCCACAGGCAAATGATGTAAGGTATATAGTGAACTGTGGGCAACGATGTGGAAGTCTGAGATATGGTAAGAGAGAATACATCATGATGAGAGAAGAAGAAGAAGAAGTACATCGAACCAAAGTAGAAACGTTAGTAGGTGAGTGCACACCATCAGAATATGCCAAAAGACAGAAGAGTATCCAATAATTCTGTGTCAACAGAAGGACAGAAAATCAATCAAAAAACCTTATAAACTAAAACATGGACATCAGAAGGCGGCATGGAAATGTTCAGTACTCACAAAGAGGAAGACAAAGGAAAATGACTACACCAACGTACTTGCAGCAAGGGATGAGTAAAGACTGCACAGATAGTTGTAAAGGCCAATTCACAATGGCCATCACATAAAGTCATATCCTATCAAAACATTCTGCAAAGCATTTCAAATGGCGGCAGCCACCCCATTACATCATGGCACCATCAAGCTTTCTCGGGAAGAAGGTTTTGATGACTAATGTCATCCATCCATTGTTGATCACATGATTCCCAAGCTCATTTCCTCCCAATACACAGCCATGGTCACATCTCCATATTTCGTTTCGTCATAGTTTTCATGGTTTATATCAGTTGTTTGTTGTTCATTATTTTTTATCTTTGTTATAAACTGTTTCGTTTGAATATATCTTTTGTTCAAATTTATGATTTTATAATAAATGACGAAATATTAATTCAAGCAAGGCACAGAAGTCTGAAATGTTCTACATGAGCGTACTAAGTTACTTTATAAAGCTGATTTTTATACGTAACATACATGTACCCTATTAATTGTTTTACACTGAAATGGACTGCAGTATGGCTGCAACTTGAAGTGAAAAAAAGTCCTGTGAGTAGAATCAGACTGATTAGTAAATGGAATTTATTTGTATGTTGTCATGCATTTGTAATGTTTCATAAAGAAATTGACTCTACCTTCAGACACTGCAACAGTGGCAAAATGCTTTCTTTGTGAAGTATACATCAAGTAACACGCTAAAGTTGTTTGCTAAAGTATGTGTTTGTGGCAGGGTTGTTTATTTGTTAAGTAGTTCCCTCAATTGTGTGTGAAACAATTTTGTAAGCATCAGTGGTCAATACTTATGTGGCTTCACTAGCTAACCTGAGGAAAAATAAGCCACTTGAACTATTAAAAGCCAAATAGAAGATGTAAATGAAATCTACACTCCTGGAAATGGAAAAAAGAACACATTGACACCGGTGTGTCAGACCCACCATACTTGCTCCGGACACTGCGAGAGGGCTGTACAAGCAATGATCACACGCACGGCACAGCAGACACACCAGGAACCGCGATGTTGGCCGTGGAATGGCGCTAGCTGCGCAGCATTTGTGCACCGCCGCCGTCAGTGTCAGCCAGTTTGCCGTGGCATGCGGAGCTCCATCGCAGTCTTTAACACTGGTAGCATGCCGCGACAGCGTGGACGTGAACCGTATGTGCAGTTGACGGACTTTGAGCGAGGGCATATAGTGGGCATGCGGGAGGCCGGGTGGACGTACCGCCGAATTGCTCAACACGTGGGGCGTGAGGTCTCCACAGTACATCGATGTTGTCGCCAGTGGTCGGCGGAAGGTGCACGTGCCCGTCGACGTGGGACCGGACCGCAGCGACGCACGGATGCACGTCAAGACCGTAGGATCCTACGCAGTGCCGTAGGGGACCGCACCGCCACTTCCCAGCAAATTAGGGACACTGTTGCTTCTGGGGTATCGGCGAGGACCATTCGCAACCGTCTCCATGAAGCTGGGCTACGGTCCCGCACACCGTTAGGCCGTCTTCCGCTCACGCCCCAACATCGTGCAGCCCGCCTCCAGTGGTGTCGCGACAGGCGTGAATGGAGGGACGAATGGAGACGTGTCGTCTTCAGCGATGAGAGTCGCTTCTGCCTTGGTGCCAATGATGGTCGTATGCGTGTTTGGCGCCGTGCAGGTGAGCGCCACAATCAGGACTGCATACGACCGAGGCACACAGGGCCAACACCCGGCATCATGGTGTGGGGAGCGATCTCCTACACTGGCCGTACACCACTTGTGATCGTCGAGGGGACACTGAATAGTGCATGGTACATCCAAACCGTCATTGAACCCATCGTTCTACCATTCCTAGACCGGCAAGGGAACTTGTTGTTCCAACAGGACAATGCACGTCCGCATGTATCCCGTGCCACCCAACGTGCTCTAGAAGGTGTACGTCAACTACCCTGGCCAGCAAGATCTCCGGATCTGTCCCCCATTGAGCATGTTTGGGACTGGATGAAGCGTCGTCTCACGCGGTCTGCACGTCCAGCACGAACGCTGGTCCAACTGAGGCGCCAGGTGGAAATGGCATGGCAAGCAATTCCACAGGACTACATCCAGCATCTCTACGATCGTCTCCATGGGAGAATAGCAGCCTGCATTGCTGCGAAAGGTGGATATACACTGTACTAGTGCCGACATTGTGCATGCTCTGTTGCCTGTGTCTATGTGCCTGTGGTTCTGTCAGTGTGATCATGTGATGTATCTGACCCCAGGAATGTGTCAATAAAGTTTCCCCTTCCTGGGACAATGAATTCACGGTGTTCTTATTTCAATTTCCAGGAGTGTATAAATTTTGATGGGAAAAAAATTAAGGGAGATGTGACTATTGCGCAAAAATTTGCACTGGACTGGCAATTAGTTTAATCTTAAACAAACCAGTTTATCAGAAAATGTGATAGCACCTGGTAACACTGTGTTCCTTTTAGTAATTCTGGATGGAATTTGACACAACAAATGAAAAAAAACCTGGTGAATTGCCTTAATAAATACTTACAAAATGCAGGTCCCTCTTCCTCAAGCTCCTTGGATAGGCAGTGAAATTTCCTTTCTGTGCCACGTGATCACATTTTTCGAACCCACACTGTTTCTTTCCGTTGTTTTGCACTTCTGTCTTCCTTCTCTAAATACAAGCTATCCCTGCAAGCAACAAACCATTTGAGTCCAATAAATCTCCTTTTCGTACAAATGTGGACTCTGGCATCCACATTTATAAGCTACTGCACTGTGTATGTGCACTTTGCGCGTGACAACGTTTGAAAATCATCTTGCGAAGATCGCAGTTTCTGCGAAAAAATTGTTGAGGACAGCCATGCAAATTGAGATGACGTGACCTGAATGACTTGACGTACCGTGACATGATGGACACTTGAATACACCTTCACTTGACAGTGCCATGGCGTGACGGTCCCATGACGTAACGGTGCCATGATGGCCAGCGTGAACTGGCCGTAAAGGGCTCATACGATAGTGGAAACGTGGTGCTCTGGTCTTTAAGGTACTTCTTTTTCTTTTTTCTTTATTTTTTTTATACCGGAGACAATCGTCAGGTACGAACTGTACAGTACTACATATCAGGTTAGGCAGTAGCAGCAACGTCCAGGTGAAGCCAGTTCTCCAGAATGTTTGCTTTTGTGACAGGAAGAATTGTAGGCAGTGATTAGACTGAGTCGTTTTGGGCTAGTGTAGCACTAGTGTAGGTCGGAAAAACATTATAGAGTGGTCAAACTGCGGGGAGGAGCCAGTGAAGTAGGTTATTTTGTTTGAACTGTGTGAGTGGAAGTAGATTAATATAGTGCTCTACAAACAGGTGCCAAAGTAAGCAATAGCCGCAGTTGTGGTATTCTGATTGTTTCATGCTGGTGCCACGTGATCAGCAGAGGTGAAGGACTGATAGTGCTTGTGCAGACACATGCGAAGTGTAGCCAGAGCAGCAGAGACAGCGAGATATCCCACTTTGAGAACGAGTGACTGTGCCATGGTATGGGGCTGGCATTCTGTTGAAATCAGTCAGGTAACTTCCCTTGCTCGCTACTTTTGAGATGCCATATTGGACTCATCATATTTCATTGTTTCAATTTCGTTGTTTCTACCATTTCAAGGCAATGGCACATCTAAGATTTATCACTAACACGTCACTCTAGACGCTGTTTTTTGTAATTAAATATCAGTTAATGACACAGCAGTTGTAAAAGTCTTAAGGAGAGTGTAAGATGAACGATAGTAATTCTCAAAATATTTTGCAATCTCTGTGGTAATGTTTGAAAGACATGTAGTTACAGAATAAAAGAAAGTAAGTTTGTATCCTGGTAGACGTTAATACTTTCTTCCCAACTTGCTTTTGTAATTCTTTCTCGGACTTTCTTTTTCATATAAGAGAAGTAAGCTCTGCAATATCCGATGTCATTTATAAATAAGAGGATGCTCTCTCAGTAATAAGTTTGTTGGATTTCGTGACTTCAGTCTGATTAAAACATGAAAGATGAAATTGGTGCAAGATACACAACGAGCAATGACATCCGTAGTGCTTCTTGCTACAAATATTTGACTGTTTTCTTCCAAATATGTCGCGATTTTCAACGATGAGGTTAGGCAGGAATCTAAGAGGCTTAAGTTGCTGTGAGTGAAATGAGCTGCAATGACATTTATATTCTTGCCTGTCACAAATATTTGGCGGTTTGTTTCCTAATATGTCACAATTTCTGAGGGATTGCTTAGGCAGGAATCTAAGAGCACAGCTTAAATTGCTGCGAATGATACGAGCAGCACCTATATGTGTAGTTTTGTTTGTCAGAAATATTTAGCTGTAATCGAATTCTTAACAACACTTTCGTAAATTTTATGGTCAAGACAAAGATCACACCATACACTGAGGAAGCAATTTCACATGGCACGAACTTCATTAGAATCTGGTTGTGGTATCCTCATTTGTTCATGTGTCCAGGAGTTGGCACCATAATGGTTTGGAGAGCCTAATTGGAGGGACAAGACGATATGAGGCGTGAGGCAAATGTGTGGGTTACATAACAGCGGTGGGCTGCAGGTCAACAGCTCCCTGCCCTTAACCCTGCCCAAGCACACACATTCCTGGAGACGGCAACACCTTCTCATTCATCCACCAACAACATGGGTCTGCCAGCAGCAGCTCAACAAGTGCGTTAACACAGGAGGGCTGTGCCCATTTCGTGTATGATCAGGATGCAAATGTGGAGCCAGTCACTGAGCCATGGTGTAATTCAGTGGGACCAATGCATCCACTTGATGCTGCACAGTTGACAGATTTGACATTCAACACTGTGACGTATCCAGCAGGGGGCTGGATGCTACACATTAGCTTTTCCAATACAAGGGGAAGTTAGAGTGTTAGTCAGTGCAGTGAATGGAAGCAAAGTGTAGTGTTTAAAAAAGAGTAAAGTGCAAATAATGCAGATGAATCTTTGTTGTTGCTTTTCTTTTCTCTCTTAGAGTAGTCACTTTTATTAAAAAAGATTATCAAGCCTAATTGATCATTGTGTATACAATTTCTTGTTTAGTAGTAGTATTTTGGTTGGAAACATTCTAACAAGGATGGTGAAAGGGGAGGAGAAATGTATACGCATCTGATTTGGATTTACGTTACTTCTGGTCATGTTGTTTTCGATGGTTTACGGATATAAAGCCATGTTTGTGCTGTTGATTTACATTACCCTGTCCCTGAAGGTGATAGGGGTCAATTACAGGGAATGAAAGGCTTTTTACAATTTGTACAGAAACCAGATGACATTTATAAGGGTGGAGGGGCATGAAAGGGAAGAAGTGGTTGGGAAGGAAGTGAGACAGGGTTGTAGCCTACCCTCAATGTTATTCAATCTGTATAATGAGCGAGCAGTAATGGAAACAAAAGAAAAATTTGGAGTAGGAATTAAAATCAATGAAGAAGAAATAAAAACTTTGAGGTTTGCCGATGGCAGTGTAATTCTGTCAGAGACAGCAAAGGACCTGGAAGAGTAGTTGAATGGAATGGACAGAATCTTGAAAGGAGGATATAAGATGAACACCAACAAAAGCAAAACGAGGATAATGGAATGTGGTCGAAGTAAATCAGGTGATGCTGAGGTAATTAGATTAGGAAATGAGACACTTAAAATAATAGATGAGATTTGACATTTGGGGAGCAAAATAACTGGTGGTGGTTGAACTAGAGAGGATATAAAATGCAGACGGGCAAAGGCAAGGAAAGCGTTTCTGAAGAAGAGAAATTTGTTAACACCAAATATACATTTAAGTGTCAGAAAGTCTTTTCTGAAGGTATTTGTATGGAGTGTAGCCATGCATGGAAGTCAAACATGGATGATAACTAGTTTCGACAAGAAGACAACAGAAGCTTTTGAAATGTGGTGCTACAGAAGAATGCTGAAGATTAGATGGGTAGATCACATAACTAATGAGGAGGTACTGAATAGAATCGGGGAGAAGAGGAACTTGTGACACAACTTGACTATAAAAATGGATCGGTTGGTAGGACATATACTGAGGCATCAAGTGATCAGCAATTTAGAATTGGAGGGTAAAAATCGTAGAGGGAGGCCAAGAGATGAATACACTAAGCAGATTCAGAAGGATGTAGGTTGCAGTAGTTACTTGGAGATGAAGAAGCTTGCACAGGATAGAGTAGCATGGAGGGCGACATCCGACCAGTCTCTGGACTGATGACCACAACAACAACATGCCTCCTAAGGCGTTGGTGAACGACATTTGAACACTTTGTTTATTTACACTTGACATATTATGCATAGAGAAGATAATTAGCGTAGTTTAGACTTCTGATGATTAACAGAGCTAACTGAACCTACACAAACAGACATTCTTCATTATTTGCTTAATGTGCTACTACATATTTACTGAGTATTTGCAGAGTGTTATATCTTTCTGTGTCCTTGTCGTACAACCAATTTATGTGACATTTTTGTGCTTCATAATTGCTTGACATTAAGAAGCTTATTATAATATATCTGCTTGGATATCAGTAACTTAAACCAATTCAAATTAGAGTTATGTATTGCTGTAAAATTTTAGTGTTACATGATATGGAGTGTTGTTCTATTGAAAAATATAATTAAGCCATAGACGTTTACTCAAGTGTTTCGGTATGTAATGCTGCTTTTTGATCTGGTAGGGTCTTATAAAATGTCGTGGGATTTCGAACTTTTATTTTTACCAAAATTTGCATTTTGCAAAACATTTTAGGGGAGGGGGTGTAAGAATAACAAGGCTGATAGCCTGACCAGTGAACGAACTAGCAGCAGGCACTTTCTATAGTATCCTACCTTTTCTGGTGGATAGGGCACTGTCATGTCCTGCCGACAGTGCCAGTGAACAGCGAGTGAGCAAAACGAAGTTGGGGGCAGAGCTGGTCAAGTGAACGTCCATAGTTAGGGTTGAGGACAGAAATACACGAAATTAAGGTAGAATGTGTTTAATAGTTCAATGAAAAGAGTGCTTAATTGAAATGGGAATATTGAATTGTCCACACCTTTTTCAGAACAAATGATTTTTCAATACTTTCTCAGTTTTGTCAAAGTAAATGAGTGTGATATGTTTAGTTATATATCTGTTGTTGAAACTTAAATAAACTATGGTAAAGGATGTAATCTTTAATTGCAGAAGAGCCTTAACATTTGTTGTGATTAATATGGTAAGTAAATGGTAACATATGTCAAGCACAGTTAGGCTGCAGTTTAATTTTCTGTGTGAATATGAGTGTTTAAGTCTTTTTCTCGAAGGTATGGTTAAAAATCATTAGGAATGCGGTCAGCTCACTTAATTTCAGGGGAGATGAGAGCTTACAACACATGCATGTGTACACATACTACAACATATTCAGAAATTCTCCAAGGGAGGTAAGATCATTTCCAGCAGCTTGTCTCTATGTAAAATTCACTATTACACATTTTTATCAAGAGAGCCACCAGTTCTTTTTCTCAGAGACATGTTCTTGAAACATGATGAACACCACAGTGTTGGTTTTTATACCCCTCCACACTTTAATACTGCAACCTGTATTAGATACATAGTGATTTAATAGGACACTGATACTGTAAGTGAGTTTCAACCCCATAATGTAATGATTTTGATATAGGTCATCTTCCGCTTTATTCAGCTCTAGGGTGCCAGAATTATAAATGAAGGTGAAACCACAACAGCATACAGTCGATAAAAGCTAAATATTACCAACGGAACTTCATGTGTTGTGTTTATGCATGATACATCATTTGGTTTGGCAGAAACTAGGCAAAGGCAATAAAACATCAAATGTAAATACAATTCTTTCTTGTGCAGAGAGATTGATCTGCAGCATAGCCCAAAATCTAGGTCTCTGCTTGGCTGAAAGAAACACAAATAATAAGGGACTTAAATTATACCACAAACTGTATTGCAAAATTCCAAGCAAAGTCATCAGAGCAACAAAATGCTTGTACTTTTAAGAAAAAAATAAATTTCTCCAGGATCAAGATAAAACTATTTGGAACATAGTAAAAAATGAATCTAGGAAATGAAGATATTTCTTTAAAGGCAGGTAATAAACTGATTACAGTGTGTCCCAAAATTGCAGATCGTTTAATAACTTATTTCTGTCAGTAGTAGTTAACTTATGTTTATATACTCTCTTAGTAGATAGTCTACAGTTTATAATAAAAGTCTTCAAGAATATGTATTGGGAAATTCAACTTCATCCTACAATTCTGAAAGAAGTGCCCGATTTTATCAATGCATTTAATGCCAATTGTACACGTTTTTGTGGTGAAATGAGCAGTAAAATAACCATATGATGTTGAACTGAACTTAGTAATATATTGAGTTACTTATGTAATGGATCTTTTTATAACAGTAATTTCCTAGAAAAACTTAAACATGCTGTTCATAGGCAAAATTATTACTAAGTAAAATATCACTAAAGAAATACCGCTTCATTTCGTTAGTGACAGAATTTTTTATTTTTTTCAGTATTTCCTTGTACAATCGACCTCATAAATACTTAGCACAGAAAAATATTCAGTAGCAAACATTTTGGATTTTTTAAAAAGTGACTGTCAACTGGATTGGCTATATTTACCTTGAAAGATATTATTCTAGAACCAGTGATTAAGAAATTACTGCCATTGGGAAAATTTTGTGAGTTGGATAAATCTTTTGATTGTATGAACCATAACATCTTCATGTTAAAGTTAAAATATTATCTAGTAGTTCACAGTTCTGAATTTATCTGAATGACAGAGAGCAGAGAGTAACATTACTATGTCAATCATCAATAGCCATTTCATAGTGCTCGAATAATTATCTTTGGTATTAATTCTAGAACATTTAGCAAAGATCTACCCAAAGCACTTTGTAATGTGGCAGAATAAATGTTCAAATTCACACCTTACATGAGACCTTTACAAATCGCAATGAGAAGGTGAAGACGACACCTAACGTAAATCGACAGCTATGAGAACATTTGCCTATCAATATGCAATGCAAAAGAGATGGTAGTCAATCGATGGTAATTAACAAACCATTCCTATACAGTGCATGTCTTTGAGTGGAAGATAGAACAGGGAACACGAGTCGAGTCGCTTTTAGTTTTGAAAAGCCAGCTCCACAACGGCGTAGTGAAACCGCGCTGCGGGAGTTGCGCTGGAGACCACTTAAAGGGGTGGCAGGAAAGAGGACAGCGACCCCAGGCCAGGTGATTCAAGCTGGAGGGCCGCCTGTAACGAGGGCATCAGTACAAGAGCAGAGAAGAATTTTTAGAAAACTGCGTTTCGAAATTCCAACGGGAGATGAACAAAAGCAAGTGACCCATTTTCTTCCAGCGAGTGCGACACACAGAAAGGTCAATGTACTTTAGGCGTCTCGAACGGGCACAAAACGTCCGATTGGCGGAAACTCACTAGGATGGAGAAAACTACTGAAGTTTCGACGCAGTTTGATAGAAGGGACGTTGCGATTGATAGAGGGTGTTTCTGCAAAATGAGAGGAATTGATCGAAAAAAGCCGTGACGTGAAAAAGGAACCCAAGTGGAGGGAGGCAGTTATACCACGAGTAGGACAAGAGAGAATTTTTAGAGGACTCTTCTCTGAACTGGCGTCAAGTGCAGAACAGAGCGCTTAACGCTCTGTACGATGCAGAGAAGAAATTGGTGTGGACACTGCGTTCACAGCGGCTGCACTCCAGGTAAAATGAGCTGTAGCAACGTTTAGCTCCAACTGTGGAGAAACGAACCAGCCAAATTAGTTAATTGTTCTTGCGAGAACTGAGAGGGCACTATAATATGCACGCTGCTCCAACCATGCGCGTGTATATTGCCACATAATAGGACTAGGGATGTGTACATGTTTTCTCGCATAACGATAAACATAGGGAAAGTTTCTACTGGGAAGTTCAGCAATAGCCAGATTAGTTTTGTAGGAATTTCAGTGGGAGAGAGCGGCCTTGCAGACAGCAGCACGTCGCAGCTTAAGGTAAATATCGCGTACAGAGGCGTAAACTTTGTTGGTTTACCAGCTTGCGTCCTCTGTAAACCAGATCGGCCTTGGGTAATCTTGCACTCAAATTTGTCACTTGACTAACCATCCACCGTAGACTTGATTGTCATCCTAAATAGTACCGAACCTTGAACCGGAATCGCACGATTTTCGTAGTACTGACCAACATCATAACGTGTGTGCAGGAGCAATTTTGTAAAGAAATGTCCAATTAAACTTTTACATCGTTGTGGTTAGGATTAATGTAAAGAAACTTCCTACTAAACTTTCATGATATTGTGCTTAAGATTAATATTCTTTTAGAGAGTTAATATTTAACATTGTTGTGTATAAACTTATTTCACTTTTTGATGTTGACAAGATGCGTTATCCATTGCGCAATTTTTATGTTGGCGAGTTGAAAACTGCGTGAAAAGCTGTAATGTGGTGCGAAATATTGCGACATTGAACTTGTCATTTCACCTCACACAGTTGTTCTCCATTCAAGAATAAGCAATAAACCCAGCATCCCTTACAACTTGGTGATTTGAAAACTACTGTAGAAGACATAAAATTTCAAAAATGTCATTTGTCAGTACCAATAATTGACTTTTCTCAAAAAATTTATGTAACCCTAGGTCAAAGGATAACCTCTACAAAAACTTCATATTGTTCACATTTTTAAGGCCATTCCATAAGTAGCTATCTGTCTCTGCAGATACCTCCAACTTCCCGGTTTATACCTGTCATATATCTGTACAAATATCTGGCCAACACACTCAATTTTTCTGAGCTAGCTTGTAGTGGTCAGACAGATCTTTCTTTGTGGATTAGCCTTTACAGAAATGTGTCAGATTAATGGGTACACTTACATTCAACAATCTACTTTATGGGAAAGTAAATATCATATCGATAATATGGTGGAGTTCAATCTTACAGAATTTTCTGTTGGCCTATTAATTCTACTCTTTTCAAGAGAATTTTCACAGAGAATATTGTAGATAATAAGTCGTTTATTTATCACTCCTCTCTCTCTCTCTCTCTCTCGCACGCACACACACACACACACACACACACACACACACACACACACACACACACACACAGAGTTGGTATCAGGACCTTGACGATAATTAAGTCACTCTATTGAATTCTTCTTGTTCCTTTGTCCCTTATGAAAATGCTGAGTCAGCACCTCACCACAGTGATCTCAAGGAAGTGGAAACGTGTTGGAATTGTCCATCACATAGACTGGACATATGATTTTACAGTAAGAATCATTAAACTGTCATAGTTTACTGTAGAATGACAGTTGTGTATGATTAAATAATACTTTAAGTTAGGTTATAATTAGAATTAGCACTGTGCCTCAATAGTCTTTCGAAATGTTAATTGATTCCATTGCACTGCTCTTAAATAAAACGAACATCTTTGTCTTATTTCCACATAACAGAAACCACTCTTCACAAGATCCATGGAGTACAGCTAATAATATTATATAACACAGATGCTATCTATTCAGATACCATTTGCCTCTGGATTAAACCACTGGCCTAGAGGACCCAGCCTTACCGTTTCCAATTGCTTGTAGAACCAATGTAATGCTGTGCTGAACAGTCTGAAAAAGTTGTATTTAGGCTCCTTGGTTGGGTGATTGGTGACATGCACATTGATGGACCAGACATGACTGTGATGCACACAGGGATATTAGAGGCTATTATTCTAAATAAAGTCCCCCTCTGGTAGCTGAATGGTCAGCGTGACAGATTGTCAATCCCCTGGGCCTGGGTTCGATTCCCGATTGGGTCGGGGAATTTTCTCCACACAGGGACTGGGTGTTGTGCCGTCCTCATCATAATCCTATCATACTCATCGACTGCAGGTCGCCTACGTGGCATCAAATTGAAAGACCGGCACCTGGCGAACTGTCTGCCTGAGGGGGGCCCTTGCCATATGATTAAATAAAATAAATTCTAACTAAAGAGGTTTAATTGATTGCTGATTCTAACATGCTTAGATGGACTCATATATCTATGGAGTGAGCATAGCCTACTGTACATGTTCTCAACATCAAACCAAGATAGCCACGTGATTTTGGGATGACGTGGCTAATCTACATTTTGTGGCAATAGAGAAACTTGAATATTGCACATATTCATTTTGGTTGGATGTTTGATTTGGGTGAGGGAACCAAACAGCGAGGCCATCGCTCCCTATTCGCCTTATTTCTATATGTTTCTGCATGTTTGACTTTTAGCAACAGCTATGGTGCAGTATTGTCGTCGGTGTGAATGTAAAGAGAAATATGTGAAAGCAGGACCAGTTACTTTTCATAGTTATGTACAACAAATGGATGATTGTAAATGTCATACTGATATGAAGCACTTCATTTGTTGAAAAATAGTGAGGCATGGTATTATAAAATCTAGCATTGTAGAGATAATTTCTTCGATTTTATGAAGATATGTTTACGAGACAAGGGCTAGATAAACGTGCAAATGTGTTTGAGTAAATTGCCAGCTAGTGTATACATACTGGTGCTATGTTTATATGCAGATAAAATTTATACATGACTGAGTGACAAATTTCCTTTAGTTTATGCAGGTTCTAGAACATTCGTGTCTATCTAAGTGTTTCTGTGTGAGACAGTTTCCTATATAGTGTCATTGTAACATGATTAATTAGAACAGAGTCGACAATATGACTCAGTGAAATAGAAAACGTAAAAAAATTGTTGTCTGTCACTTTTTTATTACTTAACAATTCCAGCATTCATCTCATATTTTTTGTGTAGTGTAATCCACCTCTGTAGCGTAGTGGTAGCGTTACCGCCTACGACGCAAAGGGGCCTGGGTTCGGTTCCCGGCAGGGGACTGGGTGTTGTGTGTCATTCATCATCACTGACTCGCACGTCGCCGTAGTGGCGTCACCTACAAAGGACTTGCAATACGGCGGCCGAACTCCCCCGAATGGGGCCTCGTGGCCAACAATCCAATACGATAATTTTTTTTTGTATAGTGAATGGTTTTACTTTGCTGATGAGATGGTGAAAAAATGTTATAGAGGATTGACTTGTCTATAAGAAGCAGAAGGATAAATAAAGGAAAATTAAAAACAATAATAGACAAGCAGGTGGTGCAAACTCCTTACCATGTTTACTGTAATAATTTCATACTTCCAAATTCGTTGTTTTTTCGTGACACTTCAGCGCCGTCAACAATATCATTGTAATATAATTAGTTAGCGCAGAGATTCGACAATATGAATAAGTGCAATAGAAAACGGAAAAACATATTGTTGGTTGTCACTTCTTATCCAGTTACCGAAAAAAACGCAAAGAAAGTGGAATATGAGCTATGATGCTGTGGCAAAAAAGCACAATACCATTGCTCTTCACGTCTTCAAGCCAATTTCGTTTCCTATTATTAAATTGTTAAGACACCTGTAAAACGTGTATACAAAGTTTCATAGTACTTCTGAAAGTGATATATCTGTAGCAGCGAAGTAATAACACTAAGTGCTGTATGGGGTGTAATGCGCAATTCTCAACATTGCAGAAGATGTTGCAGACGAAATTCGCTTTCTGCGCCATAAAGTATAGATGTCTATGGAGTGAGCTTTCCGTAGCAACGACAATATTGCACTATAGCTGTTACTAAAACGTGAGTAATATTCATGTTTCGCTAGTACTACAAATTGTAGATATGCAGCGTCGTCCAAAATCACGTGACTAGCCTGGTTTCACGCTGAGAACATGCTCAGTAGGCTATGCTAACTCCATCGATACATATTCTATGTATTTTTCCATCGCCCGCTAGTATTCTCTGAGCCTCCCCACTTCGCTTGGCACTAGTAGCGCAGAGTAAACCTGCGCTGGGCAAATACCAGAAACAACAGTGCAAACGGAGTAAACATTGTGCTTTGCCTTTTCTCTGGCTAGATTTTCGAGAGTATATTATTGAGGTGTAATAAAGGATTTAAGGTGGATGTATTGCATTATAAGAGGGTATGTAACCACAGTAATTTATTACAAGAAACCACAACAGAGCTTCCATAAATCCAATGTATGTTTCGTCTGTCAGATGCCATCTCTTATATGGCACTCCATCGGTACATCTGCTCAAATAAATTATTTCTTATGATTTGCTATACATTACATTAACACAGTAACGTCTTGTTACAGGTTTCACTTTACTGTGCGCCTTTTTGCACAAGCCAAAGTGATAAGGTGAAAGGGATTTCACTTCAAGAATTTCCCAGCCAAAGTGACCTCAGGGAACAATGGCTTAAACCAATTTCAAGAGCAGATTTCACACCTTATTTCAACATTAGCTCTTATGTGGTATGCAACCTTCATTTCCAAGAATGACTATCGACCTGAATTAAGAAATTGGAGAAAACTGTTGTAGTCTCGGTTTTCGCTTATAAAGTCAGACAAGTCAAACAAGAATGTAGATCTACTATCAAACATTAATTGAATGTGGCATACTAAAAACGGAAATATGAGAGCACTTGGGCAACCCTTCATCAAAGCATTATTTCAGGTGCCTCCTTGCACGAATATCATGACAGTAATAACTGCTGTTCTTCCAGTCACATCCTGTGTGACATTTTAGATGAAAAGATGATCAAAAAAGAGCAAAATACAGAGTGACTGAAACTGTGAAAGCGTGGGTTAAAGTTTCGCGTTTTTGAAAGAAACTCAATGAAACTACTCATTAGGTGGGTGTTACAACAACAATTATTACAAAGCTTTGGCACATATAATTAAAACAGTAGAGCAAGATTTGCTTCCTTTCTTCTTGTGCAAATAGCAGATTTCAAGAAATCCTCTCCCAGATGGGCAGAAGATACTGTAAAACATTATATAGCGTGGGAATCAGTACCTCCCAAATCATAGATGTATGCTAGCAAAAAAAAAAAAAAAAAATCTTGCAGTTGCCTTCTATGAGCACACATCCTGCTATTTGGGTTGAAACAATTATATCGACTAGGAGACGGTTTATTTTAAGTAACTGTGTATCTGTAATTTATGAACTCTGCATTCTGTGTTGTTTGAACCCCTTAATATATGGCAAGAAACTTAGAGTTTTGTAATGTATACATGGAAAAGCAAAAGAATATGCTGAAATTTTCAATTATTGTAATATGAATATGTTTGTGAAAGAAGTATGTTTGTTAAATGCTGGTTCATGCTTAGGGCACTTGTATTTGTAACATGTAAACGCTATAGGGAACTCCCTTCACAACGAAAGTGGCATGGCGCGATGTAAATGGTGGGTTTGGCGGTCTAACTGAGCGGCTCCTTTGTGTGAACGGCGCACAGTGTGTTGCAAGCATTAGCATGATACAACTCGATGGTGCTAAGAGAGGTAATTCGAAGCTGCATTAGAACGGATTTGCGTTGGATGTGGATCTGGCTATTATTTGGTATTCATGAAAGAATGGAATGGCTCTAATATGTTGAAAATCCGACGCCAAGAAGATATTTTATAGAGCATTCGCACATCAAGATTGGTGAGTACAGTTAGTCGCCATTTCTCCTGCCACTAATCTTCTCCATCGCTTCACAGACTTCATACATGCAGTTACGAAATGTATATTGACATGGATCAGTTAATTTGTGTGTTGTTTCAATAATAATCACATAAAACGTCAATTAGTGTTCGAAACATAACATCAATCCTGATCACGAACCTACGCAGGGTCCTCATATAAGTGCTACTAAAATCGAGTATCCTGATTTAAATGAACAATTCCGGCATTCATGATTTTAAAAGTGATTTTTTATCTGAAGTTAAAGCAGTAGCAAAAGTTAAAGTAAGAGTAAAATTCGGATTCTTTGTTTATGGACTACTCCAAGTTAAATTGTTAACGTAGGACGTTTAACTACAAAAATCTAAATATCAATCAAGAGGAAAGTGAGAACCTTAATTACTTAAAAGCTAAAACCATAAAAGTCTAGTTGCGTAGGCTTTTGCTAAAGTATCCTTAGTTTATTATAAAATACAGTTTTGTAGGATTACAGTGCAAGATTGTGTAAATATTATTACCAAGAATACCTACTTCACACGTGATTAAAGTACAAATACACATAAATCTTTAATGAACCGAGTACTATTAGAAGTGAAGTTATGCACACTTCCAAAGATAAAGCATTTTGGTATCCATCATGAATGGTTCTTTTAGAACATAATTAAACCCAGTGTTGTATTTTATTATCTTGCAGAGTAATTTAAGTGAATGATTAGCTTTTGGAGATAGTTTTTACTTTAGCAATAATAAAAGAACCTTGGCTAGTGAAACTATACCAGTTTATGGGCCCCAATAATATTGCCCTCCTATTAAGGAAAAAATGAACTATTACTGTTACTAAGGAAAGCTGCTATATGTAGAGGATGTTAAACAGTGTATTTAAGGTGTTATTCGTATTTATTTGTGTTGTTCACGTCAGTCATGATAGAAACCCCTCATGTCCAAAATTAGTTCTGCACTTCATGCAGTGATGTTTCACTATTTTGATTAAATAATGCTATTGATTGTGGCCATCATTAGTATGAATTTGGTGCAATTTTGCTCCCCATAATTTACAGGTGTGTGTTATTGGTAATTGCTGCTACACATAGTAGAGTGCACTGTTTCAGTTTGTATCCTGTTTGTTATTCAAAGGGAAATCGCAAAAGTTTAGCTACGTAGTTCTCAATGTTTTGAATCCTTCAAAAGTTTTACAGGGCGACTGAAGTGAGACTAGATTATGCTGAGAAATTAGGCCACGTAATCTGCAAAACTGTTATACCAATCGTGTTAAAAATTACTAATAATAACAAACCGATCAACAGAAAAGTAATCCGCCTCCAACAGATGTGATTAAGTGCAGGTAGTGCTGCTTAGGCATACTACTGCACCCTTGCAACGCTCTGGTGGCGAATGTGAGTACTTCCTGTGTTCGCGATTTTTCACAGAGTGGGAAGGCTAGTAGAATAATAGCACAGCCTAACGTAACAGTCGCGACACTCACTGTTGCAAAAGTTGTTACCGTTTGACAGATGGAGCGACACTAGCGCTCCAAGCGGCGAGTAAGGTGAACATCAGATGCGTCGTGAGCATAATATTCGTTTTGCACCCATTTCCTACGTAATTTACGAAATATTTGAGTTATTTTCGTGCCTCCAAGGGTTTTTGTACTATCAGAAGGCATATATGTTTCTAAAAATGATTCTAAAATAAGCGCAAGTATGGACAAAAACCACGAATCGAGTGGCAAGCTACAACACATTCGTGAAGAAACACTTGTGACGTTGGATAGAAGTGCAGCTTCCCTCGTTGATATCAAAAGAATATAAAAACACAGATTCACACGTAAGAAGCACAGACATGTACCGCTACAGGGACAAGCAACTAATTGTGGGTAAAAATGTTGAAAACATTATAATGAGATGATTACATGTTACTCAAAACGAAATATTTTAATAATTTTCAAACAGTCAGTGAACAAGGTGCTAACAAAATAATGTCATCACACGAAGGAAGCAAGGAAAATTAAGTGGCTAACATCAGAAGTGAATGAAATACATACCAAACGTTATGCTTTTGTAAGACACGAATAACTGCATTTAATCTAACCATTTCATCGTCAAAGCAGGTCTGTGCTGATGATTCACACGAATCTGGCATTGATATTCGGAGAGCTGAACTGGCAGCTTCTGTGTCATAGGACTGTTTTACAGCTTTAGATGTCTCGTCGAATCTTTGTGGCAGTTTCCTCTTCATCGTCAGTTGAGATGGCTTATTTGGGAAGTCAAACAGTATGAGTACTGCATTCATGAACTGCGTTAATGAACTGGTTTTGTTCGAAATGTAGCGAACAAAACCTAATATTGTTATACAGGTAAACTGGGTCTTTTTTCATAAGGTCTTCTCGTCTGCTATTGACTAGCCATTTTCTGGTCCTAAAACGAAACATTAATCATTAATACACATGTAGTTTGCAAGTGAATCCTGACGATGCAGTTTAGTAACATGATGGTATATACCTCTCAGATTCATTAGGAAACCTAAAAACAGACAGCTGTGATGTCTTCTTCCTGTTGTTGCTGAAATTTATTGCGCTACAAACGCTTCCGCTTGTAAAAATCATTGAAGAAATCAAAATAAACAACCACTATTCGCTTTCACAATCACGCCGAACTCACAGTTTAAGTTACTGGCCGCTTGAGGCGCTGTTGGCGCGGTAGGCAACAAAATCGAGGCGAAGTGTCGCGACTGTTAAACTGAGATAATAGCAGGCAGTAGTTCTGCGCATCCGAATGCTCTTTCCATAGATTTTTATACTCTATGGATGCACGTATGTGACATAAACTTTGACCCATGCTGTCAAGCGACAGCTGGTTGTCAACAAATATGAATGTTTTGGTTTAGGTTAGCTGAATTGTACTTACTAAATGGTGTGTTTTCGTTGTCGTATTTCGGCAGTAGGTGAGAAACACACGCTAGAATGACGCCAGGCGTAAAACAATTCTCCGAGTACTAGACATTACAATCGCCGTTTTAACAAATAATAAAATACAACAAGAACCTTTTATTTTTTGTTGGCATCAGTTTTTATTTTTTTATCTCAGGAGAGTTGATTTGTGATGTACATTAGAAAACTGTTTCTCATTCCAGTTCCTGTGATACCTATTTCAAGAAGACTGTTGGTAAAGTGTCGACGTGTACTTCACAGGTCCTTCCGGTCTTTTGCAGAACAAGGTGAGTTGTCAAAATAGCGAAGCTATTGAGTGAGGGTTTTGCTGTCGACCAATGACTCGCAAAAATTTACCTGTTTACGCCGTGGGACGAGTCGGAAAAATCTTTCGCTTCTATGAATAATGTTTAAGGCTTGTGATTTTCATCCACCCGTCTGCCGTTGAGAAATTGGCACGACAGTGTAGTACAGAATTAAAATTAACTGAAATTTCCGGGGCTGATTGGCAGAACGTGATAACAATATTAAATAGGAAAACACTTCCTACTGTTCTGCAAATTTTACAGAACATTAGGAAGGCTTTTCCTACTTAGTATAGGACAACAATTGTTTCACTTGTGTCCCTGCCGCCCCATCCCCTGAGCAATCCATCTTAATAGACGTGTTTTATTACATTCCATTTATGTGAGAGAAAGCTGTCAAATAAGAACAGGAAGTTTCCATTACTGATTAGAAGCGTGTAACAAATAACACTGAGGAGTTTTTATGGGTTTAGTATGATATAGGTTCACTTTTGATTTTATTTACTATTCGTGCATCTAAGTTTTTGATACAGGATTTGCCCACAAATTTTCAAAGAAGAACGTAAATTTACCCATGTTTTAAGTTGCTCAACAACGTGAAGGGGGAAAAAGTATGCGCGCAAATGGATGACGAAAGGACAAACAAGACTGCTTTTTACAGATGAAATACACAGGAATGAGAGGTCACAGTGAACATGCAGAATATATTTTCGTGTAAGAGACAGCGGTAAAAGCACTGGCACCATGACGCATGGGACTGAGCGTATTTTTTTGTGTTCATATTTCCAGTGAACATGTTATATGATGATTGTGTTGTCTAGACTGAATCAACGCCACAACATTGCGGCCACAGTAATAAAATGATGAACTAGTAAAAATCGAATGTGTTAGTAAACTTTTATTGAGTGTAGAACCCAAGAATAAATATTACTGTCACCCACTAACAAATATATTGGAAGCCAGTTTGTATGTAACAGTTTTACACGGTAGACATTTTCTTTGTTAATGTTTAACTTGATGCTGATGATCTATGTATTCATTAACACCAAAGATGTTGTTGGCTGTCAACACATTTCTTAACTCATTTCTTAAGTGACACTGATCTGATGATTTGTTTTTGAGAACAAAACAGTGACTCAATGACTGAATTGATTTTAAGGGAAAGGGATGTCATATCTTTTCTCTGTGAAAACATCCTTGCATCTTGTCTCGAAAATATGAACATTATATTTAATATTGAAAAAATCTTGTGAAACTTTAGAAAATATGTGGATTCATTAAAAAAATCCATTCATAAGTGCCTTAGATTGCCCTTTTTATGGCCCTTACTGCATGTATTTGGAATTCAAAAGTATCTTCTTTGATACTTCCACACTTGTTGTGTAACTGAATTAGACACACTTACCTAGTCGGCTAGAACGTATCACTAATGATGACAGTGACATGTCATGCCATGGACTCCACAAGACACCAAACGTATTACAGCACCATCTTAGTTCACGGCCACTCAATGTGTTTCCCAGAGTTCGGTCATAGTTGGTCTAAGGCACGCACGTCTCACTTGATGATGTCTGATGTGCTCAACAGTATTGAAGTCAGGTAGCCTGGGAGACCACACAAGGATCGTCATGTATGCAGGAAGTTCCTCAAAAAATTCTGATAATTGGTGTGTGACGGGATTGTGCATTGTATTGATGAATATGTGGGTAACTTCCATTGTGCCAGAGGTTGAACAAACAGATGCACATTGATATAGCAGATTTTTGTCTTGTTTGTTTGTGAGGAAGATTGTAGATGTTTCATTGGCCACATATAAACCCTTATAAACAAGAAAAACTGAACCATCAGCATTAATCCCATACTGTTAGCATGCAGTATGCACCACCTTGTGTTTTTCAGCATACTTATAGTCTGCCATCATTGTGTAAAAATGTATACCATGACTTGTCAATCTAGGCGACCTTCTCGATGTCTTATTGGTGGTGTTCCTGCACTAATCTCTGCGCCTTGTGATATATGCTGAGCATAAGTACATGAGCGAAATGTGATATGTTGATGTCTCTACCCTGTAACGAGATGGTGGCTCTGCATATTGTAACTGCTCAGTGGTTGTTGTTTTTGTAAGCCAGCATTGCGCGTTAGTAAGTGACTTGCTACACTGTGTCTTCTCTGTCCACTATCACAAAACACTTTAAATTCAGTGACATATGTAATTAACATGTTACGTCCCCAAAGTAGCAGCTGTCCTTAATTCAGTGCTTCTCATGTGCAATTCTTTTAACTTATTTTTAAAAAACAAAAAAACTTACATGAATTTTTAATTTGGTATTTCTTCACCATTTCCTTAAATTCTAAATGATTGTGAATCCGTAAACCTGATAGTTTTTTATAACAGGCATGTTGAAGCTTATGGCTCCCAAATTTGTGCACTATGTTAGAATCTGAATCTGTGGTTGATGAGTGACATATTATCTATAAATATAAAAAACACTAAGGGGGCTAATACAGAATGTTTGACACTCCACAATGAACTTTTTTGCATGCTGAGTTATACATTCTGTTATGATATACTTCACTGGTACTTTTTACGCATGTGGGACTTCAGCCAGTCATATGCCATTCACCAAACACTGTAACAAAATAACTTGGTGAGAAGCAGATCTGATGACTGATGTCGTTAAAAATCATTTGACTATTGATGAAACAGCAGACAAGAGATCATAGCATGTAGGCTTTCGCGGCCGGCATCTTCAGTATTTAAAACTTCCGGGCTAAGAGGCCGTGGTCCAATAGTAGAAATACTTCTTCTCCCTGACGTTTCGTTGACAACACATAACGAGTGGTGGCGCTCTCTACACGCTCTATATAAACAGGACCTCCACGGCAAAGCAGCCAGTCATAGAATCACCTCAGATGATGTTGCCCGCAGCTGGCAACGAAACGTCAGGGAGAAAGAAGTATTTCTACTATTGGACCATGGCCTCTTAGCCCGGAAGTTTTAATTACAGCAGACAAGAGAGTTCATTATTAACTGAAACACTGACCAGTAGGTTTAGAGAATAATATACAATTAGCCACTGCCACAGCCTTTACGCTACCATATCAAGTGAGGTGGCACAGTGGTTAGCACACTGAACTCTCATTTGGGAGGACAGTGCTTCAAACCCACATCTGGCCATCCATATTTAGGTTTTCCACGATTACTCTAAATCACTCCAGGCAAATGCTGGGATGGTTCCTTTGAAAGGGCACAGCCAATTTCCTTTTCCATCCTTGACAAATCTGAGCTTGTGGTCCGCCTTGTATTACCTCAATTACGATGGGACGTTAAACCCAGCTTCCTTCCTTCGATCTTTTTACCCTTCCATGGACTGGTAGAAGTGTTGAAGGCAGCTAACCATGCATGTGGGGTCCCAACACAGTTGTCCATTTGCAACATCATTCAGGCAACTGATCTGGGTCCTCTAATCTAGAGCCAAGTGGAGGATCAAAACTAGAGGCTGTGTTGCTTTCGTGATGGTATTGGCTGTATATTACTAGAATTGATTGAAGCATTCGATACACCTGCTGACTTTGTCCAATTGTGTTATAAAAATTTCCAAAAAGGCACCACCAATCAAATTAAAAGACCATGACCATGGCGTCACAAACTCATGTGACCAAATTACAGGATGGCAACCATAACATTGGAAACACATATACAATGTTGCAAAACAACGTACATATTGCCAGTTACAAAATCATTCTCTTTACTAATAAGGAATCATAAAAAATAAGGGGCAACCCAAAAAAATGTGTTTTTTTTTGGGGGGGGGGGGGGGGAGGTGGGGCGGGGGTTGGCCAAATTTAATTAGACAATCGCAACAACCAATGATCATGAAAATATAATATCAAATTCATGCCAAAAACACAATCTAAAAATTATCATCAAATCCTCCACTTAACCTATATAGCTCACTTGAAGTGTTAATACCATCATAGCCTCCTTAGTGTTGTTTATGTTTATAGATAATATGACACTTATCAGCCACATTTCAGATTCTAATATAATGCTCAAATTTGTAAACCATAAGCTTCAGCATGCCTGTTGTAAAAAATCACAGCAGCGAACAGACTTGGTATTGAATATACCAGTTAACCTATATAAATCAGTTGAGCTGCATGATAACATCACAGCACCAATGAAAACTTTCAGAAAAAAATTGGCGTACCCATACTTATTAGTGATACCATGAAAATAATGTAGGAAATGAGTTTTAGATGAGGAATTAGATGTTAAAAAACTGGAACTTATGACTAAAACCACACAGCTCCAACAAGAAAAGTCAAAGCTCAAAAGCCACAAACAGTACTTGATGAATATTGTGGTATAAAAACACACCACAAATGAAGCACAGAAACAAAACATTCCTACCATCCACCAAGCACACGGGCCCCATCCATTTGCTTCAACACCCCCCTCCCTCCCTTCCCAACCTTAACAAAAAAAAAAAAAAAATGTGTCCCACATGTATCTACTGTTATCAGCAATTTGCTTTCTTTCTTTCAACAATAAGATAGTTTTATTTGGGGAAATATTCCAAAGATTTTCTCGTGTTGAAATTTACACTACATACTGGCGGGGAAAATATGCATTCCTGATTTTTTTGTGGAAGTGTGAAGATGTTCTTAAAGCTCTACTTTGGCTTTTCTGTGATTAACATACTGTGACACTAAGTGGACATATTATGGGATTGTCTGGATGACAAAGTTATAGCTCACACTTGGTGAACAAACTGTTGTTATATAAATCTAAGAAAAATACCAGGTATTGTAAGACTTCAGCCAGTAGCATACAAATACGGTCAATTGAAGGTTATGGCTTTGAGGCATGTTGTAATGGTTTTGTGAAGGTGACATCCTGCACGTGTGCTTCATTCGAATGTTTGTTTGCTTTGTTTGTGAATTAAGTATGTTTTGAAATCAGGTCTGTCTGTGCTTGCATTGAGAATCACATGCCGAGCTAGTTGCTTCACATGTTCATCTCCCCCCCCCCCCCTTTTTTTTTTTGGATTCTGCCAAGAAGTATACTATACTAGTCGCACATTGTGGCAGTCCACAATTGACTCTTTGCAAAAAATTGTTCTCATTGAAATGTATCTTTGTTGGTGTGTGACTTATAAGGACTGACTTCTTGTTTCTCAGATGCGTACATGTGGCTGTGCTGTATTGGCAATTTGTGACATGGCACAAGATCCCAGAGGTCAAGGTTCGAGGCTCTCAGTTTCTCTTATTTATTTTTATTTTTTTTTTTTTAATTACTACTTTGGCCATGCTTGAAACTGAGGTGAGTGAGTGGACTGTTGGAGACCGTTCATTTTCTAGGAAGATTGTCAGGAACTTGTAAACTATAAGGGGCAGACAGATCATGTAGCTGTTTCAAAAGGAAAAACTGAGAAAATCATGCACATGAAAGTGATAAAGAATGGTGAACTTTATTCTGATCACTACCTTTCCTAATTTAACATTAAACTTCTAAATGGTAAATTACAAATAAAGTTAAAGGAACTTACTGCAACAAAACAGTCCATTCAACAATAACAAGATGAAATTAAAATAACAAAACATGGCAGTTAGCAAGAATTAGCTAGATAAATTAATAATGCTGCACAGAGAACATTTGGATCAAACAAAATAAAAATAAAATGTGGTAGAATGAAGTATGTAAAGAAGTTTTAATAGAGGGGGCAAAAAATGGAAAAAGTGGAAATATCAAGGAAAATTGAACACTATGATTAATTTAAACAGCAAAGGCAATAAGAAGAACTAAGAGAGATGTTGAAACGTCAAACTTTCAGGAACTGAATGAAACTTTTTGAAAAATAATACCTATGTTTTTGTCAGACCCTTCAGGGCAGACTGAAAGGATACCAAACCACAAGTGTCTGTTTCACAAATGAAAAAGCGAAACTAAGTGCACTAAGTGACACTGGAGGTGATGCAAAGGGCAACACCACTGGGCAGTGGATGACTGGAAACAAGTGAGTTGGAGTGATGAGTCAGGCTATACCATGGCAATCTGAGGGGAGGGTTTGGGTTTGTTAAATACTTGGAGAATGTTACCTGTCATCATGTGTAGTGCCAACAGTGAATGAGTGAAGAGGTGGTGTTACATTAGGGGGTGTTTAAAATGGTTAGGGTGTGACCCTCATATTGTGCTTAAGGAAACACTAAATGCAGAAAAATGTGAACACATTTTACAGCATTGTGTACTGCTACAGCTGAGAAATAGTTTGGAGACAGTGATAGTATCAGCATGAAAATGCTTTCTCACGTAAAGCAGCATCTGTAAAGCAATGCTTTGGGAATAATAAAATCCTGAAATGGACTTTCCTGCCCAAAGTTCTGACCTGAACCCAATGGAACACCTTTGGGGTGAGTTAGAATGTTAACTTCACCCTAGATCCTAACGTCCAACATCACTACCTTCTCTTCTTTTGGATGCTGGGGAAGAACAGGCAGTCATTTCTGCTCAGACATTCAGACACCTCATTGAAATTGTCACCAGCGTAGTTCGAGCTGTTATAGAGGCAAATGGTGGATGAATCCCATATTAATGTCTACTAATAGGTGTCTGAATACTTTTGATCAGGTGGTGTGTATATGAACATTAAATGTACTTGCCACGAAAAGAGGCTGCTATATTTGCAACTGGTGCCAACATCTGAACGAAAGTAGTAGCACGTTACTTCAATACAACTCCCCCTCTCCCCCCTCTCACTCTCTTGTGGCATAAAATTAATGGGAAGATGAAGTTTATCCTTTCCCCTGTTCTTTCTCTATGGAACAACAAGATTCAAGCTCCCCACACTGCCTCCCTCATTTATACTAGAGCAAATGTGTGAGCAATGTCATTCATGTGCTGTATACCATACGGAGAGGTTTAGGTTTGTTATAAACAAATTAGGTTAGGAATTATTGTTATCAACAGTTTTTTATCTCTGTAATTCAGTTGTACTGTGTAGTGAGAGGGTCAGGTTCTTTTTGTAAATAACAACAATGATATAACAAATTAACTTATGGTTAATTAGTAACAATTTTGTTTTTGTTAACAATAATTGTTGTTGTTTATTAACATTTTTTCAATCTTTTCTTTTATGTTTTTATTTACAAAGCTATTTTACAATATACATGTTTTATAACATAAATTTTTCCTTGTAACCCAACAGTAAACCAATACTATCAGTTGCATTTGAATTGGTAGTCTGAAGAAGGGAATGGATCCAAAATCTCCTTGTAAGGGGAAGTACAAGAAACTTCTTCCTTTTCTTATTTTTAATTTTATCTTAGTGGAACATTTATAAGATATTCTTTACATTAACCTCATATCTCAGTGCCTTGGAAAGATAAATTGGATTGTCTTGAGGACTGCACCACAGTATTAAAAACTGTGGATTTGTTCCCATCTTCAAACTGATTATTAATTAGGCATTAAAAAATTCATGTCACATCAGAAATATTTATATTTTCACAAAACTTTCATAATAGAACATATGCAGAAGTTTATATACTACTCACAGGTTTTGAAAGAATGATCCATGAAATTAACCCTGACAATTATTACTGTCATTCACTTTTATCATCGTCTACAATAGCTGTTGTTGGTTTCATCAATATCTCATAAAATGGTCTGTACTCATGTGGAATTATGTAACTGTCTTCATACTCCCTTGATCTTCTTGTCTTGTGATGCAATTTTTCTTGTCTTGTACTTCAATTTTTCCATTGTACGCCACTTGTGTTGGAATGTGGGACACTGTTGTTCTTTTGCAGCAAGAAAATGTTCTTCACCATACCATCAGTGAACTCGGAGGCAGTTAAATAACCTTTGGGTTAGAAATATTCTAACTGCCTGTATTTTAAAATCGAAAATGAGGAGCTTACCAGAGATTTGTTTATTGTTGGTGTTGCCAAACTAATATGCTTTCAAACCATCTAGAATATTTACTATATGAATAACTGATATTCATTTACCATTAATGAAGAATATCTAAATTCAGACATCAGACATTAAATACAAAACAATACTCTGATGCACTG
This sequence comes from Schistocerca serialis cubense, assembly GCF_023864345.2. Classification (NCBI taxonomy): domain Eukaryota; kingdom Metazoa; phylum Arthropoda; class Insecta; order Orthoptera; family Acrididae; genus Schistocerca; species Schistocerca serialis. Next base: position 119,974,669 of record NC_064640.1, read on the forward strand.
CAAACATGAAGCCTTAAGCAACTGAACAGCAGATGTGGACACCCACTGTTAAAGTAACCACAGCATTGTGGGTGGACAAACTCAAAACTGGCATATGTTCTCTTCTTTGCACTAATGAATATTTCCTAGTCTGATTAAACCAGGATGTGAGTGGTTTTCAGTCTCTTTTTACAGCTCACAATGTACATCTACAGGATGGGGCAAATAAAAGTAGTCCAGAGAGCAGAGTTACTTGGTACAAAGAAACACAGCAGATGAAAGGGACTACAATACTAACCTGACTATAGCAGATGTTGAAAGTGAACATCATTCATCTCTTAGTGCTTTTGGACCCTGGCCACCAAGTTACTGAAGGCTGATTGAAGTTGGACTGCTGGAATTGCTGCAACAGTCTCATCCAAAATGCTCTGCTGCATTTCTTGAAAAAACAACACACAAAGTAGTCGCACACTGACAGATCAGATGACCTGTCCGGCCAGCTAAGGCCGTGATCAGACTGACATCTGCTATTGTGAAGACTGGTAAATGTGTTCCATTCTGCTGGAAGTAACTGTAGGTCTTCCCGTCCTCCATGAATGCTGCCACAAATGGTTTCAAACTGTTGGCAATGTAATGTGTCGAAGTGAGTGTCTCATGAAAGAAGATGGGATGAATAATGCAGTGTGCAGACACTGGCCACCAAACCCCAACTTTATGATCATGCAATTTTGTTTTGCGGAAGTTATACAGATTCTCTGCTGCCCAGAACCTGTGATTTTGAGAGATGATGTAACCACTCAGATGAAACCAGGCTTCATCAGACGTAAAGAATAGAACCATGTCCAAGCCATTCATTGTTGTCTCAGTGAATAGCCACTCAAAAAACTGGAGACATTGAGAAGCATTTACTGTTTTTTTTTCTTTTTTAATGCATGAACAACAGACACTATATAGAGATGCACGTGTAGGTCCAGGTGGAGTACTCATCCACATGATTCTTTGACTTTCTTTGAAAGAGATATTGTCTCTCACTATTTTTGGACTAAGTGTTGTGTGGCACTCGTTGCTGGCACTTTGACACCATTAAACTTCTCAGGAAGCAACTGACCATACAGTTTTCACGACTTTATTGTGATGTAACTTTCCACCACAAACATGCACTGCTCCACTGTAAGTACCATTGCCCCATTTGCACTGCTTCACTCACACTGACACAGCCCGCACTACGCACTGAACCCGTGTTGATCATGTGGTGGGCATATATGTCATGTGTGCATCACAGGGTGTGTATACATTAACGTAAAATCATATCCACTCATCTGGGCCACTTTTGTTTGCCCACGTATACGCTAATGCTAGTTTGACGACAAAAAACAATTTTTTTTTTTTTTTTTCGATTGTTCCTTCTTCAAACTACCAATTGATTAATGCACTGAAAGCTAGTAGAGACAAAAACTTAAATATTATGTTTCCCATCTTTTGTCAGTTTCTGTGTACACTTGTCATTTTTTTTAAATTCTTCTATGTACATTTATCATTCCTGTAAATCAGTATACAGAAAATATGGACTAGCAGCAGCAGGCGAAGAAACCTCTCTCTCTCTCTCTCTCTCTCTCTCTCTCTCTCTCTCTCTCTCTCTCTCTCTCTCTCACACACACACACACACACACACACACACACACACACACACACACACACACACGATATATACATGCATACATAGTGTGCAGTCATGTACACAGTACACATAATAAATACAATTTATAAGCACACAGTGCACAGATATTCACTCATACACATACACACATCTGTAACAAATGGTTAATATAGCTATTCTGCATACACAACCACTATTTAAAATTAAATACACTTCATACACTCAGTCACTCAAGTGAGTAGTGTGAGCACGAGATGGTGCTGATCCCATTCCCACAGATGAAGCATTTGTCGTCATAACACGACAGCCCAGCTTTCAGCTGCATTGCAGTATGTACTTCATGACCTATCGATTGAAAGACTACTTGACAGACCATATGTGGAGCAGCGACAACGCCCTCAGCAGGCACCTCTTGTAATCCTTGATCGTGACAGCCTGTGAGGCTGTGTGATGCACACCCTTTGCCTGCGTTTGGGCAGCACCTGCATTATGCGGTATGCGTACATTTTTGATCTGAGCCCCACAAACTCCACAGTCTGTGAACCGTTCGCCTCGTCTTTCATCAGACCGATAACCTTGTTTTAAGATGTTACTCTGCAAGGATTATCGGCTGCATATCCAAACGTGTCAAATGCTTCGATATTGTACCTAATTACTTCATATTTATTGCAGCCTTTCAATCTGTAGATGGAACTGTCTGTACCCATGTAAAGTAATTTGGAATCAGCGAAGTTTGGCTTCACGAACTCAAAGTGGAACTGGTCCAGAACACACATGCTGATGTAGATAGGCTTCGTGAATTGCACTGAAACTTTAGCCATTTCCACTGTGACTAGTCGTTGATTTAAGTTTGTGGCCTGCTTAAAATTTGGTCTGGCTATGTAACCTCTTGCACCAAAACACCTCTTATAATGGTAGAGTAAATGAATCTTGTGGTATTCTCTAACATTTTCCACAATTTTCCCAAAAATTGCATTATTTATTAATTTAGAAATATTTTTTTGAAAGTCCCATATCTTGAGAGCCGTCTGTTCAGTGTTTACATCAATGTACCCATTTAAACACCAACACTGATTGAAGGAGATGCTGCGGGTGATTCTAATAAGCTCCACTCACAAATTGAGAGATTGCTGGAGGTTTCTGTACTGCAGAATATACAACGGTTGGAACTTAAATAGTGGCAACTATTTATTCACAACCAATACAAAAGAGTTGCATGTTTGCACCTGTTACTGTCCTTCAAAGTAGTCACCAGCATTGTGTAGAACCCATTGTCAGTGTTGTGGAAGGCGTAGTATACCGTTAGCAGAGCCTGTTCTGTTGATGGTGCGAATGGAGCAGTCTACTGCCTGTCGAATCTCTTCAACAGTTCTAAAGCGAATGCTATGAAGTGGTTCCATTTTCCGAATCAAATCAAAGTCACAAGGACTTAAGTCCGGGGAGCATGGTGGATGGTACAATACTTCCCAGTCCCATCGTCGTAACAGAGCAGCCACAGCTTGCGCTGTATGAGCCCACATATTGTCATGCAAAATGATGGGTGGGTTGCACAGAAAGTGTTGCCACTTCTTTCCCAAAGCTGTTCACAGGTGATGCTCCAAAAAACAAACAGTAATACTGTGTATTGCCAATCTGCTGTGGAGGAGTGTAATGCCTTAGGATAACACCATCACAGTCATACACGAGAATCACCATAACTTTCACCATACTGGGGCTCTGATGCACTTTCGACTTTCACGGTGACCCATAATGACGCCATTCCTTGGATTGGCGTTTCAGTTTTGGCTCGTACAATGTGGCCCATGTCTCATCCAGCGTTACAATACGGCGTAAGAAAGCCTCTCCTACGCACTCATAGTGCTCCAAGTGCGTCTGAGCAGTGTCGTAACGCATCCATTTCTGCATTTACGTCAAGTCATGCGGAACCCAAGTTTTTGCATGCCAAAGCATTCCTTCAGGATGCGAAGCACAGTCGTATGCGCTAATCTGGTTTCATGGGTGAGCTCACAAATTGTATGGCGTTTATCGCCGTCAACTAACATGACAACAGCATGCATTTCTTCTTCAGAGACACTAGGACAACCTGCCCGATGCATGTCTGCCACAGTTTGCCAACCTTCGTTGAAGGCTTTTACCAAATGTGCCACTTTTCTGTACTGCAATGCTGATTCCCCGCATGCGTCTTGAAGACCTTGATGACACTGTCATGCTGTATGACCTCTGGCACATTCAATCTTGATCCAACTCCATTGTTTCTGTTTCAGAAACATAGTGACACCGTTATGTTAGACTGCTTACTCACAAGTGACTGTGCTTCCCTCGATTGTGCACACGCCAGTGATGTGGAACGGGCGAGTCCATTTGCTCAATGTCAACAACATGTGCTATCAGCGACAATAGTAGATTCCATTGCATAGTGTCTCCACAGCAGTGTTGTCACTATTTCACTTTCAGCCTACGTATATCTGCTTATTCCCAATCATTATCATCAGCTTGCGCATGATTAGGCATTCCGGACACAGCGGCAAGTTTCCATGGAAGTCATTTAAATGAGTATGGCATGCCAGTCCTGTCTCCAAAACATATCCTTGACCAGAATATCTGCAGCAAAATCATGGACCTTTGCCTTCAGTCTGACTATTTCCTCTTTGGACAACCGATGGAACCCTCCAGTGGGCAGAGACTGTTGTGTGACATGCCCATAGAGGTTGTTTACACCCAAGTAAAGGATATAACTTAAATTGTCAGATATCCTGTATTCATTCACAGGTCATTCACCTTGGCATACCTGGAGACACATTGTCAAAGTCCTCTGTGAAACCTTCATTTGAAGAAGAACAGCTTGTCAACATTGGTCAACAGCTCGATGCTGACATGTGTTCTTAACATTGTGTCCCACAGAAGTCCTAGTGTTGTGTAATAGAAGGCAGGATCCATATAGTATGTACCCAGGCATATGCTCCGTAATTTCTCAAAAATGTCTGCGAGCAGGCATACATCGGTTTTTATGTACAACTTAGCATATTCCCCAAATTCAGGGATATGGAACTCCTGCCAAACTTTCATCACATGTACATACACTACATCTGTAACGGCTGTGCCTATGAGTTTAGTGGAGAATGTGGCTATGTTTGGCAATGTGATTTCATGGAATCTCTTGACTGAATACCGGTATTCATAAGGAAAGACCTTCTCTTTGACACAGGATGAAATTTTGCATCATTGGGATATGCAACTCTGATAACTCAGTGTCTCAGCAAGTTTTTGAGGAATTGCATGCATGAAGCATAGCGTATCCAGGAAACGGAGCATTATTTTTTGTGTGATTTGCTTGGAAAATGAAATGTGTACTTCAACGATTCAGGTATGACACTGAGCTTATCCTTTTTGAACTGAAAAATCAGTGCTTAACAAAGAAGTGAGCATCATACCCACTCAAATTATGGAAGAAGGTGGGTATGGTTTGTGGCAGTTGGTATTTCAAGTTGCATGTGTCTTGGACTGCACTGCAAAACTTCCTCGTTAGATTACAGTGGCCTGCCTTGTAAAACACCAGAAGAATTAATGTTGAGAAAGGTTTGTCACTGCCACAGGGATGCATAACTCTTCTTCTCATGTATGGTTCAAGTTGCTATTTTTTTATGGTCACCATTTAGTAACCAGTATTTCCAGTGCCCTTTTAGATAGCAACATTTGCTCTGACCCTATTATCACAGACATGTTGTGTTATACTTAGTCTGAGCATCTGCATCCAACTACCCCTCAGCTTTCTGTCTACACATAAGACGAGTAGGGTGTAAGAACCTATCCTACACTAATCAGTGCCCGGAACCATATAATGCTCCTTTCATTGTGCGAGAAGTTCTCCCTCTGGCCCTTAGCTGCGATGTGGCACTGAGACCAGATGGAATCTACAGTCAAATGCTGTAACATCTAACTGTGAATTACTGACACCATGTACTTTCAGTCCTCAATTGTATCTGGTGTGATGATGTGTTCTTTTATTTATTTATTATTATCATAAAACCTGTCCTACTGTGTGTTTAAAGCGGATCATACAATACATCAGTACATTGGTAATTCACTACACAAAATTAATAATAAATGTATATCTGTATATATAAAGAAAAAGTAGTTAGGAAGAAAATAAAACAAAGTATATAATGAAACAAAAACAAAATAGATAAATGTATTATGTTGCTTCTTATGTAAATTTCTCTAAATGCTGTTTGTGGTTACCTCAGTACATCTTTGAGTTTTGCTTGCGCTGAGTGAGAAAATAGCGTACGCTTCAGCCATCTCTAGTTAACTGTCCAGTTGTTTAGCGACTCAGCAGAAACATTGAGTCATCACAACGATTATTACTAATAACTAATGTATTTATATTAAAATTAAATTAAAACTAAATTACTATTGAATATGCTTTTATTGACAGACACCACACAACACTTTACTGATCACACGGTTTTTTGCCTCTTCCTCAGCATCAGCACTACCACCATCCTTTCATACCTCCTCATCATTCGTTTATTCCCTGTCACTCATCCCTCTCTTCTGTTGATGTCTCTTATACTCACATTTCTTTTCTGATAGCTGCTCTGAAATTATTTAGTTCTTTCCTAGATGTGTCATTCGTGACTGGCATTTGTAAGCATTCACAATTAGGTATGTACGTCATTCTTCCTGAGGGTCTTCGTATGTCCTAGTGTCCACTCGGAGTGGGCATGTTAACACCAGATGCTCAGCTGATCCTAATTCACCATAGTCACACAATGCTGAAAGTCTCTTTCCTATTCTGTGTATGTAGTGGGGGTATGGGCCGTGACCTGTCATAAAAGTGAACATACCTCTGCAGAGAACGTAATGAATCATTTGTATTCTCTATTGTGTTTGGAAGGATACTGTATAACTGGCGTCCTTTATTTCTGCTATCCCAATCCTGCTGCCATTCATCAGGTGTCCTGTCTCGAAGATCTAATTTATTAGTTATTCTGGAACCTGTAATTTTTTGTACTTTGTTATCCCGCTGCAATCAGTATTCTGTGACATGATATCTTACTGTGATGTCAGTGGGACATATTCCCTGAATGAATGATGAGGAGAGCCTCTGCCAGTGTAATACTGTATGATCGCATCATCCTGAGGAGAATCCCTCACTGTGTACGTCTTAGAAAGTCTCTGTGTCGTACCAGGAGGAACCAGAGGCCAAGCGCTTGCTGCAAAGCTCATAATGGCAATCAGTATTGAATTGTGGTACAGTTTAAAAGCCTCTGGGGATAAGTTGGCAGTGTAGGTACTGGCAGTTTTGTGAGTGATTTTGGCAGCCTTTAGGCAGACAGTATCTAAACGAGCTGAGAAGTTTCTGCTGTCATCGAGTAAAACTCCTGAATACCTGCATACAGTGCTGCTTTTAATTAGGCTTTATTTAACCCAAAGGTTGGATTCCTCTTTAGGGAGAGTTTGCCCTTTAGCAGCATGTATGTATTTTTATTTGTAGCTCCTGCATCACCCCTACATATCTGAGAGCATGCTGTTGCGTTTTCTTCAAGCTTCAGCCTGGAATCTCCAGAGACCACAACCGAGATATCTCAGCGTAAGTCACAACTCCATTCGCTTCATCAACCCCTTCCAGCAGCAGCTCTATTGCTAGGTCCCAATGTATTGGTCCACATATCAAACCATGTGGACAGTCTTTTGTAAATTTTTGTTACCCAATGCCACCCAGCAAGCCATTCGACTGTGCGACCATTACGTTAGTCCCTGAAATTTAAATAAAGTCGCTTTGGGATCCAAAGACTTCTTAACTATTGAACATCGCAGCCACCAAAAATTATCGAATACGCCTGCGATGTCGATAATTATTGCAGTACAATATTTATTGTTTGCCCTACCTACAATTTGAAGAGCCGGAGTAATGTCACCATCTGTCGATTTACCTTTGCGAAAGCCGAACTGACACGTGCTGAGCTGGAGCTCTGTGTGCTCTTCAAGATGCAGAGTATCCGCTCCTGAGCTTTTGCCAATGTATTTATTAAACATATAGGTCTATAGCTCTTCGGCTCTGCGGGGTCTTTATCGAGACCATTATTTATTGTAAGTGTACGTGAAGATTTCCAAATCTTTGGTATCATGCTCTGTCTCACGACTTCTTTCAATAAACGTGGTAAGAGCGGCACTATGATTGGAGTTACTTTCTGTATCACCTCTGAAGAGATGCCATATGGACTCGGTGCCTTGCCACGTTTAATCGTGGCTATCGCTACTTCTTCCTGAGGGAACGGGATTAGGACGTTGCTGATACTGTATTCATAACTCATCTGATTGATGGTTGTTATCTGTATCTGCAGAATCATGTGGCGGAATTCCTCCAGTCGCTAGTGGTCATATGTTGTTTGACCTCCCAGGATATTAACTTATTAGCCACTGCCCAATTTGCCTGGGTAGTGTCTACATTGGTCTTTGTACCGCTACTATTTGCAAATGTGCTACGCTGTCCTCCTCGACCACAGTCGGACCAAGTTCTTGGATCAAGTTCTGCAACATTACACCACGTTCATCTGTCGTTCTGCTGTGCCAAAGCACCGACTTTGCGTGCCCATCAGCTCCGATTATGAGACAAGCACCACGAATGTACAATGCTCCAGCTCTTAATTTGTCAACGTACAGAACAATCATGTGGGAGTACTGTATGTATATGCAGGTAATAATCCACTTCCATTGAGGAGTGCTCATCGCTACTGTAACACCATGGCCACCGTATAACTATGTGACTTTACCGACAAGGTATCTACGATTGAGAATGATAATTGCTGCCTTGGCGTTCTGTTGCCCAAGTAAAGTGGTCACGTGTGTCGGTAAATGTGGAAGTTTCCCATTCCTCACGTATGATCGTGGACTAGCTTGACATCGGCACCCAGTTCCTTCACAATCTTTCGCAGCTCATTACCGATGCGCAGTGCATAGCTCATTCTGTTGATTGACACACTAGCAACTACTCACTGGGCATGCCGAGTTGTACGTCACACACAATTAGACGTGGCCATCTTCTCTGGGGGGTTCACACTTAACGTATGAAATTTTGTCGTCATTGTCTTGCAGTCTCTCTCAGTCTTTTTGGGATTCGGCGTCTCTTATGACAACACTATGGCTGTTGTTATATACTTAATTATGTCTGTCCTAGGATTGATAGCTTCTGTCAGACGCTATTTAGTGACTTTAGTATCTTTTTTGTCTGTTGAGACATTTTTTCTGAATTTTGACGATCATGTCGGTTTCATTCTGACTGCGGAGGCAACAACAGCAAAGGAAGGAACAGCTGTGTTGAGAACTGCCTTAAGCTTGGTATATTCGGTTATTGACGGTGAGCTGCTCTCTTGTATAGCTGGAGCGTTTGCCGCACATTTTCCAATCTTAATTCCTTGATGTGCCCTGTCAGTTTTGCTTGAAACATCGTCCATTCCGAAAACTTAATTCTCAAGCTCGGAAGGAACTCCACTGAAACCTTCATTTTCCCCCATTTCCTCCTTAGAAACTTGCATAATGCCATCTAGAAGTCTTCGACAGTGTCATAGCCCTGAGTGGGCTGAGATATTTAACTGGTCATGGAACGTATATCGGAAAGACGAATTAGGCGTCATAGGAGGGGGAGAGTTCATTGCAGTTGACGGAAATATTGTCTCTAGTGCGCTCGAAATTGAGTGTGACAGTGAAGTTATCTGGTCGCGTACAACAGGTCTAGGAGAAATCAAGTTAATTGTTAGATGTTTTTACTGGCCACCCGATTCCGCTATGACAGTTTTAGAGTCATTCAAAGAAAGTTTACGGTCAGTAGCGCATAAATACCCAGATCATGCGGTATTAGTTGGGGCGACTGTAACTTACCAAGTATAGGCTGGGACGTCTATGGATTCGTTGCAGGAGGTACAGACAGACAGTCGTGCGACGTACTTTTAAACACGTTTTACTAAAACTGTCTTGAGCAGATAGCTCGACAACCCATACACGATGGAAATGTTTTAGATGTTGTAGCTACCTTATCGACGACGTCAGTACAGAGACGGGGATTAGTGATCATGATGTCGTCATAGCGACTGTGGTTACTAAATACATCAAGAAGGCTAGGTGAGTATTTATACTGGAAAGAGCAGATAAACAATTGTTAATATCCTATTTAGACAATGAATGGGCATCATTTAGACCGCCTGCTTAGCTGGATGGTAACGTGCTTTGCCTCCCATGCAGCGGGCCCGGGTTGGAGATTTTCTTCGCTTGTGGACTGGGTGTTGTGTTGTCCTCATCATCATTTCATCCTCATCACCGACATCTTTTAGTTCCAGTGCAATGGACATAGAGGAATTATGGGCCTAGTTTAGTTGTAAATTTCGCTCTGGAGAGCTATGTGACTAGTAACTAAGTGGATTAAGGACTGAGAAGACCCAGCGTGGTATAACACCGAAATTCAGAAAATGCCTAGCAAAGGCTGTTGCACTCTCGGTTCAAAACAGAACTCGGAAAAGATAGCAGGCAAATGTTAGTAGAGATTGGTGCGTCTGTAAAAAGATCTATGTGTTAAGCATACAACAGCTGTCACCGTCATACCTTCGCAAAAGATCTGGTCGAAAACCCGAGAAAATTCTGGACCTATCTAAAATCGCAAAGCGTGTGTAAGTCTTCTACACAGTCACTCGTTGACCAGTCTGATATGGCAGTAGAAGACAAAAAAAGGAAAGCGGAAGTCGTAAATTTCGCGTTTAAGAAATCGTTCACACAGGAGAACCGTACAGACATATCGTCGTTTGACTATCGCACAGACTTTCGTATGGATGACATGGTAATAGGCACTCCTCGTGAAGAGAGACATTGAAAGAGTTGAAAACAAAAAAGCTTCCCAGTTCGGTTTTACAAAGAGTACTCTACAGCAGTGACCCCTTACTTAGCTTGCGTTTATCGCGAATCTCTCGCCCAGCGCAGAGTCCCAAGCGACTGGAAAAAACCAAAGATGACTTCTGTATATAAGAGGGGTAAAAGAAGCCCCCGCCCCCCAAATTACAGGCCAATATCCTTAACATCGGTTTGCTGTAGAATTACTGAACTTGTTTTGAGTTCGAATATAGTAAATTTCCTTGAGACCGAAAAGCTTCTGTCCATGAATCAGTACGGTTTCAGGATGCATCGCTCGTACGAAACTCAGCTTGCCCTTTTCTCACATGTTATATTGCGAACTATGTTCGAAGGGCAACAGGCATATTCCATATTTATAGATTTCCTAAAAGCATGTAACACGGTGGCCCACTCCAGACTGTTAACGAAGGTACAACCATATGGAATAAGTCCCAGATATGTGCGTCGCTCGAGGACTTCTAAAGTAATAGAACCCAATACTTTATCCTCGACGGTGAGTGCTCATCAGAGACAAGGGAATCGTCAGGACTGCCCCAGGGAAGTATGATACGACCGCAGTTATTTTCATTATGCATAAATGATCTCGCGGTTCGGTTGAGCAGCAATCTGCGGCTGTTTGCTGATGCTAAGGTGTATGGGAAGCTGTCGTTGTTGAGTGACTGTAGGTGAATGTAAGACGTACATCTATATGGATACTCTGCAAATCACACCTAAGTGCCTGGCAGAAGGTTTCGTCGAACCACCTTGGCAACAATCTGCAAATCACACTTAAGTGCTTTGCAGAGTGTTCGTCGAACCACCTTCACAACAATTCTCAATTATTCCATTTCCAATTATTCCAATCTCGAACAGCGTGCAGAAAAAACGAACACGTATATCTTTCCGTGCGAGCTCTGATTTCCCTTATTTTGTTAAGCTGATCGTTTCTCCCTATGTAGGTCGGCGTCAACAAAATATTTCCGTATTCGGAGGAGAAATTTGATGATTGAAATTTCGTGAGAATATTCCGCTGCAACGAAAAACGCTTTGTTTTAATGATGCCCGTCCCAAATCCTGTATCATGTAAGTGACACTCTCTCCTCTATTTCGTGATAATACAAAACGTGCTGCTCTTCTTTGAACTTTCTCGATGTACTCCGTTAATCTTATCCTCAGACCGCGCATCAGTACTCCAAAAGAGGACGGACAAGAGTAGTGTAGGTAATCCTTTAGTAGATCTGCTTCATTTTATGGGTGTTCGGCCAACAAAACGCAGCCTTTGGTTTGCATTTCCCACCGCATTTTCTGTGTGTTCTCTCCAGTTTAAGTTGTTCGTAATTGTAATTGCTAACTATTTAGTTGAATTTACGGCCTTTAGAATTGACTGATTTATCGTGTAACACTTTAGCAATCATGTGAGTGACCTCTCACTTTTCGTTATTTAGGGTCAATTTTCGCAACTTTCAGATATCTGTTCTAAATCGTTTTGCAATTTGTTCTGATCTTCTGATGAGTTTACTAGACGACAAACGACAGCATCGTCTGCAAACAGCCTGAGACGGCCGCTCAGATTGTCTCCTAAATCGCTTATATAGATAAGGAACATCAGAGGGCCTGTAATATTACCTTGGGGAACGCCGAAATCACTTCTGTTTTACTCGGTGACTTTCCGTCTTTTAATACTGTGACCTCTCTGCCAGGAGATCACGAATCCAGTCGCATAATTTAGACGATATTCCATAAGCACGCAATTTCACTAGATGACTTAGACAACATTTATAGTTGGTGTAATGAACAGCTAGCTCTAAATGTAGAAAAATTTAAGTTCATGCAGGTGAGTAGGACAAAGAAACCCATAATGTTCGAATACGGCAGTAGTATTGTGCCGTTTGAAACTGTCATGTCGTTTAAATATCTGCGTGTAACGTTGCAAAGCGATATGAAATGGAACGAGCGTATGAGAATTGTGGGGGGAGGGTCGTTGACGTCGGTTTTTGCGAGAGTTTTTGGAAGGTGCGGTTCGTCTTTGATGGAGATCGCGTATAGGACGCTACTGTGACCTATTCTTGAACCCATATCGAGTGTTAGGGGTCCGCACCACGTTGTGTTAAAGGAAGACATCGAAGAAATTCAGAGGTGAACTGCTAGATTTGTTACTGGTAAGTTCGAGCAACATGCAGGTGTTACAGAGATGCTTAGGGAACTCAAATCGGAATTTCTGGAGGGAAGGCGACGTTCTTTTCTAGGAACACTATTGAGAAAATTTAGAGAACCGACATTTGAAGGACGATTCTACTGCCGCCAACATGTTTGGGGATGTTTCTCTAAACTTGATTTTGGCTATTTGCACTTATTTAAAGCCAATTTAAACGCTGAAAAAATATGCAACATTTATCAAAAATGTCTTCTAAGGTCCCTTAAGACGCTACAAACGCCGGCCGGTGTGGCCGTGCGGTTCTAGGCGCTTCAGTCTGGAACCGCGTGACCGCTACGGTCGCAGGCTCGAATCCTGCCTCGGGCATGGATGTGTGTGATGTCCTTAGGTCAGTTAGGTTTAATTAGTTGGTTCATATGGCTCTGAGCACTATGCGACTTAACTTCTGAGGTCATCAGTCGCGTAGAATTTAGAACTAATTAAACCTAACTAACATAAGGACATCACACACATCCATGCCCGAGGCAGGCTTCGAACCTGCGACTGCAGCGGTCGCGCGGCTCCAGACTGCAGCGCCTAGAACCGCACGGCCACTCTGGCCGGCGTTTAATTAGTTCTAAGTTCTCGGCGACTGATGACCTCGGAAGTTAAGTCGCATAGTGCTCAGAGCCATTTGAACCATTTTGAAGCTACAAACATCAAAAAAAGTTTTGCATCGCCCCGGTTCCCAGAACTCCTGACGTTGACACTGGATATTGTTTCACTGACACAGTCCCCTTGACTGTTCAGAGATGTCACTAAACCCGCCCAAAGATGTAAACAACTATGCATGAGCAGCGCCTATTAGACGGAGGGAGTCCGACAGCCGATCAGTTCCAGTCATTCCACCATGAAGGAGGTACACGGCTCGTGTTGTCTGTAGTTCAACCATGCCTAGACGGTCAATACTGCGGTTCGATCGCGTCCTCATTGTTACTTTGTGCCAGGAAGGGCTCTCAACTAGGGAAATGTCCAGGCGTCTCGGAGTGAACCAAATCGATGTTGTTCGGATATGGAGGAGATACGGAGAGACAGGAACTGTCGATGACACGTCTCGTTCAGGCCGCCCAAGGGCTACTACTGCAGTGGATGACCGCTACCTACGATTTATGACTCGGAGGAACCCTGACAGCAACGCTACCATGTTGAATAATGCTTTTCGTGCAGCCGCAGGACGTCGTGTTACGACTCAAGCTACGCGCAATAGGCTGCATGATGCACAAGTTCACTCCCGAAGTCCATTGCAACCGCGACACGATGCAGCGCGGTACAGATGGGCCCAACAACATGCCGAATGGACTGCCCAGGATTGACAGCACGTTTTCTTTACTGATGAGTTTCGCATATGCCTTCAGCCAGACAATCGTCAGAGACGTGTTTGGAGGCAACCCGGTCAGGCTGAACGCCATACACACACTGTCCAGCGAGTACAGCAAGGTGGAGGTTTCCTGCTGTTTTGGGGTGGCATTATGTGGGGCCGACGTACGCCGTTGATGGTCATGGAAGGTGCCATAACGGCTGTACAATACGTGAATGCCATCCTTCAACCGCTAATGCAACCATATCGGCAGCGTATTGGCGAGGCATTCGTCTTCATGGACGACAATTCGCGCCCCTCTCCCTAGTGCACAATTTGTGAATGACTTCCTTCAGGATAACGACATCGCTCGATTAAAGTGGCAAGCATGTTCTCCAGACATGAACCTTATCGACATGCCTGGGATAGATTGAAAAGGGCTGTTTATGGACGATGTGACCCACCAACCACTCTGAGAGAAGTACGCCGAATCGCCATTGAGGAGTGGGACAATCTGGACCAACAGCGCCTTGATGAACTTGTGGATAGTATGCCACGACGAATGCAAGCATGCATCAATACAAGAGGACGTGCTACTTGGTATTAGAGGTACCGATGTGTACAGCAATCTGGACCATCACCTCTGAAGGTCTCGCTGTACGGTGGTCCAACATGCAATGTGTGATTTTCAAGAGCAATAAAAAGGGCGGAAATGATGTTTATGTTGTTGATCTCAATTCCAATTTTTCCGTACAAGTTCCGAAACTCTCGGAACCGAGGTGATCCAAAACTTTTTTTGGTGTGTGTATTTGGTTCGAACAAGGCAGACTGAGCGCTTCAAGAGGATAATGACCGAAACATCGCAGCAGTCTCTGTACCGCGTGGAAACAAGACAATGGGGTGTCCACGATGGACTGGCCTGCAATGTCTCCGAACGCAAATCCGATCGAAGATGTTTGGTCGTATATTAATGTGAAGCTTACAGGGAAGCGAACATGTACTTTGAAGCAGCTTTCATATAAAATCAGGGCGATGTGGAGATCGCTACCGAGAGAATATGCAGACAATCTCGTGAAAAGCACGCCAAAAAGGTGCCAAGCTATAATCGATCATGGCGGCGATAGGATTAACTATTAGGGGATTGTGCAATTAATAATAACATGTATTTTCATGCAAACATATAATAGTCTCTTTTATTTCATAAAGATAATGTCGTGCACTTTCTTGTGGAACTGACTGTAGATGGGACATTTTACTCATCATCACTGTCGAGATTGCAGGAAGAGGTGCTTTGCTGGGCAGTTGACACTCTTTAGGAAAACGTGTCTTTGCTGGGTGACGAATGCAGAGCCGCGGCGCATCATGCTGTGCCACGACAAGCGACGCAGAGCCGTGCTTCCGCTGACGGCAGCACGCTGTGCGTCCAGAGGAGACTGGTTCGCCGCGGTGATTTCTCTCCGTGACGTCACTATGACGTAGTCGCGCCCAGTATCGACCGTTAGGGAATCTATCGACTTGTGTGGTCATATCGAGACTGAGGGCCGTGAGCCTCCCATGGCGAGAAGCTCACACCTGGTATAGTTGTTGCCGTAACTTAATGGTGTGACTAGTTGCTGTTTGCAATATCTAAATACTTCCAAGCATTAAAGTAATGCGTATCTACGCAGGTTATGTTCATTTCAGAAATGCTGTCTGCAAATGCGCCATCATTGTGCGTGCCTCATTAGTATTAATAAATGGGAACGTATTTATATGTCGCGCATCAGTGGATAAATCACATCTTGCCTCATCTTATTCGATGCGACCTTAGTTTTAACTGATCTGTTTATTCATTTGAGGACCATAAGCATAACGTAATGTTGTCTAGTTACATATACAAAATTATACGTACTTTGCACGCCAGGATAATACATGTAGTATTACCGTAACACACATCTGAAACCATAAAAGGATTGTAAATACGGAGTATCGTTGTGACTGTTGACCAACGTATTTCTAACATTTACTGTCATTACATGTTTCATGCTTAATTTCTGAATTATTGACAATGGCAACTGACAGCAGGGAGAGAGCACTCTTATATGTACAAACGTCGAATATTACAGGCCATATTTTCTTGCTCGTACGGAGGTATAAAGTTAGTCGTTTTCCCCTCGCTCGATGTGCATAGGTGACAAGAAAGGAAATAAATGACTAGTGGTAGTACAGGGTATCATCCTCCACATTCTGCAAAAAATTGAGTAGGAGGTCCTCGAATATTTTAGAAAAGCGAATATATATATATATATATATATATATATATATATATATATATATATATATATATATATATATTACAAGTTGCAAGACGAGAACTAGCGCTCCAACTACACTTTCGAGCTCCGTCATGCTACCCAGTGCGCCATTGTTGACACTTGCAACTTTGTCTGTTTCTCGTTCAGACATC
Source organism: Schistocerca serialis cubense (assembly GCF_023864345.2). NCBI lineage: Eukaryota > Metazoa > Arthropoda > Insecta > Orthoptera > Acrididae > Schistocerca > Schistocerca serialis. Next base: position 119,991,122 of record NC_064640.1, read on the forward strand.
TTGAAGACTTCAGCCACCTAAACGTTTTCGCCTTATATTTAATTGTAACAAATCGTGCAATCAGCAACGCGTTTTCGAGAGATCCTCAGTATTTGAAGCAGCATATATCCATAGAACATACGTTGTAGTGTAAAACCTAACAAATACCAGCTTCAACTAAACGACGAAATCCAATATGTCTTCTCCCACTTCTCAGAACTAGATACGACCACCACAGTCGATACACACCCCAAGCAGTCGAAACTGGGCATGTACGCATCATAGTGCCTTCACGAAGAGTATCACCGTGGTGAGACTAAAACTATCGGCACAAGGACCGTCCATTCAGGCGTGAACGATGAGCGTGCTTAGTTTCTGACGTCATAGCGTGGAAAAAGTACGTTGGATACGGAGCAATATCAAGCATGATAGATATTCTGAATGTGCGTTTGAACGTAGACCAATGCCACCTACGTTTCAGTACAGATTAGACTCCTATAACCTGAGCTGAACTGCCCGCCATGTTTTCCCAAAGTTTAGAAAAACATGGCATGCGAAACACGATACGAATGGAGATTTATAATTAAATGTATTGAAGAATTCGTCGTAAATATTGGTGAGTGCTCAGCTCTAAACTGCACTAATCATTACAAAAATGGTTTTCGCATATTTAGATTTCCAAGTGACCCCTAACAAGGCACAAGATGGGCAATAAATCGCTGCAGAGACAATTAGGAAGCAAGACCTGGTGCTCAATTATGTATTTTAAGTATATGTTAATAAGGGCAGTTACAAACATGGAACCAGTCATATACAGTTGCGTTTCTTCCCCAGTCGAAAACTACACTGAAGCAGTGCGTTTCAAAATTTTCGGTTCCTGAGATATTTTTGCACTTGGCATACTGAAGACATATTTATTGTGATGTATTGATAAATCGGTATCATAAACATACATACACAAACTGAATAATACTTAACCCCATTTCTTATATATGTACGGTAAACGAAAGATAATTAAGATATTTTTATAGCAGGTTAGTCAAGGTGAGAGAACCTGCCGAAGTAACATAACACTCAAACAATAAAATTTTGACCACAAGTCAACAAACATCAAATTTTCTGTCTTATTTTTATATTCATGATAAATACACCTAATAACAACGTGACTTCCAGATACACAAAATTTACTGTTGGTGTTTGGTAATACACTCCTGGAAATTGAAATAAGAACACCGTGAATTCATTGTCCCAGGAAGGGGAAACTTTATTGACACATTCCTGGGGTCAGATACATCACATGATCACACTGACAGAACCACAGGCACATAGACACAGGCAACAGAGCATGCACAATGTCGGCACTAGTACAGTGTATATCCACCTTTCGCAGCAATGCAGGCTGCTATTCTCCCATGGAGACGATCGTAGAGATGCTGGATGTAGTCCTGTGGAACGGCTTGCCATGCCATTTCCACCTGGCGCCTCAGTTGGACCAGCGTTCGTGCTGGACGTGCAGACCGCGTGAGACGACGCTTCATCCAGTCCCAAACATGCTCAATGGGGGACAGATCCGGAGATCTTGCTGGCCAGGGTAGTTGACTTACACCTTCTAGAGCACGTTGGGTGGCACGGGATACATGCGGACGTGCATTGTCCTGTTGGAACAGCAAGTTCCCTTGCCGGTCTAGGAATGGTAGAACGATGGGTTCGATGACGGTTTGGATGTACCGTGCACTATTCAGTGTCCCCTCGACGATCACCAGTGGTGTACGGCCAGTGTAGGAGATCGCTCCCCACACCATGATGCCGGGTGTTGGCCCTGTGTGCCTCGGTCGTATGCAGTCCTGATTGTGGCGCTCACCTGCACGGCGCCAAACACGCATACGACCATCATTGGCACCAAGGCAGAAGCGACTCTCATCGCTGAAGACGACACGTCTCCATTCGTCCCTCCATTCACGCCTGTCGCGACACCACTGGAGGCGGGCTGCACGATGTTGGGGCGTGAGCGGAAGACGGCCTAACGGTGTGCGGGACCGTAGCCCAGCTTCATGGAGACGGTTGCGAATGGTCCTCGCCGATACCCCAGGAGCAACAGTGTCCCTAATTTGCTGGGAAGTGGCGGTGCGGTCCCCTACGGCACTGCGTAGGATCCTACGGTCTTGGCGTGCATCCGTGCGTCGCTGCGGTCCGGTCCCAGGTCGACGGGCACGTGCACCTTCCGCCGACCACTGGCGACAACATCGATGTACTGTGGAGACCTCACGCCCCACGTGTTGAGCAATTCGGCGGTACGTCCACCCGGCCTCCCGCATGCCCACTATACGCCCTCGCTCAAAGTCCGTCAACTGCACATACGGTTCACGTCCACGCTGTCGCGGCATGCTACCAGTGTTAACGACTGCGATGGAGCTCCGTATGCCACGGCAAACTGGCTGACACTGACGGCGGCGGTGCACAAATGCTGCGCAGCTAGCGCCATTCGACGGCCAACACCGCGGTTCCTGGTGTGTCCGCTGTGCCGTGCGTGTGATCATTGCTTGTACAGCCCTCTCGCAGTGTCCAGAGCAAGTATGGTGGGTCTGACACACCGGTGTCAATGTGTTCTTTTTTCCATTTCCAGGAGTGTATTTTTAATTAACACTCAAGTTCCGAGTCTTCGCATGAACCTCAAATATTTTATAAGAAACATTGTAAAAAAGTTTCTTGAATAGGTTAACCACCCACAAGGTAAACATTGCCGAATGCTCATAGATGGGGAAAACATGGCGGACGATTCAACCTTTATATAGGAGTTCTAGTACAGATTCTGGAGTCTCCACATTGGCTTTCACTTGAAGCCCATATTTGGTGGGTTTTATATAATAACTTACGTCCCATGAATATATGCCGTTTCAAAGCACCAGCAAACTGTTCTCTCGAAAACCCATTTACTGGTACGATTTGTTTTGATAAAATGACGGGAAACGTTATACTGGTGGTTAAATAATTTTTGAATTGTAACTTGCGTGTAATGAAAGTATGCTGTTTCAAGGCAACGGCACATTGAAGATCCATCAAAACACATTTTTCTTCGTACAATTTATTGTAGTCACATGTCAGTTAATATCACCGAGTAAAGCCGTAGAACACGGTAACATACAAAATAATGTGCCGCGTTACGGAAGTTCACTGTAGCGTAATGAATAGAGATGCAGTGTAACAGATTCATGCGTGATGTGTTGCAGGTTCACGCCTCTCTACATCTAATTTTTCTCTACTCACTTTCATGCTTTCTAATAGGTTCTGAGACTTTCTTATTAATTTAATACATGTATAGTTAACAATATTCGATTTTATGAAAATAGAAGTGGGCGCTGGGCTGGTTTTATCTACAAGAGAGCTTGCACTACGTGCAGTAAGATATTTTGTACTTTTTTTTAGCCTTGTAGTTCACATTTTCTAAAAATTCTGCCACTAGGTAGAAACAGTGCTCAAATAAGAATGATCTTGGTATTTTACTAAGAAGTGAGAATGATAAAATGCTACGGTCGCAGGTTCGAATCCTGCCTCGGGCATGGATGTGTGTGATATCCTTAGGTTAGCTAGGTTTAAGTAGTTCTAAGTCTAGGGGACTGATGACCTCAGATGTTGAGTCCCATAGTCCTTAGAGCCATTTGAACCATTTTTGTGTCTTTAGAAAAGTGCAAATGTCGACCGTCTGACTGGATTACTGAATATGAAGTCGTTGATGACTGGTCGGATATCCAATTCATCCAAAACATCGTGGTGGGCATGAAGAACAGCCGAGTTGTTCAATCGCTTCTTTCCCATTGTTGATCGGAGATATGACTTCAGACGTCTAAGGGCGCTAAATGACCGTTCTGCTGTTGCTGTCGTGATTGGAACTACTTGGAGAAGCTTAATGCACTTCACTACCTCACATAACAGTTCTCCAACTGCAGGCTCTTGTGTAACGTACTTTCTTATATCACGCATGTTTTTTAAGACCAGTTGTTTTTTTATTAGCGATATCAGCTAACATATTCAAGTGTAAGCGCAGTCTCTCAATGTCTATCATTTTAGAAAAACTCAGTTGATTTTTCCAAATTTGTTTCACCTCTGTTTACTAAAACCAAACACTCTTGTTCAACTGCAGGGACCTGTGTGAGGCCAGTTGAAGCAAACCTCTCAGTAATGCTAGATTGCACCGTTTCTGAAAAAGTTCAATGTAAATAGCTTTGTGGTATTCCTTTGGGGTTTTGAAAGTGTGCGGTGAGCTGACTTCGTTGTTTTCATACTTCTTTGGTATAGTTTGATTCCAAGGAAGCGAAGATTCATATACTTGTGAAGGTTTTCCTTTTAAACACAATTCCCAAAAGCATTCAAAACTATCACGCCTTTCATTCAATATGCAAATCAAGCCCTCATATATTTTTTCCAGATCAGCTACACTTAGATGAGGGCATTGAATTTTTTCATTGACATCGTCTACTGAGTTCATTGCATGGCAATAAAGACTTAAAAAGAAATAAGTCTGCAATTGTAACATTGACTCAAGGTAGCCTGAACATGTGTAACCTGCCTCTGTTTTGTCCTCTGCAAAAAAATGTTTCAAAAAAAAAACTCTAGAAGTTCTTCAAAGTTTTTGAATATTCTCAAGATACTAGAAGCTCGCATAGTCCATCGAGTCGGGCAAAGGGGTCGTAGACCAGCTTCGCCGTTGGCGCTCTCACAGCGTATGCTTCTGAAAAGTCCCATCCTTTTGTTGGATTCCCTTGCGGCCTTTATTAAGTCCTTGGCTAAAACCATAATATCTCTCATAGACGTAAGATGTCGGAGACTGTCTGCAACTGCCAAGTCTAAACTGTGAGCAGTGCAGTGCACATAACGTGCTTTTGGTTGTATATCCTAAACTAACTTTTTCAGTCCTTTGAACTTACCTCTCATATCCAAGGCACCATCATAGCACTGTCCTCGTAAGTTATCCATTGACAAATCAAGACGAGCAAAAACATCTTTTAAAATACTAAACAGAGTTTGTGATTCAGTGTTGGGGGTCACGTAGAAGCCAATAAAGTCTTCGTTGGCGATTAAGGAATCATCGACAGTACGAATACAAAATGACACTTGTTCGTGAATCGAAGAATCATTTATTTCGTCAACCATAATAGAAAAATATTCAGTCTTCTTGGTTAAAGCCAATACCTTTCTCAACACAGACTTCCCTAGTAGATCAATGATCTCGTTTCGACTATCGAGGGACGTCCACTTATATCCCGAACGCCCTAACCAATCTTTAAATTCAGGTATGTCATTATTTCGGAGTTCCAACAATTGAAAAAAAAATTGAGTTTACATCTTCGTGCCCTCTGATTGCTAGTCCTTGTCGCCATAGAAATTGCACGGTAGTAAAAATTGTCTCAAGAGTTAAATGGCCTTTCTTCTTATCACTATCTAACTGTTCATTCAGTTGGGAAGCCACATTTCGGTTGGTGATAGAATTTAGTTTCAGAACATCTTCTTTCTGCGTAAACGTATTTTCATGAAGACGAAATTTTTTGAAAGCTTTTTTTCATTTAGAAAACCTTATGGAAGTAAATGCATCTTTTTTTAAAGAAAATTGTAATAGATTTTTAGCATCTGCCTCTTTGCAGGTTTTGCAGAAAACTTTTTCGGTAGATGCTTCATATTCTAACCATGTATATTTGATGAACCAAGACTTCTGAACTGATCTTCCCTTACCGGATTGTCGAGGTTTCGGCTGTGAACAGTTCTCGCCTGAAGACGACGAAGCAATTGACGACGCAATAATTGTTGGAGGTTGACTTGCAGTATCATCAACTTCCAAGCGCGCCTCTTTGGTAACAAATTTATCCATTGCAAACTTAATTAACAATACACTAAGAGACTAAAGTAAACGAATTAAATATAGTCATATAAAATAGTCCACTAGACACTAAATTCGGAACACTAAACACGTCTGCAGCATGCACTGAACGAAACTATCCACACTGAATGACTGCGACAGCAGGGTGGGCTTTATATAGCCGCGGCGTCGTAATGTCTCGAAGCATGAAGGCGACGTGAGGCGGAGGGTTCCAGGCGCTTCTGCTCCAGCCCTTTTGATGTCGCCACGGCCACACCCACCGGCTCCAGACTTTACCCGAAGGTTCGCGCACCGGGACAAATTCTAAGTGTGCCCGCAGCACCATAACACTATCATGATTCACACCACTCGTTTTCAGTTAACCTGCTTACTATTAGTTTTAACTCAGTACTGAATGTATTTTAAAAGGTAACTGTCGTCAAACAAGGAAAATAAAAAATTCCAACATAATTTTGTGATTTTAAAAAGCATAATCTAACTAATAATTTTCTTAAATTAACGAATTTTTGAGGGAGCTCGGGCCCTGTCAGGCCCCAATGGAGTCGATGCAATTTCTTCGTCATAGGTTGTCGGTGACAGACCGATTAGAGATCCTTCAGCCACAAAAACCGAAATATCCACGAGCAAATAACAACTCTGCAACGTGGATCGTAGGCCATTGTTTATCACGCAGAATAGGCATGCTACTTTCATAGATTATTACTCTTGTATCGAAAATGAACACCTTAGAATAAGCTAACATCGTGAGTACAGGAAGTCATTTGGAAATACGCTGAACATCAACAGTTAAATAATTAACGTCCAGTATTTCGGATAGTAGAGGTTGGTACTGAGCTCTATGTACGAACCGTAGTTGCTTCCTGAGATTTTTGCTCTACTCAAAATTTTAAGATACTATTCCAGGCGCTTAAAAATGCAGAAGGCAGTTTTATTTTCCCTTTTGTTTTCTTACATTTCTTTTCTCTCGCAGAACAATAGAGCCAATTTCCTTCAGCAATGAAGTGATAGTTATTTGTGTACCATACGCTTTGCTGTTTAGTACTTTGGAAAGAAGAAATATAAAGATGAAATTTTCTTTCATATATTGCATAACTGAAATTGCAAATAGTACATATTTTTGTTAATCTACTCACATCACAGATATGGAGAAAATGTTCATTTTTCCTTCCTAATCAATGAACTTCCGTTCTTTTTTTCCTAATAGAATGTACAAAAATAAAAATGAAAAAGTGATAGAAAAATAAAAAAGGGAAGAAAAACAAAAATGTGGTTACGGTATTGGACTTCCACGCAGGCGAGCCGTGTACAAACCTCCAACGTGTCTTTTTTTTTTTTCCCTGTCGGCTTATTCAAATTTTTATCTGTGTCGTGGTGTAATGTCAGTTTGCAACAGCCAGGCGTAAGGTAGGGACTTACAATGGCAGTTGATTCTGCGAACTACTGTGTTAGCAGCCGAAAGGAAATGGCTTTCGAATGGCAACCGCAAATGTTTGATGACAAGGCGACAAGTCAACCGAATCCTCCACCGGGAAACACATCAGCTGTCTCATACACGGCATTAATGAGAAATGATTCAAATGGCTCTGAGCACTATGCGACTTAACTTTTGAGGTCATCAGTCGCCTAGAACTTAGAACTAGTTAAACCTAACTAACCTAAGGACATCACACACATCCATGCCCGAGGCAGGATTCGAACCTGCGACCGTAGCGGTCGCCCGGTTCCAGACTAGCGCCTAGAACCGCACGGCCACACCGGCCGGCCATATTCTATAACCAGTGCATAGTATGACAACTGCCAAGACTACACAAAGAGAACAAATATTTCAATGACCAGACCGACAGTTCATAATGATGTGGAAAAAAAAATATATGCACGATGGAGTTTTGAACACGGCTCGCCCCTTGGGAGTCCAACACCACGAACAGTTACCCATGATGCGATTGCTGACTGCCACTCACCTATACTGTAATTCTCTTTCTTAGACTGTGCACTGTTTCTGTTTTTTTTTTTTTCCCCACAGTCAATACACCGTATTCGTATCTTCATGCTTGATCTGTGTTCGATTTTTGACAGGCTATCCACTGGACCATCTTACCTCTAAATCTGGGGGGGGGGGGGGGGGGGGGGGTTGCGATGGGTAGTTTCCCTTGTTAGGTTCCTGCCTAACCACACCCTCGGAAATCAAGACATATGTATGAGTAAACATCAAAGTATTCGTAACAAGCGAGACTAAAAATATCTTTGCTGGTCGTTTCACTTGCAGGAGATTTCTTTCAGGAGTGCTAGTTCTGCAAGGTTCGCAGGAGAGCTTCTGTAAAGTTTGGAAGGTTGGAGACGAGGTACTGGCAGAGGTAAAGTTGTGAGTACCGGGCGTGAGTCGTGCTTTGGTAGCTCAGTTGGTAGAGCACTTGCCCACGAAAGGCAAAGGTCCCGCAGTTGAGTCCCATAGTGCTCAGAGCCATTTGAACCATTTTTTGAGCAAAGGTCCCGAGTTCGAGTCTCGGTCGGGCACACAGTTTTAATCTGTCAGGAAGTTTCATATCAGCGCACACTCCGCTGCAGAGTGGAAATCTCATTCTGGAAACATCCCCCAGGCTGTGGCTAAGCCATGTCTCCGCAATATCCTTTCTTTCAGGAGTGCTAGTTCTGCAAGGTTCGCAGGAGAGCTTCTGTAAAGTTTGGAAGGAAGGAGACGAGGTACTGGCAGAGGTAAAGCTGTGAGTACCGGGCGTGAGTCGTGCTTCGGTTGCTCAGTTGGCAGAGCACATGCCCGCGAAAGGCAGAGGTCCCGAGTTCGAGTCTCGGTCGGGCACACAGTTTTAATCTGTCAGGAAGTTTCATATCAGCGCACACTCCGCTGCAGAGTGAAAATCTCATTCTGGAAACAGAACGCTGTTCTTCCCAGGTGCAAGTCGCAAGTGGGGCGGCCATCTTTATACTGATAGTGCGACGGTATGTGTGCATCTGCACAGTGCTGCCACCTACAGGCCATTCTGCACACTGTTTGTAGCACGCTTACCAACTTACAGGATAACGGCGCGAAATTTCGATTTGTTATTACAAATTTAAGGTTTTCATCTGACTCACCCTCTTATCTTGCCCTCACCCCTCCCCCCTCCCCCTCAGCCCACCCTCCAGTTGGTTAAATTGACTAGCGGGGCAACTAATTCATTCCTACTATTCAAAAATTTGTTACCGTAATTTTATTTTAGGATTTAGGAAAAAACACATAGCATTGAATTTTCATTTATTAACGCACTTACAAAACAAAAGTGGAATTGCTCATTCAGTTTAAAAAGAAAATAACAAGTAATATAAGAGTAGATTGCCTCGCTTTTGCAGATGATCTGACAATTTAAACTAGGGCTGTTACCACAGCTGAAAAACAAACTGAAGTTCTTAAAGAAGTTGCTGAAAATGTAGGACTACAAATATCATTCGAAAAAACGGAATATATGACGTGCAACAAATAAGCACCAAAGTTTTTCAATATAAAATATCGGAAAATAAAAAGGGTTTCTCAGTTTAAATACTTGGGGGAATCATACAAGAAAACGGTCTGGTAAAAACTACAAACGAAGATCGCTCTCAAAACATGGCAGTTGCGTTCAGATTAACACAAAATATTTATAATAAAAATCGCTTCCTAAATCCAGTAAACTTAGGCATTGCAGCACTGTTATCAAACCTGAATATCTTTATGGGGCAGAGATTAACACAAAATATTTATAATAAAAAACCACTTTCTTAATTCAGTAAACTCAGGCATTGCAGCACTGGAATCAAACCTGAATGTTTTTATGGAGCAGAAACTTTAATTTTAAATAGAAAGAGGGATATTTAAGAAATTTAAAAGAGAAGAAAGAAAGATTATTAGGAAAATATTAGGCCCAAACTTACTGGTGGAGAGACTTATAGGCTTAAAAGTAATAAGGAAATAGAAGAATACGCAGACATATATGGTGACATGTGGAAACGAAGACTTACACTTTATGGGATCATTGGCATGGCACCCACTAGGTTGACAAAACAAATAGTAGAATTCTACGAAAACAGAATTAGGGCCAAAAATGAGCCAATTAAATGGATCAGGAGGATCTTAAAGTAGCTGGTTTAACTCTGGCAGACGTTAGAGGTAGAAAAACATCCAGGCTAAAGGTATTTGCTTGGAAAGTTGGTCAGAGGGAAATTAGAAAACAAACTGGAACACCGTGGTCTGATGAAAGAGAGACACTTCATACTGAAAGGATGAAACAAATTTGGACACAAAGGAAGGCCAACCATCCAAGGTGACATTGATGGATTGTACCTCGCGTGGTCCTGTTGGGCCCATACGTGAATAATAATAATAATAATAATAATAATAATAATATAACAAGAAAAACTATAGAAAAGCCACTTTGCAAGCTTTTCTGTACACAAAATCGGTGACAAAGTCACTGATTTCAACACTGATATCGTGTTCAATACTAATCAAAGGTAAAAAGGTTAGTCTACTTTGCAACAACGCCGACTTGAGACCATTTTTTATCATTTTTAATTTAGAAAAATATCTTTCACTGTGAGCTACTGAGATTAGTAATGTTAGATAACTTCTAAGTGTGGTAGATAAATTCGTAAATACTGGAATTAAACTCATTCAAAACTAAATGTACATAGAGGAGGGCCCAATGAACATGCGAGTCACAGCTGTTTTGAAGGCTGAGAGTACAAATTAATAATTAGCTGAGTGATCGATCGTTCAGCATTCGGCGCCCTACCGGAGCCGGCGCCGGTTGCGGTGCACCCCTTGCAGCTCCGTGTAGGACCGCGTCTGATTGTAAGACAGAAACAACAGAATACGGTGAAATCCAGTATGGAGTCTCCGAAGCAGCAAGCGAGTGACGACACGTGATCCGACCCGAATGCTATTGGCTATTCTTGTTTCGGGCCGAGCTGTCCCCAACGATAATTCAGGCTGACTCCACAGTCGCGTCGTCGGCCGGCACCGACTGGGAGCAGGCGGGAATGCTGTGCCGTCCAAATATACCGCTGCTGCCAGCGTGGGAGTGGACTGTCTGCGCCTGTTACTCCTTGGCGTTTCGTGAGTCTATGGACGATTGTGAATAACATAATTTCAATGAATTCTTCACACGTCGTAGTTTATACGTAGCCACTATACACTCTTATGCAGTCTTCAACCGTAAGGAAATATGAATTAGCAATACCGAAACCACTCACTGAAAATTCGCCCATATATCCTCAGTTTCCTTTGATTATACAGGGTGGTCCATTGATCGTGACCGGGCCAAATATCTCACGAAATAAGCGTTAAACGAAAAAACTACAAAGAACGAAACTTGTCTAGCTTGAAGGGGGAACCAGATGGCGCTATGGTTGGCCCGCTAGATGTCGCTGCCGTAAGTCAAACGGCTATCAACTGCGTTTTTTTTTGTTTTTTTTTTTTAATAGGAACCCTCATTTTTTATTACATACTCGTGTAGTACGTAAAGAAATATGAATGTTTTAGTTGGACCACTTTTTTCGCTTTGTGATAGATGGCGCTGTAATAGTCACAAACATACGGCTCACAATTTTAGACGAACAGTTGGTAACAGGTAGGTTTTTAAATTAAAATACAAAACGTAAGTACGTTTGAACGTTTTATTTCGGTTGTTCCAATGTGATACATGTACCTTTGTGAACTTATCATTTCTGAGAACGCATGCTGTTACAGCGTGATTACCTGTAAATACCACAATAATGCAATAAACGCTCAAAATGATGTCCGTCAACCTCAATGCATTTGGCAATACGTGTAACGACATTCCTCTCAACAGCGAGTAGTTCGCCTTCCGTAATGTTCGCACATGCATTGACAACGCGCTGACGCATGTTGTCAGGAGTTGTCGGTGGATCACGATAGCAAATATCCTTCAACTTTCCCCACAGAAAGAAATCCGGGGACGTCAGGTCCGGTGAACGTGCGGGCCATGGTACGGTGCTTCGGCGACCAATCAACCTGTCATGAAATATGCTATTCAATACCGCTTCAACCGTACGCGAGCTATGTGCCGGACATCCATCATGTTGGAAATACATCGCCATTCTGTCATGCAGTGAAACATCTTGTAATAACATCGGCAGAACATTACGTAGGAAATCAGCATACATTGCACCATTTAGATTGCCATCGATAAAATGGGGGCCAATTATCCTTCCTCCCATAATACCGCACCATACATTAACCCGCCAAGGTCTTTGATGTCCACTCGTCGCAGCCATCGTGGATTTTCCGTTGCCCAATAGTGCATATTATGCCGGTTTACGTTACCGCTGTTGGTGAATGACGCTTCGTCGCTAAATAGAACACGTGCAAAAAATCTGTCATCGTCCCGTAATTTCTCTTGTGCCCAGTGGCAGAACTGTACACGACGTTCAAAGTCGTCGCCATGCAATTCCTGGTGCATGGAAATACGGTACGGGTGTAATCGATGTTGATGTGGCGTTCTCAACACCGACGTTTTTGAGATTCCCGATTGTCGCGCAGTTTGTCTGTTACTGATGTGCGGATTAGCCGCGACAGCAGCTAAAACATCTGCTTGGACATCATCATTTGTTGCAGGTCGTGGTTGACGTTTCACACGTTGCTGAACACTTCCTGTTTCCTTAAATATGTAACTATCCGGCGAACGGTCCGGACACTTGGATGATGTAGTCCAGGATACCGAGCAGCATACATAGCACACGCCCGTTGGGCATTTTGGTCACAATAGCCATACATCGACACGATATCGACCTTCCCCGCAATTGGTAAACGGTCCATTTTAACACGGGTAATGTATCACGAAGCAAATACTGTCCGCACTGGCGGAATGTTACGTGATACCACGTACTTACACGTTTGTGACTATTACAGCGCCATCTATAACAAAGCGAAAAAAGTGGTCCAACTAAAACATTCATATTTCTTTACGTACTACACGAATATGTAATAAAAATGGGGGTTCCTATTTAAAAAAGGCAGTTGATATCCGTTTGACCTATGGCAGCGCCATCTAGCGGGCCAACCATAGCGCCATCTGGTTTCCCCCTTCAAGCTAGACGAGTTTCGTTCTTTGTAGTTTTTTCGTTTGATACCTGTTTCGTGAGATATTTGCACCGGGCACTATCAGCGGACCACCCTGTATATACAGCAGCGATACGAAAGTTAGAGTTTATGGGATGGTTACAGACTTGTAATGTGTTTCATGTACACTGCATACACACACAAGGTTTTTCATTACACTTAAGTACAACCCATATGGAAATCTGTTAGTACACTACTTAATCCCTGAATGTTCGTACACGATGTACGTCAATATAGGTAATGTTCACAAAGTGGAAAACAAGCCAGCATATTTTTAACGCTTTTGAGAGTTCATGGTCCAGGTAAAACTAGTGACAGTAGTAACAGTCATAGTAACGGAATGACCGAATATAAAAGAGCTGAATGTCGTAGGTCAGCCAAAATTACACTGTAAGATAAAAAAAGCACCTCGAAGGAATTATTCGAATGGGACGTACATGTACATGCAAACAAATGATTACAATTTCAGAAAAATGGGCTGATTTATTCAAGAGAAACAGCTTCTGGCCATTATGCAAGCAGGTATGCGGCCTGGCATTGATTAATAGTTGTTGGATGTCCTCCTGAGGGATGAGGTGCCCAATTCTGTCCAACTGGCTGTTAGATCATCAAAATCTTGAGTTGGTTGCAGGGCTGTGCCCATAATGCTCCAAAGTTCTCTTTTGGGGAGAGAACCGGCGACCTTGCTGGCCAAGGCAGGGTTTGACAAGCACGAAGACAAGCAGCAGAAACTCTCAACGTGTGCAGTCGGGAATTATCTTGCTGAACTATATGTCCAGGATGGCTTACCATGAAGGGCAACAAAACGAGGCATAGAATATCGTCAACGTATCGCTATGCTGTCAGGATGCCGCGGATTACAACCAAAGGGGGCCTGCTATGAAAAGAAGTGGCACCACAGACCACGACTCCGGATTGTTGGGCTATATAGCGGGCGACAGCCAGGTTGGTATCCTACCAATGTCTGGGACGTCTCCAGACAGGTCTGCGCTGGTCATCGGGGCTCAGTTCGCAGCGGTACGCATCACTGAAGACAACTGTGCTCCAGTCAATGAGATTCCAGGTCGAAGAGGTATATAGAGACCTGCCGGACAGCGGTGGGATACCAACCTGGCTGTCGCCCGCCATATGGGCCGACGACAACCAGGAGCGATGGTATGGGGTGCCATTTCATTTTATAGAAGGGCCTTTTTGGTTGTCATCCGCGGCATCCTTACAGCCCAGTTGTTGTTGTTGTCTTCAGTGTGAAGAGTGGTTTGATGCAGCTCTCCATGCTACTCTGTCCTGTACTAGCCTCTTCATCTCCAAATAACTATTTCAGCATACATCCTTCTGAATCTCCTTACTGTATTGATCTCCTGGTCTCCCCCTACGATTTTTACTCCCCCCCCCCCCCACCTCACAATTCCCTCCAATACTAAATTGGTATCCCTTGATGTCTCAGAATGTGTCCTATCAACCGATCCCTTCTTTTGGTCAAGTTGTGCGACACCTTTCTTGGCTCCTCAGTTCTATTCAGTACTTCCTCATCAGTTACGTGATCGACCCATCTAATCTTTAACATTCTTCTGTAGCACTACATTTCGAAAGCTTCTATAACTGTTGATCGTCCATGTTTCACTTCCATACATGGCTACACTCCAGACAAATACCTTCGAAAAAGATTTCCTAACACCTAAATCTATATTCGATGTTAAAAAATTTCTCTTCTTCAGAAACACTTTTCTTGCCATAGCCAGTCGACATTTTATTTATTCTCTACTTCGAGCATCATCCGTTATTTTGCTGACCGAAAAGCAAACCTCATCTACTACGTTAAGTGTCTCGTTTCTTAATCTAATTCACTTAGAATCGGCTGGTTTAATTCGACTGTATTCCATTAACCTTGTTTTGCTTTTTTTTATGTTCATCTTACGAGTGTATTCCCCTTTCAAGACGCCGTCCGCTCCAAGTCTTTAGCTGTCTGACAGAATTACGATGTCATCAGCAAACCTCAAAGTTTCTATTTCTTCTCCCTGCACTTCAATTCCTACTCCACATTTTTCTTTTGTTTCGTCTACAGCTTGCTCAATGTACAGGTTGAATAACACTGGAAATACTTTTTTACCCTGTCTCACTTCCTTCTCAACCACTGCTCTCTTCTCATGCCCCTGCCGTCTAGTTTGTATACAAGTTGTAAATAACCTTTCTCTCTCTGCATTTTACACCTGTTACTTTCAGAATTTCAAAGAGCGTATTCCATTCAACACTGTCAAAAGTTTTCTCTAAGTCTACAAATACCATAAATTGTAGGTTTGCCTTTCCTTGACTTATATTCTAAGAGAAGTGATAGTGATAGTATTACCTCGCGTGTTCCTACATTTCTCCAGAAACCAAACTGATCTTGCCCGAGGTCGGCCTCTACCAGTTTTGCCATTCTTTTGTAAATTCATTTATTTTGCAACCATGATTTTGTAAGTTGACGGTTTGGTAATATTCACACTTGTCAGCATGTGATTTCTTTGGAATTGTTACATTCTTCTTAAAGTTTGAGGGTATTCCACCTGTCTCATACACCTTGCTTACCAGGTGGAATATTGTAGTTATGGCTGGCTCTCGCAAGGATATCAGTAATTTTGATGGAATATTGTCTACTCCAGGGGTCTTGTTTCGACGTAAATCTTTCAATGCTCTATCACATTCTTCTCGCAGTATCATCTTTCCCATCTCATCTTCATCTACTTCCTCTTACCGTTCTATAATGTGCCTTCAAGTTCATTTCCCTTGTAGCCGTTCGATTTACTCCTTCAAAACATTTAAAAGTTTGAAAATACTGATCTATCGGTAAAAAAAGTGAATAATCATTTATATTGGCTGTGCAATGGTGGCAAAATGCATTTTTTGTACTTGATGTACATATTTTTGGATGGCAATCCTCATTCAAACATTTAATCGTTCTACAAAATTTAAAACTAAAATTCTTGTTGCACTTTGGACAAAATAATGCAGATGAAGATTTAAACAAAAGAATGGGTTATAAATAAAATGAAATTCAAGTAACATGAGACACAGAAATAATGATGCAGTAACGTAGACTAAAATATAAAATAATACAATAGAAAAAATTAAGTCAAAGTCAATATATAAAAATAAGCAAAATCACATGCACAAAGATTCCAGGTGAAAAAAGGATGACTGGTAGAGAGAATAAGATCAAATGAACTAGTTATTATGTTAAAATGTTAACATAATAAATGACAGTTAAAATGACCTGTCAAAGGATTAGAAATTTAAAAAATACAATTAAACCAATTAACTGAATAAAAATAATTACCCATAGCCATTTCCCAAGGATTTGAAGATAAAATTTTTTAAAGTTTCTTACAAAATTCGAAGCCACAACCTTCTGTACATCAGAAACATACCTTAACAATTACACCACAACGCTGCTGGAGCACATTTTTAAGGCCCTAGGATATCACACGAAATTCCGAAATTTTTCGTCGATTATTCACAAACAAAGGCACACCAAGGAGAATGGCTGCAAGGTGTGATACCTGGAATCTTAACATACATCACCATATTGATGGTTTCAAAAAGTCGATCCCGCCCCTGCCGATCTCTCCTTTTGTGCTCTTGATATTCATCCAGCTGCTTCTCTTTTCTCCACAAGACCACTTTAATTTACCTATAGGCGGTATCTATCTATCTCCTAGTTACATATGCTTCTGGAAAAAGCATGTTTGTGGTATCAGTTGTATAGTTATTTTTTATTCTCTACCGGTTTCAGTTATTACAGCTATCTTCACAGGAGAAAGACAGTGTACATCTCCTGTGAAGAGGGTTGTAATAACATCCCCACCATGGCAAGGTCTGTGGTCCGTGGGAGCGACATGCTGGCTGTACGCGTTGGTTTGTAAACACGTATCTTCTACTGGTACCTTCGTGAAAAGGGAGACCATATCGAGGCTGACCATTACTTCACTTGAGCCTATCATATGTTTTATATCATTTGTGACTTTTTAGTGTGGTAACTACAATGGACGACTATGTGACAGTAATTTAGTTAAATACGTTGCCAGTCCATATGTAGGAGATCCAGTAGCACTAACGAGTTTTGTCAGTGGTAAGCCGTCTATGTTTATTTTAGGTAGACCATACAGCTTGAATGGCCTAGGTGCTCTTCACTGGTAGAGAATAACCATGCACTTGTACTGAAACTCTCAACGACCTCTAGCTCTCTCGACTTATCCGTATCCCATCTCATTTATTTCCTATCTTTTGCAGTTTCTTCAGTTTTCATCAACATTCATAACCAGTAAATTGCGGCTGGTCCACATCTGCCCCTGGAAATGTCTTACAGTTTAAAACCTGGTTGCAAAATTTCTATCTTACCGTTATGTAATCAGTCTGAAACATTATGATGTCTCCAGGTCCCTTCCATATATACAACCTTATTTCGTGAGTCTGTAAGCAAGTGTTAGCTTAGTCCAGAATTCTACCAAGTGGCTTCTTCCTCAGTCCTTCACCCAATCCACATTCACCTACTATTTTTCCTTCTATTCCTTTCCCTGCTATCCAACTTCAGTCCTCCATCGTAATTAAGTTTTCCTCTCCCTTAAAGATTTGAACAATTTATTTTAGTCCATCACACATTTTTCAACCTCTTCATCACCTGCAGAGCTAGTTGGCGTGTAAACTTTTTACTAATGTGGTGGGTGGTGGTGTCAATTATTTTTTTCTGTGATAATGCATTCATTATACTGTTCGTAGTAGGTTACTCGCCTTCCTATGTTCTTATTCATTATTAGACCTACCCTTGCATTATCCCTCTTTGAATTTGTATTTTTAACGCTGTACTCACCAGACCAGAAGTGTTCCTCCTGCCACCGAACTTCACTAAATCCCACTACGTCTAACTTCAGCCCATCAATTTCCCTTTTTAAATTTCCTTACCTACTTAATTAAGGAATCTAACATTCCACGCTTCATCCCGTTGAATGTCAGTTCTGTTTGTCCTGATGACATCCTCCTGAGTAGACCCTGCCCAGAAATTCGAATGGGGGACTATTTTACCTCTGGATTTTTTCCCTAGAGGAGGTAATCTTCATTTAGTCATACAGTAGAGCTCCATACCGTTGGGAAAAATAACAGCTGTAGTTTCCCCCTGCTTTCTGCTGTTTGCAGTACCCTCACAGCACGGTCATGTTGGTTGATGTTACAAGCCCAGATCAGTCAATAATCCAGACCGTTACCCCTGCAACTACTGAAAAGGCTGCTACATCTTTTCACGAACCACATGTTTGTCTAACCATTTAACAGATACCCCTCCACTGAGGAACATAAGCCAACCCACCTTGGCAGGGTCTGTGGTTCATGAGAGTGACAGGCCATACGCATCGGTTTTCGAAACACGTATCTTCTACTGATATCTTTGAAAAAAGAAAGATCATATCAGTGCTGACTATGGCTTCACTTGGACGTATCTTCACATGCTTAATGATATAATTTGTGATTTCTTAATGTCGTGTCTACAATGGACGATTATATGTGACAATAAGACAATAATTTAGTTAAATACTTCACCAGCCCGTATGTAGGAGATCCAATAGCACTAACGATTGGTCTCAGTGGTACGCCACCTATGTGTATTTTAGGCAGGTCATACAGCCTGAATGGCCTGGGTGCTCTTCACCTTGAATTCTTCAGAAGTTCGTAAGCGAGGTCAGATTTCCTTAGTAACTCCCCTGTCCTTCTGCTCAGAGCCAATGTGGTGTCCTATTAAGAATCGGACATGTGCTATCTTCCAATAATACACACTTTCTTGTGGTAATCTGTGACACTGGGTATAACCATAGCATTCCCTTTGTCGACCTGTAAGACAATTAAGTCTTCATCCTTTTCAAGCAATTTCAGTTCTTGTTACTCCATCCTGCTGCTACTAGACGTAGGGAGCTTGGCCGTCGCTAAGTCAAATGCTTCTTAGAAGCCGAGAAATACTACATCTTCCTGCATACCTGGATCCATGGGTTTCGGGGTACCATGTGAGAAAAGTGCGGTTTGGGATTCGCATGACCGTGTCTTCAGAATCTGTTTGGTTTGCATGGAGGAGGTCATGCTCTTCACGATACCTCATTACGTTTGTTATCAGCATATGTTCTAAAATACTACAACAGATAGATGTCAAATATATTGGACGGTGTTCTGTGGATCACTTATGTTGCTCTTCGTATGGACGTGCGTGACTTATGCTTTTTTTCAACTACTGGGTACAATTTTTATTTTGTTTGAGAGATGTACAGTGTACCATATGTATGATTTGGTTAAAAGAATTCCAAACCCATCCAGAAATTCTGTATAGAATCTAATAGGGATTCTATGGGGCCCTGGAGCTGTGTACAGTTTAAGTGAAAAATGGTTCAAATGGCTCTGAGCACTATGGGACTCAACTGCTGAGGTCATTAGTCCCCTAGAACTTAGAACTAGTTAAACCTAACTAACCTAAGGACATCACAAACATCCATGCCCGAGGCAGGATTCGAACCTGCGACCGTATCGGTCTTGCGGTTCCAGACTGCAGCGCCTTTAACCGCACGGAGTTTAAGTGAATTCAGCTGTTTTTCAAGACCTCTGACACTATCTATATCGTTCAACTTTGCAGTGATGTGAGAATTAAAATGAGTTAGTAGGCCTGGATTTTTCTTTGTAACTGAGCATTTGGAAACGGAGTTCGACATTTTAGCTTTTGATTTGTTACCCTCCATTACAGATCAGTGTCAACAATACAGCTGTTGACAGCCTTTACAAGGGACAAGAATTTCTTTGAGTTTTGGGAGAGGCCATTCGGTACCATGGTGCAATGATAGTCACTGGTGCCTACAAGCATTGCCCTTTTGACAGCCAAACACGTTTTATTTACCATTTCCCTATCTACAGCCCTATGCTTCGCTTCACGCCTATTGTGCAGTAGTCGCTGTTCAGAAGATTTTTCTTACAGAAACTGTATACAATGGAGGGTTGCTCCGTTTAAATGTGTTCGCTACAAATAATCCTTGGGGACGTGTCAGAGTGCATTTTTTATCGTACTGTGTGGTAATTACCTTCCCTTTACTGGGTGCAGTTGATACCTACCGTTAAAATATTTATAGAGTACCCATTGAAAGAAATGTTGTTGACATTTTCTGCATATGTTTCTGGAAGATGACACTCTTGTTTCAGCAGCCGCTAACACATACCGGGTGATCAAAAAGTCAGTATACATTTGAAAACTTAATAAAGCACGGAATAATGTAGATAGAGCGGTAAAAATTGACACACATGCTTGGAATGACATGGGGTTTTATTGGAACTAAAAAAAGAAACAAAGTATTGCTAGACGCGTGAAAGATCTCTTGCGCGCGTCGTTTGTTGTTGATCTTGTGCTCAGCCGCCACTTTCGTCATGCTTGGCCTCCTAGGTCGCCATACCTCAGTCTGTGCGATTATTGGCTTTGGGGTTACCTGAAGTCGCATGTGTATCGTGACCGACCGACATCTCTAGGGATGCTGAAAGACAACACCCTACGCCAATGCCTCACCATAACTCCGGACATGCTTTACAGTGTTGTTCACAACATTATTCCTCGACTACAGCTATTGTTGAGGAATGATGGTGGACATACTGAGTATTTCCTGTAAAGAACATCATCTTTGCTTTGTCTTACTTTGTTATGCTAATTATTGCTATTCTGATCAGATGAAGCGCCATCTGTCGGACATTTTTTGAACGTTTGTATTTTTTTTGGTTCTAATAAAACCCCATGTCATTCGAAGCATGTGTGTCAATTTGTAACTCTCTATCTACATTATTCCGTGATTTATTCAGTTTTCAAATTTATACTGACTTTTTGATCACCCGGTATTTTTTGTGTTCGTATCTTGACGAGTCCGATTTACAAATGAACATTCGATCTGCCCTCCTTTGCATCCATCCGAAGTGCTGGTTTAGTTCATTTCGTTTGGATGCTCCGTACAAACAGCCACTTTCGCAGTTTTCGAGTACTGTACGGCTGCTGCTTACTTTCCCACGTACTAAAAGCTACACTGTCCAGTCACATTAATGTGACCACCTGTCAAAAGCCTGATTTTGCAGCGCGGACCACTGTGAAACTTGCAGTGAGAGTGTCAGTGAGGTTCTGATGGGTATGTGGAGCTATGCCGACTCCAGTGCTGTGACCAGATGCGCTATATTTCTCGGTTTAGGATCCATGCCGCGAACAGCTTGATCGAGTTGGTCTCACAGATTCTCGATTGGGTTTAAATTCGGGGCGTTTAGTGGCTAGAGGAGTACAGTAAACTCATCCAGGTGATATTCGAACCACGCACGTACACTGCAAGCTGTGTGACACGTTGCATTGTCGTGCTGGTAGATACCATCGTGCCGAGGAAAAATAAACTGCGTGTCGAGGTGGACATGATCCCCAAGGATAGATGCGTACTTGCGTTGATCCATTGTGCCTGCCAGAATGACGAGATCACCCAGAGAATGCCACGAAAATATTTCCAAGACCATAACACTTCCTCCTCCAGCCTGGACCGTTTGCTTTCAGACGTTACACGCAGTCCACGCCATCTTTCCAATGGAGCATAAAACGTGATTCATCTGTAAAGGCCACCTGTCGCCACTCAGTGGGCGTTCAGTTGCAAAATCCAGCTTTCGTCGCCGATGAACAGCAGTCAGCATGGGTGCATGAACCAGGGCCCTGCTGCGGAGGCCCATACCAGCAACATTCGCTGAACGGTCGTTGAGGAGACACCCTGGGCAGTCCCTTGGTTCGTTCATCTGGGCGGTCAGCTGCTCAACAGTTACAAGTCTATTCAGCCGTACACATCCCCGCAGTTATCGTTCACTTCTGTTATCTATGACCCGTGGTGCACCATGGTTGTCTCGATGCCAGTTTTGGATAGCGCCATTTTGCCATGCAGGGTATACTGTAACCACGGAGGCACGCCAACAGTTTACAAACTTAGCCGTTTCAGAAATGCTTCCACCCTTGGCCAGAAAACAATGCTCATGCCTTTTGGACGTCAGATCAATCGCCACGATTCCGCCTTACGACACTGACTGCACTGTTTACCGTGTCCCACCCCCCCCCCCCCCCCCCCCCCCCCACCGCCCGACACGCTTCATATAGCTTTCACAGCTAATGCTGCCACCTGACGTCAGTGAGTGGTTATTGCACGCTGACGTCGATCATAGGCGGTGGCCACATTAATGTGACTGGGCATTGTATATGAATGTTTGACTACTTCATAAAATTGCTCATTATTGTTCCCAAACAGTTTTATGATACGAATGACTCCAGTTGCGACCCACTGATTCTTTATTTACGTCAACAATAAAACGTTAATTTTCTTTCAAAAAAAAAAATGGTTCAAATCGCTCTGAGCACTATGGGACTTAACATCTTTGGTCATCAGTCCCCTAGAACTTAGAACTACTTAAACCTAACTAACCTAAGGACATCACACAACACCCAGTCATCACGAGGCAGAGAAAATCCCTGACCCCGCCGGGAATCGAACCCGGGCGCGGGAAGCGAGAACGCTACCGCACGACCACGAGCTGCGGACTAATTTTCTTTAAATTTATTGCTACACTACTGGTCATTAGAATTGCTACACCACGAAGATGACGTGCTACAGACGCGAAATTTAACCGACAGGAAGAACATGCTGTGACATGCAAATGATTAGCTTTTCAGAGCATTCACACAAGGTTTGCGCCGGTGGAGACACCTACAACGTGCTGACATGAGGAAAGTTTCCAACCGATTTCTCATACACAAACAGCAGTTGACCGGCGTTTCCTGGTGAAACGTTGTTGTGATGCCTCGTGTATGGAGGAGAAATGCGTACCATCACGCTTCCGACTTTGATAAAGGTCGGATTGCAGCGTATCGCAATTGCGGTTTATCGTATCGCGACATTGCTCCTCGCGTTGGTCGAGATCAAAAATGGTTCAAATGGCTCTGAGCACTATGCGACTTAACTTCTGAGGTCATCAGTCGCCTAGAACTTAGAACTAATTAAACCTAATTAACCTAAGGACATCACACACATACATGCCCGAGGCAGGAAACGAACTTGCGACCGTAGCGGTCGCTCGTTTCCAAACTGTAGCGCCTAGAACCGCAAGGCCACTCCGGCCGACTGGTCGAGGTCCAATGACTGTTAGCAGAATATGGAATCGGTGGGTTCAGGAGGGCAATACGGAACGCCGTGCTGGATCCCAACGCCCTCGTACCACTAGCAGTCGAGATGACAGGCATCTTATCCGCATGGTTGTAACGGATCGTGCAGCCACGACTCGATCCCTGAGTCAACAGATGGGGACGTTTGCAAGACAACAACCATCTGCACGAACAGTTCGACGACGTTTGCAGCAGCATCGACTATCAGCTCGGAGACCATGGCTCCGGTTGCCCGAGACGCTGCATCACAGACAGGAGCGCCTGCGATGGTGTACTCAACGACGAACCTGGGTGCACGAATGGCAAAACGTTATTTTTTCGGATGAATCCAGGTTCTGTTTACAGCATCATGATGGTCGCAACCGTGTTTGGAGACATCGCGGTGTACGCACATTGGAAGCGTGTATTCGTCATCGCCATACTGGCGTATCACCCGGCGTGATGGTACGGGGTGCCATTGGTTACACGTCTCGGTCACCTCTTGTTCGCATTGACGTCACTTTGAACAGTGGACGTTACATTTCACATGTGTTACGACCCGTGGCTCCACCCTTTATTCGATCTCTGCAAAACCCTACATTCCAGCAGGATAATGCACGACCACATGTTGCAGGTGCTGTACGGGCCTTTCTGGATACAGAAAATGCTCGATTGCTGCCCTGGCCAGCACATTTTCCAGATCTCTCACCAATTGAAAACGTCTGGTGAATGGTGGCCGGGCAACTGGCTCGTCACAATATGCCAGTCACTACTCTTGATGAACTGTGGTATGGTGTTGAAGCTGCATGGGCAGCTGTACCTATACACGCCATCCAAGCTCTGTTTGACTCAATGCCCAGGCGTATCAAGGGCGTTATTACGGCCAGAGGTGGTTGTTCTTGGTACTGAATACCCGTTTATCATCTGCATTTGTTCTTGGTGTAGCAATTTTAATGGCCAGTAGTGAAGTTCACAATAATTTCACGGGGAGGCTGCGCACCTTATGTGATTAATTGGGCAGGGATTTTTTCCAGTGACAATTCATATTTGATAACCAAGTCATTCGCGAAAAATATGTGATTGTTGTTGTTGTTGTTGTTCTCTTCAGTCCGAAGACTGATTTGATGCAGCTATCGACGCATGTCTGCCCTGTGGAAGTCTCTTCATCTTAGCATAACTACTGCAACCTACATCCAGCGGAACCTTCTTCTGTATTGAAGGCTTGTTCTTCCTCTCCACTTTTTATCCCCACACTTCCCTTCATTCCGAAATGAACTACTTCTTGATATCTCAGGATGCGTCCAATCAACTGATCTCTTCGTCTAGTCAACTTGAGTCAAGAATTTCTTTTTTTGTCCGATTCGATTCAGTACTTCTTCCCTAGTAATTCGATCTACCCAAATGATCTTCGCTGTAAACCGCATTCCAAAAGCTTGTGTTACCTGTATAATTAATCGTCCATGTTTCGCTTCCGTGTAAAGCAGAACTCGAGACAAATACTTTGAGAGAATAATTCCTCACAGAGGAATTTAAACTGTCATACATCGTGTGTACCAGGTGAAACAGTTTTGTCATGGTTGGTTGTCACAAGAATCTTAATAGCTCTGAGGCTGTACCGTCTACTCTAGCTGCCTTGCTTCATCCTTGTTGTTTTCAGTGCTCTGTCAAATTATTATCGCAGTATGCCTCAGAACGTGTCCTACAAACCGAGCCCTTTATTCCAGTCAAGTTGTGCCACAAATTCCTCTTCTCCCCAATTATATTCAGTACTTCCTCATTAGTTACGTGATCTACCCATGTAATCTTCAGCATTCTTCTGTAGCACCACATTTCGAAAGCTTCTATTCTCTTCTTGTCTAAACTATTTATCGTCCATGTTTCACTTCCACACATGTCTACACCCCATGCAATTACTTTCAGAAAAGACTTCCTGACACCTAAATCTATACTCGATGTTAACAAATTTCTCTTCTTCAGAAACGCTTTCCTTGACATTGCCAATCGACATTTTATATCCTCTCTACTTCGACCATCATCAGTTATTTTGCTCCCCAGATAGCAAAACTCATCTTCTACATTGAGTGTCTCATTTCGTAATCTAATTCCCTCAGCATCACCTGATTTAATTCGACTACATTCCATTATCCTCGTTTTGCTTTTGTTGTTGTTGATCTTATATCCTCCTTTCAAGACACTGTCAATTCCGTTAAACTGCTCTTCTAGGCCCTTTGCAGGCTCTGGCAGAATTACAATGTCATCGACAAATCTCAAAGTTTTTATTTCTTCTCCATTGATTTTAATTCCTACTTCAAATTTTTCTTTCGTTTCCTTTACTGCTTGCTCAATATACAGATTGATTAACATTAGGGATAGGCTACAACCCTGTCTCACTCCCTTCCCAACCACTGATTCCCATCCATGACCCTGGACTCTTATAACTGCCGTCTGGTATCTCTACAAATTGTAAATAGCGTTTCGCTCCCTGTATTTGATCCCTCCGCCACGTTCAGAATTTGAAAGGGAGTATTCCAGTCAACATTGTCAAAAGCTTTCTCTAAGTCTACAAATGCTAGAAACGTAGGTTTGCATGTCCTTAATCTATCCTCTAAGACAAGTCGTAGGGTCAGTATTGCCTCACGTGTTCCAACATTTCTACGGAACCCAAACTGATCTTCCCCAAGGTCGGCTTCTACCAGTTTTTCTGTTCGTCTGTAAAGAATTCGTGTTAGTATATTGCAGCCGTGACTTATTAAGCTGATAGTTCGGTAGTTTCCATACCCGTCAACGCCTGCTTTCTTTGGGATTGGAATTATTACATTCTTCTTGAAGTCTGGCTCTCCCAAGGCTATCAGTAGTTCTAATGGAATGTTGTCTACTCCCGAGGCCTTATTTTGACTTAATTCTTTCAGTGCTGTATCAAATTCCTCACACAGTATCTTATCTCCCATTTCATCTTCATCTACGTCCTCTTCCTTTTCCATAATATTGCCCTCAAGTACATCACCCTTGTATAGACCCTCTATGTACTCCTTCCACTTCCCTGATTTCACGTCTTTGCTTAGAACTGGTTTTCCATTTGAGCTCGTGATATTCATACGGGTGGTTCTCCAGTCTCCAAAGGTCTCTTAACTTCCCTTTAGGTAATATCTATCTTACCCCTAGTGATATATGCCTCTATATTCCTACATTTGTCCTCTGGCCATCCCTACTTAGCCATTTTGCACTTCCTGTCGATCTCATTTTTCAGACGTTTGTATTCCTTTCCGCGTGCTTCACTAACTGTATTTTTATATTGTCTCTTTTCATCAATTAAATTCAGTATATCTTCTGATACCCTAAGATTTCTACTAGCCCTCGCCTTTTTATCGACTTGATCTTCTGCTGCCTTCAGCATTTCATCTCTCAAAGCTACCCATTCTTCTTCTACTGTATTTCTTTCCACCGTTCTTGTCAATCGTTCCCTATTGCTCTCTCTGGAACTCCCTACAACCTCTGGTTCGTTCAGTTTATCCAGGTTCCATCTCCTTAATTTCCGCCGGCCGCGGTGGTCTCGCGGTTCTAGGCGCGCAGTCAGGAACCGTGCGACTGATACGGTCGCAGGTTCGAATCCTGCCTCGGGCATGGATGTGTGTGATGTCCTTAGGTTAGTTAGGTTTAAGTAGTTCTAAGTTCTAGGGGACTAATGACCACTGCAGTTGAGTCCCATAGTGCTCAGAGCCCTTTGAACCATTTTTCCTTAATTTCCCACCATTTTTCAGTTTCTTCAGTTTTAATCTACAGTTCATGACCAATAAATTGCCTTCAGACTCCACATCTGCCCCTAGAAATGTCGTACAATTTAAAACCTGGCTCTTAAATCTCTGTCTTACCATTATATAATCTATTTGAAACCTTCCAGTGTCTCCAGGCTTCTTACACGTGTACAACCTTATTTCTTGATTCTGAAACCAAGTGTTGCCTATGATTAAGTTATGCTTTGTGCAAAATTCGACCAGGCGGCTTCCTCTTTCATTCCCTACCCCCATTCTATATTCTCCTACTACTTTTCCTTCTCTTCCTACTATCGAACGCCAGTCCGCCATGACTATTAAATTTTCGTCTCCCTTCACTATCTGTAATTTCTTTTGTCGCATCATACATTTCTTCAATCTCTTCATTGTATGCGGATGTAGTTGGCATATAAACTTGTACTACTGTGGTAGGAGTGGGCTTCGTGTCTATCTTGGCTACAATAATGCGTTCACAATGCTGTGCGTAGTGGCCTACCCGCGCTCCTATTTTTTTTATTCATTATTAAATATACTCCTGCATTACTCCTATTTGATTTTGTATTTATAACCCTGTATTCACCTGACCAGAAGTGTTGTTCTTCCTGCCATCGAACTTCTTTAATTCCCACTATATCTAACTTTAACCTATCCATTTCCCTTTTTAAATTTTCTAACCTACCTACCCGATTAAGGGATCTGACATTCCACGCTCCGATCCGTAGAACGCCAGTTTTCTTTCTCCTGACAACGATGTAGTGTAGGCCCTATGTATGAATAGCGCGAATTGTCTTTCGGAGTTACTTTTCGACGTAGAATAAGTGCAGAATTCAAATAGATATTACAGATAAGGGGTGGTGGCTTTTCAAGTTTATTCTGTAGCATTTATAGAGTATGATTTTGACTTTCGCCCTTCTCCATCGCCGAGGACACTCACATTTCTCACAAGGAGACCAACAGACAATAAGATTTTTGTAATTTTTACGTGTGTGGTAGGAGAAGTTCAGAACTCAAAATATATAATTCTGTCAAAGCATTTCTATGCAACTCTCAAAAGTTCTCGAGAAAATCGACTTTTTCCGAGGAACTTCAGTTCACTGAAGATAAGACGATTTCCACTACGGGGCGCCGGCCAGGGTGGCCGAGCGGTTCTTGGCGCTACAGTCTGGAACCGCGCGACCGCTACGGTCGCAGGTTCGAATCCTGCCTCGGGCATGGATGTGTGTGATGTCCTTAGGTTAGCTAGGTTGAAGTAGTTCTAAGTTCTAGGGGACTGATGACCTCAGACGTTCAGTCCCATAGTGCTCAGAGCCATTTGAACCATTTTGAATCCACTACGGGCCAAGTGGCTCACTCCGTAGCGTCAGACACGGTAATCACATAATCAACATATCATTCGTTGGAGTCTCGCTATGGTCTTCTTTTCGTTTTATTTTGTTCTTTAAGTTCGAATACCTACATCATTTAAATATAAAATTCATCAGTTATATGCTAATTAAGACATCTTATCTTATTTTTTTATAAGAAGTACATGACTTACCGTTTCTAATTTCATACGGCGCACATTGCAATATAAATTCTTATTTCTCGGTGTTCTATACAAGGTTGTGTACAAAGGTTGTTTGAATTAAAAAGTTTCAAATTGATTAACAATCTTTTATATAATATCTATAGATAAGAATTTATATTTGGCATGAAAACTGGAATTTTGCGTGCTATATGTAATTTAAAAAAGTAGGATGTCAATTAGTCATAAAAATAATTAGATATGTATTAATTAGCATATATCTGATGAATTTTATGTTTGAGTGATGTAGGTATTCAAATTGAACGAAAGAAATATAAAAAAATAGCACATAACGGGTTTCGCACCAGCGATCCATTGACTGCCCCATTATCATTGCCCTACGCTACCGAGTGAGCCACGAGTGCTGTCATGAAAATCGCCATAATTTCACTGCATTAACGTTCCTCGGAACTTTTCTCGAGAATTTTTGAGAGTTGCATTGAAATGCTTTGGGTATTTGAGATATCAACGTCACATACCATAAATATAAAAAAAAATTACAAAAATCCGATTGCCAGAAGGTCTCCTTGTCAGCGGTGCAATAGGAATGTGGTTACTCAGGCTTGTTGTAAGCGGCGACTAAAAGGAGAACAATATTAGACCGGCTTTCGTATTGACAACATGGCCCATTTTAGGACAACTCTTAGAATTAGCCCTGCTCCTGAACCGACACACACCTCTTTCGATTAAATTCTCTATTTTGTACAATCTACAGAAATGCCGACCATCCAACGAAGGACATCCCAGAGGACACAAAAACACGTCCACTGTGCACGATAATGATATGCTCCTCTCATTTGACTGGTATTACGCATGCACCCAAAGTGCGTAGTGAGCTCATTGTGGTTGAAGGGGGCGGGATTAAGGGTGGAGAGGTGTCATTTTCCCCGCACGCTCGTAACCCCTTGCCAACGTAGGCAGGTGCCAGGGTTGTAAACCCACTATGTATGCCGAACAATGACTATCATTGTCGCGACGGGACGGTGCTGAAGTTGAGAATTTCCTATTGGTGAGTGTACCAGGGCGACACATCTGCAATACAATAGATCAAACTCTCGAAAACGGTGCTTGTACTGCCTCGCCCGTCTAACCGAATAGGAAAATAAACTTTTTACTTAAAGGACTCCAACCCTATAGCGGTCTTATATTGGCCACACTATGGGAGGAAGAAAGTAGAAAAACAAGAAAATGGATAAGGGAATAGACTTAGTTTGAAGACGTCAATATGACGATAGTGAGCATGAAACGGAGATAGGATATACAGCCAGTCGAATGGGTGATAGATAGTATGGGATGTTAAATGATATTATTATTATTATTGTTGTTATTATTGTTATACATATTATTGATAACAGTAAACACAGTAAATGAGTTTACTATATCGGTTTTCATATTTTATCACTGGCCCGACATTTTCCAAGCGTCTAGGACTGCGCGATGTATCGGCGGATAAATCGTACAGATCCCAGTAGAGTGCCTTTTTCTAGTTGTCACACGTATATTTTATCAGTGGCAATGGTTTTCAAGTGCCCATTAAGATCTTTTGACATTGCTGTAGTTCGATTTTCAAGTCATCGTATCTGGCAGGTTCCGCAAGTTGTTTCTCATCGATTCTGCTATTACCTGGGATGGCAATGTCAATGTCAATGATTTACACGTTCCTTTTTGTCCACAATTATGATGTCTGGTGTACTCTGTTCCAGCATTTATCTGTGTGAAGTCGGAATCCCTACAATAAGCCTCAAATACTGTCCTCTCCTGTGGATCCTGCCTCGTCCGCAGAAAGTACAGGATTTGTCATTACCCATCCACTTGACTGTGCGTGGCGTGTCAATGGTAGATCTAGGCGCCCTGTATTGGATGGAAGGGGACCAGGGAGGGCTCAGGATGTTGTACGGATCCCCTCAACCGACAAGTTCGTGGTGCTGTCTTTCACAGAAACTGAGCCAGTGGGACTCACTTCACCTGTTGTGGGGAAACTGTTTTCTCCGGTGCCAGGAGGACGCAAACACAAAGGGGTAAGGGTCTATTCATCGTCGACAGTTCAAACGTACGGCGAATGATGGTACCCCGTAGGGAAATGGCAGCAAGGGACAGGAAAGGACACAGGTGCACTCAGTGTGTATGCCTTGGGGCCTCATTCAGCATGCTGAAGAGGCTATTCCAGCAGCCGTTGGGGGAACAGGGTGCAGCCAGCTGCAGATTGTGGCGCACATTGGAACGAATGATGCCTGTATCTGGGCTCCGAAGTCATTCTTGGGTCATTTCAGCGAGTGGCAGATAAGGTTGAGAAGACTAGCTTTGTGCGTGGAGTTTCAACGAAGATCACAGGTTGCAGCACTGCCCCAGAAATGATCGTGACCCTTTGGTTCTGAGTCGAGTGGAAGGACTGAAAGTTCTGTGACAAGCTAGGCCCCGACTTCCCGGACTTGCGCCATAGGGTTGAGAGCTGCAGGGTCCCCGTAAATAGGTCGGGTGTGCATTACAGGCTTCTACTCAAGTAGCTGACTGTGTGTGGGGTACTCACAAGGGTGTACTAGATTAGGCGACTCTCCATCCAATCCAGACAACGATGGATGTAGGAAACCCAGAAGTACCAGTGTAAGATCGAAAGAAATGCTTCCAACAGGTGAGAGCATTAAAATCCTAATGGTAAACCGCTAAAGCATTCGCAACAAAGTACCAGAGCTGGAAGCGCTCATGAAAAGCAGCGAAGCTCACATAATACTAGATACAGAAAGCTGGTTGAAACATGAATTTGATAGCAGTGCAATTTCTGGGGAAAATTTTAGTGTATATCGTAAGGATAAGCAAATGGGAAGTGGAGGTGGTGTATTGTCGCAGTAGACAAAAAAAATCGAATCCACCGAGATAGAAATTGAAGCTGCATGTGAGATTGTTTGGGCAAGACGCAGTATCAGGGGTGGGCATAAAATGATGATTGGATCCTTCTATAGCCCACCAGACTCATCTCCTGATGTAACCGAAGACATCACAGAAAACCTCAGCTCACTTGTACGGAAGTTCCCCAATCATTGGTGGAGACTTTAATCCTCCAACAATTAATTGGGAAAATTACGTTTTGTTACTTTTTTTGACATTCTTTGAATCTCTGCTAAATGCATTCTCTGAAAGCCACCTATAATAGATAGCTAGGAACCCTACTCATGTTGGAAATATATTGGATCATGGGGAATGACAGACCAATATTCACGGAGTGCTGCACTGAGGAGAGGTATCGATGTCGGTTGGTGAGGCCTGGCACGAAGTGGGTGTTCCAAAACATCCCAAAAGTGTTCTATAGGACTCAGGCCAGGTCTCTGTGCAGGCCAGTCCTGTACAGGGATGTTATTGTCGTGTAACGACTCCGCCACAGGCCGTGCATTGTGAACAGGTGCTCGATCGTGTTGAAAGATGGAATCGCCATCCCCGAATTGCTCTTCAACAGTGGGAAGCAAGAAGGTGCTCAAAACATTAATGTATACCTGTGCTGTGATAGTGTCACGCAAAACAACAAGGTATGCAAGCCCCCACCATGAAAAGCACGACCCCACCATAACACCACCGTCCCCGAATTTTACTGTTGGCACTACACACGCTGACAGATAACGTTCACCTGGAATTCGCCATACCCACACCCTGCCATCGGATCGCCACATTGTGTAACGTGATTCGTAACTCCACACAACGTTTTTCCACTGTCCAATCGTCCAACGTTTACGCTCCTTACACCAAGCGAGGCGACGTTTGGCATTTACCGGCGTGATGTGTGGCTTATGAGTAGCCACTCGACCATGAAATCCAAGTTTTCTCACCTCCCGCCTAACTGGAGTAGTAGATCCTGATGCAGTTTGGGACTCCTTTGTAATGGTCTGGCTAGATGTCTCCCTATTACACTTTACGACCTTCTTCAACTGTCGGCGGTCTCGCCGGCCGGGTGGCCGTGCGGTTCTAGGCGCTACAGTCTGGAACCGCGTGACCGCTACGGTCGCAGGTTCGAATCCTGCCTCGGGCATGGATGTGTGTGATGTCCTTAGGTTAGTTAGGTTTAAGTAGTTCTAAGTTCTAGGGGACTGATGACCTTAGAAGTACAGTCCCATAGTGCTCAGAGCCATTTGAACCATTTTGTCGGCGGTCTCTGTCAGTCAACAGACTAGGTCGGCCTGTACGCTTTTGTGCTGTACGTGTCCCTTCACGTTTCCACTTCACATCGGAAACAGTGGGCCTAGAGATGTTTAGGAGTGTGGAAATCACGCGTACGTAGGTATGACCCAAGTGACACCCAATCACCTGACCACGTTCGAAGTCCGTGAGTTCCGCGAGCATCCCATTCTGCTCTCTCACGATGTGGTCCCTGATCTACATCTACATCTACATACATACTCCGCAATCCACCATTCGGTGCGTGGCGGAGGGTACCTCTTACCACAACTACCATCTTCTCTTCCTGTTCCACTCCCAAACAGAACGAGGGAAAAATGACTGCCTATATGCCTCTGTACGAGCCCTAAACTCTCTTATCTTATCTTTGTGGTCTTTCCGCGAATTATAAGTTGGCGGCAGTAACTTTGTACTGCAGCCAGCCTCAAATGCTGGTTCTCTAAATTTCCTCAGTAGCGATTCACGAAAAGAACGACTCCTTTCCTCTATAGACTCCCACCCGAGTTCCTGAAGCATTTCCGTAACCACCGCGTGATGATCAAACCTACCAGTAACAAATCTAGCAGCCCGCCTCTGAATTGCTTCTATGTCCTCCCTCAATCCGACCTGATAGGGATCCCAGACGCTCGAGCAGTACCCAAGAATAGGTCGTATTAGTGTTTTATAAGCGGTCTCCTTTATAGATGAACTACATCTTCCCAAAATTCTACCAATGAACCGAAGACGACTATCCGCCTCCCCCACAACTGCGATTACATGCTTGTCCCACTTCATATCGCTCTGCAATGTTACGCCCAAATACTTAATCGACGTGACTGTGTCAAGCGCTACACTACTAATGGAGTATTCAAACATTACGGGATTCTTTTTCCTATTCATCTGCATTAATTTACATTTATCTATTTTTAAAGTTAGCTGCCATTCTTTACACCAGTCACAAATCCTGTCCAAGTCATCTTGTATCCTCCTACAGCCACTCAACGGCGACACCTTCCCGAACACCACAGCATCATCAGCAAACAGCCGCACATTGCTATCCACCCTATCCAAAAGATCATTTATGTAGATAGAAAACAACAGCGGACCTACCACACTTCCCTGGGGCACTCCAGATGATACCCTCACCTCCGATGAAGACTCACCATCGAGGACAACGTACTGGGTTCTATTACTTAAGAAGTCTTCGAGCCACTCACATACTTGGGAACAAATCCCATATGCTCGTACCTTAGTTAGGAGTCTGCAGTGGGGCACCGAGTCAAACGCTTTCCGGAAGTCAAGGAATATGGCATCCATCTGATAGCCTTCATCCATGGTTCGCAAGATATCATGTGAAAAAAGGGCGAGTTGAGTTTCGCAGGAGTGATGCTTTCTAAAGCCGTGGTGATGCATGGACAGCAACTTCTCTGTCTCAAGGAAATTCATTATATTCCAACTGAGAATATGTTCGAGAATCGTGCAACAAACTGATGTTAAGGATATTGGTCTGTAATTTTGAGGATCCGTCCTTCTACCCTTCTTAAATAATGGCGTCAGCTGCGCTTTTTTCCAGTCGCTCGGGACTTTACGTTGGGCAAGAGATTCACGATAAATGCAAGCTAAGTAAGGAGCCAATGCAGTAGAGTACTCTCTGTAAAACCGAATTGGAATCCCATCAGGACCTGGCGATTTATTTATTTTCAACCCATTCAGCTGCTTCACAACCCCAGGGATGTCTATCACTATGTCCTCCATACGGGAATCTGTCCGAGACTCAAACGGCGGTATGTTTGTACGATCCTCCTACGTGAAAGATTTCTCAAATGCTAAATTTAAAATTTCAGCTTTCGTTTTGCTGTCTTCCGTTGCCAGGCCAGACTGATCAATGAGTGACTGGATATGGAGTACCTGGCAGTAGGTGGCAGCACAATGCAGCTAGTATGAAAAATGTATGTTTTTTGGGGTGTCCGGATACTTTTGATCACATAGTGTACGTTCAGTCGTGATTGAAGCAGGTAATAGACTTCTGTTTATTGGTAGAATACTGGGGAAGCGCAATCAGTCTACAGAAGAGATTGCTTACAAATCACTCATGCGATCCATCTAGAATATTGCTCAATTGTACGGGACCTGTTCGACTAAGAGGGGATATTTAACGTATTCAGAGAAGGGCAGCACGAATGGTCACAGGTTTGTTTGTTCCATGGGAGAGTGTCACAGAGATTCTGAAGGAACTACACTACTGGCCATTAAAATTGCTACACCAAGAAGAAATGCAGATGATAAACAGGTATTCATTGGACAAATATATTATACTGTAACTGACATGTGATTATATTTTCACGCAATTTGGGTGCATAGATCCTGAGAAATCAGTACCCAAAACAACCACCCTGGCCGTAGTAACGGCCTTGATACGCCTGGGCATTGAGTCATAAAGAGCTTGGATGGCGTGTACAGGTACAGCTGCCCAGCAGCTTCAACATGATACCACAGTTCATCAAGAGTAGTGACTGGCGTATTGTAACGAGCCAGTTGCCCGGCCACCATTGACCAGACGTTTTCAATTTGTGAGAGATCTGGAGAATTTGCAGGCCAGGGCAGCAGTCGAACATTTTCTGTATCCAGAAAGGCCCGTACAGGACCTGCAACATGCGGTCGTGCACTCTCCTGCTGAAATGTAGGGTTTCGCAGGGATCGAATGAATGGTAGAGCCACGGGTCGTAACACATCTGAAATGAAACGTCCACTGTTCGAAAGTGCTGTCAATGCGAACAAGAGGTGACCGAGGCATGTAACCAATGCTACCCCATACCATCACGCAGGGTGATACTCCAGTATGGCGATGACGAATACACGCTTCCAATGTGCGTTCACCGCGATGTCGCCAAACACGGATGCGACCATCATGATGCTGTAAACAGAACCTGGATTCATCCGAAAAAATGACGTTTTGCCATTCGTGCACCCAGGTTCGTCGTTGAGTACACCATCTCAGGCGCTCCTGTCTGTGATGCAGCGTCTCGGGCAACCGGAGCCATGGTCTCCGAGCGGACACTCCATGCTGCTGCAAACGTCGTCGAACTGTTCGTACAGATGCTTTTTGTCTTGCAAACGTCCCCATCTGTTGACTTAGGGATCGAGACGTGGCTGCACGATCCGTTACAACCATGCGGATAAGATAGCCGTCATCTCGACTGCTAGTGATACGGCCGGCCGCGGTGGTCTAGTGGTTCTAGGCGCGCAGTCCGGAACCGCGCGATTGCTACGGTCGCAGGTTCGAATCCTGCCTCGGGCATGGATGTGTGTGATGTCCTTAGGTTTGTTAGGTTTAAGTAGTTCTAAGTTCTAGGGGACTGATGACCACAGTAGTTAAGTCCCATAGTGCTCAGCGCCATTTGAACCATTTTGCTAGTGATACGAGGCCGTTGAGATCCAGCACGGCTTTCCGTATTACCCTCCTGAACCACCGATTCCATATTCTGCGAACAGTCACTGGATCTCGACCAACGCGAGCAGCAATGTCGCGATACGATAAACCGCAATCGCGATAGGCTACAATCCGACGTTTATCAAAGTCGGAAACGTGATGGTACGCATTTCTCCTTCTTACACGAGTCATCACAACAACGTTTCACCAGGCAACGCCGGTCAACTGCTGTTTGTATATGAGAAATCCGTTGGAAACTTCCCTCATGTCAGCACGTTGTAGGTATCACCACCGGCGCCAGTGTGAATGCTCTGAAAAGCTAATCATTTGCATATCACAGCATCTTCTTCCTGTCGGTTAAATTTCTCGTCAGTAGCACGTCATCTTCGTGGTGTAGCAATTTTAATGGCCAGTAGTGTAAAATGGCTGACTCTTGAAGACAGACGTAAACTATCCCGAGAAAGTCTATTAACAAAGTTTCAAGAACCGTCTTTGAATGAATAATTTAGGGATATACAACAACCCCTAACGTATCGTTCACACAGGGATCGTGAGGATAAGATCAGAATAATTTCTGCACGCACAGAGGCATTCAAACGATCATTCTTCCCACGCTCCGTACGTGACGCCCTGAGGCAGACAGACAATCATTCTTCCCACGCTCCATGCGTGAATGGAACGGGAAGAAACTTTAATAACTGGTACAATGTGACGTACTCTCTGCCATGCACATCACGGTGGTTTTGCAGAGAATAGATGTAGATGTAATTTGTCACGTTCGCTTTTGACAATTTTTTCTGGCATGTGGTCGCACCAGTTCTTTGCCACCAGCAGATGGTAATTTTGGCATAAATGCTTGTGCCTCTGCTCATAATTAAGGTTTCTTCCTGTTCCATCTTTTTGCAGCAGTCCAAAATGTGATTAGCTGTTTCGTCAGCTTCTTTGCGGGACCTGCACTTTGAGTCTGTTGATGATTTCTCGATTCTGGCTTTGAGCGTGACACCAGCAAAAAAACCTAACGTGCAGACTCTGCAGAGAAGCTAACGAAATATCACTATTATTATGCGGTACTATTATCTACTCTGTTTCTAAAAATTATCGTAAATAAATATTATGTCGTGAAAACAAAGCTACTGACGCGGAAGTTGAGTGCATTGTTAATACAGCTGCGTCGCACTAAACTAGCTACTGAAAGCCAGAGACACTGCAATCGGTTTCCGTCGCGTGTGCATGATGGAAAGCAGCGTGAAGCAGCGTAGGAAGGTTGGTATTGTTAATAGTTTAAAGAGAGAACAATGATACGATAGCTTGGTCAGTTAACATCGAAGCACCATGAGCTTCGATGCAGGTCCATTGGCAGATTGGAGGCAAGTAAAACTTAGACAAAAGTAGCTAGGTGGGTTGATTTGGTTCACTCTGTTGTTCATAAGAGTGGTAACAATTTCTAACCATAGGATCGACATATTTGTTACTCAGTCAAGAATAACCAAGAGCTAAGACACGCGCTAATGACCGATATTTACTTCTATGTGCTGAAAGGAATAGGACCATGACCTCATTCCAACTATGGTGTGCTATTGCTACAGCCTCCGGAAGGGTGATGCAATCGAGTCCTGTACACAAAAGGCTTGATGGACGTGGACTGCATGCCGCGTAACCCACCTCATGTTTACTGCTAACGGCTAACCGCTCGTCGCAGACGATCATTTGCAGCCCCCAGTTCCCCTCCCTCCTACCCACTTGCAAATGCTCGTCTGTTGACGAGTGGTTAGCGGTAAATATGAGCCCTATAAGAAATCTTTTTGTGTCCACATCGGACGTTCCTTGTAACCGTTACACCAAGTGGAAGGACAACTTGCAACCGGAGCATTGGTCATCGCCGGGAATCTCCCCCCCCCCCCCCCCTCATTGCACTTGCAACAAAATAATTTTTTAGAAATAAAAGTTCTATCAGTATACGTAGGACAGTTGAAAATTATTAAGTTCTAAATAAATTGTGACATGTCGAAGCAAATCTTATTTTCTTCGTCCAAAAAATCGAGTCAAAAGCTTGCACCGAAAATGGACTTTTGAAGATATTGCAAAACGGCTCGGTTCGCTGATTTAGTTAAGAATGCCGTCAGTGAGAGAGCACTTCGATTTCCTGCTGCTAATAAGGCGAGTACACCGTTCGCTTGTTACACATTTTTGCGAGCTTCAAACAGGTACAACTTATTTTCAGTTATCTGGGTAGTTACTATTTTATTTTTGTAATTTCTTGCGTGTTTGAGTGCCTACTAGACACAACCGTTTATTTTAATAACAGTGTAGTGTACAGTATCGCCGTTGCTATCGACCCTCGTATCGTACAGGCTTTTGTTTGTTTGGTTAGAACAGCTCAGTGTCGGTTAGACCGTCAGTGAGAGAGCACTTCGATTTCCTGCTGCTAATAAGGCGAGTACACCGTTCGCTTGTAGGGTAAACATAGTCATGTGTAGGGACTGTGGTTGTTGTGAGCGGACGCAAGGAGAATTGGCCACTCTTCGGGGGCAGGTGGAGGCTTTGTCTGTTAGGCTCATCGAGCTCGAGGCGCAGGCG
Source organism: Schistocerca serialis cubense (assembly GCF_023864345.2). Taxonomy (NCBI): domain Eukaryota; kingdom Metazoa; phylum Arthropoda; class Insecta; order Orthoptera; family Acrididae; genus Schistocerca; species Schistocerca serialis. The sequence continues at coordinate 120,029,751 of NC_064640.1, forward strand.
TCGGCTCGTAGTGGCGTTGGGGCAACTGTGGTGAGACCTATGCCTACTTCGGTGGCCTTGGAATCACATGGAACCCCTGATGTCGCTGCGTCTTCCGGCAGTGAGCATCTTACCGGTCAGCCATCACTCCAGGGTGAATGGCGGACAGTGGTGGGCTCGCGCGTGCCTGGCCGAAAGGCAAAGGTGGGATCTGGCCGCGTGGCAGCTGCCTTACCCCTTTCCAACAGGTACGGGGTGCTTCCTAGTGGTGATGACATCGTTTCCGAGCCACCACAGGATGCCTCGCCTGTTGGGCCAGTGGCCGATTCTCCGGCAAGGTCCCGACAGTCACAGAGGGCGGGCCTATTAGTTATAGGGAGCTCCAACGTTAGGCGGGTTATGGAGCCCCTTAGGAAAATAGCGGGTAGGTCGGGGAAGAATGCCAGTGTGCACTCGGTGTGCTTGCCGGGGGGTCTCGTCCGTAATGTGGAGGAGGCCCTTCCGGCAGCTATTGAACGCACTGGGTGTGACCGGCTGCAGATAGTAGCACATGTCGGAACGAATGACGCCTGCCGCTTGGGTTCTGAGGCCATCCTTGGTTCCTTCCGGCGGCTGGCTGATTTGGTGAAGACAACCAGCATCGCACGCGGAGTGCAAGCTGAGCTTAATATCTGCAGCATAGTGCCCAGAGTCGATCGCGGTCCTCTGGTTTGGAGCCGTGTGGAGGGTCTAAACCAGAGGCTCAGACGACTCTGCGACTATAATGGTTGCAAATTCATCGACCTCCGTTATTGGGTGGAGAACTGTAGGGCCCCCCTAGACAGGTCAGGCGTGCACTACACACCGGAAGCAGCTACTAGGGTAGCAGAGTACGTGTGGCGTGCACACGGGGGTTTTTTAGGTTAGAGGGACCCCCCCTTGGGCGAAACGATAAAATACCTGACGGCTTACCAGAGAGGACATTATCATCGTTGATAAAGAACGTCCGTCCTCAGAGACCAAAAACAGGAAAAGTCAACGTAATATTGGTAAACTGCAGGAGTATCCAGGGCAAGGTTCCTGAATTAGTATCTCTTATTGAAGGAAATAGTGCGCATATAGTATTAGGAACGGAAAGTTGGTTAAAACCGGAAGTGAACAGTAACGAAATCCTAGACACAGAATGGAATATATACCGCAAGGATAGGATAAACGCCAATGGTGGAGGAGTATTTATAGCAGTAAAGAATTCAATAATATCCAGTGAAGTTATTAGCGAATGCGAATGTGAAATAATCTGGGTTAAGTTAAGTATCAAAGGTGGGTCAGATATGATAGTCGGATGCTTCTATAGACCACCTGCATCAGCAACCGTAGTAGTTGAGCGCCTCAGAGAGAACCTGCAGAACGTCGTGAAGAAGTTTCGTGATCATACTATTGTAATAGGGGGAGACTTCAATCTACCAGGTATAGAATGGGATAGTCACACAATCAGAACTGGAGCCAGGGACAGAGACTCTTGTGACATTATCCTGACTGCCTTGTCCGAGAATTACTTCGAGCAGATAGTTAGAGAACCAACTCGTGAAGCTAACGTTTTAGACCTCATAGCAACAAATAGACCGGAACTTTTCGACTCCGTGAATGTAGAAGAGGGTATCAGTGATCATAAGTCAGTGGTTGCATCAATGACTACAAGTGTAATAAGAAATGCCAAGAAAGGAAGGAAAATATATTTGCTTAACAAGAGTGATAGGGCACAAATCGCAGAATATCTGAGTGACCACCATCAAACGTTCATTTCTGAGGAAGAGGATGTGGAACAAAAATGGAAAAAATTCAGAAACATCGTCCAGTACGCCTTAGATAAGTTCGTACCGACTAAGGTCCAAAGCGAGGGGAAAGATCCACCGTGGTATAACAATCATGTACGAAAGGTACTACGGAAACAAAGAAAGCTTCATCATAGGTTTAAGAGTAGTCGAATCATAGCTGATAAGGAAAAGCTGAACGAAGCGAAAAAGAGCGTAAAGAGAGCAATGAGAGAAGCATTCAACGAATTCGAACATAAAACATTGGCAAACAATCTAAACAAGAACCCTAAAAAGTTTTGGTCATATGTAAAATCGGTAAGCGGATCTAAATCCCCTATTCAGTCACTCGTTGACCACGATGGCACCGAAACAGAGGACGACCGAAGAAAGGCAGAAATACTGAATTCAGTGTTCCGAAACTGTTTCACTGCGGAAAATCGTAACACTGTCCCTGACTTCAGCCGTCGCACGGACGCCAAAATGGAAAATATTGAAATAAACGATATCGGAATTGAAAAACAACTGCTATCACTTAGTAGCGGAAAAGCATCCGGACCAGACGAGATACCCTTAAGATTCTACAGTGATTATGCTAAAGAACTTGCCCCCTTTCTATCAGCAATTTATCGTAGATCGCTGGAAGAACGTAAAGTACCTAGCGACTGGAAGAAAGCGCAGGTCGTTCCCATTTTCAAGAAGGGTCATAAATCAGATGCGAATAATTATAGGCCTATTTCGCTTACGTCAATCTGTTGTAGAATAATGGAACATGTTTTGTGTTCTCGTATTATGACGTTCTTAGATAATACAAATCTCCTTCATCATAACCAACATGGATTCCGCAAACAGAGATCATGTGAAACTCAGCTCGCTCTATTTGCCCAAGAAATTCACAGTGCCGTAGACACTGGCGAGCAGATTGATGCCGTATTCCTGGACTTCAGGAAGGCATTTGATACGGTTCCGCACTTACGTTTAGTGAAAAAAATACGAGCTTACGGAATATCGGACCAGGTTTGTGATTGGATTCAGGATTTCCTAGAAGAAAGAACACAACATGTCATTCTTAACGGTTCAAAATCTGCAGATGTAGAGGTAATTTCGGGAGTACCGCAGGGAAGCGTGATAGGACCTTTATTGTTTACAATATACATAAATGACTTAGTTGACAACATCGGTAGCTCCGTGAGGCTATTTGCAGATGACACGGTTGTCTACAAGAAAGTAGCAACATCAGAAGACTCGTACGTACTCCAGGAGGACCTGCAGAGGATTAATGCATGGTGCGACAGCTGGCAGCTTTCCCTAAACGTAGATAAATGTAATATAATGCGCATACATAGGGGCAGAAATCCATTCCAGTACGATTATGCCATAGGTGGTAAATCATTGGAAGCGGTAACGACCGTAAAATACTTAGGAGTTACTATCCGGAGCGATCTGAAGTGGAATGATCACATAAAACAAATAGTGGGAAAAGCAGGCGCCAGGTTGAGGTTCATAGGAAGAATTCTAAGAAAATGTGACTCATCGACGAAAGAAGTAGCTTACAAAACGCTTGTTCGTCCGATTCTTGAGTATTGCTCATCAGTATGGGACCCTTACCAGGTTGGATTAATAGAAGAGATAGACATGATCCAGCGAAAAGCAGCGCGATTCGTCATGGGGACATTTAGTCAGCGCGAGAGCGTTACGGAGATGCTGAACAAGCTCCAGTGGCGGACACTTCAAGAAAGGCGTTACGCAATACGGAGAGGTTTATTATCGAAATTACGAGAGAGCACATTCCGGGAAGAGATGGGCAACATATTACTACCGCCCACATATATCTCGCGTAATGATCACAACGAAAAGATCCGAGAAATTAGAGCAAATACGGAGACTTACAAGCAGTCGTTCTTCCCACGCACAATTCGTGAATGGAACAGGGAAGGGGGGATCAGATAGTGGTACAATAAGTACCCTCCGCCACACACCGTAAGGTGGCTCGCGGAGTATAGATGTAGATGTAGATGTAGATCAAATTGCTATCAAAATCGTATGTAGCGTTCTCAAGCTATGTTTGCCGTGATACGGTTTCGAGAAAAACGCGTTTAAATTTTTCTGTTGCATATTTTGAAGCTAAGTTAAACATACCTTTAGTTAGCGATCCCTGGACCATACAGCAATCATTCCAGATCCAAGAGGAGGTCCTCTTCCACGTTCTTCGTGGCTATGGTGCTCGTGCTGCCCTCTGTGGTCATCTCGTGCTATGCGTAGCTGTGATCGCTCAATATGCATGTCGTTCTCTTTCGTGCAGAAGTTGTAAGAGGCTGGTCTGATCTCAAGTCCGATCACGTTCATAATTTCCATAATGTGTGTTAGGCCGTCGCTGAAATTACATGCTGCCACATTGGCCGCGATGTCGGCTATTTTTTTCCCCGCTGTGAATGGCTTTCGGAGACTACTTCACAAATCGACTTATAACTCGATAACGAAGTTTCTGGCGAATTTGGGATGATCATTACAATAAAGTAGATATTCCAGAGAACATTTAAAGCAAAAAAAAAAGAAGATTGTTTGAAATTTCAAAGAGGACCACCTCCTTCAGTGTATGATGCTGATTTCGGTAGACGTATAGACGTAGGTGGTGAAATAGCTAGGAACCCCGATTTCTGCTCCCGTTATTCGCAGTTTTCGTCTTTCTTGTTAGTGATGTGGCTACGGAAATAGTAGTAGAATGAACTGTTGACTTCGACCAAGCTGGGAGCGCACTTCTTCTTCTTCTTTTTTTTTGTTGAACAGTGGTCTGTTTCGCTACTCTGATGGCAAAGATATAGACTGGGTTGTACAGAGTGCACACTGATGGTGCTTGGACCAAATACTAGTCCGTATTCTAACCAGGTCTTTAAGGCTCTGAGTTCTAGGGGCGTAGATTTTTGGCTCTGAGCACTATGGGACTTAACATCTGAGGTCATCAGTCCCCTAGAACTTAGAACTACTTAAACCTAACTAACCTAAGGACATCACACACATTCAAGCCCGAGGCAGGATTCGAACCTGCGACCGTAGCGGTCGCACGGTTCCAGACTGAAGCGCCTAGAACCGCTCGGTCACATCGGCCGGCCGTAGATTTTTGGGTGTGGATAATTCGGTGAAGTGATGGTCCGCCTCGCGCAGTAACGCACTTATTTATGTTACGTACTGACGTTATCGAAGTTATTTTCCGGTATTGTCAACGTGCCAGACTGGAGAGACGCGAGATGTGTATCGTGTAGCCTACTTTAATAATAGTACGGGTTAAGTTAATTTTAGCTGTGATTATACCCGTCGGCTGGAACCAAAGTTTCACGATGGAAACCTGTACAAAATTCTTATGCCAGATTTTGTGCTGTAAGTTGTATGGCTATATTTCGATCTGAAAACTTCAGCATGAACACTTCAGTGGCTTCAGCGCGACTGCGCCGTGCGGCGCTTATTTCGTCGACCGGTGAGAACAACTCCTTCCTTTCCGGGAATACCCGTATGCTTGAGACGCGCGTGCTGATGTAGCATACGGGTAGGGAGGGGGTGATGGGGGTGGGGAGAGAGGCAGCCAGTGGGCGTCTCGTCAGTCAGCTACGAAGCAGTGGACGGTCGAGAGCACAGTGAGTACCACTCCTTCCGTTTCATGTGTTTACGTCTCACGGCGGCTTTAGTGTTGCCGTTTAGCAATCGTATGCACACTTTGACTTAACACAGCTTGCTCCTTCAGCACTCCGTTCTTTAATTTGTTTGTTGTTGTCGTCCATTTTTCCCACTCAGGCTCGTTCGAATCATTCTTGTAATTTGCTGTTTCCAGCGGCTTCATTATACGCCTCTCTAAAATTTCGCTCCGCTCTTGCTTTTACTTACTGAACTAATGTCAGGCTCTACGTCCTCTTCCTTTTTCTCTACTTTAAACTTTTTTCCGTTCTTCGTAGACCGCCTGTTGTAATTTAAACCCCCATTCCTGATTCGGACATAAAAATCTTTGACTTCCCTGCCGCTCATTTTTCACATAGTGCTATGTGTGTGCTGTGGCGGACCCAGTTAATTACTTGTGTAGTTCGTCGCTCATCTAAACTATGCACCGTGCGATGTGGCACACGTCATTTGCACGACAGCAACAAGCATGTGCTGTATATGGCTGCGTATGTCGACTTGAAGGTATGTACAATGCCAGCCACTAGTATTTTGGCGTACTTCAAAATTATAAACATCAGTCGTTGCTTCTGTAAACATTTGCGAAAATTAATTATGAAGAAGAGCAACTACTAAAAATGCCAATGTGTCAGAATTATGGGAAGCTAAAATCAACAACAACAACAATAACAATAAACATAATAATAATAAAATTTGGTAATAATGACTTGTCTTCGGCTGTACAGTTATCAGTCATATACCCGTAATTTTTTATTTTCTTGTATACAACGCCAATAACAATTTCGAACGTCAAATCCCAAGTTTAAATTCGACGAGAGTAAATTAGAAGCTGTCCCTCGTGTAGAAAAAAAAAGTTCTATACACCACGTAGCGGGTCTAGTATTGTGAATCTCTCGGAAAAAATATTACCGAATTTAAGTGGATTTCAGATTCTGCATTTAAGTACGAGAGGCCGACGCCATTATTGCTGTGTAACAGCTACACTGATAGACCAAAACATTATGACCACTGCCCTCCGCGACGTTGGATGCCGCCTTATGGTGTTGTGGGCACGCGATGCGGTAACCAAAGTATGTAAGCGGAGCAGATATGGACGGGGGATCACCCTAACGAAGATCTGGGCTTCAAATTCGGAAATCCATTGAGATAAGCGGCTTTGACAATGGGCAGGTTATTATTACGCAGAGCCTGTGAAGGAGTATCTCGAAACCGGCGAAGCTGGTCGAATGTTCACGTGCTGCTGTCGCGAGCATCTACGAAAAAAGGTAGGACAAGCGCTAATGGTTGGACGCCCGCGACTCTTCACAGAACATGGGGTTCGAGGCTTGTCTGCGCTGTAAAGTAGGATAGCTCGTGATCTGTGGTATCTGTAAAGAATGGCAGCTAACTCTAAATATAGATAAATGTAAATTAATGCAGATGAATAGGAAAAAGAATCCTGTTTGAATACTCCATTAGTAGTGTAGCGCTTGACACAGTCATGTCGATTAAATATTTGGGCGTAACATTGCAGAGCGATATGAAGTGGGACAAGCATGTAATGGCAGTTGTGGGGGAGGCGGATAGTCGTCTTCGGTTCATTGGTAGAAGTTTGGGAAGATGTGGTTCATCTGTAAAGGAGACCGCTTATAAAACACTAATACGACCTATTCTTGGGTACTGCTCGAGCGTTTGGGATCCCTATCAGGTCGGGTTGAGGGAGGACATAGAAGCAATTCAGAGGCGGGCTGCTAGATTTGTTACTGGTAGGTTTGATAATTACGCGAGTGTTACGGAAATGCTTCAGGAACTCGGGTGGGAGCCTCTAGAGGAAATGAGGCGTTCTTTTCGTGAATCGCTACTGAGGAAATTTAGAGAACCAGCCTTTGAGGCTGACTGCAGTACAATTTTACTGCCGCCAGCTTACATTTCGCGGAAAGACCACAAAGATAAGATAAGAGAGATTAGGGCTCGTACAGAGGCATATAGGCGGTCATTTTTCCCACGTTCTGTTTGGGAATGGAACAGGGAGAGAAGATGGTAGTTGTTGTACGAGGTACCCTCCGCCACGCACCGTATGGTGGATTGCGGAGTATGTATGTAGATGTAGATCTCTGCCGAAGGAGCACAGTGCTGGTGCACGCATAAGTGTTCGGAGCACCGTTTCTCGTACACTGTTGAACATGGAGCTCCGCAGCAGACCACTCCTACATGTTGACCCAATGACATCGTCAATTACAATTGTAGTGGGCACGGAACTGTCGTTCGACCGTCGATTAATGGAAACGTGTCGGCCCTTCGGGTGAATCACATTCTTGCTACATTAGGTTGACGATCGTCCTCAAAAACGCCGTCATCGAGGCGAACGGCGGCTCGAACGTGCAGCGCGCCGCGGACACAGGCCTGTAGAGGTGGTAATATGCCATGGGAGACATTCTTCTGTGCTTGCATGGGACCTGTGGTAGTAATCGAAGACACACTGACAGCTGCGAACCACTTGCATCCATTCATGCTTGACGTCTTCCCCGACGGCGATGTCACCATCCAGCAGCATAATTGTCCATGTCTCGGAGCCAGAACCACGCTAAAGTGGTTTGAGGAGCATTATAGTGAACTCACGTTGATGTCTCGGAGACCAAATTCGTCTGATATAAATCCTACGGAAAGCCAACGTTCTTGCCGCAGTGGTAACTCCGTTTCCCGTCAGGTCACTGAAGTTAAGCGCTGTCAGGCGGGCTTGGGTAGCACTTGAATGGGTGACCATCCGGTCTGCCATGCGCTGTTGCTAGGTGCGCTCAGCCCTTTTGAGGCCAACTAAGAAGCTGCTTGATGGCGAAGTAGTGGCTTATGTCACGAAAACTGACAACGGCCGGGAGAGTGCTGTGCTGACGACATACCCCTCCACATCCGCATCAAGTGAAACCTGTGGGATGGGAATGACACGACGGTCGGTCGGTACCGTGGGGCCTTCAAGACCTGTTCGGACGGAACTTAGTTTAAAGCCCGTGGAACCCATCTGGATCGCTATCGAATACCATCACCGTTTCCGCAAATCAGAGCCCGTTATTTACGCGAATTACATGACCTGTGCGTAGACATCTAACGCCACATACCTCTACAAACCTACCAAAAAACTGTTGGATCCGTAATATGCAGAATATGTGATGTATTTCGTTCCAAAGGCGGATAAACAAGCTATTAAGTAGGTGGTCATAGTGTTTTGACTCATCGGTGTATAATAATAACAGTAATCATGTAACTACTAGTTAGGCTAATGGGCACTAATTAGACTGATTTTGAGGTATAAACTGAAGTAAACGCTTAGGAATGAGACAAAAAAAATGTCTTCGACACATTTAATGTTCTATTTTTTTTAATGTTCCGTTGGAAAAAGCGAGTGGAGTGAAACTAGGTTGGTACTTACATGCCGGCCGCTGGTGGCCGAGCGGTTCTAGGCGCTTCAGTTTGGAACCGCGCGACCGCTACGGTCGTAGGTTCGAATCCTGCCTCGGGCATGGATGTGTGTGATGTCCTTAGGTTAGTTAGGTTTAAGTAGTTCTAAGTTCTAGGGGACTGATGACCTGAGATGTTAAGTCTCATAGTGCTCAGAGCCATTTGGTACTAACGTAGCCACAGCAGTTATAATTTTGTATTATGTAGTCAGTGGCAAAACCACTCGCAAGGCAAACGGACAGAGAACCCAACTGCTGAAATTTTATGGGTTCCCGCCCTGAATTGGGCGTTTGCTACATCTCTGCGTCTCAGGTCTGTAGAGCTCGCTCTGGATATGTAACTGACTCCTTAATTCTATTCAAGAAATGTCATATAAAAATTGAGGGGTAGGTAAGTATCAGTCTGCATCTAAGCATACATGAGATGTATTCGCAGCTGCGAATACAAATAACCATCAGCTGTATAAGGGAATGATGTCAGTGAAAATTTGTGCCGGACCGGGACTCGAACCCGGATTTCCCGCTTTATGCAAGCAGTCGCCTTTATTTTGGCAATCCGTGCTCGACTCACGGCCACACACAAACTCGTATATGTTGTCATTTCTGCGTCACAGCTTGTACTCGTACATACATTATGTAATTCCCGTACAGTGGAGGCCATTTTAATTGAAAGTCGCTGCCTGGTATCGGCGGGTAAATACGACATTGCAGTGCATGCATATCAGAAGGAACGCTGCATCGTTCTTAACAACACACGCACTGCAATATCGCATTTAAAATTGTTTTCGGTGTTTCAGATAATATGTTCTCATGGATAATTTTATAGGTACGGTCTTCAATCCAACGTGAACCAAAGTTGTTGAATTCACTACAGGATATTATCGACATATCTTCTTTCTAGCACTTATCTTTATTCTCATATTGTTTGTTGACAGGAAATTTGATTAGCAAATAAATGTTCTATAAACTGTTACCAGCTGCATAAGTAGACGTGTGCAAGTTTTATGTGAGTAAATCCCATACATGATTCCAATTACTCTCTTTTGTGTTATGTGAGTAACTCCCACACATGGCTTGAGTTGCTGTCTTTTGTGCAAAAAGAACATTTTTTGCTTAGGTGAAGACTTAAGCCAAAATATGTATGAGAATAGAGGATATACGAGACATTAACTTGCTAAATTCTGTCATCCGTTATTCTGACGGCGAAAGCACCTGGGCCTAATTACTTCATACAACTTCTTTCATTTTCTTCCGATTTCTCTTTCTATTTATTTTAATTTTTTAAGAATAATGTGATTATCAGCGTGTGCAGTTTCTGTTGTTCCTCGTAACGTTTTTGTTCACTTGCCGTTGTTTAGGTCAAACTCCTTGCTGGGTAGTTGGTGCATTGCTTTATATATTCACTGTTTCTTTTGAGAAGATTCCTATACCGAGGTTTTCTGTTTCTGAATCGGGTGATATCAGCATAAATACGTACTGTGGCTTGTGGTGTTTCAAAAATATTGTCTTTTAACTTGCTTTCCGTTCTCACAATCTGCATTCTATCACAGTTCTTCTTTACCTAACTAAATTTGGTAAATGTGGTTTGCTGTCCAGTACCATAAGTTTCATTTCCGTCAGAATCTATTGTGACCAGAACTTGTGGTGATATCACTCGCTAGTTTTATTTATTTTTCTGTTGCCGCTTCCGCTGCAGGGAAAAGAACTGTTCGACGTCAGTCGTTGATTGTGAAATCCGACCAATATGATATAGATCTTCAAGGCGAATGGCGTAACTGTTATCTAACAGAGTAACAGAGGCTCATGTTTAACGAAACCTAAAACCCGCAGAAGTAAACATCTTGAATGTGGAATCAGACAATATTTTACCAATTGTGCTAGAAGAGTTGGTGCTTTTTTTCCCGTTGTCTCATAACAAGAACGTGCGAACGCTTTGTTCAACGTGACAAAAGCAGTCTATGCAGATGGTCATCGCAGTTTAACCATTATCTTGTGTTTAATATTTTATTATACCATGCAGCGCCTTTTGAAGGCCGTGCATCATGTCTAAAAAATTTATTTTTCTAGACTTCGAAGCGATTTGACGTTTGTTACGGTGTTACGATTGGTAGCTTCGCTCATATACGGCGACACCTGACAACAGTCTTATCATTGCTGACTACAAGTACCTGTTATTGTCAGAGCGTGGGTGAATTTCAAGGGTGGTTGTTATGTAATTCTGACTGTAAATACACGTGTTTGGTCAAGGTCGGGAAACCGCAACTTGTTCTTGCTAGGCCGAAGCTTTGCTGTTTGGGCTTCAAAGATGAACATTATCGTCGTTGAACGATGGTCACTTGGTATTTACAGGAAGTGATGTGCTTCACTCCATTAAAAAGCACCAGATAAAAATGATCTTTAGACCTCCGACTGAGTCAGCTGCTGTACTTGGTTCGGTGAAAGGTGGTGCGATTTTTCGTAAGGCGACCATTGACAGAATTGCGTCAGTGTAACATGGCCTATACCGGGAAAACTACATGCAACATACAGAAGCAATGGGTCGAACATCAAGGTTGTACCAACCCTTTGCAATCCGGAATATCTGTTGCAGCAGTAATCTTCATTGTTACTAGTTTTTTATTTTTTGTTTTACACGTCTAATTCCGTAGGACCAAATTGAGGACTAAAATCTGCAAAGTCCTGGAACGTGTCACAACATGAAATTAAAACATAAAAGTAATAACAGATATGATGAAATGTGTATGAACCCAAAAAAGATAAGCCGTAAGTTTACATGAACGCATTGAACAATATAACATAGGGATCAGCTTAATTTTTCAAGGAACTCCTCGACAGTATAGAAGGAGTGACCCATGAGGAAACTCTTCAGTTTCGATTTGAAAGTGTGGGGATTACCGCCAAGTGTTTTGAATTCTTATGGTAGCTTATTGAAAATGGATGCAACAGTATACTGCACACTTTTTTGCACAAGAGTCAAGGAAGTGTGATCCAAATGCAGGTTGGATTTCTGCCTAGCATTAACTGAGTGAAAGCCTGCTGATTTTTGGGAATAAGCTGATACTATTAACAAGAAACGACAGTAAAGAATATGTATATTTGTTGGCCAGTGTCAGAATACCCAGACTTCTGAACAGGTGTCGACAAGAGGTTCGCGAACTTGCATCACTTATTGCCCGAAATGCCCGTTTCTGAGCCAAAAATATCCTTTCAGAATGGGAAGAGTTACCCCAAAATATAATACCATACGACATAAGTAGATAAAAAAAAAGCAAAGTAGACTACTTTTCGTGTCGAACTATCACTTACTTCAAATACCGTTCGAATAGTAAAAATGGTAGCATTAAGTCATTGAACAAGATCCTGAACGTGGGCTTTCCACGACAGTTTACCATCTATCTGAACACCTAGTAATTTGAACAGTTCAGCTTCACTAGTCATATGTCCAGTCTGTGAAATTAAAACGTCTGATTTTGTTGAATTGTGTGTTAGAAACTGAAAAAACTGAGTCTTACTGTGATTTAGCGTTAGATTTTCTACAAGCCATGAACTTACGCCAGAACTGCACTGATTCTGTGGACTACGATAAAGTCAAAATTTTGGCGTCCATGTCATGCTTGTGGAGCTCAGTTATTAAAGAAGTTGTGGAAATACTGCTGACGGACGAAACATTCGTGTTGACAGTTTCTGTCTGTATAAATACTGGTACTTAGACTATTCTGTAATTACTTCTCAAAGATAACTTTGCACTGGTCCAACAACAAAATTGCATCTATTACTGTGTTGAACTTACAGGTGTTTCATTTTGAGTCGCTATGTCCTTCTTAATAAAATGATCCATTGTTCGACACTTCATTATCTTATGTGAATATTTAGCCTTAATGAGGCACAGAAATGAGTAACGTATTTAGCCGTAAAAAAATCTTTGACCACCTACCCAGCAGTTTAAAGAATTTAATACATAATGAAAGTAGTTTCAAACACAAACTGAAATCGTGTTTGTTTGACACCTCCGCCGACTTCATAGAAAAATTTATGAATGTGCAGTAATATGGTTTGTGTGTTGAATACAAACCACTTCATGCAAAAAAAGTAACTTAACAGAATGGTGCCATATTTTTCTCTAAAAAAGTTACTTTAACTGTAAAACTGACCCGTTACACATTATAATGAGAGGTCTCTGTTATGAATCAAGGAATGTGCAAATAACTACACTCACTGTCAAAGGGATAAAGTGTTGAATCCTGCTAAACTCTACAGCAAAGTCTTCCGACTCATACAGAGGATAGCTGCTAGATACGACGCTCAGATTATTAGTGGGAATCATCGACTACAAGCAGCTGCAGGCTCGAAATTTAATTAAATGATCTGCAAACGTTTCTTGTTGGTTAATTATCTCAAATGACACTTGCTAACGAGAATTTAACAGTTACCTTGAAATAAAGTCAGTATATCGTGGCAGGAAAAACCCAGCAATACCAGTACAACAACACGGCCTTCAGAATGCCCAATTCCGTTGAAAACGGTCGCCTCTCTTTTATTTTATTTATCTATCCAATTTGTTCGACGAACATGTCGCCGTATTACATGGAGACTCCGAAAAATACACTACTGGCCATCAAAATTGCTACACCACGAAGACGACATGCTATAGACGTGAAATTTAACTGACAGGAAGAAGATGCTGTGATATGCAAATAATTAGCTTTTCAGAGCATTCACACAAGGTTGGCGCCGGTGGCGACACCTACAACGTGCTGACATGAGGAAAGTTTCCAAACGATTTCTCATACACAAACAGCAGTTGACCGGCGTTGCCTGGTGAAATGTTGTTGTGATACCTCGCGTAAGGAGGAGAAATGCGTACCATCATATTTCCGACTTTGATAAAGGTAGGATTGTAGCCCATCGCGATTGCGGTTTATCGTATCGCGACATTGCTGCTCGCGTTGGTCGAGATCCAATGACTGTTAGCAGCATATGGAATCGGTGGGTTCAGGAGGGTAATACGGAACGCCGTGCTGGATCCCAAAGGCCTCGTATCACTAGCAGTCGAGATGACAGCCATCTTATCCGCATGGCTGTAACGGATCGTGCAGCTACGTCTCGATCCCTGAGTCAACATATGGGGACGTTTGCAAGACAACAACCATCTGCACGAACAGTTCGACGACGTTTGCAGCAGCATGGAGTGTCAGCTCGGAGACCATGGCTCCGGTTGCCCGAGACGCTGCATCACAGACAGGAGCGCCTGCGATGGTGTACTCGACGACGCAGCTGGGTGCACGAATGGCAAAAGTCATTTTTTCGGATGAATCCAGGTTCTGTTTACAGCATCATGAAGGTCGCATCCGTGTTTGGCGACATCGCGGTGAACGCACATTGGAAGCGTGTATTCGTCATCGCCATACTGGCGTATCACCCGGCGTGATGGTATGAGCTGCCATTGGTTACACGTCTCGGACGACTCTCGTTCGCATTGACGGCACTTTGAACAGTGGACGTTACATTTCAGATGTGTTACGACCCGTGGCTCTACCCTTCATTCGATCCCTGCGAAACCCTACATTTCAGCAGGATAATGCACGACCACTTGATGCAGGTCCTGTACGGGCCTTTCGAGACACAGAAAATGTTCGACTGCTGCCCTGGCCAACACATTCTCCAGATCTCTCACCAACTGAAAACGTCTGGTGAATGGTGGCTGAGCAACTGGCTCGACACAATACGCCAGTCACTGCTCTTGGTGAACCGTGGTATCGTGTTGAATCTGCATGGGCAGCTGTACCTGTACATGCCATCCAAGCTCTGTTTGACTCAATGCCCAGGCGTATTAAGGCCATTATTACGACCAGAGGTGGTTGTTCTGGGTACTGATTTCTCAGGATCTATGCACCCAAATTGCGTGAAAATGTAATCACATGTCAGTTCTAGTATAATATGTTTGTCCAATGAATACCCGTTTATCATCTGCATTTTTTCTTGGTGTAGCAATTTTAATGACCAGTAGCGTAAGCTACGTATGTCGTCCCATGCTAAGACCATTCCGCAACAAGTGTGACGCATTGTTAGAAAAGAGTGAATGTTCTGGATTTCCTGTAGGTGCAGTTCTGCTACGGGACGGATAACAAGTGCATAAAATTGTGCGAGTGAAATGGCGCGCAAACTCTAAATGTACTGCGAAGTTGCAGTATGCGGGGTAGTACGATATTTGCGGACAAAACGTTTAAATTGTACGCAGATTTGCCGTGAAATTATGGCTGTATATGGAGCAAACGCATTGTCGCGTCCAGTCTTACAAGGGGAGGCCGCGACGTTCAGATCACTGAATTACTTCAGACTTTATGCACCTTAGCAGGCCATTAAAAGAACATAACGTGCATGTAGTAAGGTGCACTACTCTGGCAATTCCGAGAAAATTGCAAGAGAAGTTTTACGCGTGTGTTATGTAACTGATGTATATGTGCGAAGGCACCGGTTGTCATTGTGGTCAAGTGGCTGCCGGCACGGCTGCTCAGCCTGTTCGGTCAGAGGGCTGGCTGTCCTCTGTTATAAAAGAACCGAATGAAAGGTTCAACGATGGACTTGAACGGGTGTCATGTGACGTTCGACCTGACCAAACGCAATGAACAATAACGAAAAACAAGAAAAAAACGTGATTAGCGTTCGCGATTTGCGAGAAGGTCGTGGACGACGCAACAGTTCGAATCTCACTAACACTTACTTTTAATCTATATTTTTTCACCACTGACCACATTTTTTTTGTACGATATTTGAGAGGTAATACAGGGTGCGTCAAAAAAATGTATACTCACTTTGAAGCGTCATAGAAAATTTATTGCCCGTTCTACAATGTTAAATTTCTGGAAATGGAAAGCTTAAAGTCCAATTGGAAAAATAAATGTACTTTGCAAATGTGATTAATGTTCAAACTGGTGGCCTTCAGCATCAATACATTTATGAGTACGAGTCACCACTGATTCCGTACATCGCACCAAAGTATCCAATGAGATTTCTGCGCACACCACCTGGAACTCATTCCAAAGTGTGTCCAGGTTACGTGGTTTACGTTTGTACACCTCATCTTTTACTGTGCCCCATAAGAAGAAATCCAGCGGCCTGAGGTTTGGAGAGCGTGCAGGAAACTCGATTGGTCTCCTGCGTCCTATCCACTGACCTGGCACATTGTGATCCAGGTATGCTCGTACGTCCCTATGATAGTGCGGCGGGGCGCGATCTTGTTGGAAATAAAACTTATCATTACCGTATAAAGCACGAATGGCAGGGAATATGGAGTCAGCAAGCACTGTTAGGTACGTTTCTCCAGTAACAGTACCTTCAAAGTGGAAAGGCCCAATGAGTCCCCTTGCAGACAAACCACACCACACATTTACACCAGGCAAATTCACAGCCTTTCAACTGTAATGTGAGGATTATCTTCAGCCCAGTACACACAATTGTGCCTATTGACAGTTCCATTTAGTTTTGACTGGGCTTCATCCGACCAAATTATGCTACCCATAAATCCCGGTTCACGTCTCACCATCTCCTGAACCCATTCACAAAATTCTAACCTTCGATCTGGATCGTCGTCACTTAGCTTTTGCACCATCCTTGGGATGTACACACGAAACTTGCCTTTCTTCAGAATGCGTAGCACACTACTAGCACTTACATTACTCTCACGTGCCGCTTGCCTTGAAGATTTTTGAGGCGAACGCTGAAACAGTTGCAAGACCGCAGTTGTGGAATCATCACTTGTAGCTGTACGAGGTCGCCCTGATCGACCTTTACGCACATCACACACTGTTCCATGAATTTCGAATTTGTCTCGTAGACGTGTAATTGTTAACCTTGAAGTTGGTTCTGTACCATACTCACTTCTCCACTGTCTTCGAACCGCAGCTACATTCTCAAACTTCCAGTACCACTTAATTAACTGCTTCCGCGCTTCAAAGCTCAAACGCATGTCCGCCATGTTGCAGTTACTTCCTTGCCACTGCTGCCACCTGTTGAAGAAACAGAACATTACTTTCTCACAGATATTTGACCTTGTAAAAGGGGAAATAAATTGTCTATGACAGTTCAAAGTGTGTATACATTTTCTTGATGCACCCTGTATAATGAAAAAACCCACGTGCATTTTCATGAAGTTGTAGTGAATTTCATGTGCTATTTAACTATTGACTATTTGTAATTAAATTTTCAGCCAACGGTCTTGCTGCAGTGGTAACACCGGTTTCCGTCAGATCACCGAAGTTAAGCGCTGTCGGGCTGGGCTAGCACTTGGACGGCTGACCATTCTATCTGCCGAGTGCTGTCGACAAGCGGGGTGCACTCATCCCTTGTGAGGCAAACTGAGGAGCTACTTGATTGAGAAGTAGCGGCTCCGGTCTCGTAAACAAACATACGGTCGGGAGAACCGGGTGCTGACCGGATGCCCCTCCATATCCGCATCCATTGACGCCTGTGGGTGAGGCTGACACAGCGGACGGTCGGTACCGTTGGGCCTTCATGGCCTGTTCGGGTGGAGTTTAGCTTAGTTAGTTAAATTTTCAAGGACGAGGGACAGGCTTGGAAAGCCCAAGCCAGACCTCGATAAATAATGATGCGAATGACGTAGTTCAAAATCAGTAACATAGTAAATCACAGTGTACCAGATCACAAGAGTAATGTACAATTACTCGTCGGATGTGGTCTCGACATCACGCGTTGCAGGATGGTAGTTGTCATACAAACAGGAAAACACAAATTTAAGCTTCATCCAAATACACCATGCAAATACACAGTTTTTTTCGTTGTGTTACCTCTCAAATGTCATATAAATTGCGTAATATGACCAATGACGAAGAAAAGGTTAATAATTAAGTTTGAGCGGCATTCGAACCGTCGCCTCATACACGTTCGTCTCACAAAGCTCGCAACGCTGACCATTTCACCACCATGAACTCAAAAATCCGGTACTTACGCACAGATACATCTGTTACAAAATAGACGCGTAAGACTTCCCTTTCGATTTTCCCGAAGAGGAAGATCACAAGGAGAGACGGAGAGGAGTCCACGACGTTGGGTTCACGGATTTCTTCAAATTTGGTACACCTTTAGTAGGCCATTAAAGCAATATTATGTGCAAATAATAAAGTGCACTTCTCACGAGAGTAGTGCACCTTATTACTTGCACAAAATTTGAGGACGACGGTTCAATCCCGCGTCCGGCCATCCTGATTTAGGTTTTCTGTGATTTCCCTAAATCGCTCCAGGCAGATGCCGGGATGGTTCCTTTGAAAGGGGACGGCCGACTTCCTTCCCCGACCTTCCCTAATCCGATGAGACCGATGCCCTCGCAGTTTGGTCTCTTCCCCCAATCAACCCAACCCAAGAAAATTTGAAGAAGTCCGTGATCCCAACGTCGTGGTCTCCTTCTGTTAGTGAAATGGTGCCACCAAGTTGATCAGTGCTGCACAAACGTGGGTCATGTTAATCGGGGAAGAAAGACACCGACATCGAGCACGGAGAACAAGCCCTAGCTATCGTCGAACTGATTCGCAGCAATCGCAGATTTTCCGACTATGAAGACGTTCACACAACGGTTCTTGAATGGTTTAATGACCAAGGAGAGAATCTCTGTGATCGAGGAATTGAACAATTAGTAGAACTTTCCGAACATTATTTACAGACGCTCGGTGACTATGTTGAATAATAGCGTCAGGGATATGTCTCACTTCGACGTATAGTGCAGAATTCAGTAAAAACTACTTGCCTGTCATAATAATGTGTAACTTGCTTTTTGAATTCCCCTCGTATCTTGCTGTGTCTAGAAACCTGGACATAACCGTAATCAAACGACTTCTATTTCTTGACATGTGGATCTATGGAAGGATGCTTAGAGTATCACATATTTAAAGGATAAAGAACATCGAACTCCTCAAGAGGGCGAAATAGGATTGTGAACCATTGTCTGTAATTAAGCTAAAGAAGTTGGAATACTTTGACCACATTATATCACCGTCTGCAGTTGACACTCCAAGGATAAACTTGAGGGAATAGTTCGAAGTAAATCATAGCTTGGCGGCATAAATGGATGGTCAAACATTCTAAGGACTCAACGGCCATTACCTGTGTCGCGAGTTCTACGAGCTTTTACCATAGAGACCGCCAACTTCCAGGTACATGAAGAAATATTAATTATGTTTTCAATCTCTCATTTGGCGTCATCTCATACATTTCATTTATCATTTATTTATATTGAAGCCCGTACATGTTTTAATTGGTGTCGAATTTCATACATCAGTGCAGTGAAGCGAGGAGACATAACATCAGTTTTTCTTAGCCCTGTTTCTGTTCCAAAAATCTCTGTTCTTCCTGTAGGCCTGTTATACTCTCTAGCAGTTTCAAACTGTGTTACATTTACGAAAATGTTATCAGCACTGTTTGCGGTCCAGGAATGTGATCCCGCTGGTCATAAAAGTTCATAGAATCATTTCATAAGCCCGTTAGTGAAAAAAAAAATGCTATAAATTTGTAAGTAGGCTGTTTAGGTTTTTATGTTGGTAACGTCACGTAGCGCTCTGTATGAAAATCACTGACTGTGCTGTGTGCAGTCTGTGGCTGGTTTGCATTGTTGTAGTGTTGGGCAGTTGGATGTGAACAGCGCGTAGCGTTGCGCAGTTGGAGGTGAGCCGCCAGCAGTGGTGGATGTGGGGAGAGAGATGGCGAAGTTTTGACAGCGGATGATCTGGACGTGTGTCCGTCAGAGACAGTAAATTTGTAAGACTGGATGTCATGAACTGATATATATATATATATATAATGACTTTTGAACACTATTAAGGTAAATACATTGTTTGTTCTCTGTCAAAATCTTTCATTTGCTGACTATGCCTATCAGTAGTTAGTGCCTTCAGTAATTTGAATCTTTTATTTAGCTGGCAGTAGTGGCGCTCGCTGTATTGCAGTAGTTCGAGTAACGAAGTTTTTTGTGAGGTAAGTGATTCATGAAAGGTATAGGTTATTGTTAGTCAGGACCATTCTTTTGTAGGGATTTTTGAAAGTCAGATTGCGTTGCGCTAAAAATATTGTGTGTCAGTTTAGTGTTGATCAGAATAGGTAAAAAGCGAAATGTCTGAGTACGTTCAGTTCTGCTCAGCTGTTTGAAAATCAAATAATGTAAGAGGTTTATCAGCACAGTAATTAACTAAGTTTTCTAAGGGGACGTTTCAGATTGTTGAATTACATTTTGTGAATCCGCACTGTTTAGCCGAAAACTTCCATTTTCATTTAACAGTTGCACTGATCAGACTGCACATCTACAGCCTGGGGTAAATCGCGTAACATATCTGCAGTTTCACACGGAATAAAAGTGTAATGCGCTACTAATGGTTATAAATCCATAATATGGAGAACTTTTACGCAAGAACAAATCGTCTGTGGGGGTCATGTAAAGTTCTCCACTCAAATTTAGCTTAAAACTCGCCAGGGACAATAAAAACGAAACACTGTAGGTACCTAACATTCATTGAGCTTAGCCATCTCAGTATCGTATTCCTTAGCTCAGAAAGGGATGAATTGATTCTTGAAGCAAAATCTTTGTTCGCTTACGTAATGATACAAAAGTTTCAAAAATAGGGAAGTTAAATTGTAAAGTGAGCAGTGAAAGTTTCTTTCTATTGGAAGAATCATTTTGTAGGAACTTTTAGGCAGTATATTTTACTTGCATTTGGGTCCACAACTGCTACAAATTTTGCGAATGATAAAATTTTGCCGCATTGTCCGTCGTTGGTAGGATTAAGACATCCGTTTACGTGACATTCACTACTGCACAGTTTCTTCTGTGTAGCCATTAGTAGTATAACCCATCAAATCAACTTCCTTGGGTTATAGTCTCAACATTCTTAAGAAACACAAGGTGTCATGTCTTTAATTGTAAAGTTCGCCCAGCCTCTACTTATTCTCTCTCTCTCTCTGCTGTGTGTCACACCATGCATGCTTAGACAGTAATTCAAAATATGTTCATTTGATGGGTTATGTTATACAGTCACCTAAAAAAAGCTACACATCCGAAATTGTGCAGCTGTGCATGCAAAATGAGTGAATATTTTCATACAACCATCGACAGCCAGTGCGGCATAATTTTATGATTTAGAAAATTAGCTGAAAAATAATGCCTCCGATTTTTTGTTTTGTTTTTCTTTTTTTAATCTTATGGGACTTAACTGCTAAGGTCATCAGTCCCTAAGCTTACACACTACTTAACCTAAATTATCCTAAGGACAAACACACACACACACACACACACACACACACACACACACACACACACACACACACACCCATGCCCGTGGGAGGACTCGAACCTCCGCCGGGACCAGCCGCACAGTCCAGTGCTTGAGACCGCTTGGCTAATCCCGCGCGGCCGATTTTTTTTTTTAATTCTGTTCCCAAAGTCGGTTCAGGTATTATATATCATGCGTATTACTAGGTCGACTTTCCCGCTTCGCTAACTCCAAGCTGCAACACACTGCCGCTAAAGCGCTCTGACTTGGTAGCTTGTAACATGCTGGTTGGTAATGTCGGTGCGTGAGAAACAGCGTGCTGTAATCGAGTTTCTAACAGCAAAAAACGTGCCTCCATTTGAAATCCATAAAATAATGAAATAAATAAAACGGTAATGACCGTATCGACGTCAGTAATGTGCGACGTTGGGTTGTTTGTGCTCGTAATGAAGTAAACGTTGGCACGAGATTCAACATGTGTGATAGAGCGCGGAGCGGACAAACGCGTACGACAATCGACGAGACTCATCACATTGGGGTTGATGAACTCATCAGAGAAAATCGTCAGATAACACAAACACAACTCTCAGGCAAGTGAAGCATATCACGACAGCATGTACTGGCCACCAATGCAGATCTGCGGTACAGAAAACTGTGGGTGTCACAAATGCTCACTTCTGACACGAAACAGAGGAGATTGGACATCTATCAACGATTCCTTTTGCGATTAAGTGAAGCAGGCAGAGTGAAACCGAAGAAGGAAGAAAAGAAGGTAGGTTGGACTGGTGGGTTTAACGTCCCGTAGACGTTAGAGATGGAGCACAAACTCGGATTGTGTGAGGGATGGGAAAGGAAATTGCCCGTGCCCTCTCAAAGGAACCACCATCCTGGCATTTGCCTGGAGCGATTTAGGGAAATCACGGGAAACCCAAATCTAGATGGCTGGACATGGATTTGAACCATCGTTCTTCCGAACTCAAGTCCAGTGTGCTAACAACTGCGCCACCTCGCTCGGTAACTGCTTTTGGGTTTTGAGCGTGAGGGTTATGTGTTCCTTAACAACATATTGACAGGTGATGAAAGCTGGGTTCGCCATTTTGACCCTCAAAACAAGAGAGCATCAGTGGTGTTCCGCCACAGGGGATCACCGACGTCAAAAACGTTCAAGAGCGTGCCACAAACAGGCAAACTGATGTTCACAGTTTCTTGGACTTGGAATTCATGCCTAAATGCACCTCTATGTACCCTGCAAGGTACTGCGAAACCCTCAGAAATGTGGAAACTTCTCCTTCAGCATGATAATGTCAGGCCACACACGAGCTCTGCGACATCTACAACAATCTGACGCCTTGGGTTCAGTGTCGTCGAGCATACTCCATACAGTCCCGATATGGTGCCATCCAATTTTTATCTGCTTTCAGAACCTAAAAAGTACGCCCTCTTAGTGACGTAGCATTAAGTGATTCTTTTCTTACTAACCTAAATTTACTGTTATGTGAACTTGGCCGTAAATGGTCAGGTTGCAGCCAAATGTAAATACCTGCTGCATTATAGTACAAAGACCCATATAACATGTAAACAACTGTAACTTCCCAGCGGATCAAAAGTGTGTGCTGAGCCGACATTCGAACCCAGAACCTAGCCTTCCGCGGGCAATGCTCCAACTGAGTGAGCTACCCTGGCACTACTGACGACATGTCCTCACAGTTCTTCTCTCTCTCTCTCTCTCTCTCTCTCTCTCTCTCTCTCTCTCCCCTCCTCCCCCTCCCTATATTCTAACGATTCCGGATTCGCATCCCGAAACGACAGACAGTTTTATCTGCCACGAAGTTTCAAAACGGTGGACATTCTAATGCAGTGTATAGAATTCATTATGTAACTAACAAAATAACGAAACAAATCGTAACGTAAGATACTTCACACGTGAAAAAGAGAAATTTCGACATTCTCATCGCGAGGGGAGTGCAAATGCTTCACGGATTAAAATTATCCACTCGATCTGGATCTGAACCGTCGCCTCTACCTTTCCGAGGCAGTGATTTGGTAGCTGAGCTATTTGAGCTTGCTACATGGGCTTATGGAATGTTAGTATATCTGTACCATTATTCTGGTTTGTTACACTGTTCAGCTGTGACAAAGCAGAATATTTTCCCTTAAAATACATGCAATCAGAAGGGAAGAAAGCCAATGTGCACTCCGTGTGCATACCGAATGGAGTCATTCCAGATGTGGAACGGGTCCTCCCGGATGCTATGAAGATCACAGGGAGCAGCCAACTGCAGGTGGTGGCTCACGTCGGTACCAATGACGTGTTTCACTTTGGATCAGAAGAGATTGTGTCTGGTTTCTAGCGGCTAACAGAAGTGGTAAAGGCTGCCAGTCTTGCTTGTGGGATGAAAGCAGAGCTCACCATTTGCAGCGTAGTCGACAGGACCGACTGTGGACCTCTGGTACAGAGCCGCGTGGAGGGTCTGAATCAGAGTCTCAGACGGTTCTGCGACCGTGTAGGCTGCAGATTCCTCGACTTGTGCCAAAGGGTGGTTGGGTTTCGGGTTCCGCTGAATAAGTCAGCAGTCCACTACACTGAGGTGGCGGCTACACGGATAGCAGGGGCTGTGTGGCGGGGGCTGAGCGGTTTTTTAGGCTGGAGGGTCTGGGGAAAACACAAAAAGGGCTTCAGTCACAAAGGGTGCAGGCCGGACACAGGAAGAACGTAGATACAGGAACCATCGGTGTAACAGTTGGAAATTGTCGTAGCTGTGTTGGGAAAGTACCAGAGCTCCAAGCGCTAATAGAAAGCATTGATGCTCAAATCATTATAGGCACTGAAAGGTAGTTAAAACCGGAGATAAGCTGAGCCGAAATTTTTGCGAAGGACCCAACGGTGTTCCGAAAGGAAAGGCTAGACATGGTTGGCGGTGGTGTGTTTGTTGCTGTTAGAAGTAGTTTAACTTGTCGGGAAATTGAAGTAGATACTTCCTGTGAGTTAGTATGGGCAGAGGTCATTGTTGGCAACCGGAATAAAATAATAATTGGATCCTTTTACCGACCTCCCAATTCAGATGATACAATTCCGAAAAGGTTCAAAGAAAACTTGAGTTTGATTTCAAACACGTACCCGACTCATACGATTATATTTGGTGGTGACTTTAATTTACCCCTGATATGGTGGTGAAAATACGTGTTTAATTCCGGAGGTACGCATGAAACATCATCCGAAATTGTACTAAACGCATTCTCTGGAAATTATTTCGAGCAGTTAGTTCATGAGCCCACGCGAATACTACACGATTGTGAAAACACACTTGACCTCTTAGCAACAAATAATCCTGCGTTAATAACCAGCATCAAAACGGATACAGGGATTGGTGAACACAGGGTTGTCGTAGCGAGATTGAAATTCTTCAAAAATAAAAGAAAAATATACCTATTCAAAAAAGCAGATAAAAATTCACTTTACGCCTTCCTGAGAGACAATCTCCACTCATTCCAAATTAATAATATAAATGTAGACCAGATGTGGCTTAAATTCAAAGAAATAGTATCGGCAGAAATTGAGAGATTTGTACCAAATAAATTAACAAAAGACGGAGCTGATCCTCCTTGGTGTACAAAACGTGTTAGAACACTGTTGCAGAAACAACGAAACAAACATGCCAAATTTAAACAGACACAAAATCCCCAAGATTGGAGATCTTTTACAGAAGCTCGAAACTTAGTGCCTAGACGCCTATACCAGTTTCCACAACGAAACTTTGTCTCAAAGCCGGGCAGAAAATCCAAAGCGATTCTGGTCGTATGTGAAGTATGTTAGCCGCAAGAAACAATCAATGCCTTCTCTGCGCGATAACAATGGAGATACTATCGAAGACAGTGCTACCAAAGCAGATTTACTAAACACAGCCTTACGAAATGCCTTCACAAAAGAAGACGAAGTAAATATCCAGAATTCGAATCGAGAACAGCTGCCAACATAAGTAACGTAGAAGTAAATATCCTCGGAGTAGTGAAGCAACTTAAATCTCTTAATAAAAGCAAGTCTTCTGGTCCAGACTGTATACCAATTAGCTTCCTTTCGGAGTATGCTGATGCAATTGCTCCATACTTAACAATCACATACAACTGTTCGCTCGACGAAAGATCCGTACCCAAAGACTGGAAAGTTGCACGGGTCGCACCAATATTCGAGAAAGGTAGTAGGAGTAATCCAATAAATTACACACCCATATCATTAACGTCGATATGCAGCAGGAATTTGGAAGATATATTGTGTTCGAAAATTATGAATTACCCGTAGGAAACGGTCTATTGACACACAGTCAACATGGACTTAGTAAGCATCGTTCTTGTGAAACACAATTAGCTCTTTACTCGCATGAAGTATTGAGTGCTATTGACGAGGGATTTCAGATTGATTCCGATTTTCTGGATTTCTGGAAGGCTTTCGATACTGTGCCCCACAAGCGGCTTGGGACTTTTCGCTGGGCGAGAGATTTGCTATAAATGATGTCAATTCACTGTCAAAGTGAGATGCTAACAACTGCTTATCCGCTCTTTCTAGCAGAAACACACTCCTACCCTTCTTGACTGATTTATTAACTTTCGTAACCATCTTCAACTTTTGTGGTCCTGTCCTCCTCAGTTGCGCGTAATACTACGGTATGTTGATGATTTTCACTTATGGACCGTCTGACAGCAACTGAATAAAACACAATTTTAGTGCCATACGCGTTTCGCCTTTATTTTCTGCAATGCATCATCAGTGGCAGGTTGCGTAGACAGTTTCTTACATATTACGCTCCTGTTGCATTTTTGGTCTTGTTCTTCTTCCTATGAGCGCCAATTTGCTGTTTTTTCCGCATTCCACAGCACTACGCACTGAACGCTTGTTTTAATGCAATGTTTTGGTTGCTGCGGAATGCGGAAAAAACAGCAAATTGGCGCTCATAGGAAGAAGAACAAGACCAAAAATGCAACAGGAGCGTAATATGTAAGAAACTGTCTACGCAACCTGCCACTGATGATGCCTTGCAGAAAATAAAGGCGAAACGCGTATGGCACTAAAATTGTGTTTTATTCAGTTGCTGTCAGACGGTCCATAAGTGAAAATCATCAACATACCGTAGTATTTCGTAACCATAGTTGCTTTAATGACAGCATGGTCGCTAATCACCATTTCTATAGTGACTTTGTACCTACAAAGTCTAAGATATTTCCATTGCATGTGGGCTGCCGAACTAGTTGCGTTCATAAGTTCTTTGCACGAGGGTCTGTCTGTACTCCCCACAATGAACCCATAGAAACCCCCGTCTGTACTCGGTAGCTTAAAGTCACCTCCAACTAGTATTGCATGATCTAGGTATTTATGCGCTACTGACTGTAGACTTTCTTTGAATGACTCCAGAACTGTATCGGGTGGCCGGTAAAAACCTCCAACAATTAACTTGGTTTCACCTACACCTGTTATACGCGACCAGATAACTTCACTGTTACTCTCAACTTCTATCTCAATAGAGACAAAAATACTGTTAATTGCAATGAACACTCTCCCTCCTACAGCCTAATCTCTCTTTCCGATATTCGTACCACGACTCGCTACATACCTCGGAGCTTTCCATTTCGAGTTTGAGCCAGCTCTCAGTCCCAACAATAATTTCAGCACGTGAACTTTCCTGGAGGGGAGTAAATTCGGAAAATTTGTTACGAATACTTTGACAATTTACTGATAAAATTTTAACAGTCGAAGTGTGTTTACTCTCACAGTCTGGCTTCCCTTTCTGCGTATCGACTGGCGAGAGTTCATCAGAGTACCTCAAACTACCGGCTAGTCTAAGAAACCGTCCTGTGCACAAGTACTCGGCTACCCGAGTAGTTGCTTCCTTTGTGTAGTGCACCCTCGACCTGTCAAGGGGAGTCCTACAAATCCCACCCGATAATGCAAGTCTAGAAATATGCAGCCAAGACCGGCAAAGAGTCGACGAAGCCTTTGCTTGAGACTCTCCACTCGGCTCCAGACCAAAGGACCCCGATCAACTCTGGAAACAATGCTGCAAAATGCGAGCTCTGCTTGCACCCCACGCGCGAGGCTAGCTGCCTATATGAACTGAGCACCCATGCGGCAGACGTTGTTGCCGACGCGAGCCACAACTTGCAGACGCGTGCGTCCTGCACGGTTGATAGCCGCAGGCAGGGCCGCCTCCATATCTCGGATGAGGCCCCCATGCTGACACTGGCTTTCTTTCTGTTTTTATATACAAGAGTCATCAGGCGCATTTTCTCTGGTGTTTCGGCAGATATTTGTCCTTTGGACTCTGCGCTATGTTGCTATAGTCAGCCCTAACAAATATTGCTATTCACGTCTTTTATGCGACTCCCAATGTCGACGGAAAGCGTCGGATTCTTTCCCATTACAAACGAAATTATTTTTAAAGAAGAATTTTACTTGCCCGTTCGATAGAGCGGTCCCAAATTAGTCTAAGACGATGTTAATTTTACCGGTATGTATTAACGTGGACAGTAAAACACGAAGAATAACGAGAACCCCAGCAGCAATAGCGCCGCCCTGGCCCATGCTGACCGCTACTGACAAACAGCAGTCTGTTAATTCGTTGCTGGAGTACTGGAGTACTGGTTATTCCTGTTAATTCATGCTGACAAAACGAATGTCGCGATAGGCTAATTAGTCTGGAACCGCGTGACCGCTGCGGTCGCAGGTTCGAATCCTGCCTCGGGCATGGATGTGTGTGATGTCCCTAGGTTAGTTAGGTTTAAGTGTAGTTCTAAGTTCTAGGGGACTGATGACCTTAGAAGTTAAGTCCCATAGTGCTCAGAGCCATTTGATCCATTTTTTTTTGATAGGCTAATTTGGGAACCCTCTATCGAATGGGCATGTAAAATTTCGTTTTAAAAATAATTTTGTTTGTAATGGGGAACAAACCGTGGCTTTCTGTCGACACTGGGCGGTGCATGCAACATCTGGCGAGCAGTATCTGTTTGGGATGAATCCAGCTGCACATTCCGAAAACGAAATTGCAGAAATCTGCCTAAATAGCAGAGAAAATACACCTGAAAACCCTTGAGAGGTGACACATCCTGTACTGGGTATAACAAAAATCTGTGGCACAAATTGCAGGACGCATTCCTCACACATAGACGAAGAAATTATGTTACAACTCACATTCTCCAACGCGTTTCAGCGAGATCAGATTGCAAATTTTTACAATCGGCATGTATGGGCAGACCATTCCCCACGCAACTGTTGAAACAAGTCATCAACAAAGATTTTCTGTCAGTGTTTGAGCCGGTGTTGTTGGTGAGTATTTCGTAGGGTCCCACTTTCTTCCACCTGGGCTCAACAAACAAAGTTATCAAAATGGTTCAAATGGCTCTGAGCACTATGGGACTTAACATCTGAGATCATACGTCCCCTAGAACTTAGAACTACTTAAACCTAACTAACCTAAGGACATCACACACATCCATGCCCGAGGCAGGATTCGAACCTGCGACCGTAGCGGTCGCGCGGTTCCAGACTGGAACAAAGTTATCATAATTTTGTAGAGAATCTTCTACCTGATCCATTAGCAGATGCGACTTAAGCTGTGCGACAAAACATGTACTTCATGCACGATGGAGTCCTCATTTTAGTGTTAATGTCTGTCGACTTCTAAATAACAGAGTCTGTGAGGAATGGATAGGTAGAGAGGGACAAATTGCCAGGCCTCCATGCTCTCCGATCGTAAACCCACTGGACTTTTCTTTCTTGGGGCATTTCAAAGCTCTTGTGTCTGGAACCCCGATACAAGATGTTTTGCGTGTATCCCATGATTAATGAATTGGAGAAAATGAATTGTAACGTAGAAGCAAAGTGTTTCCAGATCCATGTTCATGTAACTTAATTTCTTGGCCTACGTGTGAGGACTGTGTCCTGCAATTTGTGTCGTACATTTTTGTTATATCGTATATATATATATATATATATATATATATATATGACATACACGAGAGTGAAGTGTATTCTCTAAACGGAGATTAATTATTAAAATAAATTTACAGCAGTCTTCGAAGAAGTTATAGAAATGAATGCAAAACCACACAACTCGCTATTCGCCCATAAACGCTGATTACCGTGACCAAACAAATACATAAATAGCGCGCTTTTTGGTCGTCGTGACGTAAAAGTGACATTGCTCTGTACCCAGTTTTCGTTTGACGGAAAACGTACGTTTTCTTATGGGGGAGGTGGAATAAACAAGAATACAACCATTTTGTTTTCATTTAACGAACTGTGTATGTTTTTCTTCTGAAATGTCGACTATAGCATTGAAGTTTTTCAGGCTTCACTCTTCCTCTAATGAAGCACATTTGCAACAACATCCTCCTTAATCTCAGTAAACACAGCTTCGTCAGAGGCTATCTGATGCCGACAGTCCGTCATTTTGTTTTGTCAGTGCAATTTTACAACAGTTGATGACTTGCCTCTCACCAGCACGCTTCAGAGAGAGAGAGAGAGAGAGAAAGAGAGAGAGAGAGTGAGAGTGAGTCGATGGGTAGGAACCCCCTGCATTGCTACCGTTCTCAGACTTCTCATATCCTCAGAACCGAAGTGGAAAGGTAGGAAGTCGGCGTAGCACTGACGTAACAGTGACTCCTTGACTTATAGAGTATGAAACCCAGAACATTGGACTCGTACTCACTCCGTTTCTGATCTCTATTAAGGATAACGTTCAAGAAATTGCATTTTAGAGAAGCTAGCATTTGAAAAGCTTCCTTCCGAAAATTTGAGAGAAGTGTGTGTGTGTCATGTAATTAATTTAAAAACTGTAATAGCAAAAAAACTCTCACAACTTTAACAATTTCGTAATCTACCCAATATGAAATAGAAGTGTGCACTCATCATTGTTATTATTTCACAGCATTGTTATAGTGAACACAAGTTGCAAACCATGGCTGTGCGGGTATCTAAATAATGGGAATACTGTTTCTTTCAGTCGTTTCTACCTACGTTTGAGAAGTCTGTCGCTCTGTATGTTTTGTTTTATTTTTCATTTTGTGTAGGGTCTTTCTCTTTCTCTATTCCCGTCTCACCTTCGTGTGATTTGCCGGTTCTACCTATGGGCCATGAACCATGTCAGATTTGTTGTTGACACGAGACATGGTCAGCAGACGATGATGAACCTTTACCTGGATGGAATATTACTGGTCAGGCCGCAAGCCCATCCACGTGGGCGCAACTTCAAAGCAGTTATCGTTAGGGACTGCTCGGCCTGAAACAAGAATAACCAATAGTTTGAATTGGAAAGCGGTCACGCGAAGTCCCTCCGTTCGACCGAAATGGGAATCTATCACGTTTCACTCGTTGCTCGCTGTGTGGTGCGATTTTTGTCTCGGCAGAGAAATTTATGAAAGCGTTCTTACAAGGGACATTCCATAAGTAATACAACACATTTTTTTCTCGGGCAATTTCGGTTGAAAAAATGCTGGATTTTTTGTGGGACGTAGTGGAATATTCCCGCTTTATCTCCTATAGTTTTATGAAGTTCCGATAGGTAGCGTCGCTATACGTTTCCTTTAAAATGGCGTCTGTAACAAGGGTTTCCTGGTTTTTCTAAACCGAAGTATAGTTTTTTTTCGAATATGACACTTTTAAATTGAAAAAATCGGGATTTTTAACGTGTGTCTTTAACGTCAGTTTTGCCTCAATTAGACATACAAAAACTATGACAGGCATGCAATACCGTGAGCTTTACAGCTAATCATCTTTACCTTTTGTAAACTCAAAAGTGAACCGTACACGATTCGCCATTAAAATTGGTTTTCAGTTTCACTTTTTGCTGCCTTTTTGACACTGGTACTTCATTAGTTTTGCTGACTGCGAGTCTAGTTGTAAAAATGCTTCACCAGCAGTAACAATAACCAACTGTTTCGATCGATTTCTGACTCGCTACTGAGGTTGATGTAAGACAACTGCAAGCTCTTCCCACACTTCACTGCCATCGTTCGGGATGAACAAGCCACAGCAGCTTCTGCAAGCAGAAGTCAGAGATAAAAATAGATTAAATGATACTGGCGATCGAAACTGAAATCGCCATATGTAATGATACTTTTAATAAAAATCGCAAATGCAACAATTATTTATACTTATCACAAGGAAATAAAACACTCGAATTAGTGTTAAGTACAATACACAGTAACGAAGCAGATAACAAATGGCTACCTGTCACACTACTGTCAGCTATGAAGGTCACATTGGCTGCAGCCAAAAACAAATGACTGTCAACGAAACCAGATCGCCTTCTACCGATCGAGGACTTTTTTGTTCTAAATTGGCATTTGGTCATCGTCATACAGTGACTCAAGCCTATGGAGCTGACCGGCCAACTCAAACTTGATATTGTGAACGGCTGTTGAGTGCAAGTCTTTTAGGACTAAGAGGTGTATTTTTAAAAATGGTTCAAATGGCTCTAAGCACTGTGAGACTTAACACTGAGGTCATCAGTCCCCTAGACTTAGAACTACGTAAACCTAACTAACCTAAGGACATCACACACATCCATGCCTGATGCAAGATTCTAACCTGCGCCGGCCGTTGTGGCCGAGCGGTTCTAGGCGCTTCAGTCCGGAACCGCGCTGCTGCTACGGTCGCAGGTTCGAATCCTGCCTTGGGCATGGATGTGTGTGGTGCCCTTAGGTTAGTTACGTTTAAGTAGTTCTAAGTCTAGGGGACTGATCACCTCAGATGTTAAGTCTCATTGTGCTCAGAGCCATCTGAACCATTTGATCGAACCTGCGACTGCAGCAGCAGCGCGGATCCTGGCTGTATTTTTAAATTCAGTTACATTTACAAGAGTGACTCTAAGTCGTATAATGAACAGACTGTATTGTATGAACTATTAACTGTTCCGGTGTAATCGGGATTTTTATGTATCCCCTCAAAATTTAATTGGGGGTCGGATTTTCAACAGAAAAATCGGTACAGTACCGCCCAAATCGGGGTACTTGGCAATCATGTATGTAGCGGAGGTGCGTTCCAAGCAGAGAGCTGTCATTGAGTTTCTTTTGGCGGAAAACCAGAGCATCGCAGACATTCATAGGCGCTTGCGGGATGTCTACGGAGACCTGGCAGAAAACAAAAGCACTGTGAGTCCTTGCGCGAGGCGTCTGTCATCAACGCAACAAGGTCGCGCAAACTTATCAGATCTCCCACGTGCCGGCCGGCCGCACACAGCTTTGACTCCTGCAATCTGGGAACGACTTCAGCGTGTTCGTCGTCACAAAAATACAAACAATCGTGTCTTTCTCCGTGACAACGCAAGGCCTTACACAAGTTTGCGCACCCGAGAGAAGCTTCCCTTCCGAATTGCACCTGTTTGGCCCCGTAGCAGTACATTAATGATGGGGAGGTTGTTGATGCAGCATGACGTTGGCTCCGACGTCGACCAGTAGAGTAGAGTGGTACCTTGCGGGCTTACAGGCCCTCACAGTAACGTGGCGTAAGACCGTCGCATTGAACGGAGATTATGTTGAAAAATAGGGTTTTGCAGCCAAAAGAGTGGGGAATTATATAGTGTATTGGAATCCTGAATAAAACCAAACCGAGTGAGGTGGCGCAGTGGTTAGCACACTGGACTCGCATTCGGGAGGACGACGGTTCAATCCCGTCTCCAGCCATCCTGATTTAGGTTTTCCGTGATTTCCCTAAATCGTTTAAGGCAAATGCCGGGATGGTTCCTTTGAAAGGGCACGGCCGATTTCCTTCCCCATCCTTCCCTAACCCGAGCTTGCGCTCCGTCTCTAATGACCTCGTTGTCGACGGGACGTTAAAAAACACTAACCTAACCTAACCCAATAAAACCAACCTGCTTTCAGAAAAAAGTGTTACATTACTTGTTTAATTCGTCTCGTAAGTACTCGATCTAAATATTTGTGAACAGCAAACACTCCTGGAAATTGAAATAAGAACACCGTGAATTCATTGTCCCAGGAAGGGGAAACTTTCTTGACACATTCCTGGGGTCAGATACATCACATGATCACACTGACAGAACCACAGGCACATAGACACAGGCAACAGAGCATGCACAATGTCGGCACTAGTACAGTGTATATCCACCTTTCGCAGCAATGCTGGCTGCTATTCTCCCATGGAGACGATCGTAGAGATGCTGGATGTAGTCCTGTGGAACGGCTTGCCATGCCATTTCCACCTGGCGCCTCAGTTGGACCAGCGTTCGTGCTGGACGTGCAGACCGCGTGAGACGACGCTTCATCCAGTCCCAAACATGCTCAATGGGGGACAGATCCGGAGATTTTGCTGGCAAGGGTAGTTGACTTACACCTTCTAGAGCACGTTGGGTGGCACGGGATACATGCGGACGTGCATTGTCCTGTTGGAACAGCAAGTTCCCTTGCCGGTCTAGGAATGGTAGAACGATGGGTTCGATGACGGTTTGGATGTACCGTGCACTATTCAGTGTCCCCTCGACGATCACCAGTGGTGTACGGCCAGTGTAGGACATCGCTCCCCACACCATGATGCCGGGTGTTGGCCCTGTGTGCCTCGGTCGTATGCAGTCCTGATTGTGGCGCTCACCTGCACGGCGCCAAACACACATACGATCATCATTGGCACCAAGGCAGAAGCGACTCTCATCGCTGAAGACGACACGTCTCCATTCGTCCCTCCATTCACGCCTGTCGCGACACCACTGGAGGCGGGCTGCACGATGTTGGGGCGTGAGCGGAAGACGGCCTAACGGTGTGCGGGACCGCAGCCCAGCTTCATGGAGACGGTTGCGAATGGTCCTCGCCGATACCCCAGGAGCAACAGTGTCCCTAATTTGCTGGGAAGTGGCGGTGCGGTCCCCTACGGCACTGCATAGGATCCTACGGTCTTGGCGTGCATCCGTGCGTCGCTGCGGTCCGATCCCAGGTCGACGGGCACGTGCACCTTCCGCCGACCACTGGCGACAACATCGATGTACTGTGGAGACCTCATGCCCCACGTGTTGAGCAATTCGGTGGTACGTCCACCCGGCCTCCCGCATGCCCACTATACGCCATCGCTCAAAGTCCGTCAACTGCACATACGGTTCACGTCCATGCTGTCGCGGCATGCTACCAGTGTTGAAGACTGCGATGGAGCTCCGTATGCCACGGCAAACTGGCTGACACTGACGGCGGCGGTGCACAAATGCTGCGCAGCTAGCGCCATTCGACGGCCAACACCGCGGTTCCTGGTGTGTCCGCTGTGCCGTGCGTGTGATCATTGCTTGTACAGCCCTCTCGCAGTGTCCGGAGCAAGTATGGTGGGTCTGACACACCGGTGTCAATGTGTTCTTTTTTCCATTTCCAGGAGTGTATGACTGCTGCTCGTTCATTAGTAGCAACTTAAGCTGTGATCTTAGACACCTGCCTATCCACACCGTCGGGAATCGTGACATATTCGGAAATAAACAGCGAAATACACTGAAGCGCCAAGGAAACTGGTATAGGCATGCGTATTCAAATACAGAGATTTGTGAACAGGTAGAATACGACGCTGCGGTCGGCAACGCCTATATAAGACAACAAGTGTCTGGCGCAGTTGTTAGATCGGTTACTGCTGCTGCAATGGCAGGTTATCAAGATTTAAGCGGATTTGAACGTGGTGTTATAGTCGGCGCACGAGCGATGGGACGCAGTGTCTCCGAAGTAGCGATGAAGTGAGGATTTTCTCGTACGACCATTTCACGAGTGTACCGTGAATATCAGGAATTCGGTAGAACATTAAATCTCCGACATAGCTGCGACCGGAAAAAGAACGGGACCAGCGACGACTGAAGAGAATCGTTCAGCGTGACAGAAGTGCGATCTTTCCGCAAATTGCCGGCCGGAGTGACCGTGCGGTTCTAGGCACTACAGTCTGGATCCGAGCGACCACTACGGTCGCAGGTTCGAATCTTGCCTCGGGCATGGATGTGTGTGATGTCCTTAGGTTAGTTAGGTTTAATTAGTTCTAAGTTCTAGGCGACTGATGACCTCAGAAGTTAAGTCGCATAGTGCTCAGAGCCATTTGAACCATTTTTCCGCAAATTGCTGCAGATTTCAGTGCTGGGTCATTAACAAGTGTCAGCGTGCGAACCATTCAATGAAACACCATCGATATGGGCTTTTGAAACTGAAGGTACACTCGTGTACCCTTGATGACTACACGACACAACGCTTTACACCTCGTCTTGGCCCGTCAACACCAACATTGGACTGTTGATGACTGGAAACGTGTTGCCTGGCCAGACGAGTCTTGTTTCATATTGTATCGTGCGGATGGTCGGCACTGGTATGGTGACAACCACATGAATCCATGAACCCTGCAGGTCAGCAGGGGACTGTTCAAACTGGCGGAGGCTCTGTAATGGTGTGGGGTGTGTGCAGTTGGAGTAATATGGGACCCCTGATACGTCTAGATACGACTCTGACAGATGATATGTACGTAAGCATCCTGTCTAATCAACTTCATCCATTCATGTCCATTATGCATTCTGACGGACTTCTAGCAGGACAATGCGACACCCCACACGTCCAGAATTGCTACAGAGTTGTTTCAGGAACACTCTTCTGAGTTGCTGGCCGGAATGGCCGAGCGGTTCTAGGCGCTACAGTCTGGAACCGCGCGACCGCTATGGTCGCAGGTTCGAATCCTGCCTCGGGCATGGATGTTTGTGATGTCACCGAACTTCACTATTTTCTCTGCCTCGTGATGACTGGGTGTTGTGTGATGTCCTTAGGTTAGTTAGGTTTAAGTAGTTCTAAGTTCCAGGGGACTGATGACCATAGATGTTAAGTCCCATAGTGCTCAGAGCCATTTTTGAACTTCACTAATTCCCACTATATCCAAGTTTAACCTATCCATTTCCCTTTTTAAATTTTCTAACCTATCTGCCCGATTAAGGGATCTGACATTCCACGCTCCGATCCGTAGAACGCCAGTTTTCTTTCTCCTGATAACGACGTTCTCTTGAGTAGTCCCCGCCCGGAGATCCGAATGGGGGACTATTTTACGTCCGGAATATTTTACCCAAGAGGACGCCATCATCATTTATCCATACAGTAAAGCTGCATGCCATCGGGAAAAAATTACGGCCGTAGTTTCCCCTTGCTTTCAGCCGTTCGCAGTACCAGCACAGCAAGGCCGTTTTGGTTAGTGTTACAAGGCCAGATCAGTCAATCATCCAGACTGTTGCCCCTGCAACTACTGAAAAGGCTGCTGCCCCTCTTCAGGAACCTTACGTTTGTCTGGCCTCTCAACAGATACCCCTCCGTTGTGGTTGCACCTACGGTACGGCTATCTGTATCGCTGAGGCACGCAAGCCTCCCCACCAACGGCAAGGTCTATGGTTCATGGGGGGAGGATTAGCAAGTTATATTTGTTGAAATAATCAGCAACCAGTTACACATAAGAAAATTTATTTATTAACCACTTTCATGCACATAGTGCCCTTCTTCAGAAGATTATAATTATCGCATTATTAGCAAGCGCCAAAAATTAGCAGGTCTGTGCAGCAGTCATGTGGAATATAGCGCCTGTACAAATACGTTGCAAGAAAACCAAACATTTCTGTAGAAGGACACTAGGTGGCTGAAAGGAGTTAAGAAATAAAAATCCTTTTGTGGAACTGCTTGCAGATTATTTCAACAAATAGAAATACCACTGCTGAAGGTGGATAAAGTACTCAAGTTAGACTTATGGACACGCTTAATAAATATATCTTTCATGGCCATTCCTATTATCCTTATAAATGAAAATAATTGCATTAATGGTCTATATGGGTCTGTTTTCAGTATCACCATTCTGTTTTACTACCAAAACTGGCTTCATTGTAAGCATGCAGGAAAGATACTCTAACTGAATGATTTACTTATAATGTCTGTTAGGCGGCCTGTTATGCTTACTTCACATTCAATGAACACACACATTGGAACTTTGTTTAAGCCTGATGCTTTTTTATTTCTTAACCTGCACACTGCATTTCTGACTTCTTGCTCTGTGACAGGTAACTCCACCATCCAGTTTGTTAAGTAGCTTCGGGGATGCTACTTGTTTACTTCTGGAATGTTTTGCTGTAGTTTTGTTGCAATGCTGATGAAGTTGTAGTTTGTGAAACTGACCAGTTTTCTTGGGTTACAAACTAACACTTCATTGGAATGTATCTCTCTATGGTTTCTCCTTTACTGTTTCCTTTCTTATAACTGACCAAATTGCGTGTCATGATACTATCACTCATCCCTTTCTTTTCTGCTGGCAGCACCGTCCTGTATATTCCTTTGATTTTTTGTATTTTTATAGTAGTCTAGAAATTCTGGCTCACATTGATTTGTTTTTTGATGGCTATGGTATTTATGAGCTTGGGTTCACAAGTCCCTTGGTAACCCAAGTGTTATTTTTTTGTACCTTCAATAGAACATATCACTTTTGAGAATGTTTCCTCATATTTTGGTTTACATGCTGATGAAGATTCACAGTACTTAGCATTTACATTTCTTTCAGCGTGCACTTCTTTCCAGGTCTGGTGATGTAGTTGCTTTGCAAAATCATACATGTTTCACTCGGAGAAAACTCTTTTGTAAACCTGCTTGTGTGAAATTTTTCTGTACCAAAATTGAAATTAACGACTTGGCAGTAATGACCAGAAAGCTTTAGAAATTTTACAGTTTTGTCATACTTGGCTTTATTAATATCACTTATTATGTGATTTAATGATGATGCTATTGTTTTTATTGTTCTTGTTGGACTACTGACCAGTGATGGAAAACAAAAGATATGCAGAAAGTCCAGGAAAGTTTGGATAACTTCATTCATGTTGAAATTTCCTGGCAGATTAAAGCTGTGTGCCGGGCCGAGACTCGAACTCGGGACCTTTGCCTTTCGAGGGCAAGTGCTCTACCAACTAAGCTAACCAAGCGCGACTCACGTCCCGTCCTCGCAGCTTTACTTCTGCCGGTACCTCGCCTCCTACCTTCCAAACTTTACAGAAGCTCTCCTGCGAACCTTGCAGAACTAGCACTCCTGAAAGAAAGGATATTGCGGAGACATGGCTTAACCACAGCCTGGGGGATGTTTCCAGAATGAGATCTTCACTCTGCAGCGGAGTGTGCGCAGATATGAAACTTCCTGGCATATTAAAACTGTGAGCCGGGCCGAGACTTGAACTCGGGACCTTTGCCTTTCGCGGACAAGTGTTCTACCAACTGAGCTACCCAAGCACGACTCACGCCCCGTACATGTTACTTATCATTATCATTAAAGTTACAGGCCATATCCAGATCTTGGGTTAATTTACTGAAGAAGACATGCAGATTGCCATTAGGTGATATGACTGGGTGTTGTGTGATGTCCTTAGGTTAGTTAGGTTTTTAGTAGTTCTAAGTTCTAGGGGACTGATGACCATAGATGTTAAGTCCCATAGTGCTCAGAGCCATTTGAAACATTAGGTGATATGCACACATATAGTGTAGTTAATTTCCTTTTCTGTCTCGTTACTTATATTTCAGAGATTTAAAAATGTTTATCTTGACTGAGTAAGCTATTATCTGATCTGAGTTCAAACTGTAAAACTTTTTTGCACTTATACGACATCCTCCACCTTTTGGGGGTGTTCTACAATAAAAGTATGTTTCTTCATAACAGGTTAAGCTACATTAACTATTTTTGCTACCTTATACCAATGATCTGTCCTGCAAACTGCTGATATATATGGGAAAAGGAGTTCTACTTCAAGTTTCTGGATTTTATTACTCATTGAATCAGTATTTTGACGGAGAATTCGTACAAGGGGAGACTACAACGTCGGGATCACAGATTTACTTCAAAATTTATGCACCTTTCGTAGGTTATTAGAACAACATAATGTGCAAGTAGTGAGGTGCACTACTTTGGCAATTCTGAGAAAACCGCAAGAGAAGTTTTACGTGTCAGTTTTGTGGCTTATGTATCTGTGTGTAGGTGCTGAGCTTTATGTAGAGTTCATGGTGGTCAAGTGGTTAGCGTTCGACCTTCGTAAGACGAACGTGTAGCCGTATGAGAGGACAGATATACTCCCGCTAAGACTTAATTATTAATCTATTTTTTCATCACTGTTATATAATTTAATCTTTATAGCATTCGAGAGGTAATATAATGAAAAAAAAAAAACACGTGTATTTGCGTGAAGTACCGGGTGATCAAAAAGTCAGTATAAATTTGAAAACTGAATAAATCACGGAATAATGTAGATAGAGAGGTACAAATTGACACACATGCTCGGAATGACATGGGGTTTTATTTGAACCAAAAAAATACAAAAGTTCAAAAATGTCCGACAGATGGCGCTTCATCTGATCAGAATAGCAATAGTTAGCATAACAAAGTAAGACAAAGCAAAGATGATGTTCTTTACAGGAAATACTCAATATGTCCACCATCATTCCTCAACAATAGCTGTAGTCGAGGAATAATGTTGTGAACAGCACTGTAAAGCATGTCCGGAGTTATGGTGAGGCATTGGCGTCGGATGTTGTCTTTCAGCATCCCTAGAGATGTCGGTCGATCCCGATACACTTACGACTTCAGGTAACCCCAAAGCCAATACTCGCACGGACTGACGTCTGGGGACCTGGGAGGCCAAGCATGATGAAAGTGGCGGCTGAGCACACGATCATCACCAAAAGACGCGCGCAAGAGATCTTTCACGCGTCTAGCAATATGAGGTGGAGCGCCATCCTGCATAAACGTCGTACGTTCCAACAGTTGTTTGTCATACAGGCTGGGGATGATGCGATTCTGTAACATATCGGCGTACCTCTCACCCGTCACGGTAGCAGTTACTGACGTTTTGCTGTCCAGCGCCATCTGTCGGACATTTTGTGAACATTATTTTTTTTTATTCTAATAAAACCCCATGTCATTCCAAGAATGTGTGTCAATTTTTACTTCTCTATCTACATTATTCCGTGGTTTATTAAGTTTTCAAATTTATACTGACTTTTTTATCACCCGGTATTTACATGAAATTTCAGTTTATGTTTTCCATGTGTGTATGACAAATATCATTCTGCAGCGTGTCATGTTGAGAGCACATCCGACGAGAAAATTGTACATTACTCTTGTGGTCTGGCACATTGTAACCTAATATATTACTGATTGAGAATAACGTCATTTGCATAATTATTTATCGATGCCTGTCCCTTGTCCTTGAAAATTTAATTACAAACAGTAAATAGTCAAATAACATATTAAATTCACTACAACATCATGAAAATGCACATGGATTGTTTTCAATATATTACCTTTCAAATCTCATATACAGTAAAGAATGTGACCAGTGATGAAAAAATATGGGTTAAAAATAAGTGTTAGCCCGATTAGAAAACCACAATTTTTTTAACCTGGTTTATTCTCACCAACGATATTACAGAGCTTGACCACGTTAAAAATGTTACACCTCATACCATTAAAGTGAAAGTCGTTCGAGAATGGCCAACAACAGACCGACTACACTTTTAAAGACGTACGTGACATTCATTATTCATTCCATTATTTCATTGTAAAATCGTAATCGCTGCAGGAGATGTACAGCTTCAGGCTTTACGGAGGACAGCCGTCGGTCAGGTGGGTGTTGTATCCGCGTGAAGTGTAGCCGCAGCCGTCTACGCTCGCCTTCGCTGCATGAGAAATCCCAGCTCAGTGGCTGCTTCAAGTTGATCTTCTCGAAGGGTAGTTTATTAGTTTTTCCGCTTCGTGCCAGGTATGTATCACAACCTGGTTTCCCCGAGTTTGGGTTTCTCCGTTTATCTTCTCTTAACTTTCAGCGTCACGCTCTGAAAGATCCTTTCTCCCAGCTTGGTTGCATCAGAATATGAGGAGGGTATCACATTCATGTAGTGGGTTTCTTCTTTTAATATACAAATGAACGTTGCGCATGAATGCTATTCACAATAAATAATCTTAAAGCAAAGGAAGGAAAGTTGCTTCTTCTGTGGTGGTAGCTTCTCACCATTTGGAAATGAAATTTACGTCGCAGCAATATGTAGCCGCCAGTTTAAAATAAAGAAAATAAAAGCAAAGAAAGGATTTTTCCAACTAATTACATAACATTTCTCTTTCGACTATTTACAGTTTTCTTGACTGGCGTGTGGACATGTGGCTTGACTACAATGACTTCTTATGGCCAGCACCTTAGCACAGTTACATCAGTTACGTAATAGACGCGTAAAACTTCTCTTTCGAGTTTCTCAGGATTGCCAGAGTAGCACACCTTACTACTTGCACGTTACGTTGTTTTAATGGCCTACTAAAAGTGTACAAAGTTTGAAGTAAATCTGTGATCCCAACGTCGTGGCCTCTCCTGGTTAGACCAGTAAACTTTACACCGCTGCTTACCATGGAGTTTTCTTCTTTTTTCTGGTCAATAAAAAATCCTTCAGATGTACAGGAAGCACTGTTTTCCTTTTCCTTGCTGCACTTATTTGTCCATTCTCACCACAGCTGAAGTTTTTTCCTTGTATGGTTCCCCCGCTACTGGTTCAGCTGCTGCTGTGGATTTGTCTTAATTTCTGACGTGACCATTTCCTTCCTTACGCCTACTGCACTGGTACGCACATATGCAACTACGAGAGTGGGTACCTCTTCAGCATTTCCGGTGCTGTTAGCACATATGCAAAATTGGCGTCTTCCATTAGTAGTATTACATTTCTTTCTCCTGAAGAAGCAATTCCCTCAGCTGCTGTCCTTTCTCTTATTATTGGTTGTTTGTTTAGCTCTTCCTGTTTTTTTACTT
Organism: Schistocerca serialis cubense; assembly: GCF_023864345.2. Taxonomy (NCBI): domain Eukaryota; kingdom Metazoa; phylum Arthropoda; class Insecta; order Orthoptera; family Acrididae; genus Schistocerca; species Schistocerca serialis. The sequence goes on from NC_064640.1 coordinate 120,071,678, forward strand.
CATGATTTCTCTGCCCCTTCGGGTGCAGCTGATGATTTCTCCGTAGTGAAGCCCATTTCATTGGTTGGTAATGAAATTAGGACTGAGGATACTTGCAGCTATATGGTTTGGGGATTTCTTAACAGTACGAGGGTAATCCCATAAGTAAGGTCTCCTATTTTTTTATAAGTACATAGACCTGTTTATTTCTACAATGGTTTACATCAGTTTACAGCTTGAACATTTAACTATTTTTCGATATAATCACCATTTCTGTCGATGCATTTTTGTAGACGCTGTTCCAGTTTTTTGTATGCCCGCTATGCTGTTCAGAAAGTTATGAACCCCTTCTTTCACCTCGTCGTTAGAGCTGAATCGCTTTCCGGCCAAATGTTCTTTTAACCTAGGGAACAGGTGATAGTAAATGGGCGCGAAGTCAGGACTATAGGGTGAGTGGGTGATTATGTTCCACTGAAACTGCTGCAGGAGAGCAACGGTTTGCCGAGCGATGTGTGGGCGAGCGTTGTCATGGAGAATGTGTACACCCTTGCTCAACATTCCTCTTCTCCGGTTCTGAATTGCCCGTTTGAGTTTTTCAGAGTCTCACAGTATCTGTCAGCGTTAATTGCGGTCCCAGCGATTCAGCCTCGACGACGAGGTGAAAGAAGAGGTTCATAACTTTCTGAACAGCATGGCAGCGAGCTGGTATGACATAGGCATACAAAAACTGCCACAGCGTCTACAAAAATGCATCGACAGAAATGGTGATTACGTCGAAAAATATCTAACTGTTCAAGCTGTAAACTGATGTAAACCATTGTAGAAATAACCGGGTCTGTGTGCTTATAAAAATATAGGAGACCTTACTTTTGGGATTACCCTCGTATTTTCACAAATTACGTTTAGGATTTCTTCACATTTATATACCTTTTTGCTTTCCCATTCCTATGAAGCCCATACTTCGTAATGTAATCGCAATGCAGACACTGACTCTAGCATCCAGTCGATCGTGCAGATGGCAATACTGTCTTGGGAAACGTTATATCACGCCTGCTCGACCTGTTCACTTAGTTCTGTAAGAGTTGTTGGTTAACGAGTCACTTCTCGTGTCATCATATCCCACACATGCTCGATAGGAGGCAAGTTCGGAGATCGTATTGGCCAGGGAAGTTGCTGCACGTCTACCAGAGCACGTTGACTTTCATTGGAAGTGTGTGGGCGAGCATTATCCTGTTGGAATAACACATCAGCTTCCCGTTGAAGAGCCACAAAAGAAAGGGTCTAAAAACATTCTGCATATACCGAGTGCTGATTAGTGTCCCCTCCAGAAACATACAAGTGAACGAGAGTCGTAGTTTATTGCACCTCAGAACATAAGGCGTGGTGTGGGACCGATGTATCTTGGACGAATCCACTCTACGACACAGTGCTCACCACGTCTACGTCGTACGCAGAAACGACCATCACTTGTGTACAGACAGAACCTGCTTTCATCGGTGAAGACCGTGGCGCGCCATTCCATCTTCCAAGTGATTCTCTGACGGCACCAGTCAAGCCGTACATGTCGTTACTGTGATGGGAATGGAAGTCGGCCTAGAGGAGAGCGTGCCCGTAGTCCCATTGCTAATAACTGGTTTGCAACCTTGCATGTTGACGTATTTGGGCTCACAAGCCCTCTTACCCGTGCTGTGATAGTACGATCTGCCAGTGCTGCCCTTACAACAATATGGCGATTCTGGCGGGTGTCTGTGCGTGGACATCCAGATCCCCGTCACGTGACCACTGATAACAGCATCGTTGCATAACTGATACAGCACGTGTAACTTGTGTGACAATTCTCCGGAAGGACCATGCCGCCACTCGGAAGGCCACGCTGTGACCCCTTTCCAACTCGCCCAGTTGGCTGCAGGAAGCGCGAGTGTGTCTCCGTGGCATAGTTGCCTGCTTGCTTCACAGGTTTGCACCGCACTGTGCCGTCAGGCTGTGAACATTCCTTATGTAAGTGTAGACACAGATGGCGCTCTGGTAGCTATGGCGGACGACGTTGAAACTATTATCAATACCTCTGCTATCCCCCAGGTGGCACATTCCGTCATCGGATCAGAGTCGACGTCGTCCCAGGTGTGCTAATTTTTTTCCGGCTGTGTATATTTGTAAATGCCATATTATTATGTGGCGCTTTATGCACCACTGGCCAGTGAAATTGCTACACCTCGAAGATGACGTGCTACAGACGCGAAATTTAACCGACAGGGAGAAGATGCTGTGACATGCAAATGATTAGCTTTTCAGAGCATTCAAACAAGGTTGGCGCCGGTGGCGACACCTACAACGTGCTGACATGAGGAAAGTTTCCAACCGATTTCTCATACACAAACAGCAGATGGCCGGCGTTGCCTGGTGAAACGTTGTTGTGATGGCTCGTGTAAGGAGGAGAAATGCGTACCATCACGTTTCCGACTTTGATAAAGGTCGGATTGTAGCCTATCGCGATTGCGGTTTATCGTATCGCGACATTTCTGCTCGCGTTGGTCGAGATCCAATGACTGTTAGCAGCATATGGAATCGGTGGGTTCAGGAGTGTAATACGGAACGCCGTGCTGGATCCCAACGGCCTCGTATCACTAGATTAGATTAAATTAGATTTACTTTCATTCCAGTTGATCCGTAGTGAGGAGGTCCTCCAGGATGTGGAACATGTCAGAAAAACAACAATACGTGACAAATATTTACAACTAAATCAAATAAGCTAATGTACCATTCTACAGGTCCCAAGTTGAATGTTCGTCATTTTTTAATGAACACTATATGAAAGTCATTTTACAAATACTAATGCACTGAATTTAAAATAAAAAAGTTTTTTAGTTATTTATAAGGTAATAAACATGTAATACAATTACTATAATACTTATTTACAATGAACGCATTACTGCACTGAAATTGCGCAGAAGTTATATTGTACTTATATATATATATATATCAGTTGGATTTACTGAGAAATTCATCAATGGAGTAGGAGTTGGCCACCAATAAATCCTTTAGGCTTCTCTTAAACTGAATTTCATTGGTTGTTAAGCTTTTTATGGCTGCTGGCAAGTTATTGAAAATGTGTGTTCCTGAATAATGCACACCTTTTTGTACAAGACTAATTGACTTTAAATACTTGTGAAGATTATTCTTATTTCTAGTATTGATTCCATGAATTGAGCTGTTGGTTTGAAAAAGTGATATATTTTTAATGACAAATTTCATTAAGGAATAAATATATTGAGAAGCAGTAGCCCCCAGGGGCTCAGCGTTCATTTGCTGAGTACGGGCTTGGCGACCCCGGGGTCCTGAGCTGGGGACTGGTCAGCGCCGCCAGTCTCCTGTCACCGTAACCCCCGGACATGCTTCAGCGACCACCGTATGGTGCGGCGGTGGAATGTTGTGTGCTGCGGGGAATGGTAATCTTGGCTTGACCGCCTGGATTGCGAGGAAGGTAAACCTCTATAAAAACCCCTCAATCTTACGGTGTGCTGCGCGCCTATAAGATGCATGGCTGTTGGGGTGGAACAGTCGCAAGCGGGCAACCTCTGGGGCACCTGCCGCACCCCAGTTGTATACGGCTTACTCAGGCACGCGGGGCTCTGTCTGAGCGGACCTTTAGTTCCCTAGCTGCTCGTGGGACCGCAATGGACCCTTCGACCTCTACATTTCCCCCTACCAGTGGATTGGGTGGGCCACTGGTAGGAAAACACACCCCATCGAAAAAGCGACTTCGTGCTGCGAGTCCTCCAGCTCCTGGTGTTTCTAGAGATTTATCAGACTGTCGTAACAGAGCACATGCTGAAAATCAGAATGTGTTTTTGGTTATTAAACGGAAGGAGGGTAGCTTTGAGAGGGTTTCTCCCTTTTACATCCACAAGGGTCTTGAGGGAATTGCAGGTACACTGAAATCTGTTAAGCGACTGCGCAATGGTACTCTCTTAGTTGAGACTTCTAGTTCCCGCCAAGTCGCTTCTCTTCGGAAAGCCCCCAGTCTCGGAGAGTACGCTATCGAGATCGAGCTCCACTCCACACTCAACTATAGTAAGGGTGTTGTGACATGTAGGGACTTGGTGGATATCTCCACAGACGAGTTGAAATCTGAGTGGGCTGACGAAGGTATTGTTGACGTGCAGAATATTATGAAGCGAGTCGATGGGGACCTAGTAAAATCCGACTTGTTTATTTTCACGTTCAGTTGCCCGAGACTTCCACAGCATGTTAAAGCGGGATTCTTACGTTTGCCAGTACGGCCATATTTCCCCAACCCAATGCGCTGTTTTCAATGTCAGCGCTTTGGGCATACTACATTGGGGTGCAATGGGATAGCCACTTGTGGTAAATGTGGTCAGCCTGCCCATGAAGGAGCTGATTGTTCATCGCCTGTGAAGTGCGTGAATTGCTTTGGGAGTCACCCTGTCTGGAGCCGGGTCTGCCCCATCTATCTCGAGGAACGGAAGATACAGGAGATAAAAACATCCAAGCGCATCCCCTATGGTGAGGCCAAGAAGCTCTTTAAGGCCATACAACCTCCTGTGTTTACGACATCTTTCGCTTCCGCCCTGAAAAACCCAGTACAAATGGCCACTGTTGCTACGCAACCGGAGGTTGCTAGTGTTAGCACTAATACCTGCGTTTGCCAGTGCACTTGTGCTGCTGCGGTTGTTTTGCAACCTGCGGCTCTCCCGCAACGTCGGACAAGGCCGTGGTTGCTGACATTGGGGTACTTCCTGCCTCTTCCCCTATGGCGCCTTCTGCCCAGGCGAGTAAAGCTCCAACTGTTGACAAGGCTCTGCATTCTAAGCCCCCTAAGACAAAGACGCCGAAGGTGAAGATTTTGCCACCTGAGGAGACTGGTCAGGGTCGGTCCGATGACGAGGCCATCGTACTGTCTGACATCTCCCGTGGGTCGTCATCGGAGCTGATGGACATTGATGTCGACTGGGGGGGGGGGGGGGGGGGATCTTCTCGCCCCAGGAATAAATCTCCGGCCAGTACGGGCTCTCCTCCAAAACACAGAGGAAGGGTGAAAGTTCAGCCACCCTGATCACTGGCTCCCATATTACAGTGGAACCTGAATGGGTTCAGGACGCATGTGGCCGAATTACAACTCCTTGTACGTGAGTTCCCTTTGTGCTTATGTCTCCAAGAGACACATTTTCGGGCCACTGATGCTCCTTCTTTACGGGGCTATACCGTCTATCGGAAAGATGATCTGACGGGGGAAAGGGCAAAGGGTGGTGTTGCGGTTTTCGTCCGTGACATGCACCCCTTATCTGAGCTCCCTCTCGTTACAGACTTGCAAGCAGTTGCAGTTGACCTTCTTGTGGGTCGGAGGCTCACAGTCTGTTCACTTTACTTACCCCCTCAGGATGCGATAGACTCTGAGGCTCTCACAGACCTTATTAGCCAACTTCCCCGCCCATTTCTTCTTCTGGGGGACTTCAATGCTCATAACGTCTTATGGGGCTCTTCGACTACTTGCCCCAGGGGTCGCATTCTGGAAAGCCTCATGATGTCTGAAGAACTGTGCATCCTCAAGTCTGGTGCTCCCACTCATTTCTGTACTGCTTCTGGGTCGTCATCAGCTATTGACCTTTCCTTTTGCTCTCCAGCACTCGCGGATTCTGCTCTGTGGGAGGTTGCTGCTGACCTCCATTCTAGTGACCACTTCCCCCTTTGGATTCGCCTCCTGGATGAGGCTATGGCATTTCCGGTACCGCCCCGGTGGCACCTCTGCAGGGCTGACTGGACACTTTTCAGCCAACTGGCTGTTTTGGAACACCGTGCCAGCGTCCACGAATGGGTAGACCATGTAACAGCCGTGATCTCCCATGCTGCTGAATTGTCAATCCCACGGTCATCCGGTCATCCCAAGAGGCGTCCTGTCCCTTGGTGGACCACTGAGTGCCGCTTAGCTATCCGAGCCCGCCGTGCAGCTCTGCGCCGCTTCAAGTGCCGTCCCTCAGCTGACAATCTTGCGGCCTTTCCGGTGGCAATGGCCAAGGCGCGGCGAGTGATTAAAGAGAGCAAACGACGGTCATGGCACTCGTTCTTGAACTCCATCTCCCGCTCCACTAGTTCTACGAAAGTATGGGAAGCCATCAGGAGGATTTCCGGGAAACTCGGCCAGCTACCTGTCACGGCATTGCTGCATCAGGGAAGTCTCCTCACGGCGCCGAGAGACATTGCCCAGACACTGGCCATGCATTTTGCGGAATCTACCGCCACTATTAACTGTGATCCAGATTTCTGCCGCTACCGCACTGCCATCGAGAGGGGTCACTTGGACTTCCGGTCTCCTAATTCTGAACCCTACAACTGCCCCTTCACAATGTGGGAACTGGATTCGGCGCTGTCTGTGGCTCATGATACTGCGCCTGGTCATGATCAAATCCGGTATAGCATGCTGCAGCACTTGTTACTGCCTTCCAAGGAAGTTCTCCTGAATTGTTTTAATATGATATGGTTATCAGGCACGTACCCTGACTCGTGGAGGGAGGCGATTTTGATACCCCTCCTCAAACCAGGGAAGGACCGAACGCATCCCAGTAGTTATCGAAGTATCGCCTTGACGAGCTGTGTCGGGAAGACGTTGGAACGCATGGTCAATCGTCGCCTGGTTTGGCTGCTCGAGACCAGGCAGCTCCTTAGCCCCTCTCAGTGTGGCTTTCGGAGATGTCGTTCCACTATAGACAACTTGACCCTGCTTGAGGCGGCCATCCAGCAGGCCTTCCTGCGTAACCAGCATTGTCTAGGTGTCTTCTTTGACATTCATAAGACGTATGACACTACTTGGCGCCGCCATATCCTCAATCAACTCCATGAGTGGGGCTTTCGTGGCCGTCTCCCCATCTTCATTCGGTCCTTTCTTTCCCACCGCCTCTTTCGCTATAGGGTTGGTAATGTGCTATCTGATTTGTATGTGCAGGAGAATGGTGTTCCTCAGGGAAGCGTCACCCTCTTTGCCGTCGCCATTAACAGTATCACGTCCACTATCCGGAGTCCTGCCCAATGCTCCTTGTTTGTGGACGATTTTGCCGTTTTCTGTTCTTCCTCCAGTCTTGTCACTGCTAGTCGGCAGTTGCAGCTTACGATAAAGCGATTAGAGGCATGGACTGCGAAGACGGGTTTTACCTTTTCTGCAGACAAATGTGTGTGTGTTCATTTTAATCGTTCTCGACGTCTTTTTACCTCCCCTGAATTGCGTCTGAGGGACACCATTCTTCCTTTTAGCGACACTGTGCGGTTCCTGGGCCTCACTTTTGATTCAAAGTTGTCGTGGTTGCCTCACCTTAAAGACCTCAAGGTGCGGGCCCTGAAGGCACTGAATATTTTGAAGTGTCTGAGCCATCGGTCCTGGGGAGCAGATCGGGCGCGTCTGCTGCAGTTTTATAGGGCTTTCGTCCGATCGCGTCTTGACTACGGTTGCACCGTGTATGGGTCAGCAAGGCCTTCGTATCTGAAGATTCTTGACGCAGTACACCATGAGGGTATCAGGCTGGCCACTGGTGCCTTCCGTACTAGTCCCATCCCCAGCCTGTGTGCTGAGGCAGGGGAACCGCCGCTCGCCATCCGGCGAAAACTCCTCATGGTGCGACGGGTGTGTCAATTCTTTGCCTGTCCTACCTCCCCTGCGTACCCTACCGTTGCCCGACCGCCTATGGAACGTCTCTTTTCCAGTCGTCCCAGGGCAACGAGACCATTTGGGATTCGTGCCAAGCATTTGCTTGAGTCCCTTGGTGTGGAGCGTGTGGCCCCCCAACGACAAGGTTTTACTCGCCTGCCTCCCTGGTTGCTCCAGAGGCCCAGCGTCCTTTTAGACTTGTCGGAGTACCGGAGGAGCTGCACTCCTGTGTTTGTTTTTACCTCCTTATTTTACGATATTTTAAACCAGCATCCCGACCATGTACCAGTATTTACGGATGGCTCTAAGCAGGGGGACTCTGTTGGTTGTGCTGTTGTTTTCCCTGATCGAGTCGTCAAGTTACGGCTTCCTGCGGCGTTTACCATCTTTGATGCCGAATTGTTTGCGATCTTGCGGGCATTGGAGCAGATGAGATGTGTCCCCAGTCGTAAGTTCCTTATCTGTTCTGACTCCCTGAGTGCCCTTCAGACCATGCAACACTTGTACCCAGCGGATACGGTCGTCCAGAACATCCATGATGCCCTACTCCACCTGCAGCGGCAGGGGAAGGAGGTTTCCTTCTGCTGGGTGCCGGGGCACGTGGGTATTAGGGGAAACGAGCTGGCGGATGTGGCTGCCAAAGATGCATGTTCCCTCCCTCACGTTGTTGAATGTGCCGTCCCCCTCCATGCTGTTACCTCCCACCTGCGATTTCGCGTTATGCGTCAGTGGGAAGAGGAGTGGCTGGCAGTCGGTGTAAATAAGCTGCGTCTGGTCAAGGCCACCACGCGGCCATGGCGTACGTCCTACCAGTCATGCAGGCGGGATGAGGTTCTCCTCACTCGCCTCCGCATCGGGCACAGTCCCTTCACACATGGTTTTTTACTCCGGCGGGAGGATCCCCCAATCTGCAGTGCTTGTGGCGTCCAGATTACTGTCCGCCACATTTTACTTGACTGTCTTTTATTCTCTGACCAGAGGGCGGTGGTTTCTTTGCCACCGGATTTGCCCTCTATTTTGAAAGACGACGCATCGTCTGTGGTGAAGGTTTTACGGTTTTGTGTCCTGTCCAATTTGTTGCCACGGATTTTAGGGAGAGGGTTTTAATGTGCTGCTGGATGACTGGCTCACCCAGATTTTAGGTAAGAGGTCCGCCAGTCACGAATACCTCCTTGTTTCCCTTCGGTTTCTGTCCTCCCTTCCTTGTGTTTCCTTTCCTTTTTTAGTGCACTCCTTCTCCTCTTGTTTTGCCTCTGTATGTGAGGATTTGGAACTACGTCAGGTCTGTGTCTTTTTAGCTGTTCCCCTTGTTCGCTGTTGGTCTTAGTCCCTTCACTGCATGTGTTCCTGTTTTTATGCGTTTGGGCGCTGTTGACCCCGCTGTTTAGCGCCCGTAAACCTCAAACACACACACACACACACACACACACACACACACACACACACACACACACACACACCGAGAAGCAGTAGTCAGTATCCCTAGTTCCCTAAACAGGCATCTGCAGGATGTTCTTGAGTTCACACCACATATAACTCTTACTGCACGTTTTTGTGCCCGGAAAACTTTGGATTGGCTTGATGAATTACCCCAAAAAATAATCCCATATGACATTATGGAATGAAAGTAAGCATAGTATGCCAGCTTTTTCATTTTTATATCCCCTACGTCTGACAAAATTCGCATTGCAAACAGAGATTTGTTAAGACGCTTCAGCAGTTCTGTGGTGTGCTCCTCCCAGTTGAATTTATTATCAAGCTGTAATCCCAAGAATTTAACACTGTCCACTTCTTCTATCTTTGGGACACCCCTTACAAGTTCTGAACTGCAATTAGTGTGTTTTTTCAAAGTTTAGTGACAAAGAATTGGCTAGGAACCAGTGATTAATGTGCACAAATATTTTATTAGCTGATCTTTCTAAGACTACGCTTGATTTGCTATTTATTGCAATGCTTGTATCATCGGCAAACAAAACTAACTTGGCATCTGGTAATGTTACTCATGAAAGGTCATTGATATACACAAGAAAAAGTAAGGGCCCTAAAATGGAACCTTGTGGGACCCCACATGTAATTAGTTCCCTGTTGGATGATGCCTGATAGCTTGATACATTGTCTCTTTCCTAATAACAGGCATCTTATCCGCATGGATGTAACGGATCGTGCAGCCTCGTCTCTATCCCTGAGTCAACAGATGGGGACGTTCGCAAGACAACAACCATCTGCACGAATAGTTCGACGACGTTTGCAGCAGCATCGACTATCAGCTCGGAGACCGTGGCTGCGGTTACCGTTGACGCTGCATCATAGACAGGAGCGCTTGCGATGGTGTACTCAACGCCGAACCCGGGTGCACGAATGGCAAAACGTAATTTTTTCGGATGAATCCAGGTTCTGTTTACAGCATCATGATGGTCGCATCCGTGTTTGGCTACATCGCGGTGAACGCACATTGGAAGTGTGTATTCGTCATCGCCATACTGGCGTATCACCCGGCGTGATGGTGGGAGTGCCTTTGGTTACACGTCTCAGTCACCTCTTGTTCGCATTGACGGCACTTTCGAACAGTGGACGTTACATTTCAGATGTGTTCCGACCCGTGGCTCTACCCTTCATTCGATCCCTGCGAAACCCTACACTTCAGCAGGATAATGCACGACCGCACGTTGCAGGTGCTGTACGGGCCTTTGTGGATACAGAAAATGTTCGACTGCTGCCCTGGCCAGCACATTCTCCAGATCTCCCACCAATTGGAAACGTCTGGTCAATGGTGGCCGAGCAACTGGCTCGTCACAATACGCCAGTCACTACTCTTGATCAACTGTGGTATCGTGTTGAAGCTGCATGGGCAGCTGTACCCGTACACGCCATCCAAGCTCTGTTTGACTCAATGCCCAGGCGTATGAAGGCCGTTATTACGGCCAGATGTTGTTGTTCTGGGTACTGATTTCTCAGGATCTATGCACCCAAACAGCATGAAAATGTAATCACATGTCAGTTCTAGTATAATATATTTGTCCAATGAATAGCCGTTTATCATCTGCATTTCTTCTTGGTGTAGCAATTTTAATGGCCAGTTGTGTACAATGTTTCTTGCAGTAGTAATTAGATACACATTACCGTTTGAGAACGTGCTTAAATTGGAGGGAATTAAGCGGACTGTCATGTATAAATTTTATCTACACGTGTTTTTTTTTCTTTATTGGATTTCAATTACCCCACCCCCACCAGAGGTGGGGGGGGGGGGGGGCGGGCTGGCAGGCAGTAGCTGCATACTACAAAAACTACGCAAAATTACTAAGAAAAGTTGTTAAAAAATCAAGGAACATGTACATATCAGAAATCAGTAATTCCGACAACAGGCTTAAGGCTATATGGAAAGTAGTGAAATGAGAGACACGACAAGCACCCATAAACAGGATAACATCACTATTGTACTAAATGGAGCGACTATGTGCAAATATGTTTAATAACACTAGCCTGAGATGTTTCTGTTTGTAGCTTTTGGTGATTAATTCCTATGTACCTCGGTGCGCTGAACTCAAAAACGACCTTTGATCTGTTCTATCACGTCAGAATTTTTATCAAATCGCAATTTGCCATACTTACTATACGTCGAAAAATATCTAAAATATGGGACTTATGACAGAGTGAAATAGGTTTGTTTCGCACAAAACGTATTATTTTGCGGCTTATAATAGACAATATTATAATAGAATATAGAAAATAAAAAAACTGACGATTTTAGTCATTGGGTTGACGTCTCTTTAGAGTTTTATACCAGTCATGCTCTGTTTTCAGGCTTTTCTGTGGCTGTGCTCTTCTGGATTCATTTCGGTGCAACATCTAGCAATAGTCCGCCATCATTGTAGTATACCACCTTTTTATTTTTCAACGCCTTTCCATTTCTTTGATGTCCTGATGGAATCTCCCATCCATCTCTTCACTAACAGCATCCAGATCACAGACAAACATAACTACATCGGCAATATTGTATAAGGCGTCGTGGCAATATGGCGGCGAGTCCAAAGGATGTGTAACCAGCTGTTTATTTACTGATAGTACAGTCGTAGGAATTGAGGATAAACTTGTATAACTAAGTTACCTTTAGAGTTTTGACATAATGGAAAATAAGTGCGTCGTGTTTGGCTGTAGTTATCTGTAGAGCATAAGGAAGATACAAGGAAAAGAAGATATCTCAGTACAAGCGTAACTGGAAACATTTTACGTGTTTTTGTTTTTGCGCTGTATGTAAGTACATCACGGTTTGTCTTATTTGAAATACCGGCAGTGGTTGAATAGTTTATGTATACCGTATTTTAAGGGGTTTAACAAGTATAGTATTAACAGACATAGCATAATGATGTGTTTTAACCAGTTTTCATCAACTTCAGCTTTTCGTCGAATAGTGTGTCGTTATGAAAATGGTTGTATAAGTAAAACGTGCTATTTATCGTTGGTAACAAGTATCTTTATTCATTTGAGTGTTCTTACGAAAACCTTAGTCTCCTTTAAACGTGTTTATACACTCCTGGAAATGGAAAAAAGAACACATTGACACCAGTGTGTCAGACCCACCATACTTGCTCCGGACACTGCGAGAGGGCTGTACAAGCAATGATCACACGCACGGCACAGCGGACACACCAGGAACCGCGGTGTTGGCCGTCGAATGGCGCTAGCTGCGCGGCATTTGTGCACCGCCCCCGTCAGTGTCAGCCAGTTTGCCGTGGCATACGGAGCTCCATCGCAGTCTTTAACACTGGTAGCATGCCGCGACAGCGTGGACGTGAACCGTATGTGCAGTTGACGGACTTTGAGCGAGGGCGTATAGTGGGCATGCGGGAGGCCGGGTGGACGTACCGCCGAATTGCTCAACACGTGGGGCGTGAGGTCTCCACAGTACATCGATGTTGTCGCCAGTGGTCGGCGGAAGGTGCACGTGCCCGTCGACCTGGGACCGGACCGCAGCTACGCACGGATGCACGCCAAGACCGTAGGATCCTACGCAGTGCCGTAGGGGACCGCACCGCCACTTCCCAGCAGATTAGGGACACTGTTGCTCCTGGGGTATCGGCGAGGACCATTCGCAACCGTCTCCATGACGCTGGGCTACGGTCCCGCACACCGTTAGGCCGTCTTCCGCTCACGCCCCAACATCGTGCAGCCCGCCTCCAGTGGTGTCGCGACAGGCGTGAATGGAGGGACGAATGGAGACGTGTCGTCTTCAGCGATGAGAGTCGCTTCTGCCTTGGTGCCAATGATGGTCGTATGCGTGTTTGGCGCCGTGCAGGTGAGCGCCACAATCAGGACTGCATACGACCGAGGCACACAGGGCCAACACCCGGCATCATGGTGTGGGGAGCGATCTCCTACACTGGCCGTACACCACTGGTGATCGTCGAGGGGACACTGAATAGTGCACGGTACATCCAAACCGTCATCGAACCCATCGTTCTACCATTCCTAGACCGGCAAGGGAACTTGCTGTTCCAACAGGACAATGCACGTCCGCATGTATCCCGTGCCACCCAACGTGCTCTAGAAGCTGTAAGTCAACTACCCTGGCCAGCAAGATCTCCGGATCTGTCCCCCATTGAGCATGTTTGGGACTGGATGAAGCGTCGTCTCACGCGGTCTGCACGTCCAGCACGAACGCTGGTCCAACTGAGGCGCCAGGTGGAAATGGCATGGCAAGCCGTTCCACAGGACTACATCCAGCATCTCTACGATCGTCTCCATGGGAGAATAGCAGCCTGCATTGCTGCGAAAGGTGGATATACACTGTACTAGTGCCGACATTGTGCATGCTCTGTTGCCTGTGTCTATGTGCCTGTGGTTCTGTCAGTGTGATCATGTGATGTATCTGACCCCAGGAATGTGTCAATAAAGTTTCCCCTTCCTGGGACAATGGATTCACGGTGTTCTTATTTCAATTTCCAGGAGTGTATGTAACTTGATGTTCTCGTAACACGACTCTACGATGTATGTGTTACACTCAACCAGTACGCAAATATTTGCTCATCTGCAGGACTTTTTTAGACCACCCCGTAAAGCTTACGTCATTTCGTTTCAGAAAATCGTAGAAGTACCACACACAAACTTCCTGACGCCGCCATCTCACTTCAGCAAGCGTCAGGCTTCAGTAAAGATGCCCCTTTGCCATTCTTGTAATGTGTAACCATGACCCAAATTCAGTACTCCAAATATGAATGTTGGAAATGAACCTTCAAACTCATGGAACAGCGTAAAGTTTGGTGCTTCTGCAGCATAATAGCGTGAACGGCGGACTTGATATTCGAATCCTCCTTGTTGCCCAGAAACTTGGCTACTACGTCTTTAAAGGCGCCCAGACTTCGTTTTCAGTAACGTCCATTTATTTTCAAAATGTATGTATTTGCAAAGATTTCTAATGTCCAGGCTTGTAAAGACACGCTCTTGTAGTTTTGCGGTTGATAAGGCTGGAAGTATGCTACAAATGTACTGTAGATATTTACTACCTTTTGGTTAAGTTCCCAGCACATGGTGTACTGGTTAGAGTTGCTGCCTCTAGATCATGGGTCCTGAGTACGATTCCCAGCCGGGACGGGGATTTTATCCGCCCCGGAGACTGGATACTTGTGTTGTCATCGTCGTTTCATCATCATTCGGGAAAATGGCTAGACGTGATTGTGAAAATATTGGGAATTTGTACGAGCGCTGATAAGCACACCGTTGAGTTTGCCACAAATCAAAATAATAAAATTCTTCTTCTTCGTGTGGTAAGGCTGTCACAAATTGCTTCATCAAGCCTGATTTAATGTGTAGAGGTGAAAGGAAAACTTTCGTCGACTCAACGAGTGGTTTCTGGTGCACATTTTTTACTGTAGGCTCTGTTGAAGTTCGTCATGGCCAGTCTTTCTGTTTCCAATGATTTTCCGTCTCTCTGCCATCCCACTCACATAAAAAAGCAAGGAAACTCTTTGTACCTGCCTTGCTGTTCAAGGATCGTCAATATTAATTTGCGATCACTACACATGATCCACTTACGATCGTCATGCTTAATTTTCTGGAGATAAAATTGTGAATTGTAGTACAGAATGCCCTATGGGTATTGATACATACCTGTGTCCGTTGTGGCACATGAAAACTTTAAGGCATCGTTTCAACGAATCGATGAATAGTCGCCAATCAGGAGATATTCAGACAGTTGTACTTTGCGTGTCACCAATGGATTTGACCAATTGTCAGAGTGTAGTGGAGAGGAGCCTCTTGTACCTGTAGGTGTAGGAAACATGCAGCAGACTTCAGTGCCGGCTGCTGCGGCCGAGCGGTTCTAGGCGCTTCAGTACGGAACCGCGCTGCTGCTACGATCGCAGGTTCGAATCCTGCCTCGGGCATGGACGTGTGTGATGCCCTTAGGTTAGTTAGGTTTAAGTAGTTCTAAGTCTAGGGGACTGATGACATCAGATATTAAGTCCCATAGTGCTTAGAGCCATTTATTTACTGTATACTCTGTGATTATATTGCTTAGTTAGGAAAGATAAGAAAGTGCCTATAGATACTGCTCAGTGGGAATCGGTTAAAATAATTAATAACTCCATGACTGCTGTTTTTAAGAATAGTTTACAAGAAATAACCTGGGATGATATTTATTATGAACTAAATGCTAACATAAAATTTAATCGATTCCATGAGAAATTCATATGATTATTCGGAAATAGCTTTACACATATCAAGATTTTTTAATAATCTACCATAAGAATTCTAAAACCTTAGCCGTAATCCATGCACTTTCAAAAAATGCAAGAAGCACACCCTGCCCCACTCTGCATTCCTGGGAGCGAGACTTGACTGCAGCTTGCATGCATGTCATACATCACTGACATCATGCCACACAAACAATGTTAGGTATGTTTTTTGCCTTGCTTCCAGTAACTCACCATAAATTTAGCAGGAGGAATCTGCAAACTTTTTACAACTTCTTGATGGCATTCTGAACCCTGTATGTTTGCTTTTTAGCGCATATTCGCTGACATAAACACTTTTGATTGTGGAGGATACGTACAAACGGTTGCGCCAACGCTGACAGTTGAGACGTACAACACGTTTAATGACAGAACTGCTGCTATCTGCTACTTTATGATGTGAGTGATACGTTTTCTCAGAAACCAACAGATGGCAGCATTTCTTATGTATTTAAATATGTCAATACATCTTACACATGTGATTTTTTTCGATATATAACACATTTTGGCAAATTACGATTTCAAAAAATTCTGTCATGGTGGAAAAAAACTAAGGTCATTTTTGGATTCAGCATACAGACATACGTTCGAATCCACCATCAAAACTTGAAAAACAAGTACACCCGAAGAAATGCAAGTCTGTGTAATCATATCTTAATATAGTAAAAGGTATAGGGACAAACAGTTCATGAGAAAAATCGCAGCAGTATGTTGAAAAAGCAACTCTCATAAAATTCAGCTGAATGAAGGTATCGTCGATTTCCCCTTCTGATATTAAGAAAATGATATAGCCTCTCAAAACTAAAAACTTTTGTGTTTCCAATAGAATACTAAGTATTTGTTCCCATATAATAAGCCCTGACTTATCAGAGATATATAATGCATCACTAAGTCAAGACATTTTTATAGAGAGACTGAAATATACCGTTGTCAAACACCTCTTTAAGAAAGGTGATAGGAGATATGTCAATTAACTAACGACCTGTTTCACAGCTGACGTCATTTTCCGAAATTTTTGAGAAGGTGTTGTATTCTAGAATAGTATCTCAGCTGAGCAGTAATAATATCCTCAGTAAATCACAGTTTGGATTTCAGCAGAGTTGCTCTAACATGAGTATCATTTACATGTTCGTCCACCAAATTTTACAAGCATTAAATAATAAAATAGTGCCAGTTGATATTTTCTGTGACCTGTCTAAGGTGTCTCACCGTGAGAATCACAGTATTCTCTTAGACACATTCAAGTTTTATGGGACAGACAGTATAGCCAACCAATGGATAATATCATAGCTAACCAAAAGAATGCAGAAAGTTGTACTTTGTCATTCAACCAATGTAGTGAAGGGACATAATTCTGACTGTGGAGGAATCACATATGGGGTTCCTCAAGGTTCGGTCTTAGGTCCACTATTGTTTCTCACCTATATGTAAATGATCTTCTGTCTAATATACAACAAACAGAATTAGTTCTTTTTGCAGGTGACACTAATATAGTAATCAATCCAGGCATACATACAGAAACAGAAGAAATGGTAAACAGTGTTCATAAAACTGTCATTGACTGTTTTTCTATGAATAGTCTCACCCTCAACTTTAGAAAGACACAGCATATTCAGTTCCCCATATCTAGGGATATTACACCAATGATACATGTTACACATGTTGAAGAAATGATAAATAGCGTGGAAACTTCAAAATTCTCAGGTGTCCGTGTTGACGAGTATGTAAACTGGAAAAGTACATTTTGTCTGTTGTAAAACAAATTATTCCAGCCTCATTTTCACGTAGAATCGTTACAGATCTTGGGGGAGAGAAAAAAAAGAGGAAAGTCTTTATTGCACAAAAACGTGCTGTAACATCATTTTAGGGAGTTGGACATTCTGACTACTGCTTCACGGTATATTCATTCCCTCATGAAATGTGTTGTAAATAGTCCACTGCAGTTCAGTAGGATCGATGACATACATAATTACAATAACAGAAGGAAAAATTTTAAAACAAACTGAAAAAGTTGCTCCTGGACAACGCCTCCTATTCCTTAAAAGAATTTCTATCATTGTAATGTGTAAAAGGTAGTGAGTAGAAATTACTGACTCACATCTATATATTTTCTTTTTTTTAACTTATAGATGATCAGCATGTAAAATGCTTCGTTCCACACAATCATTGGAACATGAAACTAATTAACTTCGTCTTTCGTGATGCTGTCATCTTCCGACAGATGCATAAATCTGTTCGAGCTTTCGAGTTAATGGCATAAAGAAAAGTGTTAATTTGTTGGCCTCTGTGTATTTTATGAGACTATCTATTGTTGCTTCGAGCATTTGCACGTACTTTTTCACTGCTTCTACATTGCACTGCAACATTTATGAAAGGCACTGTTCATTATTGCATGATTGCCACTACATTTACGCGGATTACGGTACATCTACAACGAACTCTGCAAACCACTGTGAAGTGCATAAGAGGATGCTTCTCATTGTACGACAGATTTTCCATTCGCATGTCGACGCGGAAAGAATAAATCCTTAAATGCTTGTCGTCATTTTAGTACCGCTAAAAAGCCGTCCTCACACGGAATGAGGCAATTTACGTTGACGTGGACGCGGACGGGACATCCTACCTTACTAAAGATATCGTCGGCACACGAGACGAGCTGGTTAATGCGATTTGCGCTCTCCTGCCGCCTTTGTCGTCTTTATTTGCCTCGCAAACCACACAGTTTCTTTGCGAAAATGATTGCGTCAACTCTTGTTAGCTGTTGTCAAATAAAAGCGGAGAAAATCATGAAGATGATTCTGGACTCGTCGATGGCTTCAATAGGTAAAATTCTATTAAATGAATAAAAAAGACCCAGAATTTTTTAGAAAACGAAGGTGGAAAAAACTGGAAGTAGGTAGATGCGAATCTGCTATCTTTTTCTGTACAACTCGTGAGTTCACGACGCTAGCCACTGGCTACATCTTCGACACTGCAACGCAGCGTCCTCATATGGAATACACTGTCCAAAGACTGTATCTATAAATGTCATTATTTGACATTTACCATGAAAATTGTACCAAAAAGACACACCTTTCATTGATATCATTGTGCCATAACATTAAAACGGTTATAACACTAAAACCAACTGCAAGAAGCTTTTACCTACCAGTATATAGTTTCGTGTCATTTTATTACAACAAATCGTAGTTACACTGAAACGCCAAAGAAACTGATATAGGCATGCGTATTAAAATACAAAGATATGTAAACAGGCAGAATCCGGCGCTGCGGTCGGGAACGCCTATATAAGACAACAAGTGTCTGGCATAGTTGTTAAAACGGTTACTGCTACTACAGTGGCAGCTTATCAAGATTCAAGCGAGTTTGAACGTGGTAGCGCACGAGCGATGGGACACAGCATGTCCGAGGTAGCGATGAAGTGGGTATTTTCCCGTACGATCATTTCACGAGTGTACCGTGAACATCAGGAATTCTGTAGAACATCAAATCTCCGACATCGCTGCGGCCGCACGAGTCTCGTTTCGAATTGTATCGAGCGGATGGACGTGTACGGATATGGAGACAACCTCATAAATCCATTGACCCTGCATGTCAGCACGGGACTGTTCAAGATGGTGGAGGCTCCGTAATGGTGTGTGAGTGGGGCGTGGGGAGGGGGGGCTGTAGTTGAAGTGATATGGGACCCCTGATACGTCTAGATGCGACTCTGACAGGTGACAAGTACGTAAGCATCCTTCATGTCCATTCTGAATTCCGTCGGAGTTTGGCAATTTCAGCAGGACAATGCGACATCCCACACGTCCAGAATTGCTACAAAGTGGCTCGAGGAACACATTTCTGAGTTTAAACACTTCCGCTGGTCACCAAACTTCCCAGACATTAACATTATTGAACATATTTGGGATGCCTCGCAACGTGCTGTTCAGAAGAGAACTCCACCCTCTCGTACTCTTACGTATTTGTGGATAGCCCTGCAGGATTCATGGTGTCAGTTCCCTCCAGCACTACTTTAGACATTAGTCGAGTCCTTCTATGTGCTCGCGGGGGCCCAACACGATATTAGTCAGGTGTACTAGTTTCTTTGGCTCTTCAGTGTACAACGACGCGTTTTCGAGAGATCCTCAATTTCCTGATTCTCTGAAACAGCTTATATTCATACGAGGTTCTCTATGAGAAAGAAAACCCACCAAATACGACCTTTAACGCTAGATAATATAGCAGCTTCTGTGTTTTGCTTATCACGTAAAATGATTTCGCAATCTCATTGGTCACTCTCCTCTCCACAAGGCAAAAATCTGACATGCCAGGCCGGCCGGAGTGGCCGAGCGGTTCTAGGCGCTACAGTCTGGAACCGCGCGACCGCTACGGTCGCAGGTTCGAATCATGCCTCGGGCATGGATGTGTGTGATGTCCTTAGGTTAGTTAGGTTTAAGTAGTTCTAAGTTCTAGGGGACTGATGACCTCAGAAGTTAAGTCCCATAGTGCTCAGAGCCATTTTTTTTGACATGCCAGATTCTTTATTTTACACTCTGCAGTGTAGAGGAACGTGGAATTCCGCACTGTGACTTCTTCAGCTAGTCGTCCGAGGCCTACGAGAAATTTGGGCCCCGCAACAGACTTGTGACGTCACACTAGTCGCCCTGTCCGCCATCCTTCGTGAATGCTCGGCACCGTGCTGGGCACACGGGAAATCAGTAGTTCATGTAAAGGTCTCCATGAAAGGTCTTAACTGTGTCATGTGCTATCAAAAACTTGCATGCATTTAAATGCGAAGTTAAGAATTATTAAACTCACCTGACACAGTTACTCGCTCCTTACTGCAGATGGCTATTGGCACTCGTAAGAGGTGTAGTATCACGTGCTGTGATGTGGGCACTGTGGCCAAGTTTTCTCGTGGGCCTCTCTCCACTCCTCGTGCGTTTCCACGTCCCATGAGACGACACCTTAAGTGTACCCTTGTTTTCGTGTTTTCGCAGTTGCTTTGTGAGGGATATGTAGGTGACTGTAGTTTAGTCCTAAATTCCTCACT
Source organism: Schistocerca serialis cubense (assembly GCF_023864345.2). Taxonomy (NCBI): domain Eukaryota; kingdom Metazoa; phylum Arthropoda; class Insecta; order Orthoptera; family Acrididae; genus Schistocerca; species Schistocerca serialis. The sequence continues at coordinate 120,092,070 of NC_064640.1, forward strand.
TAATACTAGCCCACATCTACATCTACATGGATACTCTGCAAATCACATTTAAGTGTCTGGCAGAGGGTACATCGAACCACTTTCACAATTCTCTATTATTCTAATATCGTAAAGCGCGCGGAAAGAATGAACACCTATATCTTTCCGTACGAGCTCTGATTTCCCGTATTTTATCGTGGTGATCGTTCCACCCTATGTAGGTCGGTGTCAACAAAATATTTGCGCATTCGGAGGAGAAAGTTGGTGATTGGAATTTCGTGAGAAGATTCCGTCGCAACGAAAAACGCCTTTCTTTAAATGATTTCCAGCCCAGATCCTGTATCATTTCTGTGACACTCTCTCCCATATTTAGCGATAATACAAAACGTGCTGCCTTCCTCTGAACTTTTTCGATGTACTCCGTCAGTCCTACATGGTAAGGATCCCACACCTCGCAGCAGTATTCTAAAAGAGGACGGACAAGCGTTGTGTAGGCAGTCTCCTTAGTAGGTCTGTTACATTTTCTAAGTGTCCTGCCAATAAAACGCAGCCTTTGGTTAGCCTTCCCCACAACATTTTCTATGTGTTCTTTCCAATTTAAGTTGTTCGTAATTGTAATACGTAGGTATTTAGTTGAATTTACGGCTTTTAGATTAGACTGATTTATCGTGTAACGGAAGTTTAACGAGTCCCTTTTAGCAATCATGTGGATGACCTCACACATTTCGTTATTTTGGGTCAACTGCCACTTTTAGCACCATTCATATATATTTTTTTCTAACTAGTTTTGATCTGATGACTTTATTAGTTGATAAACGAAAGCGTCATCTGCAAACAACCGAAGAAGGCTGCTCAGATTGTCTCCCAAATCGTTTATACAGATAAGGAACAGCAAAGCGCCTGTAACACTACCTTGGGGAACGCCTGAAATCACTTCTGTTTTACTCGATGACTTTCCGTCAGTTACTACGAACTGTGACCTCTCTAACAGGAAATCGCAAATCCAGTCACATAACTGATACGATGTTCCATAAGCACGCAATTTTACTCAAAGCCGCTTGTGTGGTACAGTGTTTAAAGCCTTCCGGAAATCCAGGAATACGGAATCGATCTGAAATCCCCTGTCAGTAGCACTCGGCACTTCATGTGAATAAAGAGCTAGTTGTGTTTCACAGGAACGATGTTTTCCAAACCCATGTTGACTGTGTGTCAAATGGTTCAAATGGCTCTGAGCGCTATGGGACTTAACTTCTGAGGTCATCAGTCCCCTAGAACTTAGAACTATTTAAACCTAACTAACCTAAGGACATCACTCACATCCATGCCCGAGGCAGGATTCGAACCTGCGACCGTAGCGGTCGCGCGGTTCCAGACTATAGCGCCTACAACCGCTCGGCCACCTCGACCGGCGACTGTGTGTCAATAGACCGTTTCCTTCGAGGTAATTCATAATGTTCGAACACAATATATGTTCTAAAATCCTGCTGCAAATCGACGTTAACGATATGGGCCTGTAATTTAGTGGATTAATCCTACTACCTTTCTTGAAAATTGGTGTGACCTGTGCAACTTTCCAGTCTTTGGGTACAGATCTTCCGCCGAGAGAACGGTTGTATATGATTGTTACGTATGGAGCTAATGCATCAGCATACTCCGAAAGGAACCTAATTGGTGTAAAGTCTGGACCAAAAGATTTGCTTTTATTAAGTGATTTGAGTTGTTTCACTACTCCGAGGATATTTACTTCTACGTTACTCATTTTGGCACCTGTTCTCGATTCGAATTCTGGAATATTTACTTCGTCTTCTTTTGTGAAGGCATTGCGGAAGGCTGTGTTTAGTAAATCTGCGTTGGTAGCACTGTCTTCGATAGTATCTCCATTGTTATCTCGCAGAGAAGGCATTGATTGTTTCTTGCCGCTAACATACTTCGCATACGACCAGAATCGCTTTGGATTTTCTACCCGGTTTCGAGACAAAGTTTAGTTGTGGAAACTGTTATAGGCGTCTTGCATTTAACTCCGCGCTAAGTTTCGAGCTTCTGTAAAGCATCGCCAATCTTGGGGATTTTGCGTCTGTTTAAATTTGACATGTTTGTTTCATTGTTTCTGCAACAATTTTCTAACCCGTTTTGTGCCAAGGAGGACCAGCTCCGTCGTTTGTTAGTTTATTTGGTATAAACCTCTCAATTGCTGCCGATGCTATTTCTTTGAATTTAAGCCACATCTGGTCTACACTTATATCATTAATTTGGAATGATTGGAGATTGTCTCTCAGGAAGGCACCATGTGAATTTTTATCTACTTTTTTGAATAGGTATATTTTTCGCTTATTTTTCGAGGATTTGGGGATTACAATATTCAATCTCGCTACAACAACCCTATGTTCACTTATCCCTATATCGGTTTTGGTGCTGGTTATTAACTCAGGATTATTTGTTGCTAAGAGGTCAAGTGTGTTTTCATAACCGTTTACTATTCGCGTGGGCTCATGAACTAACTGCTCAAAATAATTTTCAGAGATTGCGTTTAGCACAATTTCGGATGGTATTTTATGATGCGTACCTCCGGAATTAAACATGTATTTTCGCCAACATATCGAGGGTAAATTAAAGTCACCACCAACTATTATCTTATGAGTCGGGCACGTGTTTGAAATCAAACTCAACTTTTCTTTGAACATTTCAGTAACTGTATCATCAGAACTGGGAGGTCGGTAAAAGGATCCAATTATTATTTTATTCCGTTTGCCAACAATGACCTCTGCCCATACTAACCCACAGGAAATGTCTACTCCAATTTCGCGACATGTTAAACTACTTCTAACAGCAACAAACACGCCACCGCCAACCTTGTTTAGCCTATCTTTTCGGAACACCGTTAGGTTCTTCGCAAAAATTTCGGCTGAGCTTGTATCCGGCTTTAGCCAGCTTTCAGTGCCTATAACGATTTGAGCATCAGTCCTTTCTATTAGCGCTTGGAGCTCTGGTACTTTCCGAACACAGCTACGAGAATTTACAACTTTTATACCAATGGTTCCTGTATCTATGTTCTTCCTATGTTCAGCCTGCACCCTTTGTGACTAAAGCACATCTTGTGTTTTCCCGAGATCCTCTAACCTAAAAAACGTCCAGTCCACGCCACACAGCCCCTGCTACCCGTGTAGCCGCCTCCTGCGTATAGTGGACACCTGACCTATTCAGCGGAACCCGAAACCCAACCACCCTTTGGCGCAAGTCGAGGAATCTGCAGCCTACACGGTCGCAGAACCGTCTGAGCCTCTGATTCAGACCCTCCACTCGGCTCTGTACCAGAGGTCCGCAATCGGTCCTGTCGATTATGCTGCAAATGGTCAGCTCTGCTTTCATCTTGCAAGCATTACTGGTAGCCTTTATCACTTCTCTTATCCGCTCGAAACCAGAGAGAAGCTCTTCTGATCCAAAGCGACACACATCGTTGGTACCGACGTGAGCAACCACCTGCAGTTGGCTGCACCCTGTGCTCCTCATGGCATCCGGGAGGACCCTTTCCACATCTGGAATGACTCCACCCGATATGCACACGGAGTGTACATTGGCTGTCTTTCCCTTCTTGGCAGCCATGTCCGTAAGGGGCCCCATAACGAGTCTAACGTTGAAGCTCCCAACTATCAATAACCCCACCCTCTGTGATTGTCCGGATCTTGTAAGCTGAGATGTTTCCTCTGAAACAGGACAGGCGACAGCATCTGGCTCAGCGACAGCGTCAGCCACAGATAGTTCCTGGAACCTGTTTGTCGGCAAAGCGGGGAGGCCTTACGTGCGGCCGCCTGGGAAGTCTTTCGCCGCCTGCTTCGCCCCGGGGTGACCTCCCACTCGACCACAGGTGAGGGGTCAACCTCAGTGCGAGCAGTAACTGGGTTGGCCACCAATGAGGACCGATCGGAGGACTCTGACGCGCTGGACGTCCGTTGGATCACCACGGCCGGCCCACAACAGTGGTGCCCATCCACTGCAGCCTTAAGCTGAGAGCGAAGTGTCACCAACTCGGCTTGCATCCGCACACAACAATTGCAGTCCCTGTCCATACCAAAGACCGTGGAAAACTAAACTATGCAGATACGCGGACTATCGGCACTTGTTGCGCAACTCTAATGTAAACCCTGACGAAAACGCACGAACTGTGCCTTAGTAATACGCAGATATTCAAGAACCTAACTACTGAAGCACCCAGGTGAAGCTAAATAATTTGCCCCTGATAAGGAACTTGTAATATGTCACAAAATCGTATTACTTTCTGACGCAAACGAAAACGCGAGAACTGTGGCTATTAGATTTTAAATTTACACGCTGAAACTCAAGAAACTAAACTATTAAAGCACACAGATGACATAATAAAATTCACTCCTGGTTGCGAACTCGTAAAAGTGACAAAAGCGGTTTAGTTACCTGTTGCTGCGTCTCTCGCGGTCGGCTACTACTGCCTCACTGACTGACTAACGCCAACAAGCGGTCATACTAGTTTTCAAAACAAGCGAACAAACCACAATCGACAATCTACTGCAGACCCTGACGAAAACCCACGAACTGTGTCTAGTAATTCGCATATATTCATGAACCTAACTACCGAAGCACTCAGGTGAAACTAAATAATTTGCTCCTGATAAGGAACTTGTAATATGTCACAAAATCGGTTTAGTTTCTGACGCAAACCAAAACGCGAGAACTGTGGCTATTAGATTTTAAATTTACACGCAGAAACTCAAGAAACTATTAAAGCACACAGGTGATATAATAAAGGAACTCGTAAATGTCACAAAAGCGGTTTACTTATCTGTTGCTGCGTCTGTCGCGGTCGGCTACTACTGCCATATGGCTCTGAGCACTATGGGACTCAACTGCTGTGGTCATAAGTCCCCTAGAACTTAGAACTACTTAAACCTAACTAACCTAAGGACATCACACACATCCATGCCCGAGGCAGGATTCGAACCTGCGACCGTAGCGGTCGTGCGGTTCCAGACTGTAGCGCCTTTAACCGCTTGGCCACTTCGGCCGGCACTACTGCCATAAATAATGTTTATCAGCATTTCCGTGATGGTGTTCTATGAGTCAAACGACCTGTTACCGTTTGTGTTGCCGTTCTATACTTTCAGTACCCCTGTGAATCCTGTGGATCCCACACACTTGACCAATATTCAAATCCAATGGATCCCACACACTTGAGCAATATTCTAAAATGGGTCACACAAGTGTTCTTTAAGTAGTTTCCTTTCCAGACTGATTGCATTTTCCCTGTTGCCTACCAATGAACTGAAGTATTCTTCCTACTTTGCTGTTACCTAGCTTCTGTGATCATTATATTTCATATCCCCTCAAACTGTTACAGTCAGGTATATATATGAGTCGGCTGATTCCATCTGTGAGTCATTGATATTGTAGTGAGCGTTTTGTGCATTACACAGTTTGCATTTCTGAACGTTTAAAGCGAGTTGACAATCTTTGTACTACGGCAGTTGGTACTGTTACTCCAGTGACAATAACCTCACATAGATATTTCCAGTCTGTGGGCGTCGTCGGCCATGGGAATAGGTTCATTACGGTCAAGAATTTGGAAATAATCATGGGGAGACTAAACTGTTTTGTGTATTCAAAAACTCTCTGCGTTACTAGGGATATATGATCTGACCATTTTGGAAAAGGAAGTTTGAGAACGATAATTGTAAAATTATTATTAAAAAGTGATGTTTTCTTTCTCACAGTCATTTTTAACAGAAAACCTGTAAACGGCAACTGGACGAATTTAGAGATTTTCTCCAACACCTACCAGTCAGAACCAGGATGGAGGGCATTTAAAACATTATGCATATAGTTTCCATATACTGATCATGAATTTGCGGATCTCGTACCCTCTGCATGCTGATGTTGAACTGAGGGAAGAAATTTAATATTGCTGCAAAAATCCATTGATACTCGATGAATGTCTTTTCACCTCATTATTTGCAATTGTTAAGCACAAGGGAAATAATATACAGAAATAAAACGCACTACTGATCACAGAACCAGAGCAGGGTGTGGATCAGGCACTCGTCAGACACGAGTATGGATATACGAGGGTTGGAACTTAAATAGTGGCAACTACTTATTCACAACTGAGTCAAAAGAGTTACATGTTTGCAACTGTTACTGTCCTTCAGAGTAGTCAAAAAAATGGCTCTGAGCGCTATGGGACTTAACATCTGAGGTCATCAGTCCCCTAGAACTTAGAAGTACTTAAACCTAACTAACCTAAGGACATCACATACATCCATGTCCGAGGCAGGATTCGAACCTGCGACCGTAGCAGTCGCGCGGTTCCGGACTGAAGCGCCCAGAACCGCTCGGTCACTGCGGCCGGCTCAAAGTAGTCACCAGCGGTGTTTAGAACCCGTTGCCAGCGATGTGGAACGCGGAGCGGTTTACTGCCTGTCGAATCTCTGGAACAGTTCTGAAGCGAATGCCACGAAGTGGTTCCTTCATCTTCGTAATCAAATCAAAGTCACAAGGACTTAAGTCCGGGGAGTATGGTGGATGGTACAGTACTTCCCAGCCCCATCGACCGAACAGAGCAGCCACAGCTTGCGCCCACGCATTGTGGTGCGAAATGATGGGTGGGTTGCGCAGAAAGTGTTGCCGCTTCTTTCGCAGAGCTGGTCGCAGGTGATGCTCCAAAAACAAACAGTAATACTGTGCATTGACGGCCTGCCGTGGAGGAACGTAATGCGTTAGGGTAACACCATCACAGTCGTACACTAGAATCACCATAACTTTAGACCGCTCCATTCGCACCATCAACAGAACAGGCTCTGCTAACAGAATACGACTCCTTCCACATCGCTGGCAACGAGTTCTACACAACGCTGGTGGCTACTATGAAGGACAGTAACAGGTGCAAACATGTAACTCTTTTGTATCGGCTGTGAATAAATACACTACTGGCCATTAAAATTGCTGCACCACGAAGATGACGTGCTACAGACGCGAAATTTAACCGACAGGAAGAAGATGCTGTGATATGCAAATTATTAGCTTTTCAGAACATTCACACGAGGTTGGCGCCGGTGGCGACATCTACAATGTGCTGACATGAGGAAAGTTTCCAACCGGTTTCTCATACACAAACAGCAGTTGACCGGCGTTGCCTAGTGAAACGTTGTTCTACTGCCTCGTGTAAGGAGGAGAAATGCGTACTATCACGTTTCCGACTTTGATAAAGGTCGGATTGTAGCCTATCGCGACTGGTCGAGATCCAATGACTGTTAGCATAATGTGGAATCGGTGGGTTCAGGAGGGTAATACGGAACGCCGTGCTGGATCCCAACGGCCTCGTATCACTAGCAGTCGAGATGACAGGCATCTTATCCGCATGGCTGTAACTGATCGTGCAGCCACGTCTCGATTCCTGAGTCAACAGATGGGGACGTTTGCAAGACAACAACCATTTGCACGAACAGTTCGACGACGTTTGCAGCAGCATGGACTATCAGCTCGGAGACCATGGCTGCGGGTACCCTTGACGCTGCATCACAGACAGGAGCGCCTGCGATGGTGTACTCAACGACGATCCTGGGTGCACGAATGGCAAAATGTCATTTTTTCGGATAAATCCAGGTTCTGTTTACAGCATCATGATGGTCGCATCCGTGTTTGGCGACATCGCGGTGAACGCACATTGGAAGCGTGTATTCGTCATCGCCATACTGGAGTATCACCCTGCGTGATGGTATGGGGTACCATTGGTTACACACCTCGGTCACCTCTTGTTCGCATTGACAGCACTTTCGAACAGTGGACGTTTCATTTCAGATGTGTTCCGACCCGTGGCTCTACCCTTCATTCGATCCCTGTGAAACCCTACATTTCAGTAGGATAATGCACGACTGCATGTTGCAGGTCCTGTAGGGGCTTTCCGGATACAAAAAATGTTCGACTGCTGGCCTGGCCAGGACATTCTCCAGATCTCTCACCAATTGAAAACGTCTGGTCAATGGTGGCCGAGCAACTGGCTCGTCACAATACGCCAGTCACTACTCTTGATGAACTGTGGTATCGTGTTGAAGCTGCATGGGCAGCTGTACCTGTACACGCCATCCAAGCGCTGTTTGACTCAATGCCCAGGCGTATCAAGGCCGTTATTATGGCCAGAGGTGGTTGTTCTGGGTACTGATTTCTCAGGATCTATGCACCGAGATTGCGTGAAAATGTAATCACATGTCAGTTCTAGTATAATATATTTGTCCAATGAATAGCCGTTTATCATCTGCATTTCTTCTTGGTGTAGCAATTTTAGTGGCCAGTAGTGTAGTTGCCACTATTTAAGTTCCAACCCTCGTATTAGCATCTTGCATCATGAAAATAGAATACACAGGCTGCAGCTTATGATCAGTAGAAAGATCTGAGTACTATAAAAAATCCCACGGTGCTAGAAAAATTAGAAATTGATGTGAAGCTCCAGGAGTTCGAACTGTTCAATCAAAATTGACTTCGACTCCGTTATTTCGAAAGTGAGCTTGTCTGATCTTGCACACATACCATAGACTCGGTGCGTATTTAACCTTGGATAGAAAAAGAGCTTCAGCTTTTGGGGTTCCTCGAAACACTTTTGAACTTTGAAACCATCCTGTATCGCAACATGGGGAAAATACAATGAAATGTTTTACAAACTTTGAGGCGTACTGCCAACTGAGTTGTCCAATAGTTGGTAAAATTATATGTCAATATTTAAAACTACAAAAATTGGATAGTATGAGTGTTTCAGATTACACCTTGGAAGAGGAATTCTTGAAACACTTCTGTTTCTGGCGTTAGATAACGTGATAGCAACGTCAGATGTGAGTAGTAACGCAGTAGGAACGTTTTTAAAATCCTACAAACATAATTTAATGCAAAATTATTAATTACTGTACTAGAAAGTTTGAGGAATCTAAGATTGTAGCGATTAGATACTTTAGTAATTCTGTCACATGCGGTGGCAGGTTGGCGCTTTAAACTACTTCATACCGTTGAAGACTAATGAAAGCCACTGGCCACTAGCTTTTTAATTTGAGTAACAAACCTCTTTGAAGATTCCTACTTTGAACCTTCAGCGCACTTCAGGGTCGCTCAGTAAAGTCAGTAAGTAGTAAACTGAGTGGAAATAACTCTGTAGCGCTATTACCACTCGAGTGGAAGTATTCCTGTGATACTATTGCCACTCGAATGGCAATGTATACTGCCTTGTACCACTTTGGAATCTTAGCAAGTTCTGACTGGATATTTGTGCAGCTTTTTTTTAAATAGTACCTGTACTTCATTATAGATTATACATTAGTAATGTATAATCTATAATGGACATATTTCCGCTGCACCTCGCATATTAAACCGAGAATTCTTTGATGTCTATTTAATCTCTTGGTTACTAGAGTGGTTGATATCGTCGTCTTGAATTATCAGTTTTTATCAGACCACTTGTATATGTGTACTGATTTCTACTTTGACACACTGGTTACGTAATCGTTCTCTGCCACATGTCAAGGTGGAAGGTAGAAAATCGACATGATCGTAATATATGTTATTTTGTTCCCAATCAGCTACCGGTACCCAGTACCCAGGGTTTCTTTATGTGTACGTCTACCGTCTAGCAGTGCTCTGAGGAACTGTGATTCAGATATTACGAAGGAACGGTGGTAGATGAACATGAGCAATCATTAGAGCGATTTGTTGATAAAAATCTGAGATGAAGATATGGCAATATAATAAAGTCCGCGCAAAATAAGCTGGCACTCGGCGCGGTGGCTGACAGGAGTGATCATAAGTGGGAAATTTCCCAAGATGTTTGCCATTGTTAATTTGTGACAATGGGAAACGAGATTAGAGATAACTGGACTGAGGTAACAACTTTTTATTTTCTTAAGGAAGTTTGAAACCCCGAGATGTGTGTAGATTGTGTTTTTAGATAGGTGGTTGGATTGTTGCCGTTATTTGTCCATTGTATACTTTAGATACGGTACCTGATATACATGGTCCCGAAAGAAAACATTTATAGTGAAGCGAATGTAGTGAATGTTAACTGTATCGACCAAAATTTGCCTGACGACTTTACTTCGTAATTGTTCCGTCGTGGGACTACGACCATAAAGCAATAGACAGTCATTGACGGCTGGTCCCGACGGAGGTTCGAGTCCTCCCTCGGGCATGGGTGTGTGTGTTTGTCCTTAGGATGATTTAGGTTAAGTAGTGTGTAAGCTAAGGGACTGATGACCTTAGCAGTTAAGTCCCATAAGATTTCACACACATTTGAACAGTCATTGACGGACGTGTGGCACTTTGTCTGGTAAGCACATAGTTCGTCAGTGTGCCCATTACGATGATGTGGCGCGAGAAAAGTAGACTTGTGTTGTGCTAGGGTAACTTTCGTTACAGTTTCGGAATTCTTAGCGTAGCCATTTTACTAGTTAAACTGTACTCGGTAAACATTAGGGTAAACACTTGTTACAATTTCGGAACTCTTCACGTCACCGATATAATAATTTTTTAACTAGTACTCGGTAAACACCACGGGGAGAGGGGGAGGGGGGGGGGGGGGCAATCATGAACCGATGACCATATATGGATAGATATCTTAAGTTTTCCAAACTCTCGACTGTTAGTTTAAACTATTACTGTGACCCACCCCACTCGGCTCATTGGTGACTGGCTACTGGCTTTCCCCATTGATTCATATTTCTTTTCTGTGATTGTATGGCAAATATTGTCCTATTCGATGCTATCCACCATCTTCATATAAGTTTCACATTTTATTTTTCTGTACCCTCTATAAGTAAGTATTGTGCATCATATGACCATGATACCCAAATACGTCACACACACACACACACACACACACACACACACACAGTGTTCTGTCTGGTAAACCTGTCATTTCATTTTTCATACATCTTTTGATCTACAGTTTTTGTACCTGACTGCTTCCTCTTCCATTAGAAGAAATCAGCGACTCTGTCCCCCCTAACTGTTTGCAAAGCATAACTGTCTTTCTTGTGTAATATTTCTCGGATAACATTTAATTCTCAGTCATAGTATGTGACTTTTATCCCTCACTTGACTGATATCATTTTTGTTCTAACAGTGTGATGAATCATACTCTCTGTTTGAATTTAACTGCTGATGTAATACCTGTCCCCATTCAACCAAAATTTACTGATAACTTTTTCTAGCCTCCTCATGCCCCCTCCATATTCTTGGTTTCTAGCAATACCCATTTCCTATTTATTTTCTGAATTATGAGACATTAATTTATGTCTTGTAGTCTTATCAATGTGTGCTGTAAAATATGCTCTTGTAATATCTATCATTTATTGTTATGTTACAATTATTCATAACATTATTTTATTTCAATAATTTGGTTGCTCCATTTTTATCTCAGTAACACTTTTTTCGATTTGTTGCCTCTTTATGCGTTACTCTTTTTTCATTAATGGTATGCATTCTTCACATACATATTTTGTGTAATTCCATCCTGGAAAATGATGTTGTTTACTTTTCTTGTCTTTCTGCCTTCTAATTCTGTCAGCCTGTCTTTTTACACACCAACGACCAGTTGTTAATGGTTGTTAAAACTATAGGTTCTTTGTTCTGGAGGTCAAAAGGATATAAGCATAAATGTTCATATACATCACTTCACTGTCATGTCACTCCTGTTCCTGGTCGGAAAGCACATTATCTAAAATAATATGCCCCTTTGGGATAACATCTTTTTTACAGTGTTGTGTAATAACTATCGCTAAGGTCTCTACATTTACACTTTCCAGAAGCTGTAAAATAAAGATATTGTAGAGATTAAGAGTCTCACTTGATATTGGAGCATATACAAAGTGATGGGCAATTGTTTAATTTGGATGCTGTCTGGCAGTCACTAATGGTAAATGCAGCTAAGTCATATAAACCTATACCTGCAATATAAATATGCTAAGGAAAGTTCTGGTTGAATGTAATTAATTTAAGCGTGCAGATACCCCCCCCCCCCCCCCCCCGCCCCCCCTTCCCCTCCCCCCCCACCCCCCCCACACACAGGAGTTCATTACAGCTGAATTAGAGCAATAGAATTGTGCCAGATAAAATATAATTGGACTTTGCTCCATTTATATTCTAGATAGCATAATTTCTTGCATTCTTTATGGTAACAAACTTTCAGAAAACAGAAGGCAGTTACAGAGCTGTTGTAAGATATTTAGTGTCATTAAGACCTTAACTGTGTTTTCACAAAGTTCTATTTCATGCTTCTTAGAGCTTCCTGGTGACAGTTGAACCACAGTGATTGTGAATAGATTTCATAGATCAATAGTTCCATGCATTACTGGAATTTCTGATAAGTATTGTGAAGATTGTTGTATCTAATGGGCTGATGTTTTGTGTGAAGCTTTTAGGGAAATATGAATCTACAGAGCTGTTATGACCTACATCTATACACTGTAACCCACCTATTGAAAAGATAAGCTAGTGGGAAATAGAGGTGGTGTATTTTTCATTGTATACGAGAAACTCAAATCCACCAAGTTAGAAATTATTATTTACACAAAACTCACTGTGAAGCAGGGAAATAGAAATATAACTGAATCCTACTGTCAACCACCAGACTCAACCCCAGATGTAACCGAAAACTTTAGTGGAACCTCAGTTCACTAGTACATACGTTACCCGATCGTACTGTCCTTGTCAGAGGAGACTTTAATCTTCCAACAGTCAATTGAGACATTCTGTGAAGTTTCAGGATTGCAGTCAGATCATGTTGACTTCTTGCCACAATATTCTGGCTAGCAGCTGAAATATTGTGGCAAGAAGTCAACATGATCTGGCTGCAATCCTGAAACCTCGTAGAATATTCAGTACACTGTAAAAACTTCAAGAATCATGTAAGTGGGATGATTGCAGTTTTGTAAGTGGTAGGTGTGCCAATAATGCTAAATGCCTACCTAAAACACACAATTCAGAAATGCATTTTTCATGGAAATATGCTTGATCTAGTGCAACAGATATATAGGACCTCCTTGAGAATGTTTACATTTAAACTGTCATCAGTGATCATAAAGCAGTTGTGGCAACAATAGTTACCAAAGTACATAGGGCAACTAAAACAAGTAGAAAGATTTATACGTTAAGCAAACTAGATGCAGGGGAGGAAGTATCATATCTCAATGAAGAACGTGAAACATTTAGCTCTAGATAGGAGCATGTATAACTAACTGTGGTTCAAGTTTAAAAGGATAGTTGACAACGCACTGGATAGATATGTACCACATAGAAAGAGAGATGCTGAATGAAATGCACTTGACTGTCAAGAGGTTCAATGCTTGAAGCCTTCAGTGACTGCCATAGCAACATATAACTTATGAAATCCAAAGCGATTTTCATCTGTGTAAAAGCTGTTAGTAGTTCCAAAGTTGTAGTGTTGAGTCAGTAGTGAGTGGCACAGGAACTGAAATTGAAACTAGCAAAGCAAAAGTTTGTATGCTGAACTCCATTTTCAAATGTTCATTTACAAAGGAAAATCCAGGATTGTAGTCTCAATTAAATTATCACACCACTGCAAAAGGAGTGAAATAAATATTAATGACAGTATTTTTGAAAAATAGCTGAAATCTCTAAAACTGCTTAGAGCTCCAGGAAATGATGGTACCCCATTCAGATTCTATGCAGAAATTGTGGCTGAATTAGCCTCTGTTTTAGCAATGATATATGGTAGGCTCCTTTTACAAAAAAAAAAAAAAAAAAAAAAAAAGACTGTGCCCAATAGTTGGAAGAAAGGAGAGGTCACACCAATCTATGAGAGGGTAACAGAAATGATCCACAAAACTATTGTCCAATACCCTTGACATACAACTATTGTAGGATCATAGAAAATATTCTCAGCTCAGTCAAAATGAGGTATCTGGACAGAATGCCTTCCACTGTGTCTACCAGCACGGATTCCAGAGCAATGGTCATGCAAAATCCAACTTGCATTTTTCTCATATGACATCCTTAAAGCCACAGATCAAGGCTGCCAAATATATGCAATATTTCTTAACTTCTGAAAGTATTTGATTTAGTACTGCATCTTCACTTATTATCAAAATTATGGTCATATGGGGTATCAAGCAAAATTTGTGACTGTATTGAGGATTTCTTGGTAGGAAGCACACAACATGCTATCTTGGATGAAGAGTCATTGACAGATGTAGAAATAACTTCAGGCTTGACCCAGGGATATATACTTGTTCATGCTGCATATTAATGAACTTGGAAGACAGTGTTAAAAGCAATATGAAACTTTTTGCAGATGATGGTATTATTTGCAATGAAGTACTGACTTTAAAAAGTTCCACAAATATTCTCTCAGATAAATTATAAAAATTAAAAGTGGTCCAAAGATTAGAAACTTGCTTTAAATATTCAGAAATGTAAATTTGCCGATTACAAAACAGAAAAAGTGTAGTATCCAATGACTGCAATATCAGTGAGTCAGAATTGGAATCAGTCAAGTCATACAAATCCTTGAGTGTAACTATTTGTATGGACATGAAATGGAATGATTCACATAGGCTCAATTGTAGACAAAGCATGTGGCAGACTGTGGTTAATTGTTAGGACACTATAGAATATTGCTCAAATATGTGGGAGCCATGTCAAATAGGATATTGAACACTACCAAGAAGGGCAGTATGAATTGTGACCAGTTTGTTTGAACCATGAGAGGGCACCATGTGTTTATTTATTTAAACCCTATTTATTTATTTCAAGTTGCATAGATCCACACGTGAACTGATCACTGTGTATAGAATGAGTCACATTTGTACAAACCATTGTTTAGTACACAAGTACACTGAACTTATGAATTATATGCTATGAATAACAGAAACGTATGTATAGCCCAACATATAAGCTACAATATATTTCTTCACTACAAATATAAAGATATAAATAAATCTTAGTATAAGTTATGCTGTACATAGGCCTAAACAAAGAATGATGAATCCACCATATAGGCCACAAAAATGGAGTTAAGCATATGAAAGATGTATTATGCATTGTGGCTAAGAAATTCATCTATGCTGTAATAAGATCCATCAAGAAGTAACTGCCTTAGTTTTTCTTTAAACTTGGACATGTTTCCAATCAGATTTTTAATTTGTAATGGGAAGGCATTAACAATCTTGGTTCTCCTGTACACAACCCTCTTCTGCATCTTTTTTTTGGATCATAATAAATATCCAGTTTCCTTCAGGTGTTGTTGTTATGGTATGAATTATAATTATTGCTTTTGAGCAATTAAAAAAAAAACACAGTAGGGAAAAATATGTTGAGCAATGTTGTAAAGATTTTATGATCTCTAAACAGATTCCTGCATGAGTGCCTATGATGGACTCCACACATAATTCTTATAAATTGCTTCTGTCTCATGAATATTGTAGTGCCACCTCAGTTTACTATCTACATGCAGACCCAAAAACTTGGAAGACTCAACTTTTGAAATCTCATGTTCACCTATTTTTAGATTTATTTTGTCTGTGACAGTAACACAGGGAAATGAATGCAATTTGTGTTTTTCATATTGACTGAGAGACCATTAATTTTAAACCAGTTTACCACATCTGCGAATGCCTTCTTTACTACTTCACTTAATTTATTTCCAGAAGGACTGTTAACTTATATAGTGGTGTTGTCAGCAAACATGGAGTCTTTTCCATGTTCTATATGTATTAACAAATAATTTGTAAATAGGCTATTAGAAAAATCGGGGGGGGGGGGGGGGGGGCCATTATTGAGCCTTTAGACACTCCAATAGCGGTGGAACCCCAGTCTGAAGATACATGGCCACCATGCATTCCTTCCATGATAACTTTCCACTTTCTACCACATAGGTAAGATTCAAGCCACTTGCCTGACATTCCACTCATTCCTAGAGTCTTGGCTTTATTCAGGAGAATATGGTGACTAACACTGTCAAAAGTCTTTGATAGATCACAAAATATTCCAACCGTCATCACATTGTCATGCATGGATACCAAAACATTCTCAACAAATGCATGTATTGCATCCTCTGTTGATGCCCCCTTCTGAAAACAAAACTAGCTATGGCCAAGGATGTTGTATTTACTATGATGCTCAGCCATTCTGCTGTGCATCAATTCCTTCAGTACCTTTGAAAACCATTAGAATAATGAAATTGGCTGATTGTTTGTAGCACCTGTCTTTTCTCCCTTATTATAAATTGTCCATATACATCCATATTTTAAGCTGTCATGGACTACTCCTTCCTCAAGTGACAAATTAAAACTATGGCAGAGGACTTTACTCATTCCTCTACAGTAGTATTTCAATAATTTACTGGAAATGTCATCACCTCCAGCAGAATCTCATCTGTTTTGTGACTTAGAGTGTTATGTAAGAATTTTATAGCTTTATTTACAGAACCTAAGCACCCTCCCAGATTTGTAACTGTTAAGAAATGATTGTTGAAAGTACTAGCCACCTTCTCAGGCTCACTCACTTTATTGCACCCGTTTCTTAAACCAATCATTTCTTTGGCAGCTGAACTATTCCCTGTCTCATTTTTCACATATTTCCATATGGTTTTCATTTTGTTATCAGATTTATTAATTTCATTTTTTAAGCACATATATTGGATTTTTATCACCTTCATTAATATCTTAAAGTGCGCTTAATACTGCCTCATTATTGCAGACTTGTTAGGCAATCTGGCTGATGCATACAATTCCATTTTTGTCTTACATGAGATTTTTATGCCCTGAGTAATCGATGGCTTATACACTGGTTTCCTCTAACTCTTTTCACTGGAAACAGTTCCTCAACAATACTTGCAACTTTTCTTACAACTAGTTTTATGTGGTCATTCCAGTATTAGCCATTCTATGTGGAGTTAGGAATTTTATAATTATTACGCTTTTTAGTGATTAAGTACCAATAGTGTTACTGAAAGATAATGCAGCTCTCCACAAATTTATGCTCTGTTTATTACATTTATTTGCATTCATTGTCAACTACCAGTCCCTGCACCAATCATTAATCCTCTGCAGGTTTTTCAGCATGTAGGTGCAGTCTTTCACTATTGCTATCCTCCTAGGGACAACAGCATCATCCACAAATAACCTATTGGAGCTTCTGACATTATCCACAAGATCCTTTATGGATATATTGAGGTTGTCAAGTATACAATAAGAAATATTTATGACCTGGCACATTTTTATTTGCCTTCGAGGACTACTAGAATATTTGTGCGTTGCAGCCACATCTACTTTTTGATAATAAGTTTCATTATATTCACTGTACCTCCCCCTCTTTCCTGGAGATCACTTCTCAGACAATTTTTACCGTCTGTCTTGTGACTACTGGGTATAGCTATTGTTCTGTGCATTGAAGAGCTCTCCATCTTTATAAAGTAGAATCTGCTTCACTTACAAAATCTCCTGTGGTGCAGTGAGGCTTATAGTGAACAACTCTAAAGCTTTCTGCAGCTAAATATGTTTCTGACTTATCAGTTGGAGTATTATAATGATGAAATAAACCACTGTCACATTTTGATTTTGCACTATTAGTTCTAAGCACCTCAGTAACTTGTGGAGGGATTGTTCCATGTACCACTCCATCAGGTCCATAGCGAAGAACTTCAATTCTTTTCTTGAAGTACTGAGATTTGCAGGCTATGACTGGTGCCACATCATTGTCTTTAAATACTCATTCCTTGCTGAGCAATTTGATTGACACATCAAAATAATACAACAGGTTTCCTCACCTGAAACAGTTCTGTATGTATGATGGAATGCATTTTTGAAGCATTTCTTTGCACCACAAGATGCAATATATCAGCTCTTCTCTGTAACTCATTGTGGTGTGTATAAATAACAAACAGAGTTGACTGACTCACAACTGCAGAAAGGTCTGTAGATCTCTCTATCTGATGAAAAGTTACAGACACCCTTGAGGCTGAAGTTACTCTTCTGAAAGACTTGGAACCATCCAAATATGGCAGAGTGATGTTCACAGTGGCCTCTTGGCATGGAGACTTTTCCTAGAAAGATGTATCCACTGTTAGCCACCAACAAAAATGTTACTATAAAACTGCTAGCTAACTTCCTTTTACTGCGCTTATGTCTCTTGATGTTAACTATAATTAACACCTTTGCCAAAACTTGTAGCAGGAGTTCAGTTTCTTGGCTAACAATGTGTATGAAAAGTTCTTAACATGTGTGGAAGCAGGTTGTGATTCATCCTCTTGAAGCCTCAAAAAACAAAACTGTCCATCTAGCGTATGCATAGACGTGTAACCTTCATTATGAACACTTTTAAGATGAACTGAAAAGTCCGCCAGGCTAACATTGTTCCCATCAAAATGACCTCTACTGATGATAAAAATCCTATTCCATAAGTCTTATTGAGGAAAGTAAGTTGCAACTAATAAGCAAATATAATTTTTTACCAACATAATTTAGAATCTAATATATAAAAATGGATATTTGTTTGTTTGTCTTCCATGCATCCTTATGCCATCCATTTAATTGCAATGAAGTTTTCCTGAGTTGTTGAGCACATGCTCGTAAGAAGCAGGTGATACAGAAACTTAACCCATGACTGCTTGAAACAGTTTCAGTCAAATTAAAAAAAATGGAAACTCTAGGTTGCAATATCAACGTTGTAGGAAAAGATGACATGTTAAGTTGCAGACTGGCACAATAAAAAGACACTTACACTTTAGCTTTCACCACCCACGGCCTTCATCAGAAAAGAAGACAACCCCTCACCTCACCCATCCGCCCTCCCTCCCACCCGCACACATACACACACACACACACACACACACACACACACACACACACACACACACACACACACACACAATTCATTCACACAAGCAAGCATGCAAGTGTACCTCACTCACATATAACTGACATCTCCCACAGCAATACCACAGGTACATTTAACATCAACCCTAGAGTCACATGGTGTAAAACAGTGGAGACTCATACTCTTCCTAGTGACAGTTCTTTTTTTTTCAAAATGCAATCACTTACTGACAGATTTACAAGTTTCCTTAGAATTCAGATGAAACTGCAGGATGAAATTTTCTGGTGATATGGATGAAATATGTTACATAAATGGTATATTTTGTAAATGTGTCTGCATTGTACCTACTTAGAAAGAAAAAGATGCTGTTGCTGTGAATGTACAGGAAATAATTTACAGACCTAATCTTCACCCTGCAATGGAGTGTGTGCTTATTTGAAACTTCCTGGCAGATTAAAACTGTGTGCCACCCCAGGAATCAAACCTGGCAACTTTTCTTTGCTGGGCAAATATGCTATTGGCTGAGCTGTTGGAGCAAGACTCACGATCCACCTCACAGCTTTACTTTTGAGAGTACCTGTCTCCTACCTTCCAAACTTCACAGAAGTTCTCCTGGATACCTTACAGGACTAGTACTCCTGGCAGAAAGGGCATAGTGGAGAACTTCTGTGGACTTTGGAAGATAGGAGGGAGGTACTGGCAGAATTGAAGCTGTGAGGAGGCAAGTTGTATGTCAGGGTTGGATAGCTCAGTTGGTAGAGCAATTGCCTGTGAAAAGCAAAGGTCCCAAGTCCGAGTACAGGTCTGGCACAAAGTTTTAATCAATAAGGAAGTTTAAACCAACACACTGTGGTGCAGACTGAAAATTCATTCTGAAAACAATCCCCAATACTGTGGCTAAGCCATTTCTCCACAATATCCCTTCTTCCTGGACTGCTAGTACTACAAAGTATGCAGGAGGACTTCTATAAAGTCTGCAAGATAGAAGCAAGGTACTGACGGAAGTGAAGTTGTGAGGGCAGATCATGAGTCATGTTTGGATAGCTCAGTCAGCTGAGCAAGTACCTGTGAAGGGAAAGGCCCCACTTTGAGTCCTTGTTTGGCACACAATTTTAAACCAACTTCCTTGCCTTCTTTTCCATTCCGACTCCTGTCTCATTTTCAGTGTATCTCTTTTCTTTTCCTCATCGTTGCATTTATGGACCTGTGATATATCTGTACAAATAAATTATTACAGAAAAATGTGTGTTGCTAAATTCGATAGAAAATTACTAGCTTCACTGTTCTTGTTCTTAAGCTGTTATTCACATTTGTATTCGCTTTTATCCCTTCTACAGCCTGCATTTTTATTGTTTTTTCCCATTCCTTGTATTGAAGAACTCGTTACATAATTTGTGAGTGAATTCTCCTGTTTATTGCTACTGTGTATGCTTTTCCCAAAGTTCATTCTGAGCTGTACATAGCTTGGATGCTAACAATACTTAACAAAATAACTGCTCCTTGTTTCATATTATGTGCATATAGTTTCATCCTTGCTGTACGTGAAGCAAGAGGAAGTTTGAAATATCTACCTAATACAGTATGCTATATTGTGTAGTTTTCTAATGTATGTCGTGTGCTTGTTGTTATATACTTTAATTTCGGATGAGAGGGTTCTTTTTCTGTTGTCTGACTTTTTGTTGCTTTGCTTTGAAATGTTTACAGTAACCTTCTTTCCGTCTCTAACAATCGAGATCTGAATTCTGCAGTTCGGTACCGTTGCATCAAAGTTGGTGTAAAATTTGGAACTGTTGTGAATATTTATCATGACAAAAGAGGAAACTGCAGAAAGTAAGTCACTGCCTTACAAAGGTATGAGAGAAGATGTATTGCATGCCAGGTTACCGCATGTATTTGAGTGTTTGTTTTCTTCCCAAAAATTGAAGCACAATAAAATGTAGCATATTTTTAAATACTAAGCACATTTTATTGAATTTAATAGTACACATTGTGCTTATTATACAATATTTTAAATGATGCAAATAGATTTTGTTAGCCCAAGATACATATGTATTTCTCTAGTAATTAAGGATCACTGTTGTACACAATGTGAAATATGTTTTCCATTTATTTTAAGTTTTGTTGGGCAAATCAGTCACAGTAAGGAAGAAATAATTCATTAGAGTAGAGCATGCTTGGTGTTTTTGTGAATCAAACATTTGTTGTAAATTCTGCTTCTTCATTCTGTTTTTTGTCTGAAATTCAGCTTTAGTGTTTGCTATATGTAACTTTTTTAATAAGCTAAAACATTTATGCAAATATTTTGTTATTAAATGCTGCCACTGTGGTAGGTATCTAAAGTTATTGGCTCATTTTCTTTACAGGATTGTGTATTTAATTGTTTATAACTTAATTTAATACTTACAAAGTGTAGGGTATTGATGACTTGAAAATGGTAAAGGGGTAGTTGCAGCTGTAACAGAATTTATGTTTCATTTGTAAATTTGGCTAAAATGCTGTGATCTGATAGTGTGTGTAATATACAGCTTAATGTGTTATGAGGTGATTGTACTAACTTTTTTGTGGAATGGAGACTTTCTTTCTGGGTACCACTAAAGATGCTTTTTTCTGGTAGCAGTGCATTAGAGGCTTTGTTTTTTGTTCATTAAAACTTGCTTCTGAGATTTTCTTTGTAGGTACCACGAAATATGCTTTTTTTCTGGTAGCAGTGCATTAGAGGCTTTGTTTTTTGCTAATTAAAACTTGCCTCTGAGATTTGCTTCCTGGGTACTACGAAATATGCTTTCTTTCTGGGTACCACGAAATATGCTTTTTTTCTGGTTGCAGTGCATTAGAGGCTTTGTGCCTTGCTCATTAAAACATCCTTCTGGTTATTGTTTGTGACATAGTGTTATCCCCCCCCCCCCTTTTCTCTCTCTCTCTCTCTCTTCTCAGTTTTTTTAATCATTCTGTTTTGTCTAGTCACTGCTGTTGTTGTAATATGTTTCGTGAATGTTGATTCACCCTAAATATACCTGCAAGTATTCATTAAATGCTTCTATATACCTGTTGCTGGATAGAAGGAAACAAGTGCCCACATTAGTTTCACTGTTTAAAAAACCTGTTTTATTTACACTATGGAAGGCAGCATACAGTGTGCAGTGGAGGTTTTCTCGTACCAGAAAAAAAAAGAAAAAGAAAAAAATAGTAATATATACATCTCTATTTAAGAAGAATCCTCAAGTATTTAAGATAAAATTTTTATGTGATTATATTTCTTGTGTTTCCGTTTTTGCATGTCTGCAGAGCACATGAGTAATATTTTCACACCAACCACAAGTAAATCACTTATGGATTTTTTAAAAAAGGCTTTAGTCTTATTCTTCTTATTACTCATTCTGTATTGTGAAGGACACCACAAACTAGAATACTGGTGAATAAACCACACAAATTATCTTAGCCATCTCTTTCATAAATAGGCTGCACTTTCCTGAATTCCAGTTATATGTTGCATTTAATGATCACTCTGATTATTTGGCCATTATAGCATGTTATTTGCTGGTAATATATTTAATTTGTCCTTGCAATAATTTCATACTTGACTTCTTTAGGTGATATATACACACATTTTGTATCAACCTCTAGCCACAGTATCATGATTTAATTCATTACAGGTCCTCCAGAATTCAATTTTTGTTGGGTACTCTTTCTCAATAAACTTATTTAATTACTACCAGAGTTGTATAATAAATTATTTGTGTTCAATGTGACTAGCAGCACTCCCATTACTTTTTAATGATGCATTCTTAATGTTTAGTCTTTAGCATTTAAAGAGACATAGACACCATCATTCAATAAATCTTCAATTCAGTCACATATCTGGCCACAAGTTTTCACATAAAATATTTCAGTTATTTAATATCAGTATAAAATTGTTTCTACAGATATTCAAAATCCAAGCTGTGTGACATCTAGCTGATGCCGTGTAGCTTCCGTCTCCTGAGGCATGTACCAATGAAGTAAGGTTTCCTGTTAACATCATTTTCAGAAGTTGTGCTGATTTTAACAAGAAGTTTTAACTTTACAAAAAATTATTTTATCTGAGTACAGCACACATTCCATTCCATATTTTGAATAGTCATTTATCTCTTGTTGTGCGTTTGTCTTGTGTGGCTTTATAACACTGGGAGTGATGTTTGTTCTCTTCATCATTTGAAGTACCCCACTGTTTCAGTGATCTGTGTAACGTAACAAGGAAGATAATTATCATTTAAATCACATATTCAGTAAAATGTAGCAGGAAAATATGTCAAATTGTAGTCTCCTTTTTCGCAGTTGTTCTTAACTATTGTGACGTATAATTTTCAGTAAATTTGCATCATAACCAGATTTGTTACATGCAGCCTTGTAAGGAAGACAAGTCAGCCAATTTCACTTCAACCTAGAGGTAGTGAAAAGGGTAAAATGGAGAAGGTTTCATATTTAGAAATATTACCTATGAAAAATTGAAGCGAAACTGGTTTGTCTCCTGCATGTAAGAGACACGCTAGAAACTAACATGTCTCTTGAAAGCACATCTTATCATTTTTGGAGACAAAACATGTAAGGTAACTATTCACCATATAACTGCTGTATTGAGCGATTGACAGCTACATACACAAGATTTAAATTGTAGCTAAGCTTTTGGATGATGTTCTTCCTCAGAGCTGAATGATTAACAAAACACACACATACACATGCAGGGCAACATTTTTATAGCATTGCATCCTGACTTGGGTGGTGGGTTCCGATTGGCAGAAAGGGTGAAAGGAACAAGAAAAGTGGGGGGCAGTGATGGAGGGAAGGCTGAGAGCTGGGAGGGAGAACCAAATGGTGAGTGGGATAGGAATGTGACATTGGCAAGTTCGCCCTGATGCCAACAGGGAAAATTGTTTTGTGCACATGATGAAGTGGAGGAATGGGTTGAGAGGAGATAGAACAGAGGAAAAGGTAGACTACAGAGGGAATAGTATCCGTGTAGATTAATAGAGTGCTTGGGGGGGGGGGGGGGCTGTGGGGGGTGGCATGAGGACAGTGTTGGAAGTGGACGTGGGACAGGAGCTAGTGAAGATTGATGCTGGGAGGATTGTGAGGTCAGAGCATGTGACTGAGCGATGTGATGATTGGTTAGCCCACTGGATCCCCATTTGGGAGGGTGATGTTTCAAACCCATGTTTGACCATCTAGGTTCAGGTTTTCCATTTCCCAAAATTGCTAGAGGCAAATGATAGAATTGCTCTTTCGAAAAGGCACAACTGATTTCCTTCCCCATCCTTGAACCAGTTGGAGCTTGTGCTCCATTTCTAATGACGTCAATGTCGATTGGACGGTAAACCCTTATCTTTCTTTTTTCCTTCCTTCTTTCCTTCCTTCCGCGAAGGACGTGATGTAAGAACAGTTTCCATCTTCACTACAGCTGGTTTGTGGATGGGAGGGATAAAGGATCCAGATGGCAAATGTTATGAAGTAGTCACTGAAGTTGTCGGACTTGCAATTTAGTTGGGAAGGGATTGAGAATAGGCATAATGTATGAATGAACCAATGTGTCACCCTCCTGGACATTGACATTCACCTCTCCAGTGATTCCATAAAAATTACTACCACATAAAGTGCACCAACCAGCAACAGCATCTCCAGTTTATTGAACACCTTTCGTCATGCCAGGTAATCAGGAATATCCTTCCAATTTTTACAAAGTGGCATTTCAGTGTGCACATAATCTACAAAAACTCTGTTCTATCCTTATGCTATGCCTATTCCCAACCCTTTGCCACTGTGGAAGACCTAGGCGCAAGACTGTCATATGGAACAAACCAGCACCTCCTATTGCAGTCCCGTCACAGGCATACCCTACCCTACCCTACCCTACCTTACCCTACCCTCCAGAGGAAGGGCAGTCTTTGAAAGCAGCCATGTCATATACCAACTCTGCTATAACATTTACCTAACCTTTTATGTAAGTATGACAACTACCAACAATGTGTCCACCTGAATGAATGGCCATAACGTAACTGTGACCAAAAGCAAAGTTTACCTCTAATGTCAGAACACATCACTGAAAACAATGTACATGGCTTCAATGGCTGCTGCATAACACATGCCACTTGGATCCTCTCATCTCCCCCCCCCCCCCCTCCTCCCCCTAATAGCAGCTTCTCTTATTATATAGATTAGATGAGAACTGTCCTCGTAACACATCCTTGGATCCTTCCAATACACCAGGCCTCAATCTCGACTAAACTCTTTACTACAATCATCTCCACTGGTCTCCTAGCATTCTTTCTTCTCCTCATCCTCATCCTGCTCCTCCCCCTCCTCCTCCATTTCCTCTCCCCACCTACCCTCCTCCACTTGCCACACAACACACTTTACCACTATGATGTGTGTCATATGAAACTTCCCCTGATAGCTTAATGCTGAACTCGCCAATATTCCTATTTCTCCTATCCCATTTCCTTGTTGCCTGTCCTTTCTATTTATTGGCCTCCCTTCTCTTCAGTCCTTCCTTTCCCCTCTACCATACTTGGTGTTCCTCTCACTCATTCCATCTTAACAAAAGTGTGTGTGTGTGTGTGTGTGTGTGTGTGTGTGTGTGTGTGTGTGTTTTGTTAGTCAGTGTTGCAGGATGATGTCCAAAAACTTATAAACAATTTCAGTTTTGTTTATATGCATTTCGATCACTCACAGCCTTAGTGGTACTGTCTGGCAAAAAAGTGAAGCACCCAGGAGACATGGTCAGATGTCAGTGTAACTGTGTACACGTACAAACCGTCAGCAGGTATGTAAATAATTAGAGTTACCATTTCCCTGTGATAGGTAGAACAGCCACCAGAGTACATTAGTGTTGTTAATCTTTAGTGTGTCATCAGATGTTGAGTGATAAGTATGAAGGACACAGAGATGCCTCATATAAGGCAGCATTATCAGCACTTGACAGATTTTGAAAGAGGCTTCATTGTGTGTTTCCATTTGACAGGTTGGTCGCATTGTGCAGTAGCAGATTTGTGGGGCACTCGGTTATGACTGTGGTCTGGTGTTGGACTGTGTGGGAACACAAGGCCAGGCATACTCATGTGGCTTTAGGTCATAGGTGATAGAGACTGAGGGAACATAATGGTGAATCACAGACATCCTCTGTCCACATGTGTTATCTCTCATGTGACTGCGTCATGGATCCGTTTTCAACAGGACAATGCCCATCCAAACATGGCACGTGTCTTCATGAACTGTGTGCAAGATGTTAAGGTACTCGTGTGGCCAGCAAGATCCCCAGATCCATCCCTGATAGACCAGCTCAGACATTAACTGTGTCCCAGTGCCGGCATCCAGGACACCAAGGACCAGTTACAACAGTTGTGTGCCAGCTTGCCTCGGGAGAGGCTACAATGGCCTCATAACACCCTTCCCAACTGAATCAGTGCATGCGTCTAGGCCAGATGGGTTGCACCATCATTCTGACAAGTTGGCTCTTATTGCCACTTTCTTTGTTACTTTGTCTCAGTATTGTAATCACTGAAATTATATCACATACCATCTAAACCTGTAAAGTTTCATTTCATTTCCTCATGCCCATCCAGGTACTTCACTTTGTTTGTCAGGCAGTGTATATGGTATGTGGTCATCTTTATTCCTTCTGTTCTTTGTGTTCCACACATGACTTTCCAGTATTGGGGAAACATGAGTTGCACTTTAGATTAGCTTTTTCTTCAACTTCATTGTGTAGAAACAATCCCATAATTATTTTCACTAAAGAATTTGGTTTGTGATAAAGTCTGGTTGTTGTTCATAGTGATGAACAAATTCTTTAGAAATGAAGAGGATTTTAGTTTTGGCTTAATTTTTTTAATGTTGTTGTTCTTGTTGTTGTTGTTGTTGTTGTGGTCTTCAGTCCTGAAATTGGTTTGATGCAGCTCTCCATGCTACTCTATCCTGTGCAAGCTCCTTCATCTCCCAGTAACTACTGCAACCTACATCTTTCTGAATCTGCTTAGTGTATTCATCTCTTGGTCTCCCTCTACAATTTTTACCCTCCACACTCTCCTCAAATACTAAATTGGTGATCCCTTGATGCCTCAGAACATGTCCTACCAACTGATCCCTTCTTCTAGTCAAGTTATGCCACAAATTCCTATTATCCCCAATTCTATTCAATACCTCCTTCATTAGTTATGTGATCTACCCATCTAATCTTCAGCGTTCTTCTGTAGCACCACATTTCAAAAGCTTCTATTCTCTTCTTGTCCAAACTATTTATCGTCCATGTTTCACTTCCATACATGGCTACACTCAGTACAAATACTTTCAGAAACGACTTCCTGACACTTAAATCTATACTCGATGTTAACAAATTTCTCTTCTTCAGAAACGCTTTCCTTGCCATTGCCAGTCTATATTTTATATCCTCTCTACTTCGACCATCATCAGTTATTTTGCTCCTCAAATAGCGAAACTCCTTTGCTACTTTAGGTGTCTCATTTCCTAATCTAGTTCCCTCAGCATCACCCAACTTAATTCAACTACATTCCATTATCCTCGTTTTGCTTTTGTTGATGTTCATCTTATATCCTCCTTTCAAAACACTGTATGTGTAGTATGGAAAATACTGTGTAAAAGTCAGTGGAATTAATTTTTGTGTACAATAAAAAGTTTTAAAACATTGTTCAACTTGGAGATTTATGTAGAAACGTTTGTAGAGTACTGTGTTCTAGTTGTACTTGAATACTGCATGTGTGAGAACCTGTTTATTACAGCTCAAAACTTAACCACTTTTCTTTTCCAGAAGCTGATAGTTCATTCTTTCTGGTATAATGAAAATTCAGCTATGTTAGTTGCCATATCCATTTTTTACCTACAGCTTTTATTGCCTGCACGTGTAACTACCAAATCCGATGTCATTTGTAACACTGCTCTCTTACCCTGTGTAGGGGCAGCAAGGACTTGGTAGTTGGTTATGCAGCTTTTCTTACATTCATTGAGACATTTTTATTTCTTAAGACAAGAGACTATTTTCTAATGTTCACTGGTATGGCTTGTAGCAGTGAAAATCTGAGAATGTGATGAAGGAAATTGGTTATTCTATCCAGTTGCTAACTGTGAGTCTCATTCCACATAAAGTATGATCAGTGTACAAGTGCCAGAATTATTTTGCGTATCATCAAAATACAGTTTGCATACTGTGGGATCTTATGGTTTGCAGATGTCCGTAGGTGATTAGTTCCACTTGTGAAATTGAATGCAGGATCTCTTATGTATACGTACATATTCCAAAAAGAATGCAACCTCTCTCTTCAGTTCCATGTAACTGTCACGTCCTATCTTCTTTTTGATGTATTCCAAATACTTCATCGTAGGCCACCCTCTTCCTTTAATTTGCAGCACTTTCCCTTCAAGAATATTAATGATGAAAGTGTTGTGTCTAATGATGTGTACAATAAATTTTATTTTTGTCATTTCCAGTTCCTTCTTCTTTGTTGACTTCTCTTGAGGCTTCCAAGTTGGTTTTTCTTTCAGTCCAACTGGTCTCTGTCATTTTCCACCATATCCACATTTCAGCAGTTTCAAGTTGATTCTTTTCCAGTTTACCCAGAGTCCAACTGTCACTTTCATATAGCAGTGTACTCCATACAAATGATTTTGCAAAGTATTTTCTGGCATCTATATTCATATCTGTGTTGTTTAAAATGTTTTTCTTATCCATAAATGCTGCTTTACCAATGCCATCCTTCACTTCCATTAAGCATCTGTTGTCCTCTGAAATTATACTACAGAGATAATAAAATTGTTACACTTGCTCATTACTTACATCATCATTTTTGTATTGGTTTTCACACCTTACATATTTTTTCATACTACCATTACTGTTGTTTTCTATTTGTTCACTTTAAATTTCCTTTGTTTGAGAGTGTCTGATAGGACTTGCAATATTGTATTCCTTCTGAGCAAATTTTTGGGAGTTATGTAAGTTTGGTGCAGATTAATTACCCAGCTTCATAAATTTAGCAGTGACATACTGGTGCCACCGTAAGCAATGACAGAAAAGGTAATTGTTACTCCCTGTCTAAAACTTGTCCAGCAAATGCATTTTCCTATAGATTGTGAAAATGTATTTGTTTCATGCTGAGTGAATTGTATCTTCCTGTGAATGTCTATGCAAAGTATGAGATTCCTTGCTGGCTGTATATTACATACTTAAAATACCTATTTTTCTGCAAGTAATGTTCATAACAAAAAATCATAAGTAGTATTAGAACTTTGTTGAAGTATAAGTAGAGGGTTTAATGTACTGTATTGTATTTCCCACCTTGTGTAATGACGGTGTTAGTTAACACAGCCTTATACCTGTTTTCATAGATATGTGTAGTATTGAAAGTGAAGATTTTTTTCATTCGGAATGTATTTGGAGACATTTAGGATTTAGGAGCTAGCTGTGGTTTTTCTTATATGGTAGTTGATATTTGCTATTGAGATGAGTGTAGCTGCTTTTTGTCCCCACTATCACAGTTCAGTATTAATCTAATCTCTGTTCCTTGAGTCTAGGAATGAAATTGTCAAACAGTATGGATTTGAGTCCATGCTACTAGGTTTGGGTGAAAGTCAACACTGATGGTTGCACTTGACTGGAAATTGATAACTGATGTTTGAAGTCCAGCAAGACAGTGAGGGGATGGTTGAAGACGAGGTCTAGCAAGTCTTGAGCTCGTGGATGGCAGAAATGAGGTCCAGTGAGGAGTAAGTTCAGAGATGGCAGAGACGAGGTCCAGCGAGACTTAAGCTAAAGGACTGCTGAAATGAGGTCCAGCAGGCAGAGATGAGTTCCAGTGAAGTATGAGCTTGAGGGTGACAGAGAAGAGGTCCAGTGAAGCATGAGTTTGAGGGTGACAGAGAAGAGGTCCAGTGAAGCATGAGTTTGAGGGTGACAAAGATGAGGACCAGTGAAGCATGAGCTTGAGGGTAGCAGAGTTGAGGTCCAGCGAAGCATGAGCTTGAGGGTTACAGAGACAAGGTCCAGCCAGGCATGAGCTTGAAGATGGCAAAGATGTGGTCTAGTGTGGCGTGAGCTCAGTTGAAGCAAAGTCCAGTGAGGCAAGGGCTTGAGTGCGAACTCCGATTGACGGGCTGCTGAGCACAGCTGACACCCAGATTGTGCACTGGTTGAAGAGCAGCCAGGCAGCATCATAATTACCCTTCCGGCACAAAGATATTGAGGCAGCATTCAGCGGATGTGTGATTTTGTGGAAGATAAGTGTTGCTCACAATTGAAGCGCTGCTTACTGCTGTTGGTGAGGCTGACTACACATGGTATTATGACAGCTTCTGGACATTTGATTGTGACAAACCCAAGATGTTTGTGTAATTGACAGACTGTTTCTGTTGATCTGCAGAGTGCCACATAGCTAGCAGACCTGTATGGTTGGTGACATGTCACTCTTGGCAGCCTGGGCATATAATATCCCTACCAGCATAAGGAAGAGGTGGCAGAGCCATCTTGCAGACAAAGTGGCAGCCTAGCCGTAGGGAGGAGACGCCTTCAGGATTGGGGAAGTGATACCTGGTATGGTAGCTCATGACACCAAAGGCTGGAACCCAGGGAACGATGGCTGGAGGTAGGTGGTGTGGAGGCAGCTGCAACAGTGGAGGCTTTGCCTGGATGACAACTGGGAGGGTGAATACAAAAAAAAGGAAAAAGGTGGGTAGTGTCGTCGGCTAGGAAAGGTGATCCGGCCGCTGGAGACAGTTACAGAAGTGAACCCGACGTGGTCAGGTTTTGTGCTGAAATTTGTAGGAGTGCATAGCCAAAAGCCTAAGGATGCTCAGCTGGTGGCCTGTGTGGGGCATCCTGAGGAGGTGAGGCATCCCGGACAGCCAACATGGCAGGGACACTGCAGTGTGTATTGTGATTTTGCCCTGCTGGGAAGAGAGCAAGAGTATGAGATGCGTGGCCATTCTGGGAAGAAGGGCAGTGGGATAGGAGAAGAAGGATGTGAGAAATTGTAGGATGGTGCTTAAGAGACCAGACAAGGCCTTATTGTCAACAGACAGTGCCTGAGATGGAAAATTTGTGAAAGCTGGACCGAACACGTGGGTACCACAGCATGGAGTGGCGGGGGCAGCTTTGGCAGATTGTCGGCAGTCAAAGGGAGGCAGGGGCTCAACCAGTGGTGGATGCCCAAGATGCAGCAGTGCTGATGAGCCAGTGAAGTTATGGTGGGGTTTTGCTGGCCAATGGGAGGAAGGACTCAATCAATGGCAGCTGCAAGGAATGTGACAGTCAAATGCTGGGTGGAACCATGGAGCAGAAGAGCTGTCCGAAGTTCGCCGAGGATGCTGGAGAGCTGGCAAACACTGCCAAAAACTTGATGTCTGTATTATCAGGGTTGTGAGGTCCCTAAAAGCACCTCATGGAGGGAGGCCAGGAGTACCGAACATGTCACACTTGGACAGTGCAAAACTCTTAACCAGAAGGGAAGGGATCAGATGAGTGGCAGAGGTGTTGGAGATGTTGGCAGAGCCTTAGCAATGGATGAGAAAGAAGGTGCTGACAGGGACAGCATGGAAGAAGGCGAAAATCCTTGGGGGACCTACGTGAAGAGGTGTCAGAAGGGCATCGGTAGGTGATGGGGGCAAGGGGTTCGACCAGTGCCACATGCCTGAGATGTTACGGTGCCGACAGTCTGGAGGCGAAGGTGATGGCTACAGTGGGATAGGTAACAATGGGGCCAACTGCAGAAGCAGCAGTGGCCAGTTATAGACTCGTTGAATCTCTCAAATGGCATTGGGGGGCAGCGGAGGAGAAGTGTATGGGCAGACACCTGGCCTGACACCAAATTCTATTTGAGCTATTCCTGAATTAACTGCTGTTGCTTTTCCTGGAGCTGTAACTGCTCTCACCAGCATTGCAAAAATGTTGGGTCCATGGTGGCACCAAAGTACTATGAAGAGAAAAGAGGAAACATCACACGCATTAGACCAGCTGATGTTACCACATTTGTATTTGCCATTGAGGGGAGCAACGCGCTACAATGGATGTATCCAGGTAGCCAGGAAAAATGATATGTTTATTAAGTATGATCAAACAAAATACAACTGCACAGTTCCTTGGGATGTAAGTCCCCACTACTAGGTTAGGCTGAAAGTCAGCACAGTTGTTGCACTGGAATGTTCTGGACTGGAATTTGATCACTGATGTTAGTAGTCCAGTGAGACAATGAACTTGTGGATGATTGATTGCACTGGTTTTCGATATCCACTAAGAGAGGACCCACCAAGCGGCATTTCTGGTGATTGGAAAACCTGGAGAATGCTTAACCGCATCAGAATTGGGGTGGCTCCTGTGAAATCTAATCTGATCAAATGGGGTTTGTTGGACGAAAATGACGACAAATGCGACTGCAGCACTTGACAGGACATGGAACATCTCCTACAATGCCCTGCCTGCCCCCACAGATGCACCCTTGACAATCTATGGCTGCCTAAAGAAGAAGCATTGGACATTGCCCAATACTGGGCAAACAAATTGTAGCTTCCAGACACAAAAAAGTAAAGTAAAGTAAGTGTGGATGATTGGAGATGAGGTCCAGCCTGATGTGAGATTAGGTGGTGGAGAGACGGTCCAGCCCCTCAGCGATGGCTGAGAGAAGGTTCAGCAAGGTGTGAGCTCAAGGAAGGTTGAAGTGAAGTCCAGTGAGGCAAGGGCTTGAGTGTGAACTCCAATTAATGGGCAGCTAAGTGCAGCTGTCATTAGCCCAGAGTGCGCACTGGGTGTAGAGAGGCCTAAATATCCACCTGGCACAAGGATACTGGTTTGGCATTCAGCGGGCAAAGGGAAGTGGTGCCAGTGATTGCCCCTATCTATACAGCTATGGGACATTCTGTCACCACACTGTACTGTGGTAGGTCCTGGAGGTTTGGTTGAAAACAACCAGGCATGTTTGTGGCGACCCCAGAGTCTTTCTCTTGATCTCCAGAGGGCTGCATAGCTAGCAGACCTGAGCTGCAGCAGTCCGTGGTACACACATATTTGGTTGGTGGTGGCTCGCAGGCAGCAGCACGGGTATACAATAATTGTATTATGAATGCCTGAGATTTAATTAGTGATCAATTATATTTTTTTAAAGAAGAGTTCCTTTGTCATTATAGAAAGGAGCACCAAACATGTCACACTTGGACAATGCGAAACCCTTAACCAGAAGGGAAGGGACCAGAAGAGTGGCAGAGACATTTCCTAATGGGATTATTTGGAAATATATAGTAAAGGTCAGATGGAATACCTGCCAATATTTTCTTTCAAGAGGTACAACTCCTACTACAGCTGATTCTTAACACACATAAGAAATAAAACTTCAAGCTTTAGAAGTAACATATTTCTTTGTCAAGGTAAGAAAAAGGGAAAAATTTAGGGAAGGTAGGAGACAAAGACAAGGTGACTCAAAACTTGGGTCCCACTTAATACGGGTTCCGAGTTACATGCCTTCACATTCCAAGTTCCCTTGACTATTTTCTCATTTCTCACCTCTAAGAAGGAAACTGGAGCTTCAGAAGCTATACATGTTCTTGTATCAGCTGTATTGGAAGTTGTTCCTCCTGAAGGTAAGTAGTTTGTGTCTCATATATCTCTTTGTCTTAAATGCAGTATCACAATTTTTACTACAGAATGAGTCAGAAAATTTTCCAGTGAACCTTCTGTTTTGCCGCAAAAGTACTAAGTTCTTAAAATATGGGAGAATATCTAAGTCAAGCTGCCCAGATGATTAAATTATCTCCTTAAATTAGTGTTTGATCTTACAAAAGAATGTTCCCCTTAATATTTGATGAAAGAGTTCAACCAACTATGACTGAAATTAGCTATGTAATGTCTGAAGAAGTTGTCATTTGATTGTGTAATTACACTTTCCCTTACACTTGCAGTTTACAGTGGAGGATGTTGTTTCTTGCAAAATATGGTTCATTGTAGCTTAAAATGCAAACATTTTGTATTACTGTTGAATATCAGTGTACTTATTCTGAAAATTATTTGGCAGGTTGAGACTTTGGGCTAGTCATTGAGGCATACTTGGATTGTACAGTTGGCACTGCAGTGCCACCATAAAGATTCAGCCTGTTATATATCCACAACAGCATAAGCATGTAGTAAGATTAATACATGTTCATTGTTTTTCATTACCTGGCTTTTTAAGTAGCATTTGTTATATATATTTCAAAAGCAGTATCGTTTTATGCATGAAATGATGTCTGTGATGAAAAATTTTCTCTTCATAGTATGGGTATCAATATTAGAAAATGCAAACATATAATTTTTAGTATGAAGCCAACTGTTCATAATGTCACAGCTATGCTAAGTAAGACTTCATTTAAAACTGCTTAATGTTGTTTGCAGTAAGGTGATTTTCCACTGATTACTCTGAAAAATAGACCATATATTCTAGAATGAAATTTTCACTCTACAGCAGTGTGTGCGCTGATATGAAACTTCCTGGCAGATTAAAACTGTGTGCCGGACCGAGGCTTGAACTCGGGACCTTTGCCTTTCGCGGGCAAGTGCTCTACCAAAGGTCCCGAGTTCAAGTCTCAGTCCGGCACACAGTTTTAATTTGCCAGAAAGTTTCAGACCATATATTGGTATCAAGGAGCTGGGCCTCAACCATGACCATTACCCAGAAGGAGCAAAAATGAGGCAGAAACTTGCTATGGCTGCCAAAGGAAATAGTACCAGAGGAAAGAAATGGAACATAGAATGACAGAAAGATAGGGCTATTGTTCAGGAGTACCAGAACAGATTGAGACAGGAGTTGCAGACAAGAGATTGTGGAGACCATATAGAAAAAGAATAAAACTTTTTAATATTTTGACAACAACACATGAAATACTAAGTGGAAAAAGGAAACTCAGAAATGAAAAGTGGTATGATTATGAATGTAGATAGGTAGTTGAATAGAAAAAGCAAGGAAGACTGAAATGCTTACAACAAAAAACAAGATCAAATCTGGCATTATATAATGAAAAAAGAATAGAGGCATCAAGAGTATGTAGGAGGGGAGAAAAAGAGAAATCATTAAGAGAAATATAGAGTAGATTGAAGAGCACTACCAAAGGAATAAAAGCATTAATGCATTGTGACACAGGAATGAAAGCAGAAATTGTCAAAGAAAATTAAAGAACAAACTCAAGAATACAGACTGAAAATAACAGCATGCAAGGGTAATGTGGGAAATCTGCTGACAAATAAACAAGATGTTGTGGATAGATGGAGATTCAAGGGAATTTTGGAGGACACTTCTAATAGGACAGTTGACATTAGAGGATGTATGGAAGGCATTGCACTGTCCCAAAAAATACGAAGCACCAGGAACTACTGAAATAGAGGCAAAACCGTTAAAAAAAGGGGGGGGGGACTAGACTCCATACATGATCCACAGATTTATTAAGTTGATATGGAATCATGAAAGAATTCCAGAAGAGTGGACCTTAGATGTAATGCAGCCAATACATAAAAAAGAGACAAGAATTGTTCGAATTACTGAAGAATTATTCTGCTGAATGTAATCTATAGAATTCACTCTAGTGTTACTTACAGCAGGCTAGCTCTATATGCAGAAGAGATTCCATGAGGATATCAGTGTGGATTTTGGCATAACAGGTTAACAGCAGATCAAATGTTTGTGCTGTGGCAAATATAGGAAAAGACAGATGAGTATAATAATGAGCTTCATAACCTATATGTAGATTTCAAGCAGGCTTTTGATAGTCTTGAGAGGGCAGAAATGATAAATGATTTGTAACTGCTTGGTATACCATCTAAGTATATTTTTGTGAATTTTATCCATAATGGAGGCAGTTGAACTCTGTGACTGTTCCTTTATAGGTTGTAGAATAATAAACACTACCAGTCACAATGGAAGGTGATTTTACTTAACACATGGCTGGTTTTGGGCTTGAGCCCGTCTTCAGTTCATTTACATGTTTCCACGTTCAGCGTTGGAGTTCAGTATAGCTGGAGTATCCATGTCATTTCCACATTACATTCATCACATTTTTTACAAACATTCTTTGATTTTTGACACGTTAACTGTATATTAATCACTATAGCAACTATTATAACTTATATATTATGTCTTTGATACAATATTGACACTTAAGATGTTAGTAACTTCAGAAGCACATACCAACTGGAAGAAAACAGAGAGGAAGGCCATGAAAGTGGTAGACAGATGATGTGGAATAATATATAAAATCTCTCAAAGTCAGAGGATGGCAAAGAACTGCACTGAAGAGGGCGTAATGGAGGAAATATATTGAAGAGATGAAGACCCATACATGGTTGTATGCTATGAGAAGAAGAAGAAGACTTTGAAAAATTAACCAATCTACTCATCATGAAGTCTAGTGGGCATCATGGATTGCAGCATGGGCATTCAGTTTTCCAGAGTCTTTGAAAGCATGAACTTGTGGTAATGTTTTTGAATTAAAAGAAGGTCTGTCCTTTAATATGCCACATATAGTGACTTGTATGTTTTGAAGACCTTCAGAAAATGCCATTAATGCAGAAAAATCTAGAGCATGACAAACCCATGACTACATAATAACACTAGTGAAATCATTCTTTTAGGGATGGAATTACTTTTTCTGGAAAACAGCAAGACTCAGTAGATATACAAATCCTGCACTGATCGGCTTGCTTATTATGCTATCACTGTGTAATATTGATACATCTACTTTCATAGGCTGAAAATAAAAATGCACTACATTGTTTTAAATATATGATGGATATTGTATTCAGCAATACAGTCATACCTAAATTAAAGGTATGTTTATTGATCTTGTTTTTACTTTTAATTTCCTTTCATATGAACAGAAAAGAAGTGCTTTCAGCTGTAGATTATAATGTAGGAACTTCTGGCTTGGAAAAAAGCATTTGTCTTTCAAGTAATAGTTTAAAAAAATTACTTTACAGTTGCATTTTGATTGTGGTAATACGAAAAAGTTTGCATCATTTTATATGAGCATGCAGTTGAATATTTGTTCCATAGTGAATGGGAAATTTTTTGTTCCAAAATTTAGTCTTACAAGCTACATCTTAGTTGTGAATAAAACAGTGATCTGGAAAGTGTAGAATGAATTTCTTTTGTTTCCATCTATGATCAACAAAACTTTTGGTCCTTTCACTAATGGTTTCAGTCAACAGTGACGATCTTCAAATCTGCAGCAAAAGCATGGGAAAAACAAATAGTGGAAAGTCTACATCTTAAAATAATAAAATATTCCATAATGAAAAGCAGTACTTTTATGCACATGGAAAACATGAACATTAAAATATGACAAGACATACATATTTTAAAAGTACTATTGTGACATTTCTGGTTTTGGAGCCATAAGATTCCATCCCAAGATTCACTTCATAGTTTGGCTGAGACTGCATTAACTGAGGCATGGTGTAAGAAGTGGGTAGAGAGGCAGACAACAGATGCTACAGAACTGAGGAATTAACCAGGTATTAGTAGGAGGATAATCTGATTGATTACCACCACAGGAGACAGTGCACCAAACTACTAAGATTCATTTATTAATATTTGATAAAGTATAATTCAGATTTAATTGTCTGTCAGGCTAAACACACTCTCAATAGCAGTATTTAATCCACTTTTTTAATATCTAATTTTATGACAATTTTTATCAACATTAAAATTATGATTTTCAGATGAAGCATTATGTGCCTGTTTGGCTCTGCCAAAAGTGCACTATGAAGCAAAGTGATTCGGACTGTTCAGTCAGTTGGGAACAAAGAGTTGAATGGTATGGTTCGCATTACTGGCTGCTCATTTAAGAACTTGAATGTGTGCCAAATAACATTGTATTCAAATAGCGTGATTCTTCATGCAAAGCAGAGAATTAAGAGTAACAGCGTGTGTCATTTTTGTGAAGATGTTTTCTGCAAAACGTAATGTAATAGGGTTGTAATTGATTCCAATGTAACATGTGAAATGTGAGGGTTTGTAAGCCCATCTGGGCATAATGTCTTATCAGCAGTTTGTATCTTTGTCTGCTTTGTGTGTTGTGAATAAAAAGAAAAGCTATTGACATCCCATATTTGGAACTTATCAATTGTTTAGTAGAACTGAGAGCCTTGGCCATCTCGCCAGTTATTTTACAGCCCCACTTCAAGAACAACGAACTCGTATCCTGAACACACATCTGTGCTGGGTCAAGGGCATCTACAGAAGGCTAGTGGAGTATTACAGAATCTCAGTGATCAACCTTGAAGCAACAGAACCCAACTAGTTCCCTCACACGTCCTGCAGTTCCAGTACAAATGGAAGCAGTTACATGTCATTCATGATAACCCAGAGGAGGGAAAGCAAAGGAAAAATTAGTGTGGAGAATGAGTGTTGATTTGGAAACAGACTAATATCATGACATTCAATAGTTAGCTCAGTTAACGCTTGACTTGACGGGAAATCCATACTACCCCTCATTTCGATCTTAATTGAGTATCATTTAGTATCTCTTCTCCACAAGCCACAGCTCTTTTTCTTCATTGTACCACTGTACTATGTAAGAAAGTATTACTTTCATTATGGCATATTTTGTTGTTTAAAGATGTAGACTATTCACTAATTTTATTTGGTTTTCCCACATTTTTGCTGACAATCTGAAGATGATTATCACTGACTGAAACCAGTAGTCTAAGGACCAAAAGTTTTGTGATCATAGACAGAAATACAGGAAATTTAGTCTATAAAATTTAGTGCTTTGGTGATTTTTTTCAGTACTGTCCCAGTTCAAAGTGACAGCCCGTAATGTTTATAGATGTGTCTTCTTGTACATCAGCAACTTATTTATAAAAAGATGTGGAGTAAAATAGAAATCTGTCCTGAAGGAAAGACATATATGCTGAACTGGAATGTATTTTCAGTTTTTATGATTTTCAGCTGTTGTTTCATTGTAAGTGTTAGTAACAATTTCATATCCCTTGCAGGTGGTGCATCGCCAGCTGCTATGCTACCACCTTTGCTTTCTTTTTTTTTTTTAATCTTTAAAAAGAAGCTTTCATGCAATTTATTGAACTTACTGATCTACATCTGCTTCTTCCTCATAGGTCTCTCTCCTAGGTAGGTGATATTTATCTTGTTTCTTTTAAAATGCTGTATAAAGCTTAATAACCAGTAAAATTTCATGTTCTTAACATTAATTTTTCTATCTTGGGCCTTTCATTATTTTTACAGTACTCTTTGTTCACCATTAAACTTTTGAAATCGACATTTTTTGCAAGTTACTTTAGAGGCTAATATTAAAATGTTATGTGTAAATAGTACACTGAGGTGACAAAAGTCATGTGATACCTCCTAATATCAAGTCGGACCTCGTTTTGCATGGTGTAGTGCAGCAGCTTGATGTGGCATGGACTCAGTAAGTCATTGGAAGTTCCCTGCAGAGATATTGAACCATGATGCCTCTATAGCCTTCCGTAATTGCGAAAGTGTTGCTGGTGCAGGATTTTGTTCATGAACTGGCCTCTTTATTATGTCCCATACAAGTTCAATGAGATTAATGTAGAGCACTCAAATTGTCTACAATTTTCTTCAAACCTTTTAGGAACAATTGTGGCCCAGTGGCATGGTGCGCTATCATCCATAAAAATTCCATCGTTGTGTGGGAACATGAAGCCAATGAATGGCTATAAATGGTTTCCAAGTAGCTGAACATAACCACTCCCAGTCAATGATAGGTTCAGTTGGACCACAGGACACATTCCATTCCATTCCATTCCATGTAAACACAGCTCACACCATTATAGACCCACCACCATCTTGCACAGTGCTTGTTGATGACCTGGGTCCATGACTCCAGGGGTGGGTCCATGACTCTGGGGGTCTGCACCATGCTCAAACCCTCCCATCTACTCTTACCAACTGAAATCAGGACTCAGCTGACCAGTCCATGATTTTACAGTCATCTAGGGTCCAATAGATGGGGTCACATGCCCAGGAGAGCACTCACGTTGCTCGGTTGCAGCCATATCTCATTAACACCAGATTTCATCACACTGTCCTAATGGATATATTTGTTGTGCATCCCTCATTGATTTCTGCAGTTATTTTATCCAGTGTTGCTTGTCTGTTAGCACTGAAAACTCTACGCAAATGCCGCTGCTCTTGGTCTTTCAGTGAAGGTAGTCGGCCACTGCGTTTGCCGTAGTGAGAGATAACACCTGAAATTTGGTATTCTTGACACACTCTTGGCACTGTGGATCTTGACGTATTGAATTCTCTAACGATTTCCAAAATGGAATGTCCCATGCCTCTAGTTCCAGCTACCATTCTGCCTTCCCTGTTAATTCCCATCATGTGGCCATAATCATGTTGGAAAAGTTTTCATGTGAATCAACTGAGTACAAATGACAGCTCCCACTGTTCTTTGCACCTTGTATATGTGATACTGCTAACATCTGTGTATGTACATATTGCTATCCCATGACTTTTATCACCTCAGTGTATATAATAACAGTTATTGCTCTGTGTGTGTCCCAAATGACTGACTTTACTCACAAGATATGAACATTATGCAACAGAAGACACATTTGTAGGTAAAGTTGAAGACCAAGCTCATTACTCTAAAGCATATGTAGTAAAAATTACACATTTTGTGATAATAATTGGATGCTGTCTGCATATCACTGCATTGGTCTATCAGTTTTTGCCAAGTCTTTTCAACGACAATTTTGTGCCTTTCTTATCAGTTTCATATTTGTTTCCATGGGTTGCTTAGTCAGTAATCTGATAGGCAGTGTTTACAAGACATAATGTGCAAATTTTTACATGTAATACCAACACATGAGTTTCATTGAAACACATTATGCCTGTTTTGTAGATAATCTCCAGACATGTTAAACATTTTAATGACTCAGTGTGCTGCTATTTAGTTCCATGTCTTCAATGGATTTTTACTGGATGTTTGTGAACATGTGTTCTATATGAATGGACATCAAATTTGTGTTAATTGTGAACAATAGTGAGGCTTTTTTTGAGTCTCGTTTCACAATCCACAGAGTCTTAAACAAAAGTTTCCCCAAAACTTCCTTGATGTTCAAATATGCAGTGGATCATAAACATCATCATCTGTGGCATATAATGAGTCATGCAGGGCCCCAGGTTCATGCCAGATGATGAATACTGCAGGGTACTCAGTCTGGTATTGCTGGGTATAAGTTTGGTGAACTGTGGACTGACGAGTGTAATCAGTCCTCTATTACTGTAAACTTTCTGCATGCTTCAGCAGCCACCATGCAGCACTGTGGTGGAACATTATGCATCATAGGGAGTGGGGATCATGGCTTAACTGCCTGGACCATGCAGATTGTGAAAAAAACCTCCATTAAAAATACCTTAACCTCAAGGTGTACTATGTGCCGATGTGTTGGTCAGCTGCTGAGGCCAAACAGTCATCAGTGAGTAACCTCTGGGTCACCTGCTGCACCTCAATTGTATAAGGCTTAATTAGGCAAGTGGAGCTGTCTGAGAGGACTTTTACTTCCAGAATCTACCAGGAAGTTTTAGGACCTTTATTTCTCTAGCTGCTCGTGTGATGTCAGTGGGTCCTTTGACAGTCTTAAACTCTCAAAGTAGCTCGAGTGGACTCCAAGGAGTAGCTAACACCCACTACAAAAGAAGGCTGAGAAAGGCCAGTCCTCTTGATGGCCGGAAG
This sequence comes from Schistocerca serialis cubense, assembly GCF_023864345.2. Lineage (NCBI taxonomy): Eukaryota > Metazoa > Arthropoda > Insecta > Orthoptera > Acrididae > Schistocerca > Schistocerca serialis. The sequence continues at coordinate 120,133,596 of NC_064640.1, forward strand.
GGAATTAGAAAAAAGGGTTCACTAATGAACCAAAATATATTTCATGTTGTTAAAAATAAAGAGGTGATTTTGAAAGTGTGCCCTTATCTATTTATAAAGGTTTTGAATGGCTTTCTTTTATATTCTAAAATCTGTGAAAGAAGTGTGAAACAGTGCCTTTCTAGTAGAAACTAACAAATTAAAACAGTTGGAACTTCTAAGAAAACTGGAAACTCTGGGTGAATGCAACATAGTAAATGATGTGCGCAACATTATTAACTTGAGTAAGGTAGTCACATGCTGTGGTGTGGGAAATGGATGTCTGGGAAGTAAAACAAGAATAGGAGTGACAGAAATTATTGATGTGAGAAAAATAACTTGAAGAAATAACAGAGAGCTGTAGAAGACCACCACTTTCTTTGTGGTCTTCACTAATTCTTCACGTTCTGAGCATATCAACGCAGCCTTCCTTCACTTTAGTGTTAAGTCTTATACCTCTAACCCTAAGGGTTAGAGGTATAAAGAAAAACCATGTGTGGGAAATGCAGAAAGGCAACCCATGAACCTGGCATTGACTTTCATCTCAAGCAAAATGTGCCCACCCAGTATGAGGTTGAGACTGCCTGAAATACACTGAGAAGATAAAAATTCAGAGATGAAAAGTGACAAAATAGAGTCTTTCATCATCACAACAACCACTCATCAGTTACAAATGACCATCAGGATGCTGGAAGATAGATGAATGTCACAAATTGTAAGTTGTCTTTTCGGACAACGGTTGGTGTTCTTTTTAATCACTTTTGTTCTCCTTTTAGTTTGTCTGTTGTAAATTCTACAGAAAAGGTGAAATTCCTGGTCCTCCTCTTTCATGAGAAACTATTGCAACTATTACACCTCAAAGATATGAAATGTCTCAAGTCTTTAAATCTTTAAAATGCATTAATCATAGGTCCAGGAGGGCAGACAGATTGGCTGCTCCAGTTTTCTAAATTCTTCATGCAGTCCCACCTCAAATATAGATGACATATTTATGGATCAGCAAGACATTTGTACCATAAATTATAAGATTTGGTGTGGTGTGGGGGAATCAGGTTATAACGGAGACTTACAACACAAATCCAATTCCTTGCTTGCGTGGAGAGGCTGGTGAGTCCACATTGTCGACAGGACAGCTCCTCCTCATAGTGCACCAAGCATATAGAGGGTTTTGTCTGTTCCAAAATCACCAACATTGATTTACATTGCATGGCCATGACAGGAATTTTTGTTCAATGACTGTTCATGTGTAATAAGGCTATTTGGGATCTTTGCATGAGAGGATCTTGGAAGTGATTGATACAGGTTGATAGAATTAAGGTGCCCAAGTCAGGGGTGGAGTTGGAGATCCCTGATTAGTAAAGGGTCCCAGATTAACTTTAGAACTGATGACTTGCCATAAGGCCTATATGATAGAACGCATTTTTAAAGATAAATTTCATAAGATCTCAAACTGACAGTGGGATTTCATTAGTGTTTATACTTGATATGTTTTGTGCCGATTGAGGTGCAATGAAAACCTAGCCCAGGTAAACAATGTAGAACAGTTTTATTAATAAATCGTCAACCAAAAGCTCCTCCTTGGGGAAAAGTTAATCACTTACAATAGTTCGTGAAATTTTGTGATTAGCCTTGAATTTACACTAGACCTAACTTAGGCTGAATGCCTTAATCATGTAGACATTCAAAGTGTGATATTCTCTTGGTCGCAGAACAAGATACGGTCTAAGGTTCACTTGGTAGAAAGATGATGTACAAAGATAAGGTTGATGACCTGGCTGACGCTGATGCAGAGGCCAAGTCCTGGTGATGGTGGTGACAGACACTGGGAGCTTCCTCGGCCGATGCTGGTTGACGAGTGGCAGAGCGTTGTACGTAGCTAAGATTCTGAATGAGACTCTGATTGAAGAACTGTGGGTCCTTTTGACACCTGATGCAGAGCTCGACTGAAGACTGGCTTGAAGTGGTGTTGTGCTTCCCTAAATATGCAGGCCGGGTAGAGATACTACAGGAACTATTTTCAGTCACATGGCCCTCAGGTTTGTGGGGCCAGCAACCTGTAGTGGTTCTCACACAGCCACCTGCTTGCCTAGTCAGCGTGTATGATTGAAGTTCTGTCACCTGTTGATATAATCCCTTCTGGGTTAGGCCACTCCTGTACCACAGGTGTGGATGTGTTGCAGGTCTGCTTGGTGAGAGGTCCATATACCACAACACTGATGAGTCTAAGCAGGGGGACTTTTTGGCTGCTGCTCAGTCATGTTCCCAGAATGTATTCTCAGAATAGAACTTCTAGAGCAATTTGCTATATGCAGTGCAGTATTATTTTCTATCCTGAGGACTCTGGAACAGAGGAGATGACATCTTAGCAACATAAAATTCCTTGTCTGCTCTAGTTCGCGAAGTGCCTTTCTTGCCATTGGAGAGATGCACACAGCAGACAGGATCGTTCAGAGCATTCTCCTTTTCATTCAAAGGCAGGAGAAGGAGATAATTTTCTGTCAGTTACCAGGCAATACAGAAATCTGGAGAAATGAACTTGCTGGTGCGGCCACTAAGAAGGCTTGCTCTTCCAACCTACTCCTTGTTCTGTCCCTCTACAAGCAGCCAGGAGATACGTGACCAGGAGGGTACAGTTACTGAATGTGAGAGGCAATAAGCTGTAGTCAGTGAAATCTATTGTGCAACTGTGGCTTACCTCCTCCTGGCCACAGTGGGCTGAAGAAGTAGCCCATACATGGCTAAGGGTTGGACACAGTCCTCTGACACATGCTTTTCTATTGTGGTAGAAGGACTCACCAATTTGTGACATGTGTGGAACATGCATGTCGGTACACCATATTTTGATTGAGTGTGTTTTATTTTCTGACCTGAGGGTTGTCCTGTGTTCTCTACACAACCTGCCTGCTATTTTAAATGACTATAAGACGAGTATGACAAACCACAGAGATCTGGTCCCAGTTTAAATTTTCTAGACCGGCTATTTTATAATGCATTTTATTGACAGTTATTTTGCATTTTTTTAAATCCATGTTTTGTGTTATTGTTTTTATGACATTCCTTAGAGTTGTATTTTATTTTAAATTGTGTCTGTTGTGTTAGTGTATTGTTCCTGTGTTGCTGTAGAGTCTGTCATTGTAGAGCCTGTTGTTGTTTTAATTTACATTAACCACATTCCTCACAATTTATTTTATGCGTAGGCACTAGTGTCCAAGCAGTTCCATGTCTTAAAGTCATAATAATAATAATCATAGAAACAACAGAATATCCATTACTTATCTGTCAGAAAATACTGTTTTCCTATAAAAAATTGTAGAAGCCTCAAGCAAGTTATTTGATTTATTATGCATTTTCTAGAGGTCCTGTTGATTATTAGTAAATATCTCTCATCAAATTTCAACAATTCTCACTTTTTAGTGGTGCCTGCTTTTTTCCACAGCTTTGTCAAATCTAATACAACACTGTATTTTTCTTACACTAACTTAACAATGTTTAATCAGAGGTTACACCAGCTGAAAATCTGTGGAGGAAGGATATGTGTTTCAACATGTTTGTGATTTGTCTAATTTTGCTTCTGTATGTTTATCATGTTTTGTGTGTTTGTCTATTGTGGTTTTTTTTTGAGGCAGAGATGAGGAACAAGCTGAGCATTTGCCAGAATGGGCGTGAAGTATAACCATAAGGCCATATTCAGGTTGGCCAGTGCACCAAATTTTGTCATGATTCCTGAGCGGACATGAATTGGTCCTAGCTACTTTATTGATCTAGGGACCATGTACTTAATGCACTTGCTATTGTAGCAGGCTGAATGGAGGTAATAATATTAAACAGAGGGAAATGTGATATGAATTTTGTGTATTGGAGTACAGGCTGAGAGTGCAATTAATGACAATCGTCTTTCTGACTGAGTGTTAAATTGTCTCTCTGAAATGCTTCATTTTTTCATAGTAGATCCTGCTTTTATTTTAATGACAGCTTAGTTGCTTCTTTTGCTTAAAGTGCAGCACTTAACTGCCATAACACTTACTAACATGTGAAATTTGTTTGCCCATCATTGACTGATTTATTTGAAATCTGTATTTTCACAATTATTACAAGCAAATTTTTATTTACATTTCGGAATTTGAGATCCAATATGACTTTTTCAAAATCGTATTTAGCACCAAATCAAAGGCAGGAATGCTGCTTCAGTTCCATCTATAATTCAAACGAGATTGCAACATAGGCAAGAAATGTAGTAAGATTGGATGACCAAGTGCAGATCTGGTCTGATGTATGTGGAAGAAACTGTACCATTATTCTCATGTCATTAAATTGTAGAGTGATGAACATACTAGATGTTTTAGTCTGCGAGAAATCTACCAGAATATGTCAGATTTAACCACAAAGAACTTGGTACATGAAGGCTTAGATGAACTTGAAGTTGAAGATGACAGTGATGCTCTTGGTATGTATGGATCCTTTATTGTATGATTATATGATAGCGGAACAAACACTGGTAGCAGTTACTTCTGTAAAATATCTGGGAGTATGCGTACAGAACGATTTGAAGTGGAATGATCATATAAAATTAATTGTTGGTAAGGCGGGTACCAGGTTGAGATTCATTGGGAGAGTGCTTAGAAAATGTAGTCCATCAACAAAGGAGGTGGCTTACAAAACACTCGTTCGACCTATACTTGAGTATTGCTCATCAGTGTGGGATCCGTACCAGGTCGGGTTGACGGAGGAGATAGAGAAGATCCAAAGAAGAGCGGCGCGTTTCGTCACCGGGTTATTTGGTAACCGTGATAGCGTTACGGAGATGTTTAATAAACTCAAGTGGCAGACTCTGCAAGAGAGGCGCTCTGCATCGCGGTGTAGCTTGCTCGCCAGGTTTCGAGAGGGTGCGTTTCTGGATGAGGTATTGAATATATTGCTTCCCCCTACTTATACCTCCCGAGGAGATCACGAATGTAAAATTAGAGAGATTAGAGCGCGCACGGAGGCTTTCAGACAGTCGTTCTTCCCGCGAACCATACGCGACTGGAACAGGAAAGGGAGGTAATGACAGTGGCACGTAAAGTGCCCTCCGCCACACACCGTTGGGTGGCTTGCGGAGTATCAGTGTAGATGTAGATGTAGGTTATAGTAATGGATTTTTGTTGAAATATTTCAGTTGATGCCATTCTTGTAATGTAAATAAATAAAACTAATATACCACTAAGAAATGCTAAAAATAGAATGTATAAGGGTCGTTCAAAAAGAAACAAGCCAGAGGCATAACTACAGAAAGCAGTGCCTGTCAGTTAGAAGTATTGACCCTGGCTGTTGAGACACTTGTCCCACTGTGACACAAGGCGACGAATGGGTGTCTCATAAAATTCCTGAAACTGTGATGTTAATCAGTTATGCATGTACAACTGGACGTTATTGTCCGAGGTGAATTGTTTCCCATTCAGAGAGTGAATAGCCCAGTTCCTGGACAACCTCAGAGATGGGGTGTCCCATGTGCTTGGCAATGAATATGACCTAATTGAGGTCAAATGTGTTGATATCATGTTTCTTATTTGTCCTGTGCCTGACTGTCATATTGGTAGCCATAATAAAGTTTGATGACATCTTAGTCATGTAACACACCTAATTATATCAGCTACCATGGTGATAGGAATGCTCTCTTTCCAACATATCAGCCATCTCTGATCCAGCTGCCTGTGAATGTATTTCAGCCTTTTATGTAGCTGTAACATAGTGGTACATGGTTCTACATTTACACTTTGTTTCACAGCTCCTCACTATTTGAACTGTAGGTGACACTGACCTTTGTGGTCACACAAGAAAAAGTGCTTCTGGGCCCATGTGTTTGCCAGTTCACTGCAGTGTTAATAGCTTACTGCTTTTAATCTTCCAGATGTGCCCTCTAGGTTTGGATTCATTCGGATCATTCTTTCTGGGGCTTCATTTTTCAAAATCATTAGTCTTCTTGGCTTCATTTTACCAATACATCCATTGGCCTAATGTTTTAGTGCTGTTCTGTAACTGCATTCATTTAGATATGTTTATATTATGGAGTGAAATGATTCAGAAAGATGTTATTATTATTGCCATTATAGTCCAGTCTTGCACTGTTTTCTGCCTGGTGGAAGAAGTAGGTACCTAACGTGCACTAACCTTCCAAAAGACAAATATATGATAATGCTCATGTTGATTTTTTCCACACAAATAGCCATCTCTGTTTTACGGTTTCACTGTTTTCTTATAGCATTCATTCTGCACACAGAATTGTCACACGAATGATTTCTATGAACTTGAAACCATTGAGTCAGGGACTGTTACTCATGCATTTATATCATTTACAGCAGCCTCTGTGCATGAGTATGTCAACACAATACTGTGCTTGAAGCCTTGTATGAATGTGTGAAAGTTTTATGGCTTTGTTCTCAGTAAATTTCACACAAAAAAACAAAAAACAAAACAAAACAAAACAAAAAACAACTCATCAATGTACACAATACTGCTGTCTGTCATTTTGATTAAATATGAAAGCAACATTAGAATTTAATGACTCATTGACACTGAGACTATTAGCATAAAAGCACCAGCTTAGTTGCTGATTGGTGATAATCACTATCATGGTCACCCCAAGCGATTTAGGGAGTCCATAGGAGACTTAAATAAGAACAACCAGATGGGAATTTAAGATTGAGAGTCCAATGTGTTAACAAATGTGATACCTCCATTTGTCATTAGTGCCAGGAAACAATTACTGTGAAGTTAAGGCACCCATAACACCTCTTTTCATGGCAATGAGAGAGTGGCGTGAATGCAAAGCTATGGAATGCCTGGAATTATTGCAACTAAATTTTATACATGGTATGAGTTAATATGTGGTAAAAAAGTCATTTATAGTCTGTACATGTACATCCAGTGTGATTATGCTATTTTAACCTCATAATGTGCTGCCATACTAATGAGGCTAGTTGTACAATTTTAATTGAACCTATGACATCTGTACTCAGAAGTGCAAGGCTATAGACATGATTCATATAAAGCACATGCAAGAGACCAGTATGGCAACATTTTGCATAGCATATTTTGATGATCATACAGTCAACAAATGTATTTAGGTACTTGAAAATTGCCTATGGCTGAAATTGTTCAACATTTCAAAAACTAAACAAAATACTGGCAGTTGCAGACAGAATGAAATAATAAAATAAGGGTTAGGACATCCTTTATAATTGTAAACAAACTATAAGGGCATGCTGAAAAGTAATGCCTTAGAATGTTTTATTCTGTTCCCAATATCATTTGAGATATTACATGTAATGCATATTACTTGTTCGACTTTCCCATTTTGCTGGCACAAGTTGCAACCCTCTCCATTAGAGGGCTAGCATGTAACATGGCAATGGTGCATGAAAAACAGCATGCTGTAATTGAGTTCCTGGCTGCAGAAAATGTGTCTCCAATTGAAATCCATAAAAGAGTGAAAGTTTTGTACAGTGATGATTGTATCAAAAGCAGTAATGTGCGACATTGAGTTGATCATGCTCATAATGAAGGAAATGGTGGTTCTAATCCCAGTGCGTGTGGCAGAAGGCAGAACTCAGTGTGGATGAATGCATGAAACTCATAGGAATAGGGTTGATGAACTCCTCAGAGAAAATCGTTGGATAACACAGACAGCTCTCAGGTAAGTGTGGCATATCATAAGAGTGTATATAGACCATTACTACAGAACTAAGGTACAGAAAACTGTGTGCATGGTGGGTGCCTCTAATGCTCACTCCTGACATGAAATGAAGGAGACTAGGCATATATCAACAATTTATTTTGTGTTTGAGCATGAGGTTGCTGGGTTCCTGAACAGCATTGTGACAGTTGATGACTGGGTTCACCATTTTGACCCCCAAAACAATAGAACATTGATGGAGTTCTGCCACAAAGGATATCTTAACACCAAAAAGAGTTCAAAATTATGCCCTCTACATATGCATCTACATACACTTCTATACACGTATTCCACAAGCCACTGTACAGTGCGTGGCAGAGGATATCCTGTACTGCTACTGGTCATTTCCTGTCCTGTTCCATTTGCAAATGGAACAAGGGAAAAAAGACTAGCTATGTGCCTGTGTACAAGTCCTAATTTATCCTGTCTCTTATCTTCATGGTCCTTATACAAAATTTACATTGACGGCAGTAGAATTTTTCTGCAGTCAGCTTGAAATGCCGGTTCTCTAAATTTTCTAAATAGTTTTCCTCGAAAGCAATGTTGCCTTCCCTCAAGAGACTCTCATTTGAGTTCCCAAAACATCCCCATAACACTTGTGTGTTGTTCGGATCTACTGGTAACAGATCTGGCAGCCTGCCTCAGAATTGCTTCAGTGTCTTCTTTCAGCCAAACTTCATTGGCGCTCTGCATTGAGCAACACAAACGCATTACCACCTGCCACTTATCCTGCTGTGATGCAGATCCACCACATCGGGTATACTAAGAAGGACCTCAGCAAGAGAGCCGATGGGTGAAACAAGCAACACCTGAGGTGTCCCGTATGATGTGCCAGATTCTCCACCACCACTACACCCAAGGCAGCAACCTCAAGATGACTGACCATAGCCAAAAGCACATTCAGCTCTTCTTCATCTCTACATCTACATCTACATCTACATCTACATCCATACTCCGCAAGCCACCTGATGGCGTGTGGCGGAGGGTACCCTGAGTACCTCTATCGGTTCTCCTTTCTATTCCAGTCTCGTATTGTTCATGGAAAGAAGGATTGTCGGTATGCTTCTGTGTGGGCTCTAATCTCTCTGATTTTATCCTCATGGTCTCTTCGCGAGATATACGTAGGAGGGAGCAATATACTGCTTGACTCTTCGGTGAAGGTATGTTCTCGAAACTTTAACAAAAGCCCGTACCGAGCTACTGAGCGTCTCTCCTGCAGAGTCTTCCACTGGAGTTTATGTATCATCTCCGTAACTCTTTCACGATTACTAAATGATCCTGTAATGAAGCGCACTGCTCTCCGTTGGATCTTCTCTATCTTTTCTATCAACCCTATCTGGAACGGATCCCACACTGCTGAGCAGTATTCAAGCAGTGGGCGAACAAGCGTACTGTAACCTACTTCCTTTGTTTTCGGATTGCATTTCCTTAGGATTCTTTCAATGAATCTCAGTCTGGCACCTGCTTTACCGACGATCAACTTTATATGATCATCCTATTTTAAATCACTCCTAATGCGTACTCCCAGATAATTTATGGAATTAACTGCTTCCAGTTGCTGACCTGCTATTTTGTAGCTAAATGATAAGGGATCTATCTTTCTATGTATTCGCAGCACATTACACTTGTCTACATTGAGATTCAATTGCCATTCCCTGCACCGTGCGTCAATTTGCTGCAGATCCTCCTGCATTTCAGTACAATTTTCCATTGTTACAATCTCTCGATACACCACAGCATCATCTGCAAAAAGCCTCAGTGAACTTCCGATGTCATCCACAAGGTCATTTATTTTTATTGTGAATAGCAACGGTCCTTCGGCACTCCCCTGCGGCACACCTGAAATCACTCTTACTTCGGAAGACTTCTCTACATTGAGAATGGCATGCTGCGTTCTGTTATCTAGGGACTCTTCAATCCAATCACACAATTGGTCTGATAGTCCATATGCTCTTACTTTGTTCATTAAATGACTGTGGGGAACTGTATCGAACGCCTTGCGGAAGTCAAGAAACACGGCATCTACCTGTGAATCCATGTCTATGGCCCTCTGAGTCTTGTGGACGAATAGCGCAAGCTGGGTTTCACACGACCGTCTTTTTCTAAACCCATGCTGATTCCTACAGAGTAGATTTCTAGTCTCCAGAAAAGTCATTATACTCGAACATAATACATGTTCCAAAATTCTACAACTGATCGACATTAGAGATATAGGTCTATAGTTCTGCACATCTGTTCGACGTCCCTTCTTGAAAACGGGGATGACCTGTGCCCTTTTCCAATCCTTTGGAATGCTACGCTCTTCTAGAGACCTACGGTACACTGCTGCAAGAAGGGGGGCAAGTTCCTTCGCGTACTCTGTGTAAAATTGAAATGGTATCTTATCAGGTCCAGCTGCCTTTTCTCTTTTGAGCGATTTTAATTGTTTTTCTATCCCTCTGTCGTCTATTTCGATATCTACCATTTTGTCATCTGTGCAACAATCTAGAGAAGGAACTACAGTGCAGTCTTCCTCTGTGAAACAGCTTTGGAAAAAGACGTTTAGTATTTTGGCCTTTAGTCTGTCATCCTCTGTTTCAGTACCATTTTGGTCACAGAGTGTCTGGACATTTTGTTTTGATCCACCTACCGCTTTGACATAAGACCAAAATTTCTTAGGATTTTCTGCCAAGTCAGTACATAGAACTTTACTTTCGAATTCATTGAACACCTCTCGCATAGCCCTCCTCACACTACAATTCGCTTCGCGTAATTTTTGTTTGTCTGCAAGGCTTTGGCTATGTTTATGTTTGCTGTGAAGTTCCCTTTGCTTCCGTAGCAGTTTTCTAACTTGGTTGTTGTACCACGGTGGCTCTTTTCCATCTCTTACGATCTTGCTTGGCACATACTCATTTAACGCATATCGTACGATGGTTTTGAACTTTGTCCACTGATCCTCAACACTATCTGTACTTGAGACAAAACTTTTGTGTTGAGCCGTCAGGTACTCTGAAATCTGCTTTTTGTCACTTTTGCTAAACAGAAAAACCTTCCTACCTTTTTTGATATTTCTATTTATGGCTGAAATCATCGATGCAGTAACCGCTTTATGATCGCTGATTCCCTGTTCTTCGTTAACTGTTTCAAATAGTTCGGGTGTGTTTGTCACCAGAAGGTCTAATATGTTATCACCACGAGTCGGTTCTCTGTTTAACTGCTCAAGGTAGTTTTCAGATAAAGCACTTAAAAAAATTTCACTGGATTCTTTGTCCCTGCCACCTGTTGTGAACGTTTGAGTCTCCCAGTCTATATCCGGCAAATTAAAATCTGCACCCAGAACTATAACATGGTGGGGAAATCTACTCGAAATATTTTCCAAATTATCCTTCAAGTGCTCAGCCACAACAGCTGCTGAGCCAGGGGGCCTATAGTGACATCCAATTACCATGTCTGAGCGTGCTTTAACCGTGACCTTCACCCAAATTATTTCACATTTCAGATCTCCGTCAATTTCCTTCGATACTATTGCACTTCTTATCGCTATAAACACGCCTCCCCCTTCACTGTCCTGCCTGTCTCTGCTCTTCACGAGCTGTTGCCAGCTCCTTCTGGGTCCTCGCACAGCGTGCACACATCCTACCCATCCTAGTATTACTAACAAGAACTGACTGTAAAAACACCTACAGGAACCTAGATATGCAGCTTTCTACCCTCTTGACATGTCACCTTATGATCTGTGTAGTTAGCTGTTCAAAAGAAATGACAACTGTGCTAGTGACTGTTTAACTCTATACATCACAGTTACAAGAACGTGAGATTACACCTCTTAAATAGAGAAATATGCATGAAATTCAAGAAATACACTATTAACAAAACACAGTAAAAGCTAAATATGTAACATGCCACTCTGTAGGTGTGAACCAAGCAACATTAGGGCCTTTCATCAGTGGGCAAATCATCCTCACACTGTCCTGGGATGTTCAAGGTGTGGTGCATTTGGAATTGATGCCCAAAGGCACCACATAAACTGTGCATGGCACTGCAAGACCATCAGAAAACTGAAAGCATGAATTTGAAGTGTTCACCCACACATGGAACACCCTGTACTTCAGCATGACTGTGCCAGAATACATGCGATCACTCTGACATCTGCAACTATTCGATGCCTTGGGTTCACTGTCACCAGTCATCCTCCATACAGTCCCAACTTGGCCCCAATCGATTTTCATCTGTTTTCAAAACTTAAAGAATATGTTCGATGGCATCACTTTGATAATGATGAAGTAGTGCAAGCAGAGGTGAGGTTGTGACTCTGCCAACAAAGTCAGACATTCTACAGTGATGGTGTCAACAAACTGACGTCTTGTTGAGAGAAATGTGTTTGTCACAAGGATGACTATGTTGAGAAATAAATATGTAGACTTGAAGAATAAAGATGTAGAATGCTAAGAAAGTTTGTTTTATTTTAAAATCTGAAGAGTTTTCAGATAAAAAATTTTGAAGCATTACTTTGCAGCATGCCTTCGTGTATTAGTGCTGAATCCAAAGTTTACAAGGTTACTGGGCTGATTGGTGTAAGTTCCAATAACATTTAACCACTAGGGGTATGAATTGCAGTAGGATGGGTTGATATGTAAAGTATAACTTTTGAATATGTGCAAAAACGTATCTAAAATATTTACAGGTGTAACTTAGTTCCAGAAAAACCGAAGTTTACAGGGTTACTGGTTGATTGGTGTAAGTTCCAATAACATTTAACCACTAGGGGTATCGGTTGCAGTAGGATGGGGTGGCATATAAAGTGTAACTTTTGAATATGTGGAACCATGTATGTCAAATATTTACAGGTATAACTTAGTTCTGTAAGAAAAGTGTTGTGGCCTAGAACACACTTATCAGCACTCTTAGGAATGGGGAGAGGGTAGGTGAAGAAAAGGGGTAGGCCTAACTCTGGAAAGTATGCAGAAATTTCAGTGGAACTTACTACAAATATGGTTTACTTTCTAGGAAAAAATAATATGTGAGTAAGATACTCCTAGTACCCCTATTTGTGGAGGTAGAGGAGGCGGTGGGCTGAAATGGTGATTCCCATTGTTAGTACCCGCACTTGCAGTCATGTAGTGTTTACTATAGTGGGCCTGATGCTGGGAAGCATATTGTGTAATGTCTCTCCTGTCCTGTCAGACTGCATGAAGTAAGCAAATAACTAACAAAATTTTAGAGCTAGGAACAGATAACATGAAGCAAAATACATTCATTATAGTGCATTTACATTAAAACAAACAACTACATTGTTAATGTGTATTTTCCTGGAAGATGGAAATTAAATGATTACAGAGTAGATCACTGAGGTGCTTGTATGGTTAAGTGATAAATTGTACTTTAACTATTCTCTGTCAGACTCTAAATGCATTTGTGTGATAAAATTTCTTCCATTTTTGTACCATTGGTCCAAAACAGCATGTTATCCACAAATGATGGAATCAGTTACTGCATTTTCAAACTACTTAGTTACTCCTAGTTTATCAACAATTCTGGTCTGTTTGTGCTTTATGTTATATTTCACCGTGTCAACCATAAAGTTCAGTAGTTATTATGTGACATATATTTTTTCATACTGTGACTGTAGTTTGTGTCCAGTATAGTTTATGGTAGGCTGGGTTTTAGTTGCACCCCACAGCATCTAGTGTCATAATATTTGCTTATATTAAAAGCAGGTGTAGAAGCACAAGGAATTTAGAGCATATTTGCTCCAGTCCTTGGCTCAGGAAAGTTGTGTGGGTGGGCAGAAATTGAGTAAAAACTTTTGATGTGATGATTTTATGGCTGCCATATTCATGATGGGTATCCTGTTATCTGCTCACATTAAAAGTAGTTGTAAGAGAATGAAGAATGTAGTACATATTTACAACTAGTCTTGGGTCCAGAGAGTCATGGTATTTGACAGATATTGAGAAAGGAACATTGTACAATGATGGTTTTCCAACTGTCTTGTCAAAGGATTTATGGGAGAAATTTGTGGCTCTTACTATAAGCAGATATCACATAACAAGACAAGCTTCACACAAGGAAGCAGAACTCTGGGCACCTAGAGCAATGTCACCCAAACTTGATCTGTGTATGACCTATTATCTGGAAAGAATTACTATTGACATATGAAACCCCTAGTACTCGAACTGTGTTGGTGTTGAACCCACAGTTTTCAGGGTTGCTCTGGTTATTGGTGATGGTCCTGATGACATTTAACCTGTTGGAGTGAGGGGGGTGGGGGGTGGTGGGGGGTGAAAATAGGAAGGGGTGATTTGTAAAGCATAGCTCTGGAATGCTTAAAACAGTTTCAGTCAAACTTGTTAGACATGTAACTTTCTATTTGAAAACAAAACTACTGTGGGATTGGGATGGCCATAACATTCATAGTGTAATGTGCTGCGAATACATAGAAAGATAGATCCCTTATCATTTAGCTACAAAATAGCAGGTCAGCAACTGGAAGCAGTTAATTCCATAAATTATCTGGGAGTACGCATTAGGAGTGATTTAAAATGGAATGATCATATAAAGTTGATCGTCGGTAAAGCAGATACCAGACAGATTCATTGGAAGAATCCTAAGGAAATGCAATCCGAAAACAAAGGAAGTAGGTTACAGTATGCTTGTTCGCCCACTGCTTGAATACTGCTCAGCAGTGTGGGATCCGTACAAGATAGGGTTGATAGAAGAGATAGAGAAGATCCAACGGAGAGCAGCGCACTTCGTTACAGGACCATTTAATAATCGCGAAAGCATTACGGAGATGATACATAAACTCCAGTGGAAGACTCTGCAGGAGAGATGCTTAGTAGTTCGGTATGGGCTTTTGTTAAAGTTTCGAGAACATACCTTCACCGAAGAGTCAAGCAGTATATTGCTCCCTCCTACGTATATCTCGCGAAGAGACCATGAGGGTAAAATCAGAGAGATTAGAGCCCACACAGAAGCATACCGACAATCCTTATTTCCATGAACAATATGAGACTGGAATAGAAAGGAGAACCGATAGAGGTACTCAGGGTACCCTCCGCCACACACCATCAGGTGGCTTGCGGAATATGGATGTAGATGTGGATGTAGATGTAGGTAGGGACTGGGCTGGAGCTAAAGAGGGAAAGGTGTGACATGTAGGCTTAGTTTTGGGACATGTGGATAAATTTCAAACAATATTAGCACACATATACCTTACTGTCTATGAAAAATTACTATAGAGGTAAGGCATCACAAGTGCTGTTAGGAATGGGGGTGATGATGGGAAACATACTTAAACAAATTACTTAAAAAATGAATAAGTTGTAATACAAAGAATAGCTACTTGAAAAAGCAACATTATGCAGTGTTTAGCACAGTGAGTGGGGTGCTCTACATTACTAACATGCGAACACACTGCATGCTCCCAGAAGTGCAGACAGTATACTGTCAAGTGTTCAGAATAGGTGCTATCTCTCAAAAGTAAAATGAAAGTATGACAGAAACACACAGATTTTGCGACTAAAATTTGTGGTATAAAGTGTGCCAGGTAGCTACCCTATATTGATATCAAACACTGATGCACAGCCGTGCGGTTCAAGGCGCTGCAGTCTGGAACCGCAAGACCGCTACGGTCACAGGTTCGAATCCTGCCTCGGGCATGGATGTTTGTGATGTCCTTAGGTTAGTTAGGTTTAACTAGTTCTAAGTTCTAGGGGACTAATGACCTCAGCAGTTGAGTCCCATAGTGCTCAGAGCCAACTGATGCACAGCAGCCAGCAGCTTGAATAAACTGAATGATGATTATTTTTGATATGATAATGTTGACTGGAGCTGCATAATATGCACATTTATTTACTGCTTTGCTGAACTAGTATTGGGCATTCCATCAGTCTTTTGTTGTATGCTAACAGAGGGAAAAAAAACAGAAAACAATTATAAATTGATATTATATAAAACTGATTCCAAATCAGAACCTGTAAGTGCTTAAACAAAAAAGATATTGTATATAGATATTGTATATGCAGAAGCTATTTCCAACTTGATGCCTGCTTAAAAGAAAGAAAGAAAGGAAAAAAATGCTGCAGTAATGTTTCATTTAAGAAAGAAAGCCTTTTAAATCACATTGCCCACACTATACAGATTTTCATTGGGAAGGAGCCTTAGAAATAAACATTTTATTTAGTAGTAATTAAGAGTCTGTAATTAAGATTTCATGTTTTACCAGTGCTGTTAATGCAAATGTCCTCTCAAGTGTAAATTCCCTGTGACTTCTTGGCACAATGATTAGCCAACATAATGCCCACCCTTGTGCGGATTACCACTTCCCTTTTTTTTCTGCAGTTCTGTAGTCAGGGAACTGTAGACCATCTGTTTTTGTGTACTCCCAGACTATCAAAGGTGTCCCAGGAACACCTAGGAATGGATGAGAGGGGGTACTCAGCACATAAAGGGGAAAGCAGCTTCATGGGCAATTCATTATATTTGGGAACACCCAATGATGATGATGATGATAAGTTACATTGTCAAATTATTGTGTGAAGAAGATATGAGAAACTGACAGCATACCCAGGAAGACACCATGCAGGCTGTTTTTGTTTGAGACTGTTAAGTCATGCAATGATCATAAATTGTTGTATAATTGATAGCACTGCCCAATGTGCAATTAGGAAACTGTACAGTGTCAAAGATTTATTTGTGTTCATCTAATTAAAATTGTATTCTAATATTAGATGCTGGAACTGATTCATGATCTAATCCATTATATTTTAATATCAGGTACTGAAAATGTGGCCCAGTCTAAAGTCAAAAAATTCTCCATGGATGAACAAACTTCTGACTCGACACCACTGCAGCAGCACCAAGTTCAGGCAAAATGGAGAAACTTGGCTGCATATTGGTTACTTGGATTGTGCAACAATTATGGATATGTCGTCATGCTGAGTGCAGCCCATGATATTCTGAAAACGTTTGATACTAATAGCACTGTAAGTAACCACAGTTGGCTCGCATAAGTCCTAACAATCTGTCTCTTTCCTTTTTCTGTCTGTTTATTTGTACTGATTTTTTTCTGATGCTGCACTCTCAGGCCAGAAAAAAAGCAAGATACACTACATTTTAACTGGTGCATTGTGTATAAAAGTTATAACAAAATTATTTCTGTGGTGGAAACTTCTGGGTATAAACAATAAACAAAAAAGTAGAAAGGAAACTTTTTACTGGCACTTAGTTACTGAATGGTACATAGAGATGCATAATAGCTTAGGAAATTTAAATAGCACTTGAGCTATCAGTCTTTTTGCATTTTAAGTGTTTCTACACACACAGTTCTTGTGACACAGCTTATTTATGAGTAGTTGCCATACTGTTGAGGGTGGGTTGAGAGAAATGGAAAGTGGCAAATAGAAACATTATATATTGCAGTGGATGAGTATAAGTCCACTGAGGCCAGCAGGACAGTAGTCAGCACTATTGCATCTGAAACAGATTTCATAGAAGAACTACCAGGCCTATTTGGAAAGTAATGTCCGATCAGTCACAAAATGAAAACTGCTGTGAAAATCAAATTATTTATTTATTTATTTATTTATTTGCAACAATTAGCTACACCTTCCAGCTACTTCTCTACATAGTCACCACTCTGATTTAGACATTTGTTGTAGTGCTGTACCAACTTTCCAATACCCTTGTCATAGAAGGAAGCTGCCTGTGCTTCCTGCCAATTCTCGATGCTGGTCTGCAGCTCATTGTCTGTGCCACAACATTGTCTTCATCGCTAGCAGTTCATGTGAGCAGAGTCGAAACTCAGGGAGAGTCAATTACGAGCACTATTGTGGGTGATCAAACACTTCCCATCAAAAATGCTGCAGGAGCATCTTTATTTCCCCTTCAGAGTGTGGCCAAGAATTGTCATGCAGAAGGAAACGTGTGACATTTATGTTATGTGGGCTGCATGACATCAGGTGAAAGCACAAACCAGGCCCTCATACTTGGCAGGAGAAACTATTCTTCTAAGCATCTTTACGTGCTCACTGTGCATTCAGAACTGAAAAGAGTGACATGGCACAATCAGTGGGCATACTAGAGACACTACCCAACACATCTGTGCAAAGCTTCATCGGGTTTCCACTGTGGTTTCCATTTCACACTCCATCCGACCTTACTTTCTGAATAGCCATCGTATAAGAGTACAATTTATTGCACTTTAGTTACTTGACTGGTAAATTATATACCTTGGTCTTTTTAACCCATCTTATCACTCTGAAGTCCTTAATAATTCAACCAATGTAGTCAGGGGAGAGTCTTCTGTCTAGAGAGAAGGCTCAGTCTTAGGTCTGCAATTGTTCCTCACATATATAAATGATCTTCTGCCTATTGTACAAGAAACAGAATTCGATGACACTAGTATTGTAATAAATCCAAGCTTACATACAGCAACATAAGAAATGACAAACAATTTTATTAAAAGTATCATTGACTGGTTTTATGCAAGTAGCTTCACTCTCAATTTTTTATATAAATCATTATGTTCATCTAGAGATACTATGCCAATGATAAGTGTAATGCATGGTGAGGGAATAATAAATAGATTGAAAACTTCAAAAAATTTTTAAACTGGAAAAAGCACATTTGTATCTCCTAAAACAACTTAGTTTGGCCACATTTGTACTTGGAATCATTGCAGATCTTGCAGAGACACAGATCAGTAAGTTGACATATTTGCATTCAATAATGCCACATGGAATGATGTTCTGGGGTAACTCATATATAAGAAAGAAAGTCTTTATTGCTCAAAAATGTGCTGTAAGAATAATATACGGTGCGTGTTGTAGACATCATTTTAAGGAGTTAGGCATTTTGACTACTGCTTCCCAGTATAGTTATTCCCTCATGAATTTTATTGCAAATAATCCACTGCATATGAAGAGGAATAATGATGTACATAGTTATGATACCACAAGAAAAAATGCTGTTCATTATTTGACAAGAAGGATGCCTTTGGCACAAAAAGGAGTGCACATGCTGCAACCAAAATCTTTGATCAGTTACACAAGGATATAAGATGTCTGGAAAGTTCTGGTTGACTGGGGCAGGGGCACAGCATCATTGATAGGTATGCAAACAAAAGGTATAGAATTTTGCTAGCTTTCAGAATGTACTTCCTTTATCAAGCTTGTAGGAAAAACATGAACACAAACACACATACTCACTCACATGCACACGCCTGTGTGTGTGTGTATGCGTGTGTGTGTTGGTACACACACATGCTCATGTTTTACCTACAAACTTGAAAAAGGAAGTACATTCCGAAAGCTAGCCAAGCTCTGTACCTTTTTTTTTTTAAAAAAAAAATCCTGTCAATGATGCAGAGCTTCTGCCTTTCAGTGAGTCATCTCCTTTATTCCTGAATAAGTTGATATATAATGTCTGAGAGATAGCAAAATGAAATTTGAGAACAAACTGAAAAAGTTTCTCTTTGACAATTCCTTCTATTCTGTAGAAGAATTTCTGTTATTGCAATGTATAAAGAAGGGTTGGTAGCAATTATTAACTCATATCTGAATATAAAAAAAAACACATTGTAAATGATCAACCCTTAGCCATATTTATAAACTAATTAATTATTTGAATGTAAAATGACTCATTCCTCATTATTACGATTTATCATGTAAATACTAGTAGAGCTCCAGTCTCAGAGCAGAGTGGAGCTCAGCAGCAGTAGCAGCACAAACAGCAGCTTATTGTTTATACACAGATTTTATCATCGGATGATTTTATAGATTCCCTGCCTCAGGAGCAGTAGTGGTGGAAAATTTGAGAGGAAACTTTGAGGATATTCCACGTAAATTTCGTGGTCATGTTGTAGTATTAGGTGGAGAATTCAACTTGCCAGCTGTAGATGGGGAGACTCAAGTAATCAGGTTGGGTAGTGGGGACAGGGAATCATATGAAATAGTTGTAAATGGCTTATGCAGAAACTACCTTTAGCATTTAATCAGGTAACATCTTTGATATGCTGGTGACAAACAGACCCGAATTTTTTGTCTCAGTTAGAGTAGAACAGGAAATCAGTGATCATACAACCATTACAGCACAACTGAATATGACTGTAAATAGGAATACAAAGGTAGGCAGCAAGAGTGACAAGAAACAGATTTCAGATTACCTGAGTGGTTAGCATGAAAATTTCATCTCCATTACCAACAATATTGAGTATCAATGGACAAAGTTCAAGAGAATTGTACAATATGCTTCAGACAGTTGTGTGCCCAGCAAAGTTGTGAGGGAGGAAACAGACCAGCTGTGGCTCAAGGCCCATTTTAGGAAGCTGCTACAAAAGAAAAGCAAGCTTCACTCCAAATTTAAACATAGCCAAACCTTAACAAGCAAACAAAAATTAAATGAAGACAAAATTAGCCTAAAGATAGCCATTCGTTAAGCATTCAGTGAATTTGAAAGTAAAATTCTATCTGCCAACTTGACAGAAAAACCTACAAAGTTTTGGTCATATGTTAAAGATGTAAAGAACAAATGGAAAAAATTCAGAGGTATCGTAAAGTATGTCCTGAATAAGGTTTTAAGGGATCGGAAAGATCCACCTGGTTTAATAGCCATGTTAGAAAAGCACTACTTAAACAAAGAGCACTTCATCACAGATTCAGGAGAAAGAAAAGCTAGCTGACAAACAAAAGCTGAATGAAACAAAAATGAGTGTAAGGAGAGCAGTGAGAGAAGCATTCAATGATTTTGAAAGTAGGATGTTGTCAACTGACTTGAGAAAAATCCTAAGAGATTTTGGTCATACATAAAATCAGTAAGTGGGTCAAAATCATTTATTCATTCTCTCAGCGTCCACACCAGCATCAAAATGGAAGAAAACAGAGAGGAGGCCAAAATACTGAATTCGGTTGTCCGAAGTTGTTTCACCGCGGAAAATTGTAACGCTGCCCCTCCTTTCAGTTGTCGTGTGAACATCGAAATGGCAGACATTGAGATAACCAATTGCAGAATTGAAAAGCAGCTACAATTGCTTAGTAGTGGAAAGGCTTCAGGACCAGATGAGATACCTATAAGATTCTATAAAGATTATGCAAAAGAACTTGCTCCCCTTCTAGCAGGAATTTGTCATAGATCACTTGATCAACAAAAGGTACCAAATGACTGAAAAAAGTGCAGGTCATTCCCATTTTTAAGAAAGGCTGTAAGACCAATCCACACAATTATAGACCTATATCGTTCACATCAATCTGTTGTAGAATTATGGAACATGTTTTATGCTCAAGAATTATGACTTTCTTGGGAAATGAACGTCTCCTCTGTCAAAATCAACATGGATTCTGCAAACAGAGATCCTGTGAAACTCAGCTTGCTCTGTTTCTCAGTGAGATCCACAGTGCATAGACAACTGCCCTCAGGTTGATGCCATGTTCCTTGGTTTCAGTAAGGCATTTGACACCGTCCCGCATTGCTGTTTAATCAAAAAAATATTAGCTTATGGAGTATCGGAGCAGACCTGTGATTGGATTCAAGACTTCCTTGTAGATAGAACTCAACACATTTCTCTTAACAGAACTAAATTGACAAAGGCAAAGGTAACATCCAGAGTACCACAGGGAAGTGTGATAGGACCATTGCTGTTTACGATATATGTAAATGATCTAATAGAAAGCGTCGGATGCTCTTTAAGGCTATTCGCAGATGACACAATTGTTTATACCAAAATAGCAATGCCAGAAGATAGTAAGAATTTGCAATACATCCTGCAGAGAATTGATGAATGGTGCAGCCTCTGGCAGTTGGCCCTGAATGTAAATAAATGTAACATATTGTGGATACATAGGAAAAGAAATCTGCTTCTGTATAACCACATTATTGATGACAAACAGCGGGAGACAGTGTCTGCTGTAAAATATCTAGGCATAACTATCCAGAGTGATCTTAAGTGGAATGACCATACAAAACAGATAGTGGGAAAAGCAGATACCAGACTCAGGTTCATCGGAAGAATCTTATGGAAATGTAACTCATCCACGAAAGAAGTGGCTTATAAGGCGCTTATTTGCCCAATTCTTGAGTATTGTTCATCTATCTGGGATCCCTATCAGGTAGGGCTGATAGAGGACACAGAGAAATCCAACAAAGAGCAGCATGTTTCGTCACGGGATCATTTAGCTGGCGAGGGAGCATTATGGAGATGCTAAATAAACTCCACTGGCAGATGTTACAGATGGGACATTAGAGGCAATACAGAGGGTTACTGACAATCATTCTTCCCACACACTATTCGTGAGTGGAACAGGGTTGGAGGGATAAGATAGTGGTACCAAAAGTACTCTCCGCCACACAACATTAGGTGGTTTGCGGAGTATGATGGAGATGTAGATGTAAATTGATTGAAGCCATCTGTCCAGACACTCTGTGAACATATTGTCAGTGAATCAGAGGAAGACTCAGAAAAGGCTGAAATACTAAATTCTTTTTCAAAACCTGCTTCACAGAGGAAGATCACACTGTAGTACCTTTTTTAAATCATCACACAAATGACAAAAAGGCTGATATCAAAATAAATGACCATGGTATAGGAAAGCGACTGAAATTGGCCAGCAGAGGAGAGACCACTGGACCTGATGGGATGCCATTACCATTCAACATAGAGAATGCAAAAGAACTTTCCCCTCTTCTTAGCTGCAGTGTACCATAGGTCTCTGGAGGACTGAAGTGTTTCTGATTATTGGAAAACAGTAAAGGTTATTGCCTTTTCCAAACAGGGTCATTAGACATGTCCACAAAACGATAGGCCCATATCTCTGATGTTGGTCAGTTTTAGAATTTGGAAAATGTTTTATACTCGCACATTATGCAGGATGGGCAGGGATGGATCATTAAGTGGAGATTCAGGATAGTTGCTTGATAGGACACAATGAGTAAAAACCTGGTAGAAACCCCAGTGGGTCTTTATTCACTATAAAGGTGTACAGACGGTGCACCCAGAGCAGTCACCATTCATTTGGAGGAGGCCACTCCAGTGGAGAGGAACATGTTAGCAGATTGGAAGGCAGAAACGAAGAGAGTGAAATGTCTCACCCACACCTGAGACCCCACATGATTCATCCCTGTAGCTCTGTTGGTCCAAGAATGCAACTGACGCTCTACCAAGGCATCAGTCTGTCAGCAATCCACACCATATGAATCACGATTAGCATCATGTGCTGGGACTGTGGACAGCAAGCAATTCAGAGTACAGAAGCTGAATTTAAAAAATTACAATTTTACAATAATTCATTGTTTTCTCTCCAAATGGGTGTCTCCTGCCCAATATTATGACATTTCTGGAGATCAAATATGTCCTGCATAGGAATCAACATGGGTTCCAAAAACAACAATTGTGTGAAACCAGCTTGCTCCGTTTATCTACGAGACCCAGAAGGCAGTAGATTCCTTGTTGCTTGACTTTCATAGGGTATTCAGTTGCCACCTAATGAACAAAATATGAGCGTACGAAATATCAGATCAGCTTTGTGATTGGACTGAAGAGTTTCTTGTAAACAGAACTCAGTGTGTCATTCTCAATGGAGAGGAGTCATCAGATGTAAAAGTGACTTTAGGCATACCCCAAGGGAGTTTTATAAGTTCATTACATTCACAATACTTGTAAGTGACATAGTAGACAACATTAGAAGCTCCCTAAGGCTTTTTGCAGGTTATGTTGTTGTATAAAAACAGTTGCAATACTAGAAAATTGTAGCAAAATGCAGGAAGACCTGCAGAGGATTGATGATTGGTGCATGGATTGGTGGTTGACGCTCAACACAAGCAAATGTAATGTGTTGTGCATGATTAGGCAGAAAGATCATTATTGTATGAATACATGATTGTGGAACAATCACATGAAACAATCACATCCATAAACTGCTTGGTGTATGCATATGGAGTAATTTAAAATGGAACGACCACATAAAACTAATGACAGTCCAGGCAGATGCCAGACTGAGATTCATTGGAAGAATCTTCAGGAAGTACAGAACATCTACAAAGGGGGTAACTTACGAGACCCTCATTCAACCAATACTTCAATATTTCTCATCAGTCTGGGATCCATACCAGATAGGATTGATAGACGAAATGGAGAAAATGTAAAGAAGAAGAGAAAATTTTGTTATAGGTTCATTTGGCACGTGTGAAAGTGTGAAAGAGATGCTCAGCCAATTCCAGTGGCAGACGCTGTAAGAGAGGCTTTCCTCATCATGGTGTGGTATACTGTTAAATTTCTGAGAGTGTACTTTCATAGAAGAGTCAATGTTTATATTGCTTCTTCCTACGTATATGTTGTGAAAAGACCATGAGGGTGAAATTAGATTAAATTAAATTAGATTAAATTTCTGAGAGTGTACTTTCATAGAAGAGTCAATGATTATATTTCTTCTTCCTATGTATATGTTGTGAAAAGACCATGAGGGTGAAATTAGAGAGATTAGAGTCGACACAGAGACTTACCAGCAATTGCTCTTCCTGTGAACCATTTGCGAATGGAACAGGGAAGGGTGGAAGTAACAATGGTTCATAGATTGTCCTCTGTTAAACATTGCAAGGTGGGTTGGAGAGTATAAATGTAGATGTAGATGATCTGTGTAACATGACAGTACTATCTAATTAATTAAAAGAAAAAACCCATTTGCATCATCTATGTACATTGTCTTTGCATGGCTGTGTATGCTTTAGCATAACATCTTTGCAACAGTGTTTCCATAGTCCCATGCCCAGAGTGAACATGGTATGGCCATACTATGTATTCTGAGTGCAATGGTACATGAACTATATGTAATTTTGAAAACTGAGATTTGCACCCACACTAATGGTGCTAGCAATATGAATTTTATGACAACTGCACCATGAGCATTCTGAAAGACAATGGCAGTGGTTGCTATTTAAATATATATACAGATCCAGAGACTTATATGGCATAATGGACAATCAATTAATGGTTTATAAAGTAAGTTTTATTAATGACTTATTATTATGTATCACTTTTAACTAATTCCTTGTACAATGAAGTGTGGTACTTGGGTTTAATAAGATGCTTGCTAACGATGTAAGATCGCAATTGTACAGTCATAGATGAGTAAAGAAAGAAATGACAGCTGTAGGCAACATTATTTCATACAAACAATAATTTTTATTCTGATGTAACTTGAGAATCCCCAAGGGGCAAAAAATAACTAATTGCTAATAATGAAATAAAGTATTTATTTCAAAATAAAGGAACAATCTGCACAGAAGTGAATTCTTTTAAAAATTTTAATGAAACTAAAGTTATTTTATTTCAGGGAAAGGAAATTATAAGATTAAAAATATGCTGAGGTGACACCTGTGCCAGACAAATATCAGACTTTAGTTGTGTCAACTGCAATATAACATATAAATACAACAGAGACATCAAGAGAAAGTTAGCCAGGTGCTCACAGAGGTGTGCCAAAATCAGAACAACACTGTTGGAAAACTGTCTTGTGGAGACCCATTGAAATCATACAAGTGAACTAGATAAAGAAGGAGTAGCACCATATCTACAGGAGAAATGTGAAAATTTTCACTATAGGCAGGAGTATGTAGAATAACCATAACTGAAGTTTAGAAGAATAATTTACGAAGCACTTGCTAGATATGTACAATGAGAGGCAAAACGATTCCCCGGCATGAATAATTTAGAGTCGAAGTTCAGAAGTGCCTTGTTCACAACTGTGCTGATCTGCAAACTTCAGCTTCCTGCTTACATCATCAAGTAAAAGCAATATGATATTCCGGATACAGTATATGTTGAGATTCATTGCAGTTTAACTCATCATATAATTTCATATGAAAATCATTATTTGGGCATGTAGAAACAGTTGAAGTGTAAGAACCTCCACATCAGTAGAAATACTACAAGGATGAGTGTCTCACATCTGTTTCAATGGCTAGTGGATAGGCTGCCAGTTTATGAATGTAAAGGATGAGCATTTGAATCTAACTGGAGTCAATTGTCTTTCTTTATTTTTTATTTAGACATGTGCAGGTAATACTTTAAACCTCAATTCGCTACAAATTGTGCAATTGTTGGCTTTTCTGGGTTACACATTCTTTCAAAAGATTTCTTTTTATAATAGTCTAATTTTTAAACAAACAGACAAATGGTCGTAGGAAAGGTATTGAAAATGGATGTAAGAAGTTTTAGCATATTGCAGCCCCGTCAGTATCTGTGATAGACTAATATTTTGAGGAATCAGCCTCAGTTGCACAAATTTTCTGGTCTTTACCAGGTTTTGGCTAAATTAATCTAGCCTTCTTCAGAAGCATAAAATTACTATAACATGCCAGAGTAAGGCACAGTCAACATTAAAATTAAAACCCATGGTACCATGTCAAATAAAACTACTTACCTGAAGTCCAGCCCCAGCATCTCTTCACCACATGGTCAGTTGGCAGCGGCAACTAATGTTGGCATTGACAGTTGCACACGGAATTCTGGTACCATGGTACCAAGGTACTATTGGTTTTAATTTTAATCTTGACTGTGCCTTATTCTGGCATGTTATAGTAATTTTATGCTTCTGAAGAAGGCTAGATTAATGTAGCCAAAACCTGGTAAAGACCAGAAAATTTGTGCAACTGAGGCTGATTCCTCAAAATATTAGAAAATGGATGTATTTATTTGCAATTACTTTGACTGCCACCTGGTGTCTATACAGTTTTCAGCTAAGAGAAACATATCATCTGATTGGCTTGCATCATAGGTCTGCTTCAAAATGACCGATGTGAATGTTCACGAACAAAGTATTTCTCTCTTTGAAAACAATGTTAGTGCATCTGAGGCAGGCTGTCATTATGCTTCCTCAGCAGGGAGATAGATTAGACGATTTAGAGATAGTGGTGAGGTAGTGAGACATCCAATACATGGAAGACCATGAGTCACCACACAGGGACAAGATGAAGAATTGGTCAGGCTGGCCTAGAATGCTCCTTGGTCACTCATCCAGGAACTAAGGAGAGCTTCACATTTCCTGGACCCAGGCAAACTTTTTTCCTCTCATTGTATCTAATAGTATTATTGATGTTGTATATAAGGTTATAGATAGAGAGATGCTGAAAGAAATACCTTTGGCTGTCAATGGGACAATGTGTGTTGCTAAAGAAAATGTATTTGCCTGTCAAAAGGATAATGTGTGAACCTTTGAATGACTATAGCGGAATCGTATTGAAAGACCTTGCGTGAAAAAATTACAGTCATAAGTAAAACCACATTAGCGTCCAAACACTCATGGATTGCACAGAAACTGATATTCATGGCAGCTAAGCAAAAATAGAAATGCTGGAATACTGCACCAGTTTAATTCTTGAACAACTGTCCAATAAAAAATGATTTTCATACAGCAGACGAGGTTTCCTAATTTCCACGATACATATTCACAGCTGTTATTGACTTCACTATATAGTCTCTTGCACAACTGCAAAGGTGAGTGATATGGGTATTAGTGTCAGTGGCAGTTAGAAACAGCAGAAACTGCTAAAATTAAACAAAGCTCCAGGGCACAAAGGAATCCCTGTCAGATCTATATACAGAATTTGCATCTTCTTTTAACAACAAAATAACAGATACCTCAAACAAAAAGATTTGCCCAGCAGTTGGAAGAGAGCACTGGTTGCACCTGTCTACAAGAAGAGTGGTTGAAGTGATCCACAGAACTATCATCCAATATCTTTGACTACCATCTGCCATAGAATCTTAGAATGTATTCCAAGCTGAAATGTAAAGGCTGAACCATCTTCTTTGTGCGGAGAATGAGTGTGTACCTAAACAAGCTGTCAAGTACTGACCAATATGGAAAAGATGTTCAGAAATACCGAGAAAGAAGTGGACTGATGGACTAAAATATATCCATAGATCTAACCCATGATGGTGCCGGCAGTGGCAGCAGCGACAAGAACAATGGCAATGACGATGGCGGCTGCTGCTTCTGCTGCTGCTGCTACTACTGCTAATGCTACTGCTACTCCTCCTCCTCCTCCTCCTCCTACTACTACTACTACTACTAAAACTATATGTTAACTTGTTTAATTATTTTAACATGTCCTTAGAATGTAAGAGAGTATTTTTGTAGGTCCTGTATGTCCCCAAGTATGACCCAGAGGGAGAACTAGCTCTCACGTTTTTAATAAGCAGCGGTCTCATTTTTGAAATATTTTAGTCTGGTTAATTAACTATTAAGTTTGGCAATGTGTTGACCAGTTAAATTAATTGCCACTTTTGTCTCAAGGCTTTCTTTTGTGTACAGTGATACTAAAAAAAAAAAAAAAATCGAATTTTGGCATGCAGACTTTCCAGGTAATAGCAACTTCTGCAGCACCTTCTGGCCATGAAATCTTGCAACTGTCTTTCAGCTATATTAGACTGTTCAACCAGACACTTTTGTCTTATTAAGCTTACCTGTGTGGTTCGTGTTAGTTGTCATGCTCATACTACAGTTTGTGCCCCTTATGTTGGGTCCAGTACGGCTGCTTAATTTGTCCATGTAAGGGTTCTCAAGCTTTAATCTTGAGTGTGTCTTGAGAGACTGCTGTCTCATCATGGTGTGAGACTGTTTCCTAAGTTAAATTACTAGAGTAATTAGTGTAGCCAAAGTCACAATGTGCAGGCATCACCAGTGGACATTGTAACCTGCTGAAGACCAGTTTTTCAGCTAAAATCTGCTGGCTGCAATCTGCCTAACCATGGAAGTTCTGGTCCCTGGTCCCTTTTCTGGTGGCAGTATACTTGGGTCTGACTTAATTTTGTTGTCGTCTTTGACATTCCAAATATTGTCAAGAGAATTACATTGAAAGAGTCATTATTTAATGATTTTACACCTCTCAGTAATATATGTATACACCTTAGCATTAGCACAGGATCTGTGTTTCACTTATTACACGTGGCTTATATTGCATCTTAATCTTACAGGTGCAAGAGCCATCAAATGCTACGTCTTCAGATGTCAGTCAGTCTCGTGATTGCAACGAGATTTCAACAGCAGCTATTTTATTAGCTGATATATTGCCAGCTCTTTTTGTCAAACTGATTGCACCATTTCTTCCATTCTATGTTCAGTAAGTATATTGTGTTATTGCTTTCCAAGATACTTAAAAGTTAACTTTTGCAGTCTCTGAATTCTTGTCATAATACCAGAATTTAATGGAGTTAATCAGAATTCAGCAGACTGACACCTCATGGAATACGTTTGATGTTTATTGAGCAGTGGTCGGATTAAGTACATGTAAGTTAGCAGACAGACAGTAACATTACTGGGACAAAAAATTACTGGAGTGAGGTAAATTTCCAAATGAGACAAGTGTTCTTGAAACTTGTCACATTGTAATAAATGTCCAAGTAGTTATGGAAAATGTAGCTACAAAATATATTCATAAACAGTGTGGCTGTAGAGCCAAATAGTATTAAATAAAGTAAGTAATCTATGCTACTCCCTTTCTCTCATTCCTTTTTTACTCTGATTTGTTTGCAAGTCCTCTTCATCTTACTGTAGCCCTAATTGAATCACTCTTTTTGTATGATATTTTATTCAGTTGATTTTATTTTTCATTCACACTATTCATTCTTTTCTTACACAGTTTCAGTACTGTTCAATGCCAAATGTGACTTTCTGAACAGACAGTCTGCAGAGAATGTCTAAGCAGTATGTTGGGATAATATCTTCTTTCATGGATTCCATCCATGCAGGTTTTGGACCTTTATGACTAATTGTGACATGTGTTTTCCATCAAATTGCAAAAGGAAACTTTTATCCTCACATGAAGTGTGCGGTGAAATAAACCTTTCCCACTGATTAAAACTGTGTGATAGTAGTGCTTGAATATGGATTGTTGCCTTCAGTGAACAGTTCTCAAATGAAGGAGTGTGTGCCATGGAAATCAGAGATGTGGCACACAATTTTAATCTATGAGGAAAATTCATTTTTTGAAATTTTTGTCCTGAAAAGAGCTTAGATCTCTATTAAACCCTTTCTTTTAGGCACCAAAGAATCCTTAGCCTTGGACCTAAGCACTCAAGAGAGGACACAGTGATATGTTGTAGTTTACTGTCTTTTGCTGTGGTTTTCAAATAGCTATGTCTCAAGATGATGAAACTGTACATGTGTGTTCCAGAGGGTACATAGTATACCCCATTCATTAGGACCTTATCCTATTCCATTTCCAGATAGTGTACCGGAAGATAAACAGCATATTCACTTTTATGTGAACCCAAATACATTAGCTTCAGTGCGACATATATAGTCCAAAACTTATCATTCATGTCAACTTTTATTTCTTTTTATATGTGTAAAAGTACTGCATATCAAACAGAAATTTACATATTCATTTTCTCTCACGAACAACTGTTTCCAAGTTGTTATACTGAAACTGTAGTGACACATTGGTCTCCTGGGCCATTGAAATTACCTTCCAGCTGTTTAGATCACATGAGGTCAATGTGTAACCATATGATTTATTTCATCTGAGTGCATTTGCCATTAGCTCTGCATGGAGTACATTAGTTGCAGATTGCTTATGGATTTAGAAAATTGAATGGAGAGATACTCTGTTTCCTTGAGATGGGTAGTAAAATGGTATCAGCAAGTAGCAATAGGTATAGTGGGTAGTCAGCTGTAGCAAATGTTGTACATATTTGTGATTAACTTGGAAACAGAAACACATCTCTTACCCAATTAAAATGACACATTGTTTAACAGCAAACATGTTTCAGTATCAGTGACCTTGATATTCCTACATATATATAGCAGGGAATAGCCCACTGCCTGGAAGATGTAAGTGGATAGGGAAGATAGAGGTGCTGTAAGTGCATTAAGTTATTAGCCTTGAACCTGGGAGGTTATATAACATGAACAAAACTTCACACTTTTAAGTTTAAACGTCCAGCCTATAAGAAATAATGTTATTCATGTCGATTCTACAGTGTGCAATTAGAAAGATGACACAGTTCAAAATATTTTTTCTGAATAACTTCATTTAATATTTTTTGTTTCTAATTCTTATGTTAAATCTCATTTGGAACAGTTATCACAAGTTAAGCACTTTATAATCAGTCAATATAGTCTTTCAAATTTGGGGGCGGGGGAGATAATAGGCATGTGTGAGATAGGGAGTTGAGGCAGATGGAAGACAGGGACAAAAAAAGGTTGAGGCTAAGGATGTTATGGGAATGAAGGGTATGTTACAGGGAGAGAACCCAGCTGTAAACCTATGTTAGTGGGAATTATCCAGATGGCATGGGCTTTGAAATTTGTTGCAAGCCTGATAAATTGCAATGAGGCACAGACCATGTGATGTCACATTGGACCCACAATTTTTCAGACTAAGTACAATTCCATGGCATACGAACATTGTAAACAAATTGACAGGGCTGTAAATATCAAATGTCGTATCATGAGGCCCAGTATGTGGAAAGTATATATGAATTCAGTATAGATTCACACAAGTTACTCACTGTCTTCCCCCCACCCTGCCCCCTCCCCACCAAACACACACACACACACACACACACACCACTTAACTTGTATGAAAAAGTGTGGTGCTTGTAAAATCTTAAAGCAATCCTATTCATTTGAATAAAGCCTTTCTTTCTTCATGTGTGACTAGAATATGTTGAGCATATATGTAACATTCTCTGTCAAGCTAACAGACCTATGACAAATTGTGCAACTTTTACATGAGGTTTTGTTGTTATTTTCTGTTACAAGACAGCTGGGGATTTTCTCTGCCTGGGGACTGGGTGTTTGTGTTGTCCTCCTCATCATCATCATCATCATAATCACCACCACCACCACCACTTATGACAGTGGCTAGATTGGATTGTGTAAAAATTGGGACTTTGTACAGGCACTAATGACTGCGCAGTTGAGTGCCCCACAAACCAAATATCATCATCATCATCATCATCATCATGATCTGTTACAAGAATCTGAGAGAAACAGCAAGAAGTGGTTGGACAGTAATTTTGTAAGTGGCTTCCTTGCAGGTGAATTATTGTTACAAAGCAGTTTTCAGCAAATCTCAGGTTGACAGCTATTTCATATTTCTTTATATAGCTATTTCATCTTGAATCATGAAATAATTGGTTATCATAACTGTTTATCATAACTGTCTCAGATGACTTATTGATGATGAAGTAGTCAAATACTACAAGCCCCTAGAAACTATTTTTATGTGCAGTAAATTACATTTACTTATATTGAGAGTCACCAGCCAGTTTTTGCACTCATTCTGAATCTCTTTCTGAATTTAGCAAGAAATTTACACCAATACCACCTTTCTGAGTAAATAAAATTATAGAGACTTTGACAAAAATTACTCAGCTTGATATGGATCTACACAACATTATCTGTATTTCATTTTAGCCTGAAACATCATTGATTTATTGTCTAATGGTTCAAATAAAATTAGATGTTTGGAGATTGTCCTCTTCATGGTTGTGAAAGCCATCAGTGCCATACTTACAGTAGTACTTCAGTGTTTTGCCACACCTGAGCTGAAATTGCATCACTCCCATGCAAATAAATTATCTATCGTTTCATCATTACATCACATTTTGTGGCTTGTTTTTAGATTTTTGACTAAAATCAGTTCTCTTTCACTCATGTTCCCTCCTGCCCAACAAACATTATGGCCATGCATTACACTGCTTGTGAACAACCACCACTCAGTAAATCAGCTCCATTAGAGTCTCACCAGTGTTGATCCTCGAATTGCTAGTTTGCTTTCCTGACAGGGCACTGGATATTTGTCCTGCTATTGGGCAATTTCTATTAAGACTATATCCACAGTGATAAAATACATGTGAAAAGAGTAAAATACCTTTAATTTTTATTGAAGTAGAGATCATGATACTACCAGTTGCCTACAGAAATGCCAGCCATTGTGGCCGAGCGGTTCTAGGCACTTCAGTCTGGAACTGCGCGACCGCTACGGTCACAGGTTCGAATCCTGCCTCAGCCATGGATCTGTGTGTGATGTCCTTAGGTTAGCTAGATTTAAGTAGTTTTAAGTTCTAGGGGACTGATGACCTCAGATGTTAAGTCCCATAGTGCTCAGAGCCATTTGAACCTACAGAAATTTGTTTTTTGCATTGAGGTGCTGAAATGTCCAGTTTAATGTGCTCCACACCCATTTTATATGATTACTATTTATGTTCAGCAAAATGCAATAATATTACCACATCTTTGAAAAAAGGAATATTTCAGAAATTGTTTCTTTTACTGAACATAGTCACCTCACATTTATGGTACTGGAGAGGTCTTAAAATCTCATGAAGAGTGTGAAAGCTCAAGTAGGTTCCATACTTAGGAAACTAGTGTTGGGGGCAGATCACAGTCGTGCATTGCCATTCTAGTCATGGTTCTATTGGAGGTGGTTTGCTGTTGTACTCCTCTGATTTATTAAGGCTTGGTATGTGTTTGTGTTGTTTGGATGACAGTGATGAGTACTTGTACAGTGTAGTGTTGTTTGTGGGCTTATGGATGAAGGAAGGGAGAGGACGAAACTGGTGCTAGCACATAGCCTAGGTAGACTGCCAAGATTAGTACTCCCATTTGACAGTTGGATCACCATCCACAGCGTTGCGTGCCATCACTCAGTGAGCTATTGTTGAGAGATGTGGAACTAAACTCAGGGTATTGGTGCTAAGTTTGTTTCACCATTTCTACTCCTCTTGCCAGTCAAATGCTAGCAATGAAAATTTCTTCCACCACTAGGATTCAAACTGGGCATTAGCAGCTGCAGCTACAGAGGGGGAGGGGGGGGGGGGGCAAAGAGAGAGAGAGAGAGAGAGAGAGAGAGAGAGAGAGAGTGAGAGAGTGAGAGAGTGTACAGAGGCTATATACAGTAGATGTACACTTGTCACGGTAACATGAAATAACTGGAAATTGCTCTTCTGGGTGAAAGAAATACAACACACATTAATCACAGGGAGAGAATGAAATTAGTGATACACAAAGTTAATGGTGATATGAGCGATTAATGCAAGTATCAGACTGGTATTATCAAATCAAGAAAAGAGTCTTGCTGCTAGGCAGCAGTTGCAGAACGGGTGTAGGATAACAGACTTCTGAAACCTAGTGCCAAGCTTAGCCGTGACAGAGAACATAGGGGCCTTGTGCAGAGATTTTGATGGAGAGGATCAGATACGTATAGTAGGAGGAGCAAGGAACTGTCTAGCTACCATTTGAGAGTATAGTATTAAATGTGACTTGGAGGAAGTAAGAGCAGCACCAGCACACACCCGTGTGGGGTTTGTGGACGTTTAACAGCACTGTGACCTGCACTGGACAACATGGCTGTTAGTCTTTCAAATAACTTCCGGGAATTCAGCCAGGAAACACTTTCAGCGACCGCCGATATTTTGGCGGGAGAACACCCCACCATTTTCAAGGCAAACTGCAACAGACAGGTGGCGTACATGCAAATTTAATACCTCAGTTCTCCGACAGAAGCAGGAAAGATAAGACACACACACACACACACACACACACACACACACACACACACTGAACACTAGTGCCACCAAAGATGACCAAAGTCAGAGCTATCGATAGTGAGACTATGAATTCGCAGGTGAGGCAGCATTGACTCTGTTCCTCTGTTTTTTGACAAGGGAGAGAGCCGGATTCCAAACAGAGTTTAAACAGAAACCTCCATCCCTGTTAACGAGGTTGCTCGCTAATTTAATCTCAACTGCCTCCCTAATGACACTGTCCCAATAGCTGGACGTGCATGCCAATATTTCGGTGTTATTATATAACATGGGGTGACCAGTATCCAAGCAATGTTCAGCAATAGCAGATCTATTTGGCTGCTGTAATCGTGTGTGCCATTTATGCTCAGTACATCTGTCCTCCACCGTCCTGATGGTTTGACCAATATATGCCATGCCGCAGCTACAAGGAATACGATATACACCCGCCTTACGCAGTCCAAGATCATCCTTAACGGAACTCAAAAGTGCTCTAATTTTAGATGGAGGTCGGAAAACACATTTCACATCGTATTTCCGTAAAATACGACCGATCTTATTGGACGTGTTTCCTACGTAAGGCAAAAAGGCAGTAGACTTAGGTGTTGACTCAGAATTATCATCAATCACCCGATGTACAGTTGGTCGATAGCACAACACACATTCAATCTGTCTATCACTATAACCATTTTGACGAAATGTAACTTCAAGATGGGATAGCTCAGCTGGCAAAGTCTCAGCGTCAGAAACGACATGTGCCCTGTGTACCAGGGTACGAAGTACCCCTTCACGCTGAGCCGAATGGTGACAACTATTAGCTTGTAAGTACAAGTCAGCGTGAGTACGTTTCCTGTAGACTGCATGTCCCAATGATCCATCATCCTTCCTCCAAACCAACACGTCGAGAAAGGGAAGGCAACCATCCTCTTCCACCTCCATCATTAAACGAATGTTCGGGTGGATCGAGTTTAGATGTTCTAGAAAGACATTCAAATTCTCCCTACCGTGAGGCCAAACAACGAAGATATCATCAACGTATCTAAAGAAACAGGTGGGTTTTAAAGGCGCCGACTCCAATGCACGTTCCTCGAAGTCTTCCATAAATAAATTTGCGATCACTGCTGCGGCATGGCATATATTGGTCAAACCATCAGGACCGTGGAGGACAGATGTACTGAGCATAAACGGCACACACGATTACAGCAGCCAAATAGATCTGCTATTGCCGAACATTGCTTGGATACTGGTCACCCCATGTTATATAATAACACCGAGATATTGGCATGCACGTCCAGCTATTGGGACAGTGTCATTAGGGAGGCAGTTGAGATTAAATTAGCGAGCAACCTCGTTAACAGGGATGGAGGTTTCTGTTTAAACTCTGTTTGGAATCCGGCTCTCTCCCTTGTCAAAAAACAGAGGAACAGAGTCAATGCTGCCTCACCTGCGAATTCATAGTCTCACTATCGATAGCTCTGACTTTGGTCATCTTTGGTGGCACTAGTGTTCAGTGTGTGTGTGTGTGTGTGTGTGTGTGTGTGTGTGTGTGTGTGTGTGTGTGTGTGTGTGTGTTATCTTTCCTGCTTCTGTCGGAGAACTGAGGTATTAAATTTGCATGTACGCCGCCTGTCCGTTGCAGTTTGCCTTGAAAATGGCGGGGTGTTCTCCCGCCGGAATATCGGCGGTCGCTGAAAGTGTTACCTGGCTGAATTCCCGGAAGTTATTTGAAAGTTGTATACGCCAGGAGAAACTCAGGTCTTACACAGCTTAAACATAGAGCTGAGTTGATTGCTTTTGACTGAAAGAAAGTGTCATATCTGTGCCATGTCTGTTGCTGCAATTGGAAGATAAGGATACATAAATCATGGTCTCCACTTGGATATGTGGGGGAAGCACGGATTAGCTGAGTATCATGCAGAAAGTGTAGGGGATGGGGCACAGGCAAAATGCCTGTGATTACTGGAGTCAGAGAGAGATGTTTTTTAAGCTAGAGTCAGCTTACAGGCAGAATATTGAAAGAAATTAGTGCAGAACAGAATCATAATATGTTTAATAGTTTCCAGAAAAATAAAATTAATTTGTTTAAGTAGAACATTTGGCAGTTGAAAAACAAGATACATGAGCTTCTTATTTGTCTAGAAGATGTGAAAAATTCCGAAGTGATAAATGGTCCATGCCTCCCGGAACACTATGTAACCACAGGGATGATGAAGCTAAATATCAGGGATTATAGACTAGCATAATTTTCTTGTAGAGTTAACATGGGAAAAGGAAGAGTTACAACTTAAGTAAATTTGACCATAAAGTCAAAAGTATTGAAACAAATAGTTTTTGTGTAGATCAGGACCAAAAAGCATGTGCTTGTGAGTTGTAGCTGCAAAATACTTATCTGGTAATTGCCACAGTCTACAGATCCTGTCTAGGAAACTTTCAGCTATTTATCTAGATGCATTATTGAGCTACCTGTCAGACAAGAAGAAACAGTTAGTAGTTTGTGGAGATTTCAAGGTAGATTTCTTAAAAGATACCGACAGGGAAAAAAAAAGAACTGTAATCATTATTAGTGTGTTACAGTCTAGTTTCAGTAGATAATTTTCCAACTTGTGTGTGCAGCGAGATAGTAAGACATGGATTGATAACATTTTTATAGACTGCTCAAGTTGAAACAATTAATATGTACCCAGTTGTTAATGTACTATCTGATCTTTATGCACATTTAGTGAAAATAGGCACTATAGCACCTTACAGCCCTGAGGCAGGTTCATACAAAGCAGTGAGGCTTGTTAATGAGAACAGGATACAATGTTTTAAGAGTAAGTTAAAAGAGGTGGTGTCGCTTTGGATCTGAGGAAATCCTCTCTGGATTCCAGCGGCTATCTGATTTGGTGAAGGCTGCCGGTCTTGCTTACGAGATGAAGGCAGAGCTCACCATCTGCAGCATTGTTGACAGAACCGACTGTGGAGGACCTTTGGTGCAGAGCCGGGTGGAGGGTCTGAATCAGAGGCTCAGACGGTTTGGGGACCGTGTTGGCTGCATATTCCTTGACTTGCGCCATAGGGTGGTGGGATTTCGGGTTCCGCTGAATTGATCAGGAGTTCACTACACTCAGCTGGCGGCTACACGGGTAGAGCAGGCTGCCTGGTGTGGACTGGGCGGTTTTTTAGGTTAGAAGGCCTCGGGAAAGTACGGGGTGGGCTGCAATCTCAAACGGTGCATGGCAAATACAGGACGTGCTTGGATCAAGGAACAGTCAGAATTGTAGCTGTAAATTGTTGTAGTTGTGCTGGGAAAGTGCCTGAGCTTCAAGCACTAATAGAAAGCACAGAAGCTGAAATCGTTATAGGTACAGAAAGCTGGCTAAAGCCTGAAATAAGTTCTGCAGAAATTTTTACGAAGTCTCAGACGGTGTTCAGGAAAGATAGATTAGGCAGAATTGGTGGTGGAGTGTTTGTGTCTGTCAATAGTGGTTTATCTTGTAGTGAAGTCGAAGTAGATACTCTGTGCAAATTGGTATGGGTGGAGGTTATACTTAACAGCCGAACTAAGTTAATAATTGGCTCCTTCTACCGTCCCCCAGACTCCAATGATATAGTTGCTGAACAGTTCAGAGAAAATTTGAGTCTCGTAACAAATAAATACCCCACTCATACGGTTATAGTTGATGGGGACTTCAACCTTCCCTTGATATGTTGGCAAAAATATTTGTTCAAAACCGGTGGTAGGCAGAAAACATCTTCCGAGATTGTCCTAAATGCTTTCTCCGAAAATTATTTCGAGCAGTTCGTCCACGAACCCACGCGAATTGTAAATGGTTGCAAAAACACACTTGACCTCTTAGCCACAAACAATCCAGAGCTAATAGAGAGCATCATGACTGATACAGGGAATAGTGATCACAAAGTGGCTGTAGCTAGGCTCAATACCGTTTCTTCCAAATCCACCAGAAACTAACGCAAAATAATTTCATTTAAAAAAGCAGATAAAGTGTCACTAGAAGCCTTCCTAAGAGACAATCTCCATTCCTTCCGAACTGACTATGCAAATGTAGACGAGATGTGGCTCAAATTAAAAGATATAGTAGCAACAGCAATTGAGAGATTCATACCTCATAAATTGGTAAGAGGTGGAACTGATCCCCCATGGTACACAAAACAGGTCCAAATGCTGTTGCAGAGGCAACGGAAAAAGCGAAGTTCAGAAGAACGTGAAATCCCGAAGATTGGCTAAAATTTACAGACGCGCGAAATATGGCACGGACTTCAATGCGAGATGCCTTTAATAGGCTCCACAATGAAACATTGTCTCGAAATTTGGTAGAAAATCCGAAGAAATTCTGGTCATCTGTAAAGTACACAAGCGGCAAGACGCAGTCAATACGTTCGCTGCGCAGTGCCGATGGTACTGTTACCGACGACTGTGCCGCTAAAGCGGAGTTATTGAACGCAGTTTTCCCGAAATTCCTTCACAAGGGAAGACGAATGGAATATTCCAGAATTTGAAACACGAACAGCTGCTAGCATGAGCTTCTTAGAAGTAGATACCTTAGGGGTTGCGAAGCAACTCAAATCGCTTGATACAGGCAAGTCTTGAGGTCCAGATTGTATACCGATTAGGTTCCTTTCAGATTACGCTGATACAGTAGCTCCCTACTTAGCAATCATATACAACTGCTCACTCACCGATAGACCTGTACCTACAGATTGGAAAATTGCGCAGGTCGCACCAGTGTTTAAGAAGGGTAGTAGGAGTAATTCATCGAACTACTGACCTATATCATTGACATCGGTTTGCAGAAGGGTTTTGGAGCATATACTGTATTCAAACATTATGAATAACCTTGAAGGGAACGATCTATTGATACGTAATCAGCATGGTTTCAGAAAACATCGTTCTTGTGTAACACAGCTAGCTCTTTATTTGCACGAAGTAATGGCCGCTATCGACAGGGGATCTCAAGTTGATTCCGTATTTCTAGATTTCCGGAAAGCTTTTGACACCGTTCCTCACAAGCGACTTCTAATCAAGCTGCGGGCCTATGGGGTATCATCTCAGTTGTGCGACTGGATTCGTGATTTCCTGTCGGGAAGGTCACAGTTCGTAGTAATAGACGGAAAATCATCGAGTAAAACTGAAATGATATCAGGTGTTCCCCAGGGAAGCGTCCTGGGACCTCTGCTGTTCCTGATCTATATAAATGACCTGGGTGAGAATCTGAGCAGTTCTCTTAGCTTGTTCACAGATGATGCTGTAATTTACCGTCTAGTAAGGTCATCTGAAGACCAGTATCAGTTGCAAAGCGATTTAGAAAAGATTGCTGTATGGTGTGGCAGGTGGCAGTTGACGCTAAATAACAAAAAGTGTGAGGTGATCCACATGAGTTCCAAAAGAAATCCGTTGGAATTCGATTACTCGATAAATAGCACAATTCTCAAGGCTGTCAATTCAACTAAGTACCTGGGTGTTAAAATTACGAACAACTTCAGTTGGAAAGACCACATAGGTAATATTGTGGGGAAGGCAAGCCAAAGGTTGCGTTTCATTGGCAGGACACTTAGAAGATGCAACAAGTCCACTAAAGAGACAGCTTACACTACACTCGTTCGTCCTCTGTTAGAATATTGCTGCACGGTGTGGGATCCTTACCAGGTGGGATTGACGGAGACATCGAAATGGTGCAAAAAAGGGCAGCTAGTTTTGTATTATCACGTAATAGGGGAGAGAGTGTGGCAGATATGATACGCGAGTTGGGATGGAAGTCATTAAAGCAAAGACGTTTTTCATCGCGGCGAGATCTATTTACGAAATTTCAGTCACCAACTTTCTCTTCCGAATGCGAAAATATTTTGTTGAGCCCAACCTACATAGGTAGGAATGATCATCAAAATAAAATAAGAGAAATCAGAGCTCGAACAGAAAGGTTTAGGTGTTCGTTTTTCCTGCGCGCTGTTCGGGAGTGGAATGGTAGGGAGATAGTATGATTGTGGTTCGATGAGCCCTCTGCCAAGCACTTAAATGTGAATTGCAGAGTAGTCATGTAGATGTAGATGTATGAGGAATATAAAGGATGTTTGGAAATTCCAATTACAAACCTCTAGGACTTGTAGAGGGGAGTGAGTACATAATATTTTGAATAGGAACCTATGTCCAGAAATCCACCGTTTCTGTTCTACAACAGTTTCAATTCAGATGTACAACGTGTCCACTTCTGCTGACGGAAAGAGAAAAGTCTCAGAGTTGCTTGTCCTTGTTTTCAGTAGGGCAGACAGGATGATGTGTGCTATGTGGACTGCCCCTTGTGTATGCAAAGTTTAATTTATGAGATTCCTGTAGAGACGGAGGAAGCTGCTGCACCAGAAATTGAAGAGACCACAGGTGGGATGGAGAGTGTGTACCAGAAAATGCTTCATAGGTGCAGTGTTTGTAATGGTGTTGGTGGTTGCCACATCAAGCTGCTATTGTAATGCATCAATACTGTTTTGTCTGTACAGTATGCTTTTTATTTTGGAATAATGTAAACATGTGTAAGTGTTAACACAAAAAAATGAGTTTAAGTGTTAAATGGATGTTTTGTTATGTTTCCTTTTGAATTGTTATCTAATAATTGTACTGCATCATTCCTAATTCAATTCCTCAAGCAGACATGTATGCGTTAAACATCTGAATTGAAACCATTGTAGAATGGAAATGATACATTTCCGGAAATAGGTTCATTTTCAAAATATTATGTAGTTACTCCCCTCCACAAGGACCAGAATTTTGAAACAGGAGTTTCCGAATACCCTGCATGGAAAGAAATAGCAATGTCATATTCAGTTTATTCCATAATAAATTTATGTCAATATATGAAAGTTGCTTTCTGAAAAAGTTATCCAGAAAATCCACTAGAAAAAGTAAGTTTTAGGTAACTAATGGAATTAAAGTGTCATGTAAGAGAAGGAGGAAAATTTATATTAAGGCTAGAATAAGATGAGATCTGAAATTACTTGCATACTACAAAAATACTGTAGTATTTTAAGGAAGGTCATTAAAATGTCAAGAAGTATGTATGCCCTGACAGAAATTAATAATGTAGATTATAAGATAAAAACCACATGGAATATTGTCAAACAGGAGGTAGGACAGCCAGTTATTGTACAAGATACCTTAACAGTGAAACTAAATGATAGTATTTTGACTGATAATTCACAATATGTGAATGCTTTTAGGAATCACTTTCTAAATGTATCAGCAAAAATAGGATTAAATGATTCAGTTGAAGAAGAAAGAGACTATATTAAAAATGTGATTCATCATTCCAGAAAACTATAACCAACTTGAAGTAGCACCAACATTCTTCACTGAAATTAGTAGAATTATAAAAATTCAAAATAAATAAAAATAAAAAAATGTGTCTCATATGGTGTTGATGGAGTTTCAATATATGTAATGCATCACTGGTGTGAGACAGTTTAAAGTATCCAGTTGTTAAACTTCTTCAAAAGAAAGGTGACAAAAAAGACTTAAATAATTATCATCCAATTTCCTTACTGACATATTTTTCTAGAATATTCAAAAAAGTAATGTACTGAAGAGTATTCACACATTTAAGTAGAAACAATATACTTAGCATGTCACAGTTTGAATTCCAGATGGGTTGGCTGACTGAGAATACTATTTATACATTCCCTTACAAAATATTATAAGGCTTAAATATTAAAATATTACCAGTTGTTATTTTTTTGTGATCTTTCCAAAGAATATGATTGTGTAGATCATACATTCATGTTTTATGGAATCAGTGGCCTTACACACAACTGGTTTGAATCGTACTTAACAAACAGAATGCAGAAAGTTGTGCTGAATAATCCAAACTATGATGGAACAGTAGACAAGTTTAGTGACTTGGGGAGCAATTTGAAAGGGAATCCCACAGAATTCAACTTTGAGCCCACTCCTATTCCTCACATCTGTAAATGACCTGTGATGTCCATACCTGCAACACTAGAGGTAAAATGACCTTCATTACCCATTGTTAAAGCGGTCAGTGGCTCAGAGAGTAGTTTAATATGCAGCAATAAAAACCTTGGATCATTTGTGCAATACCATAAAATGTCTGACAGGTAGCAAAGCAAGTTTTAAATCTAACGTAAAGTCATTTCTCCTGGACAACTCCATCTATTCCATATAAGAATTTCTATTTAAAAGCTGGTAGCCTGGAAAAAGACCTAGTTCTTAAGTGTAGTTGCATGAGTAGCACTAAAAAATAATGTGTTCATATATGTTAACACTGATCATGTGTATTTTTTCTACATCATTTCAATAAAATTATTGTTTAAGTAATGTATGGAATGTATAACTAACTAACTAACTAACTTATTGACTAGCTACCATAAAATCAGTACTATGAGGCACTGCTGGTAGTTGAGAGTCCATACACACCATGGCATCAAATAAACAGTATTGTTGCTTATATTGGTCAGTTTGTTGAGTCCATGTCCATAACATCATTTGCAAAACCAGCCACTTACAGATTACTAGACACCACAATGGCTGAAAATTGATAACAAAAATGAACAGATTAGTCATTAATACTTCTCACACTATTAATGAAACACAATTAAATTAACTAAAAAAAAATAAACGTGCTATTCTTTCATACAACATGTGCTACTATGGAATATACTAAATTTGAAAATATAAATAAATATAAGTTTATGTTACATTACAACACACTAATGTTTTTTCATTATGAATTTATGTATAGAATAGGTAGAGTAGCTCAAAATAAACAGTATTTCTTTAAATTTGAAATTTGAGAAAATAATGTTATCTTTTCATCTAGTGTTGTAGTTGTGGGTTGTACTACACTTATTAGATTGCAATATATGACCAACACCAATATATGACCAACTCCTTGAAGAGGTGCTTATTTTTCCAAAACAATTTTCTTGTTCAGTGATCAGTGCTTCGTGAATATTGTGTCATAAGATACTAATGAGTGGAAATACGTGAAAGATGTTAAGAGACTGATTTATTTGTTTTTAAGACTAGAAATTGGCAATTGAAATGGATAGAAGACAAGGTGTTAACATTGTGGGAGAATGAGGACAGAGTATCAGACTGTAACTCTATATTGTTTATTTATTTATGGTGAAGGTATTATCAGTGCATTTAAACCAAACAAAATGCTTGTTATTTTTGGGGGCTAGAAAAGATTCCTGTACATGGGGTATAAACAGTTTTGATCATGATCCCTGTTCGTGTTCTATGGTTAACACATAGAAACCTCCATCCATGTTAAAACCACAGACCACCAACAATATCTCGACTTTGATACTGTCATCCATTCCACGCCAAACAGTATCACTGTCACAGTCTAACTGCCTGCATGCAGAATATTTCCAGTAATGGTCAATCCCTTTTTCTGGTATTCTATAGACCTTGCCAAGGGCATAAAAAATAAATACTACCCTCCAAACTTATGTCAAAAACAGTTCACCTGGGCCATCTCATCCTGTGTTTCTAGCACTCAATTGCACCTCTAACCAACCACAAAGAGCCAGTCTCTTCGTCCCTTGTTACCCGATATAACCCAGGATTGGTACAGCTGAACCATGTGATCTTACCAGTGCTTCTACTACTTTTCTTTGTTTCTCAAAATGAAATGAGATGTATTCTCCCCAAAATTCAACTTGTTATGACTGTCTTCATGATGGGGGATGTGGGTAGCTGGCATCTGTCTTCAAGTGCTTACCAGTTCAGGTTTCCCAGCATTTCTGTGGCACCCTCATGTGGGCAAACAAATGTGTGATGATTGGTGCTACCATTCTTTGTGTACATTCAATATCCCCAGTGAACCCTATTTGTTATAGGTCCCAACACAATTTTCCCATATTCTAGGATGTGTGACATGAGTGTTTTAAGCAACCCTCTTCATTGAATGATTGCCTTAAGTCTATCAGTTACTGTACTTGTAACTGGGACCTATGTGATCATTTCATGTCTTATCCCCACAAATTGTTATAGCCAGGTTTCCAGGGAGTGTGCACTAATATAAAACTTCCTGGGAGATTAAAACTGTGTGTCAGACCTGGAACTCAGGACCTTTGCCTTTTGTGGGCAAGTGCTCTACTGATTGAACTACCCAAGCACAACTCACGATCTTTGCTCACAGATTTACTTCCAACAGTACCTCACTCAGACCTTCCAAACTTCACAGAAGTTTCGTACAGTTTTAATCTGTCAGGAAGTTTCATAACAGTGCACACTCCAGTGCAGTGTGAAAAATTTCTTCCAGAAACATTCCCCATGTTGTGGCTAAGCTATGTTTCCACAATATTCTTTCTTCCAGGAATGCTAGTCTTGCAAGTTTCACAGGAGAACTTCTGTGAAGTTTGGAAGGTTGAAGATGAAGTACTGGTGTGAGTAAACCTGTGAGGATTGGTCGTAAGTCATGCTTGGGTATTTCAGTCAGTAGAGCACTTGCTCGTGAAAGGCAAATGTCCTGGGTTCAAGTCTGTAGTCAGCTGAATCATCTGCAAAATGTCTGAGGTTATAATTAATATTGATTATGAGGACATTAATATACACTCCCGGAAATGGAAAAAAGAAC
Organism: Schistocerca serialis cubense; assembly: GCF_023864345.2. Classification (NCBI taxonomy): domain Eukaryota; kingdom Metazoa; phylum Arthropoda; class Insecta; order Orthoptera; family Acrididae; genus Schistocerca; species Schistocerca serialis. The sequence continues at coordinate 120,178,423 of NC_064640.1, forward strand.
ACATTGACACCGGTGTGTCAGACCCACCATACTTGCTCCGGACACTGCGAGAGGGCTGTACAAGCAATGATCACACGCACGGCACAGCGGACACACCAGGAACCGCGGTGTTGGCCGTCGAATGGCGCTAGCTGCGCAGCATTTGTGCACCGCCGCCGTCAGTGTCAGCCAGTTTGCCGTGGCATACGGAGCTCCATCGCAGTCTTTAACACTGGTAGCATGCCGCGACAGCGTGGACGTGAACCGTATGTGCAGTTGACGGACTTTGAGCGAGGGCGTATAGTGGGCATGCGGGAGGCCGGGTGGACGTACCGCCGAATTGCTCAACACGTGGGGCGTGAGGTCTCCACAGTACATCGATGTTGTCGCCAGTGGTCGGCGGAAGGTGCACGTGCCCGTCGACCTGGGACCGGACCGCAGCGACGCACGGATGCACGCCAAGACCGTAGGATCCTACGCAGTGCCGTAGGGGACCGCACCGCCACTTCCCAGCAAATTAGGGACACTGTTGCTCCTGGGGTATCGGCGAGGACCATTCGCAACCGTCTCCATGAAGCTGGGCTACGGTCCCGCACACCATTAGGCCGTCTTCCACTCACGCCCCAACATCGTGCAGCCCGCCTCCAGTGGTGTCGCGACAGGCGTGAATGGAGGGACGAATGGAGACGTGTCGTCTTCAGCGATGAGAGTCGCTTCTGCCTTGGTGCCAATGATGGTCGTATGCGTGTTTGGCGCCGTGCAGGTGAGCGCCACAATCAGGACTGCATACGACCGAGGCACACAGGGCCAACACCCGGCATCATGGTGTGGGGAGCGATCTCCTACACTGGCCGTACACCACTGGTGATCGTCGAGGGGACACTGAATAGTGCACGGTACATCCAAACCGTCATCGAACCCATCGTTCTACTATTCCTAGACCGGCAAGGGAACTTGCTGTTCCAACAGGACAATGCACGTCCGCATGTATCCCGTGCCACCCAACGTGCTCTAGAAGGTGTAAGTCAACTACCCTGGCCAGCAAGATCTCCGGATCTGTCCCCCATTGAGCATGTTTGGGACTGGATGAAGCGTCGTCTCACGCGATCTGCACGTCCAGCACGAACGCTGGTCCAACTGAGGCGCCAGGTGGAAATGGCATGGCAAGCCGTTCCACAGGACTACATCCAGCATCTCTACGATCGTCTCCATGGGAGAATAGCAGCCTGCATTGCTGCGAAAGGTGGATATACACTGTACTAGTGCCGACATTGTGCATGCTCTGTTGCCTGTGTCTATGTGCCTGTGGTTCTGTCAGTGTGATCATGTGATGTATCTGACCCCAGGAATGTGTCAATAAAGTTTCCCCTTCCTGGGACAATGAATTCACGGTGTTCTTATTTCAATTTCCAGGAGTGTAAAATATGAACAGGAAGGGTCCAAACAAAGTTCCCAAGGTCATGCCCGAACCTACTACATTTGTCGATGACTCTCCATCCCAGATAACATACTGTATCCCCCCTACCAAAAAAATTATCAATCCAGCCACAAATGTTGTTTGATACATCATTTGACTGTACTTTCATAAATGAGTGTTGATGTGGTACTGAGTCAGATAGTTTTTGGAAGTCAAGAAACAGCATTCAAGATGTCATTAGAAAAAAAACGTGTGTTGGGTTTTATAATGCATTCTGGTTGGCAATCTGTGTGAGATACCTCATTATGTTTGTGCTCAGAATATGTTGCAAGATTCTACAGCAGCTATTAGTGCATAGTTGCATCTCTCATTGTGCATAGGGCTGTACACATTAGGCATAGAACACTGCACATACTGTGTTAGTTATTGTTGCTTGATTTTCTTAGAAAAAATAATATTCTTAAAGTCTTATTTAAGATTTATATGTGATTATATACTCTGCTTTATTTTTTGCAGCATACGAATGAGTTTGACAGTAGTATTGTCTATTGCATCATTCTTGCTAGTAGCTCTTTCTGGTGTGAAGTGGGCCACTTTTCTTGGTGTAATCGCTACCTCGTTTGGATCGGGCCTTGGTGAACTTACATTACTTGGCTATACGTCTTCATTTAACTGGTAACTAAATTTATTTTGTCTTTTATCTTTCGGCATCTTTTTATATTTATATGCTATCAAGATTAAGAATGCAACATGACTTTTGGATTTTGCAAGTGAAGTGAAATTGAATGTAAGTATCTACATATCAATTATGGCATGTGACAACCATGTAACAGTGGCTAGCAAACCATAGAAGAGAAAATAAAAGCAGCTGAAAGAACGTAAATGTGTTGGCAATTCAGTATAAGCTAAAATCAGCCAAATAGTGTTTGGCAGAAAATAAAGAGGAAAAGATTATTTTGTGCTATGAGTGTGTATTAGGGTTCCAGTGGTAAATGAGAAAAGTCTCATAATGTTCTGTAGCCATCTATCACATGCAAAAATCAGCCACTTTGTGACTGTGGTTAAGATGGTCTGATTGATAAGTCTTGACTACAAACAAAGACTACTTGCAGTTTGCAGGAACATGGATTACTGATAACCTCTGGAGCATCCGTACACAAATACCAACAATAATCCACAAGCATTGCTTCATTCCAATGGCCTTGATATCTTTGTTCCATAACAGAAATGTCCTGATGGAATCTTTCTTCATGTTCCTCACTGACAGCTCCGCAACTAGAAGGGAAAAAGTCTAGGTTGGAGTGGAGAAAATGGATTTTAAGGGACATGTTGCATCCATGGTTATGGTAGTTTTGCAGTCGCACTGTCATCAGCTGAGTGTAGCTGTCATCTCTTTTGTTGACTAAAAATCGACAAATACCTCCCTTGAAGGCTTCCCAAGCTTCCTTTTCTTTCCCTCCACAACCTGGTCAAATGCAGGATCCTTTACAAGTTCTCGAATTTTTGGCGCAATACAAAAACCTTCCTTAACTTTTGTCTCGCTTAATTTTGGAAATTTCTCTCTTATGTACTTAAAGGCCCATCCTTGTTGATTCATGCCTTTGACACAATTTTTCATCAAACCCAGCTTGATCTGCAGGGGTGGAAGATCATCATCTTATGTGTCAATGAGAGGCTCGACAGCGACATTTTTCTCACTAGGGTTAAGATTTCTTGCAGGCCAGTCTGCTTCAATATAATGTTATTTCCTATCTCTACTGTCCCACATACATAAGAAGCAACAATGTTTTGTGTACCCCAGTTGCGTTCCTAAGAGTATGGCAATGAGTTTTAGATAACCTCACATTTTTCATTTGTGTTCATGATATTTGATTGAGTCCAAGAGGGCTGTCATATTTGCATATGTCTCCTTCATGTGAACTGTATGACCAACAGGAATAGAAGGAAGACAGTTGCCATTGTGAAGTAATACAGCTTTCAAACTAAACTTGGAGGCTTCTATGAATAGCCTCCATTCAGTTGGATCATGGTTCAAATTCAAACACTTCATCAAGCCATTAATGTCACAGCAAACAACAAGATTGTTTTTCTTCTCGAAAAAGGGGAAGCAGTTCCACATGACTTTTTCTGTACTGTGAGTCTGTGACAACACTTTTAAGATGATTCCAGTGCTGTAGCTGAGACCCAAGAATTTCTGCCTTCTCCTTTGACTGGTCAAGGTCCCTAATGAGATCACTCAATTCTGCTTGACTCAGTCTGTGTGATTTATCATCTTTTCCTTCAAAATCAGGATCACAGAATGAGGAAGGCTTGTTTGGTTCTTCTTCTTCTTCTTCCACACTGTCTTCATTTTCTACTTTAAGCACACAATTTTCAGGTGGAGTAGGGACTGGTAGATTATCTGAATGCGGAATGGGTCGAGTAGCGAATTGAAGATTTAGGTTCTGAACTGTTCTTCTTTCCTTTTTTGTAGGTGGAGTCCAGCAGAAATAGCAGTCATCTGTATGGTCTGTAGGCTCCAGCCAGACCATAGGCACAGCAAAAGCCAAAGATCATTTCTTATTTTTGAGCCATTCTCACCATGTAACGGAACATGCGTTGCAACATATATGTGGAGCCCAAGGCTTATCCTGGTCCCCTACTTTCATATCAAAATAATGCTGATAGGCAGTCTTCATGAGAGGCAACAGATTGCATTTCTGTGAGGGAAATGTTATTTCACCATAAATGTAACAAAAATTATTCACCTTATTTACACATTTTCATGGCATTTTTAAGAATTTTACTTTAAAAAACATTTTCAAGCCAGAAATTCTGCTGCAATTACAGCAGAAACTATATGAAACTCACAGTCACAGCAACAGTATCTATGTTTATGATTTACAAACAGCTTAAGAGCATTTGTGTTTTGTTATTGGACAGGTGTGCCACCTCCAAAAACAAATTACCCGCAAACTGAAAATGTTGACTATAGAAATGACATGTCACTTCATCCCCAAAGCAAGAGCTAATCTGTCATTTTCATGGTGGTTTTTTAATTCATCAAATGGAAATTCATAAGAATTAACTATTCCTGAGCCTGAAACATTTTCATTGTTGGGCATGTTATTACATTTTTGAAAAATTCTGTTACCTACTGTGCCAAAGGAGAATTCAATCGACAAAACTAATAAATTGTGAGACAATCATTTGCCAGTAATTACCTCGAGAAGATGAAATGTTTAGAACTGCTGATAGACACGTATAAACATAATCCTAATTTTTGGAACAATATCTATGTTTATGACTTACAAACAGCTTAAGAGCATTTGCGTTTTGTTATTGGACAGGTGTGCCACCCCCAAAAACAAAATTACCCCCTTCCTTCCGGAAGTAGGTTGAGGAAGGTCGAAAAGAAAAACCAGGTCACTTGGACCCAGTGATAAGAGGGACTCACATGTAGTGAGTGTGGGATAGCAGAGCCCTTACCATCTGAGCCATCCATTCACAGCTGATGGGTCATCTCATACTTTGAACATGCCAATACCTCCATCCAGTCCAAACTCTCCAGAATATTTCTTGCAGATCTTTTTATATTAACAGTCTTGACAGAAAGAGTATAAAGGGGAATGGCAGAATCATTTTCTAAAGCTTGTTACTAGGCTGAATTTTTCACTCTGCACCAGAGTTTATGCCATTATAAAACTTCACGGCAGATTAAAACTGAACCTGTGAGATAGGCGTCGTAGGAAAATTAAGTGTTCGGGTTCAAGCCTTAGTTCATTATACATGTGCTTTCCTATTTCCTGTGTTTCCATTTCCTCAATATATATTTTTAATTAGTAAAACTATACGTTCAGTTGAGTTAACCAACATACATTTTCTGCTCACACTTATTTGTCCCAGAGATTATCGTGATTTCATGTAGCACACAACTTATAGAATCTTGTATTCCGAAAATTTTGCTGGGTTTCAGCAATTTGGTTTCTAGGAATTTATATGCTCTTATACTATTGAACATTCATTCAAACAATCAGACATGCTTTTGGCAGATGAGAATGTTAAAGTATTCATAATAAAATGCTGAAACATCTGCAGAATAATATAAGAGCATATAAACTCCTGAAAACCAGCAAAGCTCTCATAATATGATATTCTGTAAACTGTGTGCTACATGAAATTGTAATAATCCCTGAAAAATGTAACTGAGTATGGAAAAGGTACTTATATATGATGCTGGTATAAACCTTAGATGCACATACAAAATTCCTTTAGCTGTAAGGAGAAACATGCTTCTCAGGTGGTTCATTGTGTCTAGTGTTCAATAATCTGTGGCTGTATGCCTATTTTATATCAGTTTAATATTATGAATGATACATACAAGGAACAAGAATAATTCGAAGTTCAAAAATTTTTGTGTGTGAATTAAAGCTTAATATAATATTCCGTGTATGTTTTCCTTATTTTACTAGGAACCCGATTACTGCATGGTCCTCAGGGACTGGAGCAGCTGGTGTACTGGGAGCTGGTTCATATGCAGGTCTCACAGCGCTTGGCATCAGCCCAAATGATTCGTTGTTGATTATGTTAGCAGTACCAGCAGTAATGGCATTGTCGTGAGTATATTTTAGCATTACATTACTTCTATGGAGATTTGTTATCTGTTGTGGATATAAGTCATAGTGAATAAATATTTGATTGACAAGTACATAAAGTTCTAATGTCCTCGGGTAGCACTGATACATTTACAGCCTGCTCATGTCATTCTATTCTTCTAATTTTTTCATTGCTTCCCTGGAATATGTCATGTTCAGTTTCCAGCATTAATCTAGTAAGTTAGCATAGAATGAAAACCACAGGTTAGATGGCCACTAAACAAATTATTCTACAAGTATTTCTATCTTCAGTTACTTCATGCCACATCTACTATTATACACAGATGAGCCAAAACATTATAACCACTTGTTTAATAGCATGTTGGTCCACATTTCAAACACAATGCAGCAGCGATTCTGCTTGGCATGGACTCTACAAGTCGTTGATAGGTTTCCAGAAGTGTGTGACACCAGATGTGTACTCACAGGTCACTGAATTACTGGGCTTTGGTTTGTGGGCACGCAGTTGGCACTTGATGTGTGTTCCAGTGGGTACAGATCAGGAGCATTTGATGGCTAAGACATCAATGTGAGTTCACTATAGTGCTCCTCAAACCACTGCAGCATGATTCTGGTCTTGTGCGTGGAGAGTTATCCTGCTGGAATATGTCATCACCATCAGAGAAGACTTCAACAGTGAAGGGATGCAGGTGGTCTGTAATAATCTTCACATATTTCACTGCTGTCATGGTGTTTTTGATTATTACCATAGTCCCATAGAAGCCCTACTCAGTGTACCTCATAGCATAATTCTGCTCTTGCCGGCCTGCATCTGTGGTGCGGAGCACGTTTCAAGCAGCCATTCACCTGGATGATGGTATATAAGGACCCGACCATTGACCTGTTGTAAAAAGAAATGTGGTTCATTCAACAGCCAACATGTTTCCATTGATCCATGGTGAAAACACAGTGATCCCATGCCCACTGCAATCATAACTGGCGATATCGTTGGGCCAATGCAGGAACACATAGGGGTCATGTAATGCAGAGCTCCATGTTCAACAGTGGCCTCTGAACAGTGTGCTCCAAAACACTTGTGGCTGCACCGGCTTTGTAGTAGTCAGATCTGCCACAGATCACTGCCTATCCTGGATTACACAGTGGGTGATCCTCTGACATCTACATTTTGTGATGAGGCATGGATGTCCAGTACCACATGGCCTACATGTTATTCCACCTTCCTTTAACCACTTCCCATAGGTGCTGAAGACAGTAGTATGCAAACAGCTGACCAGTTTCACCATTTCAGAGATTCTTGTTTCCAGCCGCAGCACCACAACAATGTGTTAAAAGCACTCATATCAGTGGATTTCTGCATTTGCAGCCCGTTTCTTTGCTATGCTGACTGCTCACTTGTCTCTTTTCTGCTTACATTCTTTCCTCACTGTGTCACCTTCCCGCAACACCACCAGGAGGCATTCAACATCACAGTGGGTGGTGACCATAATGTTTTGGCCCATCAGTGTATGTGAGAAATGGTTTTCCAGATGTACACCTACACCCTAATCCTTAAAATAAAGGAGAGCTGATTTTGTGGTCTATGTTTTCAGTGTAGTTGTTGCAAAATCAGAATTTGATTTGAAAATGTAGTCAGTTTGGCATTTGTATGAAAAGCTTTGCAGTCTGGCCTGCCTCCCACCGTTCCAAACTGGTATTCTCCATATAGAAGGACATGATTAGCTCTGTGGACCCTCTGAAGAAACCTAATGTAAATCATGTTCCATTATCATAAAAGTTGAAGCAAGTTGAAGGATAACAGTTTTCAAGAAACTTTGAAATTGTGTAAAGAAGATTAAATACCAAATTTTGCCATATAGTCAGATGTTAAATTATTGTTTATTAGTCATTAGGAGGATCATCATCATTGTCATAATTATCATCATCATCATCATTGTCATAGATTTTGTTCTCTCTCTTATCTAGCATTTGTTCAGCCCTGTCATCAGATCTTTTCATGATGTTTTTTGGATGTTGTCTCCAGTAAGTACTTACCACACCTGTCGTACATTATGAAGGTGAAAGGCAGCCTCAACTATGCCTGTCTCCGGACCAAGTAATAATTGTGTATTTGGGTAGAACAAACATATCATGAAATGATTGTTAAAAATCACCTGCACTCCACATCTATGCTGGCTGGTGCCTTGTAATTACTTTGACTAATAACATTTATTTCTGTTGCGTTCATACTCCTTAGACTTCAGTACAAAGAATGTTTTAAATTTGGTCTTGCATTATCTTATTTCTGTGTTGTTGACCACCTTATTGTTTCCCTATTTCATCATGTTATTGCTAAAAGCTGCACCTTTATTTTGAATTGTTGCCACGTTATGACTTTAAAACTTTCTGGCAGTGTGTGGGATGGTGGATAATAATTATGTTGCCTGTACTCTAATTTTGTAAGTTGAAATGTTTGGTAGTCTTCTGTGATTTTTAGATACCACGCCCTTTCACAAGGGCCTTAAAACTATTTGTGCAGACAGCCACATCGATGTTCACACACCTGAGAATAAGTATGAAAACCTTTACAGCTTGTCCCATCATTCTCAGCTCTTGAAACAGTTCAGAGATGATTTCTGCTGTTTGTTTCCATTTCCAAAAAGTTAGTTGCTCTCCTTAAAAGTGGAGAATTATCTCGGACACTTGCCATGTGGTTTTCTATAACATAGCAGCCGCCACACAAAACAGAACATGGAGAGCGAAACACAGGTTTTCAATATAAACTCATAATCAAAGCAAGCTCACTTTTACAAAGTTTCACCAGTTACACATGATATATCATTCATCTGAAACACAATAATGTCAGCCATTATGAACACCATCCAAGGCATAAGCGGACATGAACAGATTCACAACGAAGCATAGCACATTCCCATATGACCGACAATGATCGGATAACCTCCCAGGTGCAGACACCTCATTACTTATACATTCTTGGTGCAAATGGCAAAGGGGAAGCTTGCTCCAAAACTGCTTCTAGTGTTTGCAACAATGCCCAATCAGCACCCATTTTGGTTAACAAAATTATTTATATGATTGTTAGTTGAAGACTAACAGTGATCTCAATTTTTATATAAGTATTTCTGCACTTTATATATGTTCTATAAAATCCTTAGCCCAGTAACTCTTAAATTTTGAACTCCAGAATTTCCCAAATGGAACCAATGGTAGCTGGAAGCATCTGGACATCTGTGTTCTAAATCTGTACCTTTTAAAACGGTCAATGTCTTAAGACTTGGTACAGCTTCATTATTACATATAAAGAATGTAATGCTGTCATATTAGCTTTGTAGCTTAATAGCAAAGATTAGTTAATGTAACTCTTTCTACAAGATTTAGGTATGAAAATTGGTTTTTCCCTAAAAATTCAAGAAGTAGATGTATCTTCATGGTAACATCTACCAAATGTTTGTACGATAAATTGAACTTAATTCCAGAATTAGAACGCTGTAACTTAAATATTACATACATATAATGTTGTGAAAAAAGTGGAATAATTCAAAAAGTAAAATCTACCATGTGTTTATGCAATAAACTGCATCTAGTTCCAAAAGGAGAACTTTCTAGCATTAATATTCCTTGCCTTTTAGAATTGCACACAACATGGATTTCAGAAGTAATTAATTAGTGAGCCATGTTGAGATTCACAATATTTAACCTTTTATTTGTCGTATGTAATCTGACCAAGTTTTGAAACAATATTTAGACAATGACTTTCATATAAGGTGCAGTCTCTTTGTTAGTGGCTCATGGGATACATTAGGCATTCTGTTTGACTGATCTTGGCTGACCAACTGAGGAAGACCAATACTTTACTCACCCCACTAGCACTGGCTTGTTCCCGACATTACTCCCTATTTCATTTGATGGTGAGCTTTCTGGAAGTAAGAGCTTACGTACACACACACACACACACACACACACACACACACACACACAGAGAGAGAGAGAGAGAGAGAGAGAGAGAGAGAGAGAGAGAGAGAAATGTAAATAAATCAGTGCCCACTATCAGACATCACATATATAATTAAGGCAAGGCTAGCCAGTGTCCCCTTCAGTGCAGATGCTGACCATACTCAAACTTGTAAGTTCAGAATGGGAAGCAAGTTGAGAATGGGGGGCATGCCGGGATAGTCCGTGCAGTTGTGAAGACCACTGCATCTGGATGGCTTAGTGGTCAAAGCATCTGTCTAGCAACTAGGAGACCTGGGTTCAAATCCTGGTCCAGCACAAAGTTTCAACTTTCCCCATTGATGTAAATCAATGCCCTTTAGCAGCTAAATGTCATTAATTCGTTTCTGTCTGCATTCATAATGGCTGCAGGAGCAAAATGATGTTTATTCTTTTAGACACCACTTATATGAGATATGTTCAAAAAATTCCACAACATTTGTAATTTCACGCCAGTGGTGTGTTTGAGCAAAATGCGGTTGGCATCACTGCACACGCCTGTGTTTAATGTGTAACTGCCGGAAGCTACATTGTTGTATGTCTGTTAGTTATTGCTCAGTGCAGTGTTGAGCAGAAATAATGTCGCACAGTTTGCCAATTTTGAGATGGTAGTGTTAGAGGGGCAATGCGTATGCATTACATTTTGTCTGAAACTCAAGAAAACCGTTACAGAGGCACTTCAAATGATGCAGGAAGCCTGTGGTGATGAGTGTTTAAGCCATATCCGGTGTTACAAATGGTTCACATGGTTTAAAAGTGGCTGGATGGAAGTGAAAGATGACCCTCGTTCAGGATGTCTTTCAATGCCTACGGACGATGCTCATGTCAGGATCGTCAACAAAATTGTGCATGCCAATTAAAGACTGCCTGTCTGAGAGATTGCAGAAGAATGTAACATTTCAGTTGGATCATGTCATTAAATCCTGATATAGCAGCTTGGAATGCACCGTATTGCTGCCAAATTCGTCCCATGGCTCATGAGTCAAGACCAGAAAGACTTCAGCCTCGCAATCTGTGAAGAGCTTTAGTATCATGCAAATGAGAATGAGATGTTCCTTAAGAGAATTGTAACAGTTATGATGTTGAGACCAAGGTTCAATCTTCATAATGGATTGAGAAAAGTTCTCCAAGACCAAACAAAGCTTGTCATGTCAGGTCAAATGTCAAAGCCATGCTGATAGTTTTCTTTGATTTTGAAGGATTAGCTTATCATGAATTCATGTCACAGGGACAAACTGTTAATCGATGATACTATCGGGACATGTTTGGGATGCCTGTGAGAAAATACGAGAAGTAAATGGCCTGAAATGTGGTGAGACAGTTCGTGGCTCTTGCATTACAATAACGCACCCGCACATTCATCGCTGTCGGTGCATGACTATTGCACAAAGATCAAAGTCACTGTGCTGCCTCATCCTCCATACTCTCCAAACCAGGCCTATGTGGACTTTGGACTTCTTTTTATTTCCAAAGTGGAAAATCCCATTGAAAGAACAAAGATTTGCAATGATAGATGAGATAAAACAAAATTCTCAGACTGTGCTTCATGCAGTCAAACAAGATGTGTACCAAGACTGCTTCCAGAAGTGGAAATGGCATTGGGAGTGGTGTATCAATGAGTATTTCAAAGAGGACCATGCACAGTAAGTTAAAGGTAAGGGTAGAAAAAATTTGTGGGCAAAGTTCTGGGATTTTTGGAACAGACCTCATATGTTAATATAGAAGTTAGTTCATAAAAATATTATCTTTCTTATTACAAAGGATACCCAGTAAGTAAGTTGCTTGTGCAATATATACTACAAATGCTCTGCGATCACAAGAAAGTGCATTTGTATCTGCTGGGGAAAGGGGGGGGGGGGGGATGCAGATCACTAGGACAGAGATGATATTGTTAAAGATGATAGCGTCCACAGCTCGTGGTCGTGCAGTAGCGTTCTCGTTTCCCGTGCCCGGGTTCCCGGGTTCGATTCCCAGTGGGGTCAGGGATTTTCTCTGCCTCGTGATGACTGGGTGTTGTGTGATGTCCTTAGGTTAGTTAGGTTTAAGTAGTTCTAAGTTCTAGGGGACTGATGACCATAGATGCTAAGTCCCATAGGGCTCAGAGCCATTTTTGAACGAAAGATGATAGCAATGTAAACACTTGATTGTAATTTGTGATAATGTTTAAGAAAATTTGTATCACTGATATGTGCAAAGTGTCATCAGTTATATGGTTTATTAATGTATATAATTTTGTCAGCAGTTGACGTTCATCATCTAATTTATGAAGTATATGATGAACAAATCATGACTACCTCAGTGTTATGGAGATGGATGTGACAGACCAGGAAAGAAGGCCAAGGAGATGTGCATTATGAGGAACATAAGGGATGGCAATGTCCTGTTACTTGTGGATTGATCCATGCTGTGGTAGAAAATATGAGAAAGAACAGATGATTCCTCATGAAAATTCTACCTCTGAAATTTTCACAAATTTTGCTATTGCTGCTGCACAAAATTGTGTTGGACTGGCTAAATGTCTGCGTATTATGTTCCCACGGAGTCCCACATTTGCTAGAGAAGACCACAGATAGCACAAAATTATGAGGTCATTAATGTTTTTTATATGGTACCCAGAGAAGGATGATGACTTTTTGACTTTTATTGTGACAGGGGAGGAGAGATGGCTATTGACGTAAGACTCTGGAAACAAAACAATAGTCATTGAGTTGAAGCACACATCTTCACTGCAGGAGACGGAAATATATCTTACTTGTGTACCTACTGACACATTCCACAATGTGGCAAGTTTTCAAGAATGTGATCTATGAAACAGAAAAAGAGGGTGCAGAGGAGACTGCTTACTTGGAAGCTCATATCCCTTGTGTATTAGGAGAAACAGTATGTATTTCTGATTGATTTTTTGGAGTTTGCTGTAACCATCAGTACCAACAACCATTATGACATTCATAATGCTAGCTGCATTGCTCGATTTAAATGAGTGACACTATATGTTCATATTCATGTTCTCATCGACGACAGCATTGTGGCTGCAATATTATGACTTATTACAAACTTTGGTTGCTAAACATTTGTTCTGATTTTCATCTCTTTTTTTTGTGATGGAAGCTTTTGTGCTGGCAAGAGATTGCAAGTTAAAGATACTGTCAGAAAAGCTATTGTCCCATGTATCATAATTGCAACCCCTCTCTCTCTCTCTCTCTCTCTCTCTCTCTCTCTCTCTCTCTCTCTCTCTCACACACACACACACACATGCATGCACGCACACTTATGCATACCCAGGAGCAGTTATGTCGAGACATAGCCGTAGACTTACTTTTCAGTTTATGACAAAATCCTATAATTATTGTTGTGATAATTCTTTTCATCACCACCATCATCATTCTGAGTGTTAATTTCCAGATTTTGGGTGCTGCTAGAACGTCCAACACATTCTGTGAATTCTGTGGATACACCAGGAGTGGAAGAGTTTCAGAGCAATGTGTCAATACAGTCTGGTACTGGAGAAGGAACAGTAGAGGTAGCAACAGTAGCAGAAGCATCTGCAGTGGCTGATATTGCTTATGAAAATGAGTCACTGACAACCAAACTCAAATACATTCCATCTCTTCTGAAGTACATGGTTCCACTGGGAACAGTTTATTTATTTGAATATTTTATCAATCAAGGTCTGGTAAGTTCAGAAACTCATTTCTCTGAATAAAATAGTGGTGAATTAGTCTCAATTTAGATATTTTTAGGTTTTATAGCTGTCATTGTTGTTTTTGGTAATGTGCAAAAAGATATTTTGAATAAAAATATTAAACTGGTACTTAACTACACAAGAATAGCTGCTTCAGTACATTTTGGATTGTACAATTCTCTCCCATAAGAGCCACTTTCTCTGTATTAAACCAGTTGTCTTCCATTATTGAATTACTGAGTTCTTATCCTTTTTATTTCTTCTGTAACTTGTTAAGTAGGCTCACTGGACAAAAAATTAGTCACTCCTAGAAAAATCATAAGCATTATTGAATACCATGTAATTCCACCCCTAAACTTGATAACCACCAGGATTCAGTTAGGAAGTGAGTCCACAAGGTTGTGCAGATTTATCACATCCAGGTTAAGCCATTCACTGAGGATCTGATCATGTAGTACCACCAAATTGTGGGAATGCTGAGGTTGGTATTTTACCCGCTGTTCCCAAAACCCCACAGAATTTTTGCGGGGTTCAAGTTAGATGATTTTGCAGGCCAATGAAGATGTAATAGTATGGGGGAGTGCTCAGAAAACCAGTCACATATTCTTCCAGCCCAGTGATACTTTGCTGTTGTCATTTTTATTTGCCTGTGTGAGCAATGGTGAGGTGACCTACTCCATATGTTCATTGCGGGCAGTTCCTGTTGCATTGTTTTCTCACCAACAGGTCAGGCTGGACCTTCATTCACTGCCTGCAGCAATTCCTGTTGGGTTTGGAAATAATTTTGATTCAGAAGCCATGAAATGCTTCTCCGGTCCCACTGTCAGGATCTTTTTCCGACTAAAATTCTGACGTTGTGTTTTGTGGCCACATGTGTTACACCACTATTTGTAGACACATTGAGCAGTCTGCTATGAAACACCAACAAATCTGACTTTACACACAATATGGCCATGGGCATGGTCAAGCATGATTGCCTCTTTTTGCCACTCTGTCACATCCTTACATTTACTTATCTTTATGTACAATGCCGTCTTGAAACATAAATGTCTCACTGATCACTATTATCTTAGGCTCAGGTAGAGACAATGCACACACATTTGAGCACATGACCCAATCGCTGTGCCTTCTGTAGAGGCTTAATGATTCATCTATTTGTGCACACTGGGATGATTAATTTTTTATCCGATGAGCGTACATACCCTGTCGCTGACGTTTCAAATGTCTGATTCCTCATTTGCCACTTTTAAGATCTCCATCCCTTGCTTCTTTGTTTGAAACTACTGTTAATAGGCAGCTGGGCACATATATTAAAAAGAAAGAAATAGTGTCTGTAGCTTTGAAAATATTCAGTTTTAATTTGTGTGTCTGTATGTGCCATTTTTATGTGTACACTTGTTCCTATCACAAAATTGGTAGTAGACACTCCTCTTCACTCTACTTTTTGATTCTTGTTTTAGTTTCTACTTTTGTTTTGAATTGGGTTTTATTTCTCGGTAATTAAATTAATTCACACCTACAAATTTAGTGAAGAATGATGTATTTCTGTTTACAGTTTGAACTCATCTATTTCCCTGGAATATGGATAAGTCATAGTGAGCAGTACCGTTGGATGCAACTTTGTTATCAAATTGGTGTATTTATATCCCGAACATCAGCATCTTTTATCATCATTCGTCAGATCTGGCTGATGTCCATATTACAGGTAACAGTTATTTATGTATTACTATCTATTTGAACTTAAGCCATAAATTCTTTCATAAGGAATTAGTTGTGAAAAAGTTCTTGGTGAACTTGTCATGTCAGATTTGTATAAAATTCCAAGCTTTTGACGATATCCTCTATTGTATCTGGAAAATATTGTCAAAACCTTGAAATTTTGTACCATTTTACAGATTTTATATCACTTTCTCAAAACTTGTTTTATGCTATTTGAAGATTATTTCAGATCACATCTTGAACAAATTCACGTTAACCAGATTATAATAAGCATGCAGACAAGTTTCAGGTAATTCATAAAAAAGCGCCACATTCCACTCTGGGTAATACAGTGTTGGAGGAAGAATGATAAATAGAAGATACAGAAATATTTGTGTATGCAGTGCACATAGAACTAGTAAAATATCTTACCAAGAACAATAAGTAAAGTCCATCCCTAGACACTTTAAGCAAAACATAGATCACCCAATGAACACAAAATTACAGTGTACTTACATTCTCATATTCCACTCTTTTTTTAATTTACTTTGAAAATTGTGAAACAAAAATTAATGAAATCCAGAAACCAAAAAGATCCTTTAATTTAATGAAATGGCTTACTCTCAGCAATGATATATTGATTTAGTGTTTTTCTTTCCATGCACAATATTTTGACAACATGACTCAGTATTTTCGTTAGGTGCTATCTGAGACAGCTTGTCAAGTGGAATGGATCCCATATTTATACCTACAGCCTTCCACTTCCATGTTCACTTCCAGGCATTCTGTCTGCAGTCCACTCCTGCCAGAAGCGTCTGTATGTGCGCCCTCTTCTGTCCAGTGTGCTAATCCGAATGCTGGTGTTCTGTCTTCGATCCAGCATACCTGTGTGCATGCTGTCATTCTGTTTTCAATCCAATGTCATTCCAGGTGTTCCCTCTGTGGTCCGCTCCTGCTAGAAGCATCCTTAGGCATTTCCTCTTTATGAGACCTTGAACATTTCCTCTTTAGTTCAGCGCACCAGGCGAAGCGCTGGCATTCCATCTTTGGTCCAGTGCACCTGTCCATGCATTGGCATTTTCTGTTTTCGGCCCATTGCAGTTCTAGGTGTTTCGTCAATGGTCTGCTCCTGCTAAAAGTGTTTATATGCATTCCCTGTCTGATCTGATGTGCTAGTCCGAATGTTGGCATTTCATCTTCAGTCCAGTGTACCTGTTTGCACATTGGCATTACATTTTTGGTCCAGTCCTGTTCTAAGTGTTCCCTTTGTAGTATGCTCCCACTTGAAGCATCCACTGACATTCAGACTTTGGTCCACTGCACCTGGTGCCCTGTGTGTGCTTTGTTCCCCATGTCCACACTCTCAGTTCTTCTTTTTGTGGACTCCTACTACTGCTGCCGCCGCTGTTGTCGTTGTGTTTGCAGCAACTCCAGTGCAGTATTCCAGGCTCTACTGAGCTCGTACCCAGTGTCATGATTCATATGGTTTTCTGTGACCTTTACCTCTATAGACTCTCATAACACTGTACCAGTACCTGGGATTCTGTGCCAGAATCCTTGTTTCATCATAGTTTGTGGAATTATTGAGTTCCAGACAGTGCCCAGCAATGGCTGATTTAGTTGCCTGTCTTAGTTGGGTGTACCTCTGATGTTCTTTGCACCTCATATCCACTGTCCACTGTAATCTTTGACACGCCACACTGACAAAGTATAAGTTCATGGTTTTTGTAGTCCCAGGTCACCTTTCACATTTCCCAGTAGTCCTCTTATTTGTGTAGGTGTACAGAACACCCACTTGATGTTATGCCTCCTGAGATACCTGCTGATGTTTGGCAGAAACAGATCCCACATAGAGCAGGTATGCCACAGCCTTTGTTTCATCTAGTTGTTCTTCAAGATTGTATGGTGGAGTGACTTGTAGAAGTGTCTCCTGAATCTGTTTGGCTGAGTATCCATTTTTGCAGAACACTGTAAGTGCTGTATTTCTGCTGCCAAGCTATCTAGGTCTTACAAGATGTGCGTCCTGTGGACCAATGTCTTCAGAACTCCATTCTTCTGTACAGGATGGTGACAGCTTCTGGCTTGTAGGTATAAAACAGCGTGTGTAGGTTTGCGATACTGTGACATCAGAGGCACTGTGACCAAATCACCCACCTGTTCTCCTTTTGACTAGTGCATCCAGTAATGGCAACTGCCCATCCTTTTCAAGTTCCATAATGAACTTAGTATTAGGGTGCCATGAGTTAAGATGGTCGAGAAACACATTGAGCCTCTCCCTACCATGAGGCCAGATCACAAATGTATTGTCTGCATACCTGAAGAAGCTTGTGAGTTTGTATCTAGCTGTCTCTAATGCCTCCTCTTCAAATCTCTCCATTGACATATTGGCAACCACTGGAGACAGAGGGCGATATATTCTGTCTGCTCATAATACTGGCAGCCACACTGGGCCAAAGATAGAACACGTGTGCTTGGCCTGGCACACCGGACTGAAAAAGAAATGCTTAAGAATGCTTCTAGTGGGGGCAGACTGCAGAGGAAACACCTGCAACCACGCCAGACCGAAAATGGAATGCCAGTACATGGACAGGCACATCAGTCCAAAGATGGAACGCCAGTGCTTGGACTGGTGTACCAGACCCACATAATGACACTTCTAGCAGGAGTGAACTGCAGGCAGAATCCCTGGAGCCAATCATGGAGGGGGAAGGCCATAAATATAATGCTGGACCCATTCCACTCGATGAGCTGTCTCAGGTAGCATCTGACAACATCTGACATGTCAAAATATTGTGTATGAATGATCTTGATATCTGGCAGAATACTCAATATTTAAAAATGTCAATAGATCTCTGGCAAAGACTGAAAAATTCTTATTTATTTTTTGTATTAGACCTATTCCTGCATTAACCATGTCTGAATTTGCATTGATAACCTTTACTCACATGACCAGACATCCTGTTCTTGCTGTCACCACACTTCAGTAAGTCCCAACTTCAGTCTATAAATTTCTCTTTTTAAATTCTCTAATCTACCTACCTGATTAGAGGATCTAACATTTCGTGCTCCGACCCATGCAATGACAGTTTTGTTTTTCCTTATGACAACATCCTCCTTAGTAGCACACTCAGAGGTTCAAATGAGGGATTGTTTTACCTCCAGAATATTTTACCCAAGAGAATGCCATCATCATTAAGCAATATAGCAGAACTGTGTGTACTTGGAAGTGTAATGGCTGTAGTTTCCCCTTGTCTTCAACTGTTCTCAGTATCAATCTAGTGAGACCATGTTAGTTAATTTTACAAGCCCAGATCAATCAGTCATTCAGACTGAAAAGGCTATTGACACTTTTCAGGAACTATATGTGAGTCAGGCCTCTCCAGAGACACCACTACAATGAGTTTGTGCCTATGATATGGCTATCTGTATTGTCAAGGAACACAAGTCATCTGAATATGTCATGACCCATGGCTCATTATTTATGAAATGATAAATTTAATATTTATGATTTTGAGAAAATTCAGTCATCAGAAATACCTTCTAAAAATGATCCCTCAAATGCATATAATACATCATTTTATGTCTATTTTCAATTGCATTTTATTTGATGCGTACAAAACTTTATTATCTTGCACTGTTTGCTACTTAACCAAAAAATTAGGATAATTAGAGTTAACTCAAATTTAACTGCACATGTTCAAAAGTATATGAAAAGGAAATAATTTAAAATATTTGGAAAAGTTCTTCATGAGTGCATGTTGTGGTATGTTACTTGTTTGTTAATATTACCCAGTGATTTATCTACTGCAGTGATATTGTTTCTTAAGAGTGACAGCTGAATAACTGAATATGGTTGTAAATAAGAATTTAAAGAATGATTGAAAGATATTCCTGCTTAGCAACAATGACAAAAAATGGGTTTCAGATTGCCTTAGCAGTTGGCATGAACATTTCATCTGACAGCATAGAGCATCAATGGACAACAAACTAGACAGGCATGTGAGAGATGGGAAAGAATTGCCAATATTTGACAGCCATGTTAGAAAGCTGCTATGAAAGCAAAGATAGCTTCACTGCAAATTTAAAAATGGTCAAAGCCTCACAGACAAACAAAAATGAAGCGTAGCCAAAATTAGTGTAAGGAGAACCATCCCTGGAGCATTAAACAAATTAGAAAGTAAAATTCTGTCTGCAGACTTGACAGAAAACTGTAAAAAATTTTGATCTTATGTTAAACCAGGAAATGGATCAAAGTGATTTGTCCACACTCTCTGTGACCATAATGGCATCGAAATGGAAGATGTCACAGAGAAGGCTGAAATACTGAACACTTTGTTCAATACTGTTTCACTGAGGAAGACTGCACTGTCATTCCTCCTTTAAATTATTGCATGGACATCAAAATGACAGATATTGAACTAATTGACTGTAGGATAGAAAAGCATCTGAAATCACCTAACAGAGGGTCTCTGTACCTAATAAGATACCAATATGATTCAACGTAGAGTATGTGGAACAATTAGTTTCCATTCTAGCAATAGTGCAACATAGGTTGCTGGAGCTGCAAAGCATTCCTTGTGTTGGAAAGAAGTGCAGGCCTTACCATTTGCAAGAAGTGCCATCAAACAGTTACACAAAACTATAGGCATGCATCTCAGACATCAGTCTGTTGTAGAATTTTGGAATGTGTTCTATGCTCACATATTATGATGTTTCTGGAGGCTGAAAATCTCCTTTGTAGGAATCAACATGGTTCTGAGAACAGTGATCATGTGAAATACAGCTTGCTCTGTTCATCCATGAGACCTTGAAAGCAGTAGTTACTGGCATCCAGGTTGATGTCATGTTCCTTTACTTGCAGAAGGTAATGAACACAGTGTGAATGTATGGAATATCAGGTCAGTTGTGTGACTAGATTGAGGAGTTTCTAGCAAACAGAAGACAGCATTTCATTCTGATTGGAGACAAATCTTAAGGCATAACAGTAACTTCAGGCATACCCCAAGAGAGTGTTTTAGGGCAATTACTTTTCACAAAATATATAAAAGACTTACTGGATAACGTAGGAAATTCCATGAGGCTTTTTGCAGATGATGCTTTTGTACACAGAGAAGTCGCAATGCTAGAAATTGTAGCAAAATGTAAGAAGACCTGGGGAGGATCAGCACTTGGTGCAGGTATATGCAGTTGACCCTTGATGTAATGTAATGCTCATAAATAGGCAGAAAGATCCAGTATTGTATGATTACACAATTGCCGGCCTTCACTGAAGGTAGTTACTGCCATAAAATATCTAATAGTATGCAAATGGAGTGATATAAAGCAGAACAACGACATAAACCTAATCACAGGAAATACAGATGCCAAATTGAGATTAACTAAAATAAACTTCAGGAAATGTAGACCACTCACAAAGGAGGTATGTTACAAAATCCACTGTTCTACCAATCCGTCTGAGATGACAGAGAAAATAGAGAAGTTCCATAGAAGAGCAGCATGTTTCAGTACAGGTTTACTTAGTAAGCACAAAAGCATCACAGAGGTTCTCATCCAAGTTCAGTAGCAGACGCTATGAGAGAGGCGTTTTGAATCAAAGTGTGGTTTACTGTTAAAGTTGTGAGACTGTACATTCCTAGAAGAACCAACCAATATATTGCTTCCTCTTACATATATCTCGTGAAAAT
The DNA here is from genome assembly GCF_023864345.2 of Schistocerca serialis cubense. Lineage (NCBI taxonomy): Eukaryota > Metazoa > Arthropoda > Insecta > Orthoptera > Acrididae > Schistocerca > Schistocerca serialis. The sequence continues at coordinate 120,199,465 of NC_064640.1, forward strand.
ACCATGAAGATAGAATTAGAGAGGTTGAAGCTTGCATGGAGGCTGACCAGTAATCATTCTTCCCACAAACCATTTGCAACAGGAATGGGAAACGGGGGGGGGGGGGGGGGGGGGGGGGGGGAGTAACAGTGGTCCGTGGTCCACAAAGTACCCTCTCCACGAACCATAAGATGGTTTTCAGAGTATGGATGTAGATGTAGAATAAATACATTGACAGAAAAAAATGGCAGCACCAAGGAGGAGTTGTGTGACATAAATGAAAGTTGTTATGTTTATTTCCACATCTGAAAAATGATGTCTTTCAAAATTTCATGCCAGTTGCATAACAGTGGTGCTATGAAGAAACAAATCAGGTATGCTTTAAATACACAGTCGTGAGTGTTAATTACCTTTCGATTGGATGTTGATGTTGGTCAAGAATACCTTTAAGGTGACAGACACTATTATCAATACCTCACTGAGTTTGAACAAGGTCATGTAATAGGGCTATGAGAAGCTGGATGTTCCTTCTGCAATATTGCAGAAAGACTTGGCAGGAATGTAGCAGCTGTACATGATTGCTGACAATGGTGGGTGTGGACACTACTGAGAGGGAAATACTAAACACCTTTTTCCAAAGCTATTTCAAAGAGGAAGACCGCACTGCAGTTCCTTCTCTAAATCCTAGCACAAACGAAAAAATGGCAGACATCGAAATAAGTGTCCAAGGGATAGAAAAGCAGTTGAAATCACTCAACAGAGGTAAGTCCTCTGGACCTGACGGGATACCAATTCGATTCTACACAGAGTACGCGAAAGAACTTGCCCCCCCTTCTAACAGTCGTGTACCACAAGTCTCTAGAGGAACGGAAGGTTCCAAATGATTGGAAAAGAGCACAGATAGTCCCATTCTTCAAGAAGGGTTGTCGAGCAGATGCTCAAAACTATATACCTATATCTCTGACATCGATCTGTTGTAGAATTTTAGAACATGTTTTTTGCTTGCGTATCATGTCATTTCTGGAAACTCAGAAACTACTCTGTAGGAATCAACATGGATTCCAGAAACAGTGATCGTGTGAGACCCAACTCGCTTTATTTGTTCATGAGACCCAGAAAATATTAGATACAGGCTTCCAGGTAGATGCCATTTTCCTTGACTTCTGGAAGGTGTTCGATACAGTTCTGCACTGTCGCCTGATAAACAAAGTAAGAGCCTACAGAATATCAGACCAGCTGTGTGGCTGGATTGAAGAGTTTTTAGCAAACAGAACGCAGCATGTTGTTATCAATGGAGAGACATCTACAGACGTTAAAGTAACCTCTGGCATGCTGCAGGGGAGTGTTATAGGACCATTGCTTTTCACAATATATATAAATGACCTAGTAGATAGTGTCGGAAGTTCCATGCGGCTTTTCGCGGATGATGCTGTAGTATACAGAGAAGTTGCAGCATTAGAAAATTGCAGCAAAATGCAGGAAGATCTGCAGCGGATAGGCATTTGGTGCAGGGAATGGCAACTGACCCTTAACATAGACAAATGTAATGTATTGCAAATACATAGAAAGAAGGATCCTTTATTGTATGATTATATGATAGCGGAACAAACACTGGTAGCAGTTACTTCTGTAAAATATCTGGGAGTGTGCCTGTGGAATGATTTGAAGTGGAATGATCATATAAAATTAATTGTTGGTAAGGCGAGTGCCAGGTTGAGATTCATTTGGAGAGCACTTAGAAAATGTAGTCCATCAACAAAGGAGATGGCTTACAAAACACTCGTTCGACCTATACTTGAGTATTGCTCATCAGTGTGGGATCCATACCAGGTCGAGTTGACAGAGGAGATAGAGAAGATCCAAAGAAGAGTGGCACGTTTCGTCGCAGGGTTATTTGGTACGCGTGATAGTGTTACGGAGATGTTTAGCAAACTCAAATGGCAGACTCTGCAAGAGAGGCGCTCTGCATTGCGGTGTAGTTTGCTGCCCAGGTTTCGAGAGGGTGAGTTTCTGGATGAGGTATCGAATATATTGCTTCCCCCTACTTATACCTCCTGAGGAGATCACGAATGTAAAATTAGAGAGATTCGAGTGTGCACAGAGGCTTTCCGGGAGTCGTTCGTCCCGCGAACCATACGCGACTGGAACAAGAAAGGGAGGTAATGGCAGTGGCATGTAAAGTGTCCTCTGCCACACACCGTTGGGTGGCTTGCGGAGTATAAATGTAGGTGTAGATGTAGAGGGAAGACTGTATAGCTCTGATGCACCATACTGCATCTGCAGCAGCAATTTGAGCAGCAGTTGGCACCACACACTGAACTGTTACAAACTGGTTACTTCAAGGGCTGCTCCGAGCTAGACTTCCTGTAGCTCCCTGCATTCCACTGACCCCAAACTACCACCATTTGTGGCTTCAGTGGTGTCAAGTGAGAGCTCATTGGAGGGTGATAGCTGGTTCTGCGTTGGTGCCAGTGATGGCCTTGTGTTGATTAGATGGAGGCCAGTTGACAGCCTGCAACCAACCTGTCTGCTTGCTAGACACACTGGACCTACACCTGGAGTTATGGTTTCTGGTGCAATTTTGTAGGTGCACTCTTGTGGTTATCCCACTTACACTGAATGCAAATTTGTATGTCAGTAGAGTGATGCAATTCATGAACAGTATTCCAGGGGATGTTTTCCAACAGAATAACACTCATCCACATACTGTTGTTCTAACCCAACATGCTGTACAGGGGGTCGACATGTTGCCTTGGGCTGCTCAATCACCAGATCTGTCTCCAATTGAACAAGTATGGGACATCATCATCCACTACCAGCATTAACTACCCCTGTATTGACTGACCAAGTGTGAAAGGCATGGAACTCCATCCCACAAACAAACACACAGCACCTGTACAACACAGTGCATGTACATTAGCATACTAGCATTTCACATTTCAGGGGCTTACCTCACGCTTTCATTAACCAGTGATCTTACTATGCTAATCACTCAAATATGTTACCCAGACAAAAGTATTCCCAAAATTTATTACTCTACATTAATTATTTTTTGGTGTTGTCATTTTTTTCTACAGGTGTATGTTTGTACAGAATATTGTTATATCAGCTGATAGCACTGCCTGAGAACTTACTTCAGCAGTAAAAAATTAATGTTATTGCTGTTGTGGTGGTGGTGGTGGTGGTTGTGATCTTCAGTCCAACAACGGGTTTGATGCAGCTCTCTATGCTAGCATACCCTGTGCAATCCTCCACATTTCTACATAACTACTGTTATCTACATAAATTTAAACCTTCATACTACAGCCAAGCCTTGATGTCCCTGCAAATTTTTTACTCACAACACTTTACTCCATTACCAAATTGACGTTTCCTTGATGCGTTAAAATGTGTCAACAAATTTTTTCCTTCAGTCAAGTTGTGCCATAAATTTCTTTTTCCCCCATTCAGTCCAGTACCATGTAATTAGTTATTCAATCTACCCACCTAATCTTGAACGTTATCCTGTGGAACCCCTCATCAGTAGCTTCTGTTCTTTTCTTATCTGTTCCTCATCCATGTTTCACTTCTGTACAATGCTACACTAAAGGCAAATACCTTCATGAAATACTTCCTAACTTTTCAATACATATATATATTTGATATTAATAAATTTCTGTTTTTAGGGAATGCTTGTCTGATTATTGGTTCAAATGGCTCTGAGCACTATGGGACTCAACTGCTGAGGTCATTAGTCCCCTAGAACTTAGAACTAGTTAAACCTAATTAACCTAAGGACATCACAAACATCCATGCCCGAGGCAGGATTCGAACCTGCGACCGTAGCGGTCTTGCGGTTCCAGACTGCAGCGCCTTTAACCGCACGGCCACTTCGGCCGGCTGTCTGATTATTGCCAGTCTGCATTTTATATTCTCTCTACTTTGGCCATAGTCACTTATTTTACTGTCCAAATAACAAAAATCCTGTACTACTTTTAGTGTCTCATTTCCTAATCTAATTTTTCCAGCATTATCTGATTTATTTCATTTATTTTGAGTACATTCCATGACTACAAAGGAACTTATATGTGCAAAATAAATAAACTGGAGGGAAATTTATGTGTCCTTGTGACTGGATACAATTTATGATTTGATACTTTGATTGACTGATTGATTTTTTTATTGGTCCAGTTTTATCATATAGCACAAATTGTACAATTGATATTGGACAGGTCAAAGATAAGTTACAATAATACATAGTATTAGCAAAATAGTAGGCAAATTAAAATTAGGTACCTATTACGATTAATTTTGTTACTTATTCAGAAATTCTCTGACAGAATAGAAACAGTGCTTTATTAGAAATGCCTTTAGTTTAGCTTTAAATATTGGATGAATAGTATTTTTTATTTCCTCTGATATCTTATTGTGTGGTATTACACCAGTGTTAATTATGCTCCCCTGATAGGTGGTTGTTCTGTGATATTTTTGATGTATATTTGATTCCCTTCTGGTACTATAGTTGTGTACATATTTGTTCTGTAGCAGTTTTCCTGTTTTCAGGAGGTAGTCCCTAGTGAACAAGATAGTTTCATAAATGAATAAACTTGGAACATTTAGAACACCAACCTCAGTAAAATGGGATTTACGGGACTCCATCTTTTTAAGGCCACAAATTATTCTTAAAGCTCTTTGTTGCATTCTAAAAACCTTTACACTGTGAGTTGAGTATCCCCAGAAAATGATCCCATATCGGATTAGTGAGTGGAACTGTGCATAGTATGCCTGCAGTACTGCTGTTTTGATTGTTGTAGCCTTTAAAATTCTTAGGCCATAGCACACAGATGATAGTTTTCTAAACAAGTTATTTATATGTGTGTCCCACTTTAAGTCTTGCTGAACCCAAAGACCCAAGAATTTTGTGACACTTACATTTTCTAGGGGATCATTTTTTAATTGGGCTTGAATAGACATTTGATTAGTTGGAGGAATGAAATGAAAATCAGCACACACAGTTTTTTCAGTATTTATAATGAGTTTGTTTTCCTTCTGCACCCAGGGGTGTCAGCTGTACGTTGGACATTTCTCGTCCCACATATACTCCTCACATAGAACTGTAACAGGTTTGTCTTTTCACAGTTCTGATGAGTAATTTTACTCATCTACAAGAAATATAAATAACATGCAAGAGAGTGGAATGACGTTGCATTACTAGTGAGCTTTATTAAACAGATGGTGTTCAGAAATGTCCAGTAGAACTCTGTTTTTAAGTGAGCTAGGGTGGGAGTAGTAAATCAATGATCTACTATCCATGTGGTTGAGTTTACTAAATCATTTTGCTATAATAACTTTGTTTGGACACATTTAGTTACCAAACCACTTGCCATTGGACTAAATTACTAGCTTAGCATGAACAAGTTTTTATATACTAAATGAGTCATGTAAGAGATATTGACCCATTTGTCTTGCGAACAGTTCAAGATATCAAAACAAGGTTTCTGAAAATTATGTTATCAGTAACTTTTACAATAAATAAGATATGTTATTGGTTAAAGTTTTTATTAATCTGTGAGAAAATATCTATAAAATAGTTTCTCCAGTTTTTCCACACCTCCACTGGAAATTATTTTTAATTTCATATTAACAAAATATATTGCTGTTCAGATAGTATGTTTGCTATATAGTTAAAACTTTACAGAGGTTTGTTTGTTATGTGGGATCGTGTTTTGTTAGCCAGATGCCTATCAGACTGGGAAAACATCTTCAGATTGCTTACATCCTGTTCCCCTTATCACCCTGTACTCAGCCCCTTAGAAATGCAAGTACCGGTTCCACTACAATATTCATCACTAAACTCTTCCCTTGAAACTTCAATGCTAAATCTCAGCTGCAAACACTCGTCAGACTTCATACTTATACATCTGTTGTTGAGAACCAATGAAATTTTCAGTTTAACTGACGTGTACTCAAATGCATAAATGTTCCAGAAGCCCACAGATGGAATCTTAAAAAAGATTCTTTTATGACTCCAAATGTAGATTATACTCAGGGCTAGTTTAAGGCTCAAGCAACCGCTTTGGGCACCAAAGGTGTACAAGTGCTAAATTTGCATTCGGGGTTTGGGAGCAATTAGAAGAAGAACTGACACAGAAAAAAGTATACGATAACAGGAGCAAACTCTTTCCAGTAAACATGGGTCTGCAAGTGAACCATTTATGAGATGTAAGGGGCAATCAAAAAGGTTCATTTTGAGGATGTTGCTGCACTGTAAATGCAACAAAGTGCAACCCCGATGTGAGTATATAAGCACTGGCATGTAAGCAAGGGATTAGTGGGACATTTATGTGTTTCCGATAGGCATATGGTAAATTCATAAATGTGAACTATGGCAATGTTATTACCAAATGTGTTCAAACAGGACCAATGTGCTGTTATTTTTTTCTTGGCTGCCGAAGGACCAACACAGGTAGACATCCATTGGAGAATAAAGAATGTGCATGGGGCAGCGAGTCTGTCGGAAACCACTGTTGTGGAATGGTGCATCAAGTTCCATTCTGGTAGACATCCATTGGAGAATGAAGAATGTGCATGGGGCAGCAAGTCTGTTGTAAACCGCAGTTGTGGAATGGTGCACTAAGTTCCATTATGGTCCCAATTTGACACAAGACACCAGCTGATGTGTAAGGCCAGCCTCATCCATTACAGACTACAACAAGCAGGCGATTAATGATGTGATTATGGCGGACCTGTGCATCTACATCCACAACTACGTAGATAGTCCACAACACACTGTATGGTGTGTGGTAGAGGGTTGCCTGTACTGGTACTTATCATTTCCTTTCCTGTTCCACTCGCAAATAAAGCAAGGGGAAAATGGCTGTCTGTATGCCTCCTTATTAATCCTAATTTCTCGTATCTTATCTTTGTGGTCTTTATGTGCAGTGCACGTTGGTTGCAGTGGAATTGTTCAGCAGTCAGCTTCAAATGCCGGCTCTCTAAATTTTCTCAATAGTGTTCTTGGAAAAGAATGTTGCCTTCCCTTGAGGAATACCCATATGAGTTCCCAGAGCATCTCCACAACACTTACGTGTTGTTCAAACCTACCGGTAACAAATCTAGCAGCTGGCCTGTAAATTGTTTTGATATCTTCCTTTAATCTGACGTTGTATGGATCCTAAACATTCAAGCAGTACTCAAGAATAGCTCGCACAGGTGTCCTATATGCAGCCTCCTTTCCAAATGAACCACACTTTCCTAAAATTCTCCCAATAGACTTAAGTTGGCCATTCACCTTCCCTACTACAGATGGCTGTCCACCAACTCATTTACATATCTAGAGAACAACAGTGTTCCTATCACAATTTCCTGGGGCTCTCCCAATGATACGTTTGTTTCTAATGAACACTCACCATCAAGAACAACATACTGGATTCTATGACTTAAAAAGTCTTTGAGCCACTCACATATCTAATGCATAAGCATTTTTGTGCCAGCAGAGGATCTTAACATCAGCAGAGAACAGGCAGGCCACTCCATTCGCCTGATATCTTCTATTTCAAAGTACTCCTCCACAATGGCAGCTCGGTGAGGCCATGCATTGTCATCCGTCAGGAGGAAGGTGGGACCCACTGCACCCTTGAAAAGGCAGACATACTGGTGCAAAATGACGTCCCAATACACCTGACCTGTTACAGTTTGTCTGTCAGACATGCAGGGGTGTATGTGCACCAACCATAATCCCACCCCACACCATCAGACCACGACCTCCATACAGGTCCCTTTCAAGGACATTAAGGGGTTGGTATCTGGTTCCCGGTTCATGCCAGATGAAAACCTGCCGAGAATCACTGTTCAGGCTATACCTGGACTCGTCCGTGATCATAACCTGGGACCACTGTTCCAGTAACCATGTACTGTGTTCTTGACACCAGGCTTTACGGGCTCTCCTGTGACCAGGGGTCAGTGGGATGCACCTTGCAGGTCTCTGGGCGAATAAACCATGTCTGTTCACTCGTCTATAGACTGTGTGTCTGGAGACAACTGTTACAGTGGCTGAGGTTAGGTCCCGAGCAAGGCTACCTGCAGTATTCTGTGGCCGTCTGCAGGCACTGATGGTGAGGTATCGCTCTTCTTGTGGTGTTGTACACTGTGGATGTCCCTGTACTGTAGTGCCTGGACACGTTTCCTGTCTGCTGGAATTGTTGCCATAATTTTGAGATCACACTTTGTGGCGCACAGAGGCCCGTGCTGTGACCTACTGTGTTTGACCAGCCTCCAGTCGCCTAATATTCTACCCCTCATAACACCATCAATATGTGTTCTTTGAGCCATTTTCAACACACAGTCACCATTAGCATGTCTGAAAATGTCTGCTCACTTGCTCGCTGCACCATACTCGTACATGCACCAACACACCTCTGCGTATGTGGACTGCTGCCAGCACCACTGTGCAACGACCGCAGGTCAAATGCACTGCATGGTCATACCCCGAGTTGATTTAAACCCACAAACCACCCAACAGAGCATTGTTTCACCATGTATCAGCAACATCCTTAATTTATGAGCGTGAGTGTATCTATCATTAGAACAATTTTACTATATTGATTATAGATGAGTAAATAATAAATCTCATGTGGATTACAGCTTGGTTCAAATATTTTTGTCTTGATGCCATTTTAATAATGGGCATGTTAGTTTAAACTGGTGATGTAACCAGTAATCCACCACATGAAAAGCATGAACACTGCTGGTGCCTTTCAGCTATGGAGAGGCATCATCCTATTTATGACATCAGTAAAAGCCCAGGGAAAGGCAACTAACGTCTGAGGCTGGGTGGGGAGAGTGCCAAATGATATATTGCTTGTGTGGAAAAACGTTTTTTAACCAGCCCTGAGTTTACTTACAGTATGTATAAGTTTTCCAGTTATGGCAGTCTCAAAGATCTCTTGTACAGTGAAGATAACAAAAGTGCATGTATTGGATGCTGTTGTACAGTATGCACCTGTTGCTGTCCTCACCTCCCCACACATGTACACCTTCATTTCTGCAATTGTTCTCTCATTTCTTCAGAGCTATTTTTGCAATCTTTCCCATATGTCCTTCAAGTTTTGTTGCTCCTATTTTTTTCTTTCCATTGCTTTTGCTTCTCCATTGTTTGCTTTGCTTCATCTTTACCTTTCCTGTGTCCCTGTCGATTTATGTCTGCATTGCCATAATTTCCTCTTCCTGCTTATTTCATTTCCTGTGCAGCTTCTCAATGTTACCTCATCTGGGCTGCTTATTTCAGTGTGTTTTTTTCCATATTTCTGAACTGTTGACAGGTACCCTTGCACTTTTAACTTCTTAGGTTTTCAGTCAGGACTGATGACATCACTGTTTAGTCCTATAACCCCCTCAATCACTCAGTCAATAAGTTTTCATTCTCATTCATTGATTTTTTTGTCTTTGTGTTCTATTTCTTTATTGACAAGGAGTTATTAGTGACTTTTCTACTTAACCCTGGAACCATTTCTTCAATTTGCTGGATGAAGGAATCTCTCTCACTTCATGTTTGTGGCCATGCCTGGAAAGTAGAATTACTGACATGTGGATTCAGTTGGATGACATTTTCTTATAAAAGTCATATCTTTTGTATGAGATGTTAACTTAAAATTTCTTCAGTGCTGATGTTTGCAGCTTACTGGAAAGTTGTCTTTTTGCTTTTTGACATCATCTTAAGTTGCTGTAGCCTTATCTTTGTCTCTTTTGCTGTATCCTTATTTACTTTTATATGAATAATTACGAATTTCAATACTAAATTTTCTAAGTAATATTGAGTGTTGAGGTTGCTTGTGAAGTCCTCATTTGTATCCTGTCTCATGAGTATTTATTGTTAATATTAATAATTTAGGATCTTACTCAGAAAAAAAGTCATAGGATGATGGCTGTGCAAACAGTTTGTATCAAATACAACTTATTTGCAAAAAGTTATCACAAACCACTGCCTTTTGTGCCAGTGTCAAAGGAAATTATAAGAAAAAAATCTAAGATAACATAGGAAAATTACAATCATTCTGGTGTTTAGAAGACTCCATAACATTAATTCTGTGTACATGAAGGAAATTAGTATGTACTGCAGATCTCTTACTTATAAGAAGCCTATTAGATTTATCATGTGTGACACTGTATTGTACTTGTTAACTTTTTTACTGGATGTGTCATGACTCACACATCAGCATATATAAGAGAACAACCATTCTTCTACTGACACTTGGTTGAAATAAAAATTTTTGAACTGCATTTCCCTTCAGTACCCTGAAATTTATTATAGAATTTGGTCTCTGTGATGCATAGAAATATACCAGATGTAACAGTGTAGAAGATGTACCCATATTGGTTGTCATTTTCATGGTTATGGTGTGGTGTGTTTAACAAAATCTTCTATGTTTCAGTGTATCTGATGCAATATATGAAACCATGTGATTATTCAATTTCATATTCCTACAAATTTTTGCACCCAAGTTTTTGTATAAGTTGACAGACTACAATACTGCCTCACTGATATTGTAGTCATAGAATACTGTGTTTTTGTATTTTGTAATCATACAGTTTTACATTTTTTATTATTAAAAGCAAGTTGGCAGTCTGTACCCCACTTTTAAATCATATTAACATCTGAATTAATATTTGTGTACATTTTTCAAATAATACTTGATTATATATAGCTGGCTCATCTGTAACAAGTTGGAGGTTATTATTAATATTGTCTGCTTAGTCATTAACGTACAACATGAACAGCAACTATTCCAACACACTTCCCTGTGATGCAGCTGCAATTACTTTGTCATATGTTGGTGACTCTTTATTCGAGGTAACATGCTGTGTCCTCCCCACTAAAAAAATCATAAATCCTGTCTCAAATTTTGTTTGAAACCTCATATGATCATACTTTTGTCAATAAGCATTGGTGTGGTACTGAGTCAATAGCTTTTCAGAAGTCAAGAAAACGTGCATCTACCTAACTACCTAGATACATACGTTCCAATGTCCACTGCATTTGAGCAGTGAGAGAATTCATTGGTGACAAATGAAAATTTGTACCAAGGCTGAGAGTCGAACCTGGATTCCTGCTTACTAGGCAGTTGCATTAACCATCTGCATCGCCTTGGCACAGTAGTTAGATACATCTGCACCGACTACCCAAGCAAGCTTGTCCCCCTCATGCCAAATTCCCATTTGCTGCACACTACCAAAATAGTATCCCATAGCCCTTTTTCCTCTTTCTACTTGACACATCCTGCAAAGCCCTGCATGAGGTTGGGTGAAGAGTGCTCTGCACTGACTGATCACATTAGTCTTTATGATGCATACGTATCTATGTCCAGTGGTGTCTGTTCTTTTCGACACGTGAAAGAAGAGACACAATTTCTGTGTTTGATCCTGCAGCCAGACACAAATTTTCATTTATTGCCAATGAATTCTTTTATTCCCTTAATTGCCGGGATCAATCACAGAAATGGTGTCTGCTCTTTCACATGTCTGAAAGAACAGACACCTTTCATAAAGATATATATGTGCCATGAAGGCTAATGCGATCATTGAGTGCAGAGCACTCTTTGCCCGACCTCACGCAGGACTTCGCATGATGTGATGAGCAAAAAGAGGAAAAACGGCTAGGGGACACTACTTGGCAGTTTGTGGCAAACAAGAATTTGGATTGAGGGGGAAAACGTGCTTGGGGAGTCTGTGCAGTTGTGTCTAACCACTGTGTTGAGGTGGTGTAGATGTTAAATGTGACTGCCTAGTAAGCAGGAGACCTGAGTTTTGGTACAACTTTTCATCTGTCACTGATGAATTCTTTCATTACCCAAACATGGGAGAAATCAGAATTTCTCCTTTCTGAACACATTCTGTGACTGGCTTTGGGCTCAAACACATAAATAGCGTCAGTTCTGTTGCACGTCTGAAAGAACAGACACTTGTCATATAGACAGATATGTGCCAAGAAGGCTAATGTGACCATTCAGTTCAGAGCACTCTTCACCAAAGCTTGTGCAGGACTTTGCATGATACAACAGAAGAAAAGAGAGAAAGGGCTATGGGACACTACCTTGGTAGCATTTGGCAAATAGGAATTTGGTTTGAGGGGAGAAGCATGCTTGGGTAGTCCATGCAGTTGTGCCTAACCACTGTGCCAAGGTGGTGTAGATGGTTAACACAACTGCCTAGTGAGCAGAAGACCTGGGTTTGACTCCTGGTCTTGGTAAAAATTTTCATTTGTCACCGATGAATTCTTTCACTACCTGAATGTGGTAGAGATCAGAATTTCTCCTCTCTGAATATAGTCTATGCCTGGCCCCAGGATCAAACACAGAAATGATGTCTGTTCTTTCAGATTTGTCTGAAAGAACATACACTACTCATGTAGATACCTAGGTACATGACTTGCATAGTGTTCTGCAAAAACACAGCACAGAGTGCATTTTTCGTCACATATTCAATTGGTGGTTTCTCCTAATCAGCTTGTTAATATGGCATAATTTTTTTTAATATGACACTAAAGAATTAATCTACTATCGATTCTGTGAGTGTCATGTTGAGATGGTGAATATATATTTAGTTGTGGACCTCTCAAGTTAATCCGAAGAGCACAGACACTGTAGATCATGGAGTTCTTGCATAGATTAATTGGTTTCATGTTGTATTTGTTTCTTTAAACTTGATTAGGATGCTTATTGTGGTTGTATTTGAGGGTTTCATCCACAATTAGTTGCAGTAGAGCACTTTAGTTTTGTTTGAAATGTTTCTTTGGCATTTTTAGGAATTATATATGTAGTTTTGTAGATTTTGCGTCATGTATGGAGCAGTTTTACTTATATTTTGCTTTCTCAGTGTATGGTTATCTGCTTGTGAATGTGCTTTATTTAGTTCGAATTAATTCTCACACCTTCAGGTGTTTTTGTTGGCAGAGTAGGTTTGATTCTGAATGTTTTACTAATTGCATTACTGGCCAAGTTGTGCTTGAAAACAGTCTGTGTTTAGCTTCTTCATGTTTACATTGGCACCACTGCCACCAGGCTGTGATAACAAATCCGAAAATGAAGCTAATTTCAAGCCAGTTGCACATAATACATTATTGTGTATTGTCTGTAGATTTGACACCATTATAATTTTTGATGAGACTGCATTCAAGCAATACCCATCTGTCACTTTTAATATGTAGTTCAGTAACTAATTATTTCACGTGAAAATCCAACTCAGTTGAACAGATATTATTTGAAACTATTTAAATGTTTTTATTTAATTAAGTAAATATTTTTTATACTGATATATCATCCTTTTACATTACAGTTAATAAATGTTGTTTTATTTACACTGGAAGCAATTTATTGGTTTGTACCATCTGTGTGGATAGTATTTGCCTTTGTGTTATGGGAAGGACTTCTTGGAGGTGCAGCATATGTGAACACCTTTCACAGAATATCAACTGAGGTGAGTATTTTTTGGTTGTGTGTTACTGGATGTTATATGAAAGATAAGAGTGGTGTGCTGATAAATTCTAGTAATTGGATGCTTTGTGCTGCTCTGCCCTGTTTTGCAGTTTCTGTTACTATGCTCTTTTACATATGATGCATTGTGAAATTTAAAATTTTCCGGTGAAATAATGTTTGAAAAGATTTTGGGATTGCTATTGGTCATTGCAAACTTCAGTCCATGATACTTCAGGTGGATACCTGCCAGTCATCTTCAGGCGAGCCATCAAAGACTGATGAAGACATTCTCTGGTCCGTCATGTATAGCGTGCTGAGAGTATTGCCATGCAAGCGTCAGAGCCATGGTGACCGAAGGACCACACCACCTGGCACCGGCACCCTCACTGGTGTAACCACAAAGATCGCCTGTCTTTGGCACTACCACTCGCTGCAGTCATGAGAGTATTATGACATCGTGTGGAGCAAATTTCAGAGATGACAGGATTCCATGCATTATCCAGCTGGTAGCCACTGTCATGGTTCATTAGATTTCTCGCGATGCATTTTTCAACTGTTTATTTTATAATGGAGCTCCAAATAGATGTTACTGCAGCCAAAAATAATATTTTGTCATACTCCTTTGAATGTCCATTGGAAATGTAATGATCCACAACTGCACACTTGCTGTGTTACGGAAGGTGAGTGCAACGTTTATGTTCTGTGCAATGTTCTTCAACTGTACATATTGTTTGTCATATATAGGCCATGCCACACTGGCAAGGAATTTTGTAAATTCCCATGTTCTGCAATAGCAAGTATAAATCACTGATCCCAGCAGGTCCAAAATCTTAGATGGTGTGTGGAAAATCACTTTCACCTAAAAGGATAACCTGTTATTGTGGAACATGGGAATTTGCAAAATACCTTGCCGGTGTGGTATGGCCTATATTTGACAAACAACATGCACAGTCAAAGAACATTGCACAGAACATAAACGTTGCATTCACCTTCTGCAACCCAGCAACTTTAGAATTGTGGAATATTGTATCTCCAACGGACATTCAATAAAGTATGACAAAGCATACATCTTTTTGGGACTCCATTATAAAAAAAATCCAACCAAAAATGCATTGTGGAAAATCTAATGAACCATAACAGTGGCTACCAGCTGGATATGTGTGGGATCCTGTCATCTCCAAGATTTGCGCCACACAAAGACGCCAGAATATTCCGATGGCTGTAGCTAGTGGCAATGTCGAAGACAGCTGATCTTTGCAGTTCTGGGTGGTGTGGTCCTTGTGTCACCATGACTGATGCATGTGCGGCAATACTCTTAGCATGCTATATAAGGTGGACTGGAGAACATCTTTGTCAATCTTTGATGACTCACCTGAAGAGGACAGGCAGGCGTCCACTTGAAATATCGTGGAGTGAATTTTGCAACAACCAGCTGCAATCCAAAAATCTCTACTAACAGATGGTACATTGGTTTTGGATTATAAAGTACTTAGTTGCCTGAGTTTTTTGTACTATCTCTTCTTTAATTCATTTTTATTGTCTATATGATACTGAAGGAATGATAATAAAAACTCCTTATCATATCTGTTGACTCCATGTTTATTACAATAAGAAAATCTCATGGTGAATATTTATGGCTGATAATTGTATGAATGGCTAACTATATTTAATAAAATTAAATGATTATTGTTCCCTATACTGCTGAGGAAACTACTTGTGTAGCACTAAACCTTTAATTTAATAATGCATTTGCCTTTGAGAGGAAGATTAAACATAGTAGCCTGGTCTGTTTATTTCAGGTTCCCCCAGAAAAGGAGAAATTTTCACTGAGCATTACATCACTGGCTGATTCACTTGGTATTGGTCTGGCTGGCGCAATATCACTTCCTGTCCATAATGCTATATGTCTCCTTCCTTTGTGAGTGTCAGTGACCCAAGAGTTCAGCAGTTACAGTGTAATTTAAATTGTGTGTTTGGTAATTACTTCTTATAAGGACGAGGCCTGTAGCTCATTCTTTCTTGCCAAGTTGTTAGAGGGTGACATGTGATCTTGCATGATCTAGGTATTACCTTGGCTAGCTATTGTCTTTCTCAGCATTTCACAAAAATGTTTTTAGTCGGACAGATCTGAGTACAGAGACTCTCAGGTTTTGATTTTTCCTATCCTCTTATATGCAACATGAAAATGGGGTATTGTAAATAATTGATATAACATTTGGGACAGCACAGCAGATCTCTTCTGTTTGAATATGATATATAAGGAAGTGTTTGAATGATTACCATCACTGACATGAAAATGACATTGAATCAAAGGAAACACACTGGACTATGAGCTACTTAAAATTTTATAACAGAACCTGAAAGTGCTCTTCAGGAATGATTCAGGAGATTATTCATGAATTTCAGTTCCTTGCATGTGTATGATAGCACTTTTGTAGTGTTACTGCATTTAATGAAGAATATGTATACACATTCTCTTATCAACCTAGAGTATTATGTTACAGTCTCCTTTAAACAAAATTTTAACACAGAATTGTTAATTGTAACTGTGAGAGACCTTTTATGGCTGACATTTTACACATTCTATAAGACTGAGATCTCTAAAATGTCACACATGTGACTGGAATGACCATGTTGAATGAGTTTTGATAAAATTGTATGGGCCACAGAAGGTGTGGGAAAACTGGCATTGATCTATATAAAATGTGTGTTTGTGTGTGCGTGTTTTGTGTGTATGTGTGTGTGGTGCCATTTGTATATTTATGTGTAATATTTGGTCATTATTTAAGAGTATATTTTGGCCTTGTACTTATCCAGTTATGGATATTTAACATAAAATTATTGCTCAGCCAATACTGTGAATTCATGTACTTCATATGTATTTACCAAATATCAAAGCAAAACATTGTCTTATAATTAACTGTCTTTATATATTTTTATTTGTTTGATAATTACAGGGCAGATTTGTTGCCCACTGGATTTCTGTAAAAGTTTGATTACTCCAATAAAGAGTGTAATTTGTTATCAAATTTGTTGTCTTTTCATATCATTTCATTGAAGACATATTTCACATAAGAGTCATTTATTTGCTGCAATAGCTTTAGTTGACATTTTCTCTTCCAAAGAAAACTGTAAAAAGGGTTATACAATAGTGAAACACTCATTGAGCAAGCCTTGGAAATCATGGGACGGTATGGGACTTTACCTGGGACAGAGTCTGGGTGGTTGGGA
The DNA here is from genome assembly GCF_023864345.2 of Schistocerca serialis cubense. Taxonomy (NCBI): domain Eukaryota; kingdom Metazoa; phylum Arthropoda; class Insecta; order Orthoptera; family Acrididae; genus Schistocerca; species Schistocerca serialis. The sequence goes on from NC_064640.1 coordinate 120,216,123, forward strand.
TAGGTAGTGTATGGTCAAGAAAGAGAAACAGGTGAGTGGCAACTGTCATTAATTGTGAATGATTGCTACATGTCCTTTATTGTTCATGTTAACATGCACAGTTACTGTCATACACCTGATTTATGTAATGACATCAGTGGGCTTACAGGTGGAGAACACACAGTCACACTGAGGTGTCACTCTTACTCACTGCCAGATTTCACTGAGCTTCTCTTTTACTAAATAACCTCTGCATGGAGTCAACTGATTCCAGAATGTGTAATTGTGCACTTTGCAGCAAGATGAATGACCTACATACAAGATGTGCATTGCTCAATGGTAAAAAGTGGGCTGATTTAAAAAGAAAATGGGGTAGAAGACTACATCCAACATTATACCAAACATTATTGTCCTCCCACACATGTGACACATTATACTTCATTTTTAGTAAGTTGTAAATCTACTACAATGTTACCCTCAATGGCAGTTTTAAGTATGGGAGACATTGGGAGCTCTGACCATTTTGACTGAAGATAACCAGTTGTCATCAGGCACAATAACGTAATCAGTAGAGTTGTTGACAATCCAACAAATGTTTAAAAGTAGCAGTACTCTTCATAGCTTGCTGGTTTATGTTAAACTTATTTAAGCAAACATTAAATTCAAGTCATTACCATAAGTGTTTATTAGCTACATGTATTTGTTATATGCTTCATCAGTTTTATTTAAACTGAAATTAAATTGACTAAAGATCAAATAAGTGGGTGTTATTGGCAAAAAGATTGAAATGAATGTTAGAGAAAATATGTTTTTGACATTTAGTGTACCTTGGGATACCTGGGGTATGGGGAAGAAGTAATTCATATTCGTGCACTTGAATTGTAAGTTGGTTATCTTGTACCTGTCCAGTGAAAGGTAAATTAAAGTTGTTACACATGAAGATTAATCAAGGTAGTGTTAAAAGAATAAATGATACTCTCAGCAAACTGCTTTAGAAATGGTTGAGTTAACAATCTCAGCTTTCTAGAACAATATCATTTGTGTTTAACATTCATGAATAAATCTCTTTTGTAACTGTATATTCAGCTAACACAAAACACTGTTTTAGAAGGCCAAACAACCTTGTTCATAGTCTGAAATTCACTTAAAGCAGTTTATACTAAAGGTAAGATTATCTTCTGCCTGGCTTATTAAACAATAGTCTATATCTGCAAGACTACTCTATAATTCACACTTAAGTGCTTAGCAGAGGAGTTCATAGGAGCATTTCCAGACTACGAGGGGGGACCTAAAAGAAACCGGACTCTGAGGGCACTGCCACTTGTAGACGTAGTGCAGGGTTCTCACGCTAGATGGTGCTAGTAGAGACCTTCATGAAACAGCTGTGCATATGGCATCAGTGTACATCTGAATGTGCAAGTGTGGTATTGTGTTTCTCTGACGGTTGGCGGGTTACCTCTGTGAAGTCGTTATGGCAACTTTAAAAGAACAAAGATTGTGTGTGAAATTTTGTTTCCTGCTTTAAAAAAACTGCAACGGAGACACACAAAGTGCTTCAGGAAGCTTTCCAGGACGACGCTATGAGCCGCACACAGGTTTTCGAGTGGTTTGGGCGCTTTAAACGTGGTGAGATGTGTGTTGAAGACCAAGTTCGTTCTGGATGCCCTTCAACATCGCGAAATGAGGAGAACATTGAAAAGGTCCGCCAAAAGATCAACTAGGATCATCGCCAAACGATCGACCAAATTTCAGCAGAGACAGGAATCAGTTGGAGCTTGTGCCAGCGGATTTTGAGTGAGGATTTGCACATGAGACGTGTTGCCGCTAAATTTGTTCCACGCCTTCTCATACAGGAGCAGAAAACCATCCGCATGAATGTGTGTCAGGACTTGAAAACAGAGATTGCATGTGATCCAAACTTCTTGAACAAAGTCGTTACAGGGGATGAGAGTTGACGTTACGGGTATGACCCAGAAACCAAGCAAGCGTCAAGCCAGTAGAGGACTCCCAACTCTCCCAGACCAAAAAAAGCAAGGCAAGTGAGGTCAAATGTGAAGACTATGATCATTGTCTTTTTTGATGTTCGTGGAATTGTGCATTGGGAATTCGTACCCCCTGGCCAGACTGTTAACCAGCACTTTTACTTGGATGTTTCAAGGCGTCTGCGAGAGGATGTGAGGAGGAAACGCCCGGAACTTTGGCGATCAGGTGACTGGTTTCTGCATCACGACAACGCTCCAGCACACACGGCCTTACGAGTGACCCACTATTTGGCATCTCAGAGGTGGTCTGTCGTTCCCCACACTCCGTATTTGCCAGACCTAGCCCCGTGTAACTTTTTCCTATTTCCACGAATGAAAAAAACGCTAAAAGGGGAGCGTTATGACGATGTGAAGCAGTGAAAACAGCTTTGCAAAAGGCACTGAACAATATCAAACTTGAAGAGTTCCAAGTATGCTTCCAACAGTGGGAAAAAGAGACTTGACAAGTGCATCGCATGTAAAGGAGAGTATTTTGAAGGTGACTGAAGTAATTTTGTAAAAAGGTTCATCAATAAATTTTTTTATGACAACAATCTGGTTTCTTTTGGGTCCCCCCTCGTATGTCTTGACTGTTACACTCTCAAAAGGGAAAAATGAGCACCTATATATTTCTGTGTGAACTCTGATTTCCCTTATTTTATTACAATGATCATTTTTCCTTATGTAGGTCTGAGTCAACAGATGTTTTGATATTTTGAGAAGAAAGTTGGTGATTGAAGTTACATGGGAAGATCTCACCACAACAAAAGAACCTTTGTTTTAATAATAGGCACACCAACTCATGCATCATATTGATGACACTGTCTTCCCAATTTTGTGATAATATAAAGTCAACTGTCTCTCCTTCAATGTTTTTGATGTCCTCTATCAATACTATCTGGTGAGGACCGCATACTGTGCAACAGTACTCCAGAAGAGGATGGGCGTGCATATCTGGTGAGGATCCCATACTGTGCAACAGTACTCCAGAAGAGGATGGGCATGTATAATGTAGGAAGTCTCTTTAGTAGATTTGTTGAATCTTCTAAGTGTCCTGCCAATAAAACAAAGTCTTTGGTTCGCCTTCCCCACAACATTTTTGTGTAATGGTTCCAGTTTAAGGTGTGTAGTTTATTGTGTAACCAAAATTTAAACGATTTTTTTAATATTCACATGAAGGCCCTCACACTTTTTGTTGTTTAGAGCAGGAGTATTCAACATTTTTTACCTACTACCCACTTTTGTGTTTCTGTTAGCAGTAAAATTTTCTTACCACCCACAGGATTCACTGTAATTGTGATAGAGAAGTAATTGTACTTTATGAAATTTATGTAGCAGAGTTACAGCAAGTTAAAGCATACAGTAATAGTTACTTATTAAAATGTGTAAGTCATAATTTTATGAAAACCTAATGAACATAGTTTTAGAACCCCTATTGCCCACCATGAAAGCTAGATTGCCTACTGGTAGGCCATAGTGATCAAGTTAACTACCACTGGTTTAGAGACAGTTGCCAGCTTTTGCACCATACAGATATCTTGTCTAAATCGTTTTGCTATTCAATAAAATTCTTCTGGGTTTTTGACCACATTGTCAACATGTAAAACATTTCGGTTACTTGCAACAGTGACCGAAATGTTGGCAGTTTTACATATTGACAATGTGGTCACAAACACAGAAGAATTTTATTGACTGTGACAATGGCTGTGGAAGCCTACGTTTACATTTGCTATTCATTTTTTGATCATAAGATGATGTTATTAGGTGGTAAATGACAGCATCATCTGCAAATGATCTAAGAGGACTACTTAGTGTGTCTCCTAAATTGTTTCTATAGATTAGGAACTGCAGAGGGTCAGACATTGCTTCTGTTTCATTCAATGACTAGCTGTCGCTTTCTATGAACTGTGAAATTTCTGAAAGGAAATCACAAATCTAGTCACACAACTGAGATGATACTCCATAGGTACAAAATTTAACTATAAGCTGTTTATAAAGAATGATGTCAAAAGCTTTCTGGAAAGTTAGAAATATTGTCACATCAGAACCAAAATAAAGTACAAATCTGAAAGCAGAGTTATCAATGAAATATAACACTTATCAGTGAAAGTGTTTCCATTGTGAACATCAACTTATAGCCAGAACAGAGCTGACCTCCTGGTAGGAGGGTGCAGTTATTTATACAAACTTTGAATATTCCAGAATTGTGGTGTTTATGCACAGACATACGTCAAATATTCAAGAATATTCAAACATTACAAACATAAGATATTTCAAAAACCTTCCAGAACTGTCAAATACTAGATAAAAATAATTGCTGGTGGCAGGGTTTGAACAGCATGCCATCCAGTAACGCTAACCACTACACCACACTGTGTGCACCACTGTTTGTAGCAATATGGAATCAACTTATTACTATAGCACTTATTACTTTGTGTGAATGAAGAGCCAATTGGGTTTCATAGGAACAATGTTTTCTGAATCCTTACTGGTTATGTGTCAATAGATTGTTTTCTTTGACATATTTCATAATCTTGAATGCTTAGTCCTCCACAGCTTTCAGATATTTATTAAAGGACATCTTCTACACACCACGAACTGCACTAGAAAAGTTTTATTTGCCTAAACCAGTTTTCACAATCTTATTGACATGTGGAGGTAGAATATACAAAATGTATAAGACTGTGAAAACTGGTTTTAGAAAATAAAACATTTCTAGTGCTTCTCATGGTGTATAGAATGTCTTTTAATAAGTATTTAATAATGTTCGAACACAGTACAGTTTCCAGAATTGTAGTGCAAATCATTATCAATTATATGGGTCTATAATGCAGTGGATTACTCCTATTTCCCTTCTTGTGTCTTTGTGTGACCTTTGCAAATTTCCATTGTTAAGGTACAGATCTTTTGTCGAGTTACCAGTTGTATGTGGTTGCTGAGAGTGGAACCATTTGATCAGTGTAATCCAAAAGGAACCTAAGTGGTATAATCTGGACTAGAAGATTTTCCTTTATTAAGTTGCTTCAGTTGCTTTGTTACCTCAAGAGTATCTACTTCTAAATTACTTATGCTGGCAGCTGTCCTTGATTCAAATTCTGGAATACTTATGCCATCTGCATTGGTGAAGGAATTTTGGAAAAATTTGTGTGGTAACTCCACCTTAGAGACACTCCATCAGTAACATCACCATTGCTAATGCACAATGAAGGTACTGATTGTGTCTTGGTACTGGTATATTTTTCATGCAACCAGTATTGCTGTGGATTTTCTGCCAGATTTTTAGGCAGTTTCATTGTGAAGACTGTTAAAAGGATCTCACATTGAAGTTCATCGTAAGTTTCAAGCCTACATAAAACATCTACAATCTTGTGGATTTGGAATTCTTTTAAATCTGGCATCTTTCCTCCCATAGCTTATGTGACAAGTATCCTGAACTGTCACCCTGTATTAATTTGCAGATATGTCATATTAATAATTATGTGTTTCAAGTAAGCTACTTTTTTATGGTAGTCTATTTCACTGTACTATTTTAGGGCATTTTCAATTTCTGCAAGCTACAGGGTGCCACACGACTTAGATGTTCTGATTACTTTAGTTGGTAAATACTCTCAGTTGTGTCCACAGCTTGTGGTCTAGTGGCTAGCATTGCTGCTCTGGGTCAATACCCATCCGGGTTGGGGATTTTCTCTGCCCGGGGACTGGGTGTTTGTGTTGTCCTCATCATTTCAACCTCATCATCATCATTTGTGACAGTGGCTAGATTTGACTGTGTAAAAACTGGACTGCGTAAAAATTGGGACTTTGTACGGGGACTGCTGACTGCACAGTTGAGTGCACCACAAACCAAACATCATCTTCATCATCACTCTCATTTGCTTTCAAGACCATTTCTTTGAATTTAAGACACATTTGGCCAATTCAATTCAATTCAATTCAATTTATTAGCGTCCTTGTGGTACATCATCAAAATGACATAGGACTTGTCAATAAACATTACAATTTAAAATACATGTACATGAAAATTTATAATTGAATTTACTTGTCACTTAGACATTACAATTTTAATAGAACCATAAGAACATTAACATAAAAATATACAAGTAGGATAACAACGTACAAAAAAAAAAGCTAGTGATTCTCACAACAAAGATTATTTCCATTCTTGCATTAACACTGTTTCACGCTTTCATAGAAACAGCAAGTATTTAAATGTGAGCAATTACACATATTTATTATGTCAGGGAAATATTAACTGCGCTTTTATTGTTAATGATTCATAAACTCTTCAGTACTGTAAAAACTATTGCTCAATAACATGTTTTTTAATTCTATTTTAAATATGTGCAGTTTTGGTATTATTTTTAGTTCTTTGGGGAGATCACTGTAGAGGATGTTGGGTTGGTATAGTACACTTTTGTGATACATAGCTGTTTTATGAATTTCTCTGTGCAAATCATTCCTATTCCTTGTTTCGTAGCTGTGAAATTCTCTGTTTAATGTAGTTTATGAAGTTAGTATGGAAGGAATGGAGATAGTCTCTTATGAAGACATCAAGCGAATTTTCAAACAGATTTATTTTGCATTTAGGTTTGGTGGTTTAGAATTTTACGATAGTCAGTATTTCTATAGTGACCTCGTGGCCAATAATTCAATTGTCTGTCATGACACACACTACTTGATCACAGTTATTTGTCGCTAAGAGGTCTAATATTTTAACATAATTATTTATTCTTTGTTGTCTCCTGAACTAATAGCTCAAAGTAATTTGCAGAGAAAGCATTTAGTACAATTTCAGATGATGGTGGACCATATCTCTGACCTTCCATTGTCTTGCGTCCGGGTCGAAATCTTCAACTTCAAAAGTAACATCAGACAGCTGTCTTACAACCTTATAAGGTCCAAAGTAGTGCCTGAGGAGCTTCTCAGAGAGACCAACCTTCCGAAAAGAAGTGAAGATCCAGATGAGGTCACCAGGCTGGTAGACAACAGTCAGTGGCTCGCGTCATACCTTCGGCGATCGTTTTCTTGAGCCTGCAGCGTGCGGAGTCGAACTAACTGCCGAGCTTCCTCAGCTCTGGTTAACACCTGGCCAAAGTAGTCGTCGTCGACGTCATCAGGATGTAACGGAAACACAGTGTCCATCGTCGTAGTCGCCTCACGCCCATGCACCAGGAAAAATGTCGTAAATCCTGTGGTGTCTTGTTTGGCGGTGTTGTAGGCAAACGTCACGAAACGTAGTACCTCATCCGAGTTGCTCTTCTCAACATTGACGAACATTGACAAGGTCTTATTAAGGCGTTCAGTAAGCCCGTTAGTTTGCGGATGGAAGGCAGTCGTCATGGGATGAGTAATGTTGCACCGACAGTTTATCTCTGTCACCAGATTCGATTGAAAAACTTTCCATCGATCCATAATTAACGACCTTGGGGCACCATGTTTTAATACAATTTCTTCCACGAAGAATTTGGCTACCTCGGATGATTCGTCTGTTTTCACGGCTTTTGCAATGGCATAGCGTGCCAGATCATCAGTGCAAACAATAATCCATTCATTGCCACTAGCAGACGTTGGAAATCGCCCGAGGAGGTCAATCCCAACACGCTGGAAAGGCGTTTCGGCTGGTGGAATTGGTATGAATCGGCCAGGTGGTTTCTGAGGAACTGCCTTTCTCCTCTGGCACTCTCTACAGTGCGACACATAGTGACGGACACTCCTAAATAAATCTGGCCAGAAAAATCTCTTGCGAATTCTATCGTAGGTCTTAATAAATCCTAAATATCCGGGCTCAGGTGTGTCATGGAGTTTCTGTAGAACGTCTAAGCGCATGTGTTTAGGAATCACTGGCAGTCACCTCTTTCCAAACGGATCAAAGTTTTTCTTACAAAGTAATCCATTAACTACCTTAAATTGTCCTTTCACATCCTCTGATCGGTTTAAGGCAAGCATAATTTGAGATATCTTGGCGTCTTTCTTCTGCTCAGCAGAGAGATCCTGGAGTGCAGCGAGACAGTCATTATCTTCATCAAAGTCTTGATGGTTTTTTGAGAGACAGTCGGCATCTTTGTGTTTCTTCCACTTTCGTACACTATGGTAATGTCATATTCTTGAAGGTGTAGTGCCCACCTGGCGAGTCGCCCTGTTGGATCCTTAAGACCTGTCAGCCAACAAAGTGAATGATGGTCTGTAACAACTGTGAATGGCCTTCCATAGAGATACTGTCGAAATTTACTCATGGCCCAAATCACAGGCAAGACATTCTCTTTCTGTAGCTGAGTAATTTCCCTCGGCTTTTGTAAGTGTCCTAGAAGCATAGGCTATAACCTTCTCTTTTCCATCCGAAATTTGCACCAGAAGAGCAGCGATCTCATACCCACTGGCATCTGTGAGCAGTTCTGTAGGTGCTATCTCATCATACAGACCAAGTACAGGGTCAGTCGTCAGAGCTTTTCGCAGCACATCGAAAGAATCTTACTGAGCACCACCCCAGATAAATTTAGCATTAGCTTTTAACAACTCTTGGAGTGGCTTGGCTGTGATACAAAAGTCTTTGATAAAAGGACGGTAATAAGAACATAATCCGAGGAAGCTTCTCACATCTTCTAATACTTTTAGGAATAGGAAATTCAGTTATAGATCCCACCTTTTCTGGGTCTGGCCACACACCGTTTGACACAAGGTGTCCAATTATTTTGATTTCTTTTACTCCAAAGAGACACTTTCTTGGATTAAGTTTCAGTCCGCCTAGCTGGAGACACTTAAGAACGGCTCTCAGTCTTTTTATATGTTCATCAAATGTCTCTGCGAACACTATAATGTCATTTAAATATCAAAGACACAGCGTCCACTTCAGGTGCCTTAGAAGATTATCCATCATCCTTTCAAACGTTGCTGGTGCATTACACAAGCCAAACGGCATTACCTTAAACTCATACAGGCCCCCAGGGGTGATGAATGCAGTTTTCTCACGATCAGCCTTATCCACTTCGATTTTCCAGTATCTCGAGTACATGTCCATGGTTAAGAAAAACTTAGCCCCCTTCAGACAATCTAGTGTATTGTCAATTCGTGGAAGAAGGTAAACGTCCTTTTTAGTTTTATTATTAAGCTTCCTGTAATCAACACAAAAGCGCCAACTTCCATCCTTCTGCCTGACGAGGACCACTGGTGACGAACGTGGGCTCTGCGAAGGCTGAATGATGTCAGTCTTCGTCATTTTCTCTACCTCGTCGCGAGTTATTCGACGTTCCATTGCTGACACACGGTATGCTCTCGGGCTTATTGGTTGATGGTCTCCAGTGCTAATCCGGTGCTTCACCGTCGATTTGTCTAATTTGCTCTTCACCTGTGGATTGAAGGATTAGGAGAACTCTTGAAGAATGGAAAGTAGCTTCTTCTTAGTGAGATCTGGTGATAGTCGAGCTACAAGATCTTATCTCGCAGTGGTAGCGCCAATTTCGCCCACAGACTCGGAATGGGAGGTTTCTATGACGCTCAGCTGTTCTTCAATTAACGGCTCAGCGTTTGCTATGCACGTGCGTCTTGGAAGGATCTGCGGTTCTCGGCAACAATTCGCCGAATCCGTTCTTAAACGAGACGACAGAGGCTGGGATACCACGTAATTCAGTGGTATGCTTCTCTTACATTTCACTACAAGATGCATGGGTTGATGCATGGCATGACACGTGACAGTTACCTTTCTAGCGCTGACGGCAGGAATGATCACTTCATCCAGCACACATAGTCTCCACACACTCGGACGCGCATCTTCCTGTCCACAGTATCTCATCTCGTCTAGCATAATCTTCCAGCGACCACAATCTATAATTGCCTGAGAAGCTTTCAGAAAGTCCCATCCGAGAATGACGTCATGACTACACTCATGTAAGACGATGAATTCTAATGGCTGTATATGACCACTTATACCCACACGAATGGTACATCTTCCTAAAGGTTTTACATATTTCCCATTAGCCACCTTCAGCAGAGATGTTTTGCTGTCGACGAATACGGTTTTCTGCAACTGGCGACGGTACTTCTTCGAAATGACTGAATATGATGCTCCAGAGTCCACAAGAACTTGGGTTGGTCGGCCATCCATGGGGGATATCGACGTAGTTTCCTATCATTTTTGTAGTGATCGACGGCGGTGGATTTTTCTCTTCGGCGACCTCACTTCCAAGGAAGGTCGCACCCTTTAGTTTCCCAGGTTGCGGCGGCTAGGTGATCGGCTGGAGCTTCTAAACGGCGATGGAGACCTTGATAGGCGTGTTGGGGAGCGTCCTCTCCAGCGGCTAGCTTGTGGCGATGGTGACCCACGTCGTCCTGCACCCACATCTTCTTGTTCATCTTCGTCGTCCCGGAGTTGGCGTCGGCTAAGATCGGTCTGCTGTCTTCTGGCGAGGGCGTCATCAAATATCCGCCGCCTTTCTCCACAATAGCGCACCACATGTCCCTGTAGTCAGCAGTGGAAACATACTGGTTGGTTATCCTGGGTCCTCCAGACGTCAGCCTTTCTTGGTGCCCAAACAAGTTCCTCATGCGGCATTGTAGGAACGTAACTTCGCCTGGGTCTCGACTTTTTCACCGTTTTAAAGTGAAATGAAGGACGAGACATTGGGTTCAATGTCTGTTCCACTTCCTCCCTTATGACCTCTTGAAGCGTCTCGGTTTTTTGCTCGCCTTGCAATCCAAGTGCCTTCTGAACTTCCTCTCTCACTATCTGACGAAGAACACTTGTGAAATGAGTTGCTTCCTTCATCACAGTCATCTATACGATATTTGGAAGCCGTTCAAACTTCTTGCGTGTAAATCTTTTTTGATGCATTGTCTCGATATACTGGCACCATTTTATGAGGTCGTCTGCTGTCGAAACCTCCTTCAGGAGTAGGGCTTGATACATGTCCTCAGCAACACCCCTCATGAGATGTGCAACCTTATCTTCCTCCTTCATTCTAGGATCCACTATTTTGCACAGCTCCAACACGTCTTGAATGTAGGATGCTTTAGTTTCTTCTGGACGCTGTGTCCTGCACTTTAATTTATCTTCAGCCTTGCGCTTCTGTCGTTGTGTGTCGCCGAAATACTTGCGCAGTTCCGCCTGGAATACTTCCCAGCTTGTGTACTTCTCTTCGTTGTTCTCATACCATTGTTTGGCAGTGCCCTCCAAGCAGAAAAATATGTTAGCCAAACACACAGTGTCATCCCATTTGTTAAATTTGACTATACGCTCACATATCTTCAGTCACTTGTTTGGATCTTGGCCATCGTCACCAGAGAACCCGGAAGGATGTCCCATGTGGTGGCACACAGTTGCTGTCATCGTAACGTCCTCTTCTGTCTCCTGTAGATTGCGATCTGTTGAATATGGCTCGAACTCGGGTTTCTCGCCACGTAAGCGGCGGCTCTGTCGTGGCCTGATTGGAGCCACTGTGTCGTCAATAATTTGCGCTATCACAAGTTTCAATAGATGATGCAGAGGGTTCAAATGGCTCTGAGCACTATGGGACTAAATAGCTGAGGTCATCAGTCCAAGTTTCAATACCCAGCGCCTCTACCAGAATAATGTCACGTAGAAGAAGGTGTAATTAAATGAATGACGAAACTAACTTCACTTAACGAAGATTTATTCAGGTCTTACACATACAGTATATATACAGCTACAGAACATTGCAGTACAATGAATCTTGACATTTGTGGATATTTCTAGAATGTACTCGAGCCGAATATAGAAATTAAAATTGTACACTCTAGGTGAGTTTTGAACTCACGACCCTCTATGCAACAGTTTAGTATCGTACGGTAACCTCTACACCACGCTGCTACTTTCTTTTAAATACATTCTTAATGTGGTTTTACTTTATACCACAACAAAAATAAATGTATCTAGCACCGCATCGTGCTCTGAGAAAAAGGAAACAATATCTCGTCACGTTCCTACACCGAGGTAATGTATATGGGGAAAACGAAAAAAAAAAGTGATTCATGCAGGATGCAGAAGGGTGTGTCGCTACTCTCCTTACGCTTCATCATTCAGGTACGTCTTCACGTATATCATGTTATTCCACCGAGAATCGAACTTAGTCTTGTCAGCTCACTCAATGGGTATCTTCTCCTACCTGTTGATGATCCAGCTGCGTGGAGGGTCGCGTAGGGCACTCCCTAAGTAATAAGAAAAATACTGTCTGTATTTTGGGTTCCGTACGATCTTGCAATGACGTTCTTGTAGGTAGTTCCAAAAGTCGAATACATCTTTAGGTCTATCGTGAAATAAGTAGTGCACCGCATGCGCACGGATCCACGTGACAGCGTTGGTCTTGGCGCGCGGGAAATACTGTTGATCGGGAAATATCAGAAATCGAGGTGTAATGTGTTCCGGAGTCACTCGTAGAAAATACGACAAAATTTGTCGCACCAAGCGCCATACGTCTTCTGCCGCGCCACATGTGAGACGGTGTTCGTCCGTCTCTGGTATCCCGCAGTCTACGCAGAGAGGCGATTCCGCCATGTTTATCTTGTGGAGGCGTGATCGGGTGATCTGTTTACCACTGACTGTGATGTACCTTGTGGATCGGACGGCTGTGTCCAGTGGAACCGCGTGAATCATCTTCCACACCACCTTCCAATTAACCTGAGGGCTTTTGGTCTCCACGATGTTTGGTGGGCGCCTCTTCTGTAGGACATGATATACATCCCGCGCCGACGCCTGTTTCGTCGGTGGTACTGCTATACGGACATAGCTGTGTTCAATGTAAAAGTTCCCGAAGTAGTAGAAGGGTGGGGGTATGTCTTGCGTCGTCAGTGGGGGCATAAGGGAGGGCGGAGCTAAGGACTCCAACAGCAAACCTGTCAAACTTTCCGGATGGTGCCGCCACAGCTTGATGTGTGAGCTGACATACAGGGCCACAGCTCTGTCGTGGACATGGACTAGACCAAGACCTCCCCTTTCTGGGGGAAGGGTCAGTGACTCATAACTGACTTTGAAGAGCATGCCTGTACTGACGTAGGCTCCGAATACCGCTAATAGACGTCGAGCCATCAGCAATGGTATTGGAAGAACACGCGCTATGTGTGGAAGGCGCGATGCGAGGTAAACATTGACAAAGTGTGTCCTTTGGAGAATGTCGAGGGTCCGCAGACGTAGGTTGAAGATCTGGACCCGAATTTGTTGTAATAAGCGGCGGTAGTTAAGAGCCGCAGTGCGCCGTATGTCGTCGTGAAACTCTATTCCGAGACATTTGATAGTGCCACGAAGCTGTAGGGGTTCGACACACGCTGGGGTCAACCCGTCTCCTATGGCCATGGCGACCGATTTGGCGACGTTGAGACAGCTACCGGAAGCCACACCGTACGTGGTAATCTATTCTAGTTCTCTGTTGACATCGTCGCGATTGCGGAACACGAGAACCAGGTCGTCTGCATATGCTGTACAGCGAAATGTGACGTCACGTAGAGTAAGACCGGTGAGGCGTTGACGGAGGCCACAGAGGAGCGGTTCCAGTGCTAGAGCATATAGTAACGTCGACAAGGGGCAGCCTTGACGCACGGAGCGGAAAATCGGGAGGGACTGCGAGAGACGCCCGCTAACCAGCACTTTGGAAGTCGCCCCTCGGAGGAGGCGCATCACGACGTCTGTGAATTGCTGTGGGTACTGCATGTGCTGGAGAACGGACGTTAGGTACCCGTGATCCACTCGATCAAAAGCTTGGCTAAAATCTAGTGATGCCCGGGATGCGGCGTGCCCTGGCTAGGGCTATTAAATCACGGTATCGACACAGTGCTGTGTGGATGTTGTTGATACCCCCTATGGAAGTCTGATCTGGCGAGATGACGTAAGGTAGGGTCGGTCGTAGACGGTTTGCTAATAGTCTGGTGAATATCTTCATGTCGCAGTTGACGAGTGTTAGCGGGCGGTAATCTTGTATTCGAGCCCCATCTTTAGCTTTGTGAACCGGTATAATTATTCCTTCTACGAAGGTCGCAGGGAGCGGCACCGCGGGGGACATAAGCTCCCGACAGATGTCTGTTAACTTGGGAGCCAGTAAATACTGGAAAGTTCTATAAAACTCCACAGGGAGCCCGTCGGGGCCAGGAGACTTATTCGCCGCTCCTTTACCGATGGCGTCGATAACTTCGTCTTCCGTAATGTCGTTCAATAATTCAGTTTGTAAATCCTGTGGGACAATGCCGTAAACCAGTTGTGAGACTGCTATCACCGTCGTCGGGTCGGAACATTGAGCAGAATAAAGTCGTGCGTAATGGTCGAAGAAAGCTGTAGCAATATCGCGTTGTGTGGTGTGATGACGGCCGTCCTCAGTGGTGATGGCATGTATCAGCGCCCGTCTTCGCAGTGTACGTTCTCGGATGACGTGGTACATGGTGGGTCGTTCCGTTGCGAGTCTGTCTTGTGTTCGCACTCGGACGATCGTCCCTTCGAGGTGTCGGCGCATATGGGCTACGATCTGTGCTTTCGCACGCTGAACTGTCAACTGTCGTTCCGGTGTGGGTGGCAAGGAGGCGCATTCGCGAAGGACGGTGAAATAAAAATCAAGGGTCTGCCGCCTCGAAGCAGCAGTCTCAAGACCATACGTAATAAAGGTTCGCCGTAGGGCCGGCTTGGCGCAGGTTAACCACCAACTAATGGACGTAGGATACGTTGGGAGGCGGCGGTCACACAAACTCCACGTGTCTTCGATGGCGCGTCGACAATCCGGAGAAGCGTGATGAGCAAGGTTTAATTTCCAGGGATGTCGGCTGCGCCACACCCGTTGGCGACGGAGGGTGACGGCACATATATAGGCCTCGTGATCAGGAAAGGCTACAGGCCACACCTCCGCGTCACTCACCGTTGCCGCGAGAGAACGGGAGACGTAAATCCTATGGATGCGGCTAGACGAGTGACTCGTGAAATGAGTGTATCCCGGTCTATTTCCTCGGACATGTTCCCATTTATCTACCAGCTGGAGATCGCCGATGAGTGTCCCAAGTTCGGGGCACGGTGAATGGCGTGGCAGCTGATCTTTAGGTGCTTGGGTGCAATTGAAATCGCCCCCTAATATCAAGTCATCGTGCCTGCCCTGAAAAAGCGGTGCTATTCCTTCTGTGAAGAAGAGCGATCGGTCATGACGGCGATTCGTTCCGGAAGGTGCGTACACATTGATAAACCGGACGCCTTGCGCCGTTACGGCCATTCCTCTAGCGTCGGGGAGATACCGGACTTCGCCCGCCTCGAGGCCCTCTCTGAGGAGAATTGCGACTCCACTGTTAGTTGGCGAGGCATGGGACACATGAGCCGTATAACCATACATACCCGGGAAATCGGCGACGAAGACTTCTTGGAGAAAGACAATGTCAACGTCTCCTGCATTGAGCATGTCTTGGAGCAGTGACAACTTCGTACGTGTCCTAATGGTGTTAATGTTGATGGTCGTTATGCGATAGGTCTGTAGAACGTCTCCTGCGGTGGGGGCCGCCGTCAGTGTCGCCGTAAAAAGTGAGGCATGTGATCTGCTGGCCGCGTCCGGGCCGTCATCTGTTGCTACTCGGGAGGGGCCGAGGTGTGGGAGGAGAGACCCCCCTCCTCATCCTCCATAGCGGCCGTAGAATTGTCTTCAATGTCATCCGCCCAAGGCCCGTAAGTTAACGGTGGCTGAGGTAGAACACTTGTGGGCTGAGTGACTAAGGGTGAATCCGCAGTTGTTTCCGGTTGTGTACCAACGGCGGGCGCTGTGCTGGCCATCCGTTTGTCCGAGAGAGCGGAATCGGGTTTGTCAAAATCAGACAAAGTGACAGGTGAGGGCGATATCGTGTCATCCATTTTCCTCGTCGTTTCGTCGGCCGTCCGGTAGTCAACTGGAGAAGACGTCCGCTGGAGGCAATCGTCTGAGGGTGTGCGACGTCGCTTTTTATGTTTCCTCGGTGACCTTTGTTTGCGGACGTGGGTTTCTGTGTCCGAAAGAGTTTGTGGTTCCCTCAGGTAGAAAGGCAGAGGTCGGTACAACCCGAGCGTCGAGTTCCATTCTCTCGTCCGAATCTTCATGTGGAGTCGATGGGTGGCGTTCTTCAACCTCTGCAGACACCGTAATGGTGTTGGTCAATCCAGGACCGGCGACAGGTGCGCATTTTAACGCTTCCTGTCTTCCGGGGGGGGGGGGGGGTTGTCGTCTGTCATGACGGTCGATCGTGTCACTTCTGCGTAATTGAGGGGGTGGGCCGTGAGCGTAGGAGGTGGTGTCGTGTCATGCAATGGAAGTTGTGTAACCCGACGTTGAATGCACGCCGAGCGCACATGACCCTCCTGGCCGCAACCAGAACAAGTACGAGGTTGTCCGTCGTACATTACTATTGCTCGACAGCCACCCATGACTAAGTAGGACGGCACATGTTTCTTTAATTCAATTTTCACTTGTCGGACGCCGCAGAGGACCTGGTACGTCTCGAAGGTGTTCCATTTTTCCGCCACGTGGCTAATTACCGTCCCATAATGGCGGAAAGCTGAGGTAACGACGTCCGGTGGTACTTCGAAATGGAGTTCGAAGACTCTTAGTGTGCGTAATCCTAGTCCAGCATGGTCAACAGTAACCTCTCCGATGCGACCATCGGAGTGTTTGAACTTGAGAGTGTTCGCGCATCTGTTCACAACTGCGTGACATAACTCGTCATCGACCATCTTGACGAAAACGACGCTACTTGTGATGGATAGGTGGATACCGATGATGTGCTGTTTCGGTATTTGAACGTCGTCACGGATGAATCGTTCGACTTCAAAGGCTCGTGGTCGTGCGCAGTCGGGCTGGAAGCTGTTCTTGATGGTAGCTTTTCTGTACGAATGAGCCATGGCGACTCAGTGTTAACGGACGCAAGTATTAGCTGCGGCGAGGAAGTAAACAAACTACGCGCGCTCGCGACTCTGCGGACGGGACGTAAACAAGACGTCCTCGCCGCTCACCGGCCGAAAGCAGACTGCTACTCAACTTCTTCTGCGACAAGTTTACCAGGAGCTCCCTACATGTTAATGTGTTAGAGTGTATTTTTTTCCCTAATTGTTCTAGTTTGTTGCTTACCTCAACCAAATTCTTGTTCATTAAAACTGCAAAGACAATCCTAAGTACACTACTACCAAAATCAGACCTTGTCAGTTTATGTCAAATAAAATTATTGTGAGGTAGAAGACCTAGAAAAACTTCTAATTCTTTTTTACGAATGGTAAATGCCATTTAAGCTTGTATTTTTAGGGGTTATTGAACTATTTTTCTGTGACTTTTCTGAGCTCCATATGATGAGATAATTACTAAGAAGGAATGGGAAAGGGAGGAGGATTAGGGTTTAACTTCCTGTGAAGTACAATTTCATTAGAAACAGAGCTTGGATTCGGCAATGATAGTAAAGGAAATCAGTCATGTGCTTTCCAAAGCAACCATCCCATTCTGTGCTTTTTAGAGAAACCACAGAAAACCTAAATGTAGATAGAGGAACAGGGACTGGAACCATTGCGCTATCAAATGAGAGTCCAGCGTCTCATGATTGTGCCACCTCGCTTGGTGTGATTGGTAGGGCCTCTCTCGATAAGATATGTGTGTCTGTTAATCCTCTGGCATTGCCTTTCTGCATCACTTCATTAAATTTCAGAATATGTTTAAAATTACTTGTAGCTACTATCATACTCACGAGCGACTTCAAAAGAATACCAGAATAATGTAATGTTACTTGCAAAGACAGTCAGATATCAAAATAAGAATTCATGACCAAAAGGGATTAAAAACCATTATCGTTACATGTGACATAATGAAATCAATAAGTAACGAAGTTCTCTGAAAAAAAACCACAATATTGGAATAAACACATATGACTGGTTTGATTTTTTATGAGGTTGGAGGCAAACTTTCACTATCAAACAAACACTTTTGCAAATTCATTAAACTGACATCTTCCAGTGTTATTTAATGTTTCCTGAATTTGGGTTACGCAGATAAACTAACTCACCAACAAAATTTTTAGGGGTAATATCTTCTTTGTTGTGCTGAACAGCACTGATTGCTGACCGTTAACGTAAAATGATTGATGATGTAGTTTATATTACAGTTTGATAACAGTGGCAAACTTACGAATTTTTATTTGATGCCAATGATTTTACATAATCCAGAATGATGTTGTAAATCTTTTATGGACCTGATAATGGTCTGTGGACTGAAACTGGTAGTTCAATAAATAAATTTTCTCTTCCAGGAAATCACATTCATCATACAACAGTGTGCCAAAACATTACGACCACCTCCAGAACGAATTTTTCCACTCTACAGTAGAGTGTGCACTGATATGAAACTTCCTGGCCAATTAAAACGGTGGGTCAGACCAGGACTCGAATATGAGACCTTTACCTTTAGGGCAAGTATTCCATCAACTGTGCTACCCAAGCATGACTCATGGCCTGTCCTCACAGCTTCACCGCTGCCAGTACCTCATCTCCTACCTTACAAATTTCACGGAAATTCTTCTGCAAAACTTGCATGACGCACAGTTTCAATCTGCCAGGAAGTTTCATATCAGTGCACACTCTGCTGCAGACTGAAACAATTCATTCTGGAAATGTCCACCAGGGTGTAGCTAAGCCATTACTCCACCAGTGGCGGATACAGAAAAACCTCAAGGAGGGGGCGCTAAAGATATCTTGAACTACCTTTACTTTTACTGTAGTAAAAAATAATCAAGTCACTTGCAAAGTTTAAGCAAGTTTTGTTTAACCTGATTATACACATATACAAGACAATGCCGTCTTCTGATATAAAAAAGATACAATGTCAGGGTGAGTGATCAACAGAGCTAAGTCATTAAATCGATCCCTATGTGCCAGACAGAAACGTATAATATACGATGACGCAGACGCGCGTGCTACATACGAAAGTACAACTACCTGATAACTCGATTCAGACGAGCTGGCTGACGGGCAGGGGCGGCGCGGGTAGCAATGCGGGAGGCCTCCTTTCTTCCAGGGATGCTAGTCTTGCGAGTTTCGTAGAACTTCTGTGAAGTTTGAAAGGTAGGAGATGAGTTACTGGCGGAAGTGAAGCTGTGAGGGCAAGTTGTTAGTCGTGCTTGGGTAGCTCAGTTCGTATGTTGTTGTGTTATATCTTTTCGTGATTTAGCAGAAGCCCTTCAGTGCTGTGGCTGTCTCACTCACTTGTGGTAAGTCTGAGCAGTTATTGCAACTTTCGGCTGTAGTGTTTGCGTGAATCTTAGCAGATGCCAGTAAAAGTCAACCAAATACAGCAGACACTTTGAAATTCACCTTTCATCACAGCTTCGTTAAACCAAACTGTTACGGATTTTAATATTTTCTTGAAGAAGCAAAGTAGATAAGTCATGATGATATATCGGTATTTGGGATACATTTCTCAATTGTGAGTAGTGTTATGTATGTCAAACTGATAAATACCGATCTTTGTGACAGAATTGTCGAATCTAGTGCAGCCTTTAAATTCAAGCGCTCTGATGGAAACATTAGTGCAGTTAGTGTTACCTAAGCTAGTTTTGGTTTAAGAATAGTAAGGATTTTTGAATTACCATTTTAAGAATCTGGTGAAAAAATAAATACAGTGTTATAGTCTTATAAGCAAGGGATCAGTAATATTCCAGAAAAGTTAACTCATGTAAGTTTCCAGCACCAAATGGTATCAGACAATTAAAATTCGAATTACACAAACATATACTATCTTATATTAACGTTTCCTGCAACCGAGCAATTGGCATGTGTAATGGGCGGCCCAGAACATACACTTCTGGTCATTAAAATTGCTACACCACGAAGATGACGTGCTACAGACGCGAAATTTAACCGACAGGAAGAAGATGCTGTGATATGCAAATGATTAGCTTTTCAGAGCATTCACACAAGGTTAGCGCCGGTGGCGGGCGACACCTACAACGTGCTGACATGAGGAAAGTTTCCAACCGATTTCTCATACACAAACAGCAGTTGACCGGCGTTGCCTGGTGAAACGTTGTTGTGATGCCTCGTGTAAGGAGGAGAAATGCGTACCATCACGTTTCCGACTTTGATAAAGGTCGGATTGTAGCCTATCGCGATTGCGGTTTAACGTATCATGACATTGCTGCTCGCGTTGGTCGAGATCCAACGACTGTTAGCAGAGAATGGAATCGGTGGGTTCAGGAGGGTAATACGGAACGCCGTGCTGGATCCCAACGGCCTCGTATCACTAGCAGTCGAGATGACAGGCATCTTATCCGCATGGCTGTAACGGATCGTGCAGCCACGTCTCGACCCCTCAGTCGACAGATGGGGACGTTTCCAAGACTACAACCATCTGCACGAACAGTTCGATGACGTTTGCAGCAGCATCGACTATCAGCTCGGAGACCATGGCTGCGGTTACCCTTGACGCTGCATCACCGACAGGAGCGCCTGCGATGGTGTACTCAACGACGAACCTGGGTGCACGAATGGCAAAACGTCATTTTTTCGGATGAATCCAGGTTCTGTTTACAGCATATGATGATCGCATCCGTATTTGGCGACATCGCGGTGAACGCACATTGGAAGCGTGTATTCGTCATCGCCATACTGGCGTGTCACCGGGCGTGATGGAATGGGGTGCCATTGGTTACACGTCTCGGTCAACTCTTGTTCGCATTGATGACACTTTGAACAGTGGACGTTACATTTCAGATGTGTTACCACCCGTGGCTCTACCCTTCATTCGATCCCTGCATAACCCTAAATTTCAACAGGATAATGCACGGCCGCATGTTGCAGGTCCTGTACGGGCCTTTCTGGATACAGAAAATGTTCGACTGCTGCTCTGGGCAGCACATTCTCCAGATTTCTCACCGACTGAAAACATCTTGTCAATGGTGGCCGAGCAACTGGCTCATCACAATACGCTAGTCACTACTCTTGATGAACTGTGGTATCGTGTTGAAGCTGCATGGGCAGCTGTACCTGTACACGCCATCCAAGCCCTGTTTGACTCAATGCCCAGGCGAATCAAGACCGTTATTACGGCCAGAGGTGGTTGTTGTGGGTACTGATTTCTCAGGATCTATGCACCGAAATTGCGTGAAAATGTAATCACATGTCAGTTCTAGTATAATATATTTGTCCAATGAATACCCGTTTATCATCTGCATTTCTTTTTGGTGTAGCAATTTTAATGGCCAGTAGTGTATACAGGATGTAGCTCAATGGGTCATGTGTGTGCCCAGTGTATACAACGCTGCGTGGCCCAGATGCCGGCCGGTGAAGCTGTTAGACCCGTCGCTATGACCATCATGCCAGTAACGTACATGGCAACTGTCACTGGACTCCCACCCACCATTCCCATTACGGTCACTCCTTAAACTGACAATGGCAGTAATAATCGTAGCGCAGTGAAAGTCACTTGAATAGCGGAGGTAATTCTTGCTGAACCTCGGCCGACCAAATTTATCAAGGAAGCATTAATAGAGCTGGTTCAGGACAGTATTGCAAAATCGGATATACCGTCTGAAAAAGAGAACATCACTATACCTGAACAATATACTGCATCAGAAAAATCTGCAGTCTGGCCAAAAAGCCACTCCCACAGGAAAAATAAGGAAGCAGAATCGCGCATCAAGCTGGCGAGCAAATTTTTCCAGAACCTGGGTTCACACACGCAACAAAAGTATCGCCACAGCTAGTGACACACTGCAGTTGTTTGTGTGGACTCCCAGTTTTCAGTGGAGCAACTTAAGAGCCGCAACTTTTGTCATGCCACAAAAAGTTCAACTTGGTGGTACTTTGTTACGCCACTTTTATTCCTCCACTGCTCCCTGGTGGTTGTATTACGAAACACGAACATTCTGTCGCAGTTATCGTGGAGTAATTGCTGCTGTACTCAGTTCGATTTCAGTGTATTTTCATTTTATTACTGAAAAAAGTCAAAACAGCGGTCGACAAACAGTGGCAGATCATGGGCCTAAATTCTGAGGAAGCCAGGAAATACACTAGAAAATCCCCTTTCCCTTCCTTTTAATATACACATACCTAGAGTTCCTAACGACGTCGACGACGACAGCGACAAAACTCCGACTACTGCTGCTGCTGTTGCTGCTGCCGCCACTACTACTACTAAGATGATGACGATGATGATGACGATGATGATGACGATGATGACAACAACTACCACTACTACACTCGGGGAAGATCAGTTTCGATTCCGTAGAAATGTTGGAACACGTGAGGCAGTACTGACCCTACGACTTATTTTAGAAAAAATACATTAAGGAAAGGCAAACCTACGTTTCTAGTATTCGTAGACCTAGAGAAAGCTTTTGACAATGTTGACTGGAACACTCTCTTTCAAATTCTGAAGGTGGCAGGGGTAAAATACAAGGAGTAAAAGGCTATTTACAATTTGTACAGAAACCAGATGGCAGTTATAAGAGTCGAGGGACATGAAAGCGAATCAGTGGTTGGGAAGGGAGTGAGACAGGGTTGTAGCCTACCCCGATGTTATTCATTATGTATATTGAGCAAGCAGTGGAGGAAACAAAGGAAAAATTCGGAGTAGGAATTAAAATCCATGGAGAAGAAATAAAAACTTTGAGGTTCGCCGATGACATTGTAATTCTGTCAGAGACAGCAAAGGACTTGGAAGAGCAGTTGAACGGAATGGACAGTGTCTTGAAAGGAAGATATAAGATGAACATCAACAAAAGCAAAACGAGGGTAATGGAATGTAGCCGAATTAAATCGGGTGACGCTGAGGGAATTATATTAGGAAATGAGACGCTTAAAGTCGTAAATGAGTTTTGCTATTTGGGGAGCAAAATAACTGATGATGGTCGAAGTAGAGAGCACATAAAATGTAGACTGACAATGGCAAGGAAAGCGTTTCTGAAGAAGAGAAATTTGTTAGCATCGAGCATAGATTTAAGTATCAGCAAGTCGTTTCTGAAAGTATTTGTATGGAGTGTAGCCATGTATGGAAGTGAAACGTGAACGATAAATAGTTTAGACAGGAAGAGAAAGGAAGCTTTCGAAATGTGGTACTACAGAAGAATGCTGAAGATTAGATGGGTAGATCACATGACTAATGAGGAGGTATTGAATAGAATTGGGGAGAAGAGAAATTTGTGGCACAACTTGACTAGAAGAAGGGATCAGTTGGTAGGACATATTCTGAGGCATCAAGGGATAACCAATTTAGTATTGGAGGGCAGCGTGGAGGGTAAAAATCGTGGAGGGAGACCAAGAGATGAATACACTAAACAGATTCAGAAGGATGTAGGTTGCAGTAGGTACTGGGAGATGAAGAAGCTTGCACAGGATAGAGTACCATGGAGAGCTGCATCAAACCATTGTCTGGACTGAAGACCACAACAACAACAATAATTATAGTGACAATCGCTTTTATTTACAAATGAACTGGTATATTCGTGGTTTGAGCATTGGTACTTGCAAAACAAAGCTCTTCTTCTTCCCGAATCTTTCGAAGACATCGTCATACAAGATGTCTCGTTCCTCAAATACGTTTTTACGTCTTTAAGACAAGTAAAAACCCTTTCAGGTGAAACATTTGTCGCAGGAAGGGTAGCAATTAGGTAAGATAGTTCGAAAGCTTCTGGAATAATTTTGTCCGTTTCGTTCTCAGTCATTCTATTGATACCGTCTCCCAAACTGACAGTTTGAAATGTCTCTTTATCCTAGGAAGAAAATATAGCCTCTAGTTCTGCACGCAAGTGCGGGCGACTGAAGGACGCACCATACATTTTTAATAATGAATCCACACCCTCCACAGGGAAATGCTGGCCATAACTGAGAAACTAAGTGGTATCACCTAATTTAAGGAAGAGCAGTTGATCACACTGCGAAAATATTGTTTCCTGTTGTGTTACAATATTATCTAGTACCTCTAAGTACACTTGCTTGTATTTTGACATCAATGGATTGCCAGTTCATTCACCTATCGTTTCAGCGTTATTCATGGAACTTCAGCTTGCGAATCAGTCGATTGTTTCGTGGGATTTAAAAAGTCGACCAATTTATCTTCATTTCTTAAGTTTTTCACGTAAGCCAGTCATTCTGAGACAGCATTGTTGCAAAACTGTACATGATTGTTTTTTTTTCTGAAGAAGTCTGAGGAACAGCTTAGTCTTTAAAAATATGCTTTGAAAACTGTGAGGAAAAAAGTCAGATTCTAAGAGGGTATATTTGAAACCACAGGATAGTTCTGTAGTCGTTACGGTTGCGTCTGGACTGTCAGTTATTAATTGAGAACCCTCGTTAGCCCCGGACGGTTTTCGTGAATGGCAGATATTATCCTCGCGTTACAGTCAGGCTCGGATCCTTGAGGGTGTCGGGGGGGGGTGGGGGGGGGGTGAAGGAGGTAAACCGTGGTATCTGCTCCGTGCGGCAGCTTCAGTGGGGTGCCAAATTTATATTCTTGACGAAAAGAACTTTGTTTCACAAAGCGCTCAGTATCCAGCGCACGTTGATCTATCGATTTTTCATATGAATTTGATACGTATTCCGGTTGGGTCTTGAACATTTTTGAACACATTTTGAGTTGATTTTTGGACGAATCAAAAGTTGATTTTTGAATGCGTGCATAATATACGTGATGTCTTCGCATCTAGAAATGAAAAATAAACTTTTCCACAGACAAAAGGGGACGGGGTATACGAGCTGTGCCGAATAAACCCGCACGGGTGAGTGACAATCGCTGTTTGTGTATGTGGTTGATTGGGTTTGCAAATGATAAGCATTGTTATCATTATTAGCGAAATCCATAGATTCAGACTACCAGGGTTTAAATAAACGACAAACAGGAATAACAGGTAAGAAAGATTGCGTATTATCTTCTCGGCGTATCCCAGAAAATGAAATTTTGACAGAAATTTTTTTTCAGATCGCTACACTACAAAAGGCCAGTTGTGCAGTCCCTGATTAAATTCAGTTCTCGGAATAGCGAGGAAAACGCGTTGTACGAACACATAACAACTAACGTCTAACCGGAGAATAAACGCGGGATAACTAAACCGGTGATTCTGGCAGGGTTAGTGACGTCAACTGGAGAATAAGGTTTGACAATGGCGGGAATAGTTACAGAATTAGTGATGACAGGAGTGTTTGTTAGAACGAAGAAGAAGAAGAAACGGGGCCATCACACAAATTATATGGAAGAAATGACGATTCCAAATTTCTACAAAAATTTCGTACAACTACATTTCGATCTCATCCTTCTGAAAACGAAATGTGAAACTATTTCCTAACATAAACTTTTTGCTTGTAGTAGGCCTAATAGGCATTTGATAGACAATTTGTGCCAAAACAGTCTCGGCTATGAGGTCCGTGTTGCAATTGCAATATTAGAAAGGCCTGTTTCGTTTAATCTTACAGACAGTGACAAAATAAACGTAATCAAATCGAGAAACTACACCAGTCTTAGGTATTATTAATATTAACAGCTTTTTCAGTACTAGAAAACGACATTTTGATTCCAGAATGAGATTTTTACTCTGCAGCGGAGTGTGCGCTGATATGAAACTTCCTGGCAGATTAAAACTGTGTGCCCGACCGAGACTCGAACTCGGGAGCTGTGAGTACCGGGCGTGAGACATTTTGATTTTTCATGTAGCAAAATGTTTGACAAACTTTGACAAAGTTACAGATTCTTTCGCGGAAAGGAAAGCGCGCCGTGTAAAGCTGTAGCAACATGAGAGAGAGAGAGTAAAAAAATGTTGGGGGCCTTAGGATTGAAGAAATGTGTACTGTCTTGCGTGTCTCTTGTCTGTACTGGTTTCATGTTTCCTATATTTAATTTTATGTCACACATAAGAGAAGGTTATTAGCTAATAGGCAGCAAAGAGTGCAAATTTTCTGAAGAGTTCTTATTCTCCCACTTACAAATAATCCAACCTAGTACTAATTGTGAGTTTTTTTTAAGGGGTAGAATGTCAAACAGGCCAACTAGGAACAGGAGAGGCACCACAGAACATTTTAATTTCTACTGTCCTGAATATAGGTTTGATGGCTTCCATTACAAAATATACATGTTTGAATTCCACAGAGCGAAATACAGTGACGTGCAACAGAAGAATGCTGTGTGTAGAAGTGTTGCGCTGCACTTTGGCACAAATAACATGTCTTACTTTTCTTCGAACATATATGTTTTATAGATAAAACTCTTCAGAAAGACCTGCGCTACGAAATGAACTTATTATTTAAAAATTTATGACGTTCTATTTCAAATGCTCGAGGGGGCGGGGGCTCACTATCAGGTGGTATTTGCCCGGTTCGGGAATATCGTAGACGCGGGGCTGTTTACGATTGCATCTCCTTTCTCTCTTCGAAGGAATGCCTTTACCAGCAATACTGTCGAGAATATCTGTTTGGAAGACCAGTGGAAGAAAGCACGAATATCCTGAAGCGTGTAGAAAAAAATCCTTAATGGTTTTATACAAGAACAGCTCTGCTGCAAAACTAAATTTACATACTGTGCAAAACAGTGAGCAAAAAGAGCGTGCGAGACAATTTCATGGGCCTTAGCTTGCAGGCTCTGAAATGCTAAACACTTGTTTGGACAGTTCTTCAGAAGAAGCATGTCGTGCTAAACGTCTAAACATAAAGTCGAAAATCCTCAGTTTTTCTTGTGGTTAAGACCTAACATGACCAGCAGAAGAATTCTTCTTTTGTAGGGATAGCACATAACCACCTGTGCTGCTCGTATCGCGTACTTTGAAACGCATGTGTTTTGAAGTTGTGTTTCTGAAGAAAGTGTAGCGCGGGTGTTGGACGTATTGTATTCAAAATTTAATGTCATCCAGTTTCACATATGCTTGAAAACGAAAGCTCCTGCAAGGAAGTAATGATATCCTTATATCAGTACTTGTACAAGGTTGGGCTTCATCATGAATAAATAATTAAACTTGATATGTAACCAAAAAAGCGAGTCGTGTAATTTAGTTATTTGTAGACCAAGCACTGCACAAATTGTGGATTATACGCGCAAAATAGCCGCCGAGTGTGATGTGGCAGCTGTTAAACTAAGAATTAGTTATTTGAAATGCCTAGATGAACGAATACAGTAAGATTCTAAAATGTTGGAAGAGTGCCGTGTCTGCAGATAATATTTATATGGTATCTGTTGGTTAGTTTGCGGTAGCAGACAGCATTTTCGTCTTCGACTGTATTTCTTTTGTAAATGTGTTTGTGGGCCTTGATTTATCCCTGTGCGAAATCCACTTTCAGATCGAACATTTGAGTTTCATGTTCCTTATACAGGGTGTTTCAAAAATGACCGGTATATTTGAAACGGCAATAAAAACTAAACGAGCAGCGATAGAAATACACCGTTTGTTGCAATATGCTTGGGACAACAGTACATTTTCAGGCAGACAAACTTTCGAAATTACAGTAGTTACAATTTTCAACAACAGATGGCGCTGCGGTCTGGGAAACTCTATAGTACGATATTTTCCACATATCCACCATGCGTAGCAATAATATGGCGTAGTCTCTGAATGAAATTACCCGAAACCTATGACAACGTGTCTGGCGGAATGGCTTCACATGCAGATGAGATGTACTGCTTCAGCTGTTCAATTGTTTCTGGATTCTGGCGGTACACCTGGTCTTTCAAGTGTCCCCACAGAAAGAAGTCACAGGGGTTCATGTCTGGCGAATAGGGAGGCCAATCCACGCCGCCTCCTGTATGTTTCGGATGGCCCAAAGCAATCACACGATCATCGAAATATTCATTCAGGAAATTAAAGACGTCGGCCGTGCGATGTGGCCGGGCACCATCTTGCATAAACCACGAGGTGTTCGCAGTGTCGTCTAAGGCAGTTTGTACCGCCACAAATTCAAGAAGAATGTCCAGATAGCGTGATGCAGTAATCGTTTCGGATCTGAAAAATGGGCCAGTGATTCCTTTGGAAGAAATGGCGGCCCAGACCAGTACTTTTTGAGGATGCAGGGACGATGGGACTGCAACATGGGGCTTTTCGGTTCCCCATATGCGCCAGTTCTGTTTATTGACGAAGCCGTCCAGGTAAAAATAAGCTTCGTCAGTAAACCAAATGCTGCCCACATGCATATCGCCGTCATCAATCCTGTGCACTATATCGTTAGCGAATGTCTCTCGTGCAGCAATGGTAGCGGCGCTGAGGGGTTGCCGCGTTTGAATTTTGTATGGATAGAGGTGAAAACTCTGGCGCATGAGACGATACGTGGACGTTGGCGTCATTTGGACCGCAGCTGCAACACAGCGAACGGAAACCCGAGGCCGCTGTTGGATCACCTGCTGCACTAGCTGCGCGTTGCCCTCTGTGGTTGCCGTACGCGGTCGCCCTACCTTTCCAGCACGTTCATCCGTCAAGTTCCCAGTCCGTTGAAATTTTTCAAACAGATCCTTTATTGTATCGCTTTTCGGTCCTTTGGTTACATTAAACCTCAGTTGAAAACTTCGTCGTGTTGCAACAACACTGTGTTCTAGGCAGTGGAATTCCAACACCAGAAAAATCCTCTGTTCTAAGGAATAAACCATGTTGTCTACAGCACACTTGCACATTGTGAACAGCACACGCTTACAGCAGAAAGACGACGTACAGAATGGCGCACCCACAGACTGCGTTGTCTTCTATATCTTTCACATCACTTGCAGCGCCATCTGTTGTTGAAAATTGTAACTACTGTAATTTCGAAAGTTTGTCCGCCTGAAAATGTACTGTTGTCCCAAGCACATTGCAACAAACGGTGTATTTCTATCGCTGCTCGTTTAGTTTTTATTGCCGTTTCAAATATACCGGTCATTTTTGAAACATCCTGTATTTAGCTCTTGTCACATCTCTAATGTCGTACCCTGTACTGTAGTATTAATACCCATCCATATGATTTCAGTTCATGCCATGTTGTAAGCTATGCACCTAAGCAGAATTTGTGGCGCCCGATGCGAACGGTAGTTCACAGTGCCACAAACTGTGGCGTCACATTAGTTGGGCGTTTGGGCCCGGCTTAACGCTCGAGAAGGCCAAACAAGTAGCCCAAGAAATTAAGCGACTGTCAGAGAAAGAGCCTGCATTAGTTCACACATCAGTTGACGATAGTGTGCCCACACCCGCAGAAGCCAAACAAGACACAAATGCCTTTCTTCAGAAAGGTGTCGCAGAAACTCCCCCTGCAACAGCGAAGGGCACATTCGGATCTTTGTTTCAGAAAAGCTGGGCAGATGAGACCATGGAAGATGAGGAAATGAGAGAAGCACTGCCAGTTTCCTCTAATGACCCAGACCAAATGACAGGTGCCAGATATTTGATACTAATTGTCGGCTTTCATATTGACTGCATGTCATGAAAAAGTTGTACTTATAAAAAGTAGTACATTAAGAACCCGCTTCAAGCCTACAGAATTGCAGCTCTGAACATAAACAGTATATGCAGTTCACGGAAATTAAATAGCTTGAAATACTTTCTGTAAGCGGCAGATATTGATGTTATTTTACTTCAAGAAGTAACAGACGTAGCATTACACGAAATACACTCAAGCCCCAAGGAAATTGGTATAAGCATGCATATTCAAATACAGAGATATGTAAACAGGCAGAATACGGTCCCGCGGTCGGCAACGCCTATGTAGGACAAGTGTCTGGCGAAGTTGTTGGATCGGTTGCTGCTGCTACAATGGTAGGTTATCAAGATTTAAGTGAGTTTGAACCTGGTGTTATAATCGGCGCACGAGCGATGGGACACAGCACCTTCGAGGTAGCGATGAAGTGGGGATTTGCCCGTACGACCATTTCACGAATGTACTGTGAATTTCGGGAATCTGGTAAAACATCAGATCTCCAACATCGCTGCAGAAGGGAAAAAATCCTGCAAGAATGGGACATACGACGATTGAAGAGAATCGTTCAACGTGACAGTAGTTCAACCCTTCCACAAAGTGCTGCAGACTTCAATGCTGGGCCATGAACAAGTATCAGTGTGCAAAACATTCAACGAAACGTAAGCGATATGGGTTTTTGGAGCCGAAGACCCACTCGTGTACCCTTGATGACTGCACAGAACAAAGCTTTACGCCCCGCCTGGACCCGTCAACACTGACATTGGAC
The DNA here is from genome assembly GCF_023864345.2 of Schistocerca serialis cubense. Taxonomy (NCBI): domain Eukaryota; kingdom Metazoa; phylum Arthropoda; class Insecta; order Orthoptera; family Acrididae; genus Schistocerca; species Schistocerca serialis. The sequence continues at coordinate 120,246,208 of NC_064640.1, forward strand.
TGTTGATGACTGGAAACATGTTGCCTGGTCGGACGAGTCTCGTTTCACATTGTATCGAGTGGATGGATGTGTACGGGTATGGAGAGAACCTCATGAATCCATGGGCCCTGGATGTCAACAGGGGCTGTTCAGCCTGGTGGAAGCTCTGTAATGGTGGGGGCGTGTGCTGTTGGAGTGATATGGGACCCCTGATACGTCTAGATACGACTCTGGCATGTGAAACGTACGTAAGAATCCATTCATATCCATTGTGCATTCCGACGGACTTGGGCAATTTCAGCAGGATAATGCGACACTCCACACGTCCAGAGTGGTTCCAGGAACTTCCACTGACCACCAAACTTCCCAGACGTGAACATTATTGAGCATATCTGAGATGCCTTGCAATGTGCTGTTCAGAAGAGATATCCACCCCCTCATACTCTCATAGATTTATGGACAGCCCTGCAAGATTCATGGTGTCAATTTGTAACAATAACGACGTTGTACTATTGTACATATAAATAATATTTTTTTCCATCTGATTTTTCGTTAAACTTGAGTAATTGATGTTCTGATTTCATTTGTTTTCTTGTTTCATGCCATTGTGTTAAGAAAACTGTAAACAATTTTCAATGTGAATATTAATGTTTATGTCAAATGTCAAGCAATATTGTAATAGAATTGAAATGTAACAAATGTTGAGACTGTTGTAAGATGTTTAAGATTGTAACTGTGCGTCTGGTCCATACGTAGGCAATGTGTTAGGATATGTAGAATACAAAACCTCGGGTGAATACCCTGTCTGTAAGGGAGCGGTAAAAGGTGGATGGCAGGCGAGCGCGGGAAAATGCGCACGGGCGCTGCACGGCACAACGGGCTCAGCAGTAGTTGTTGGAGTTTGGCATTGGTCTGAGCAACACGTTCTGGAGCGAGGAGGCTCTCCTGGAAGACGTAGTTTCATTGAGCCTCGGGTATGCCGTTCCAACGCCTATACAGCATGGCAAAATTCCATAGGCACTAAATGGAAAAGTATTGCGACGCTAAGAAGAAGTAAAGTGCCGATACATCAAGAGCCATAGCTGTGGTTGTATGTGTGCTCTGTGCCTCGCCATCTCGGCGCCCGCCAACCGCCGCATCGATACAAAAAGGTTGAAACTTTTAGTACTGTATTCGTATGGACCAGTGTTACTTTTGTTCCGTACTGCTCAATAACAACTTAAATTTTATCAGAACTTTCCTATCATTTAATTATCCTCACAACTAACCTAGATAAGGTCCTTTCCAAATGTTGTGCAATCCGTATGTCCCGAGATGAAAAATTAAAATGTGTGTTAATAATAATTACCTACAGACCTAACTATGTAAGAATGGTGTTTAAAGAACTGTTTTGTTAATGAACCAGTAAATGAATAACGAAGGTCTGACAAAGTTGGGAGATAACTTTAATAATGATATAATAATGAAGTTTAATTATTTTGAGACAGATATAAAGGTATTTAAATGAGCAGTAAATGCGATAAAAAGAGTAGTAACTCATATACTGGAAATCTTGAGCGCATAATAATTTCAGTAATCAAATTTCTTAATACAGTGATCACAACAGTTTCAGGTCCCCCCCCCCTTTTTTTATTCATTTGAGTTCTGAAGTGCTCTAAATTGATTTGACCAGCAAAAGTTAATGTCAATATATATGTCAAAAGTTATCAGTGTTTTATCTTTATCAAAAAGTGACATTTTGTGTGTGGCCCCAAAGCGCCATTCCTAGGGTAACCTATGCCCGATTTTAATCAGATCAATAGACAGTACGAAGTTTGGTAGTATACATTATAGTGTAGTGTTATGTATTCATGGTTTTTCCATATCAGTACAGAAAGTGAAACTATCAGTTCAATAGATTTTCTGGTTCTAAAATTTACTATATTATACAGTGTTACTACGTGTTGTTTTGCATGAATGTACATCAACTTGTACAGGGAAGAAACTCAGTTAATGCCTAATTAGGCTGGCGACCGTATTATTAACAAATTGGTAGCATCTTCTGTGTTGTTTTTTTGTCCGTCCTGACGTGTAGTTGCATTTCGGACTTACTTGACGTATCATTGTTATTACAGAGTGGGTGTAAGTCTGATTTGCCACCATTCAGGTACACGCGGTCAATATCTATACAAAAATCCTGTCTCGTAAGGTGCCCTGCGCGCACATTACAAATTCTCTCGAGCACTGTTTCACACATTAGTTGAGTCCGAGCACAAAAACTGCGATGCACCTGGTTTTACGTTTATCACAAATAGTTCGGCAAGTACTTATCTGATCACTTAAAGACCAACATCTTGCAAACGGTAGTATGGCCCACAAGCTTTACTGACCATGCTGCACAATTAACATGGAGAAACAGGTACATACTGAGCTAGAGGTTACTGGAAACTGCATGTCTCACTCTTGCAAGCTGCTGAATGCCGCAAGCGTTTCACCAAAATGTGGCAGATATGTGAAAGTAAGTTCGCTTCTCATAACTCTGCTATGACTTGGTTGTTAAACTGCACGAAACCAAAATTAAGGAAATGTTAATTGATTATTCGTGCCGGCCGGAGTGGCCGTGCGGTTCTAGGTGCTACAGTCTGGAACCGAGCGACCGCTACGGTCGCAGGTTCGAATCCTGCCTTGGGCATGGATGTGTGTGATGTCCTTAGGTTAGTTAGGTTTAATTAGTTCTAAGTTCTAGGCGACTGATGACCTCAGAATTTAAGTCGCATAGTGCTCAGAGCCATTTGAACCATTTTTTTGATTATTCGTGGGGGAAAAGTCGCAATCAAGAGAATCAAATCCAAAATCGTTGCCCTGAAGCAGAAACAGTTACAAGGCTTCCAGATTCGTTCTAGACTGCAGGGAGCTGTTTACCATGAAGAAACTTTGATGCTTGAGACAAAGGAAGATAGGAAACATAAAAATAATCACATAGATAAAAAGAACTGCCTATACTTGACAATGCAGAGGGACAAAGGAGGAAACTTACGGCCATCTTTCTGTTTATATTCCGGCAGTGCTGCTAATTACGAAGCACAGTATGACCTTTTACAAAATCTTAGAAGAAGACTTAGTACTGAGGCACTTCGGAGTCTTATAGTCTAGACTGACGATAACGATCTGGTAACTGCCATTGGGCGGTAACTGCCATTGGGCAGAGACCTAACAACAAGTCGGCTGTTACAGACTGCATTCTGGCAGAGTTCCATAGGCATTTTAGGCGCAAATTAAGTCAAAAGTACCCCTCCTATGTAGAGAAGTAATTAACCTTGACACCAAAGTGCAAGGATGCAATGCACTCATTCTGAGGGGATAGTGCAAAGGCAAACGTTTGTCCCTGCGTTGATAGAAAAATTGAAGCAATCAATACAAGACTAATGGAATTGCACAGCATTATCAAGCTACAAAAGGCGAGACATATGAGTCCAAGGTGGAACACCTAAATGACGGAATCCAGTAAAGTGAGCCATATGTCGAGGGAAAAACTAAAGCATTCAATGGAAGCCTCAATGCACGATTAACGGAGCTAGACGGGTTTATCAAGGGGATGGTAACGAAAGTCGAGATGTAAGAACCCCTGATTGGGGACACAAATCAACGAGTTCATTGACGTGAAATTGAGATAAAAGAGTTAAAGTGCATCACAACCCATCACCACAGCTGGTCCCAGAGTATGTAAGTTTTATAACATCTCAAAAGCAGTAGTAAGTAGTATGACAGTGCCGGTTCTGGGACAGTTTTTATATAATTTTGCGACTTGACCCTTGATAAGATAACAACTTCATTAATTGGTTACTAATAGGTCTCTTACATAACAGCAGTCTTTGTTTTACGCCCTCTCACTTCTTTTCCCCTCCCCATTCCTCTCCCTCCCTCTGACCTAGTGTCTGAGGAGTCCAACAGCGTTTGAATATAGCGTTTCGGTCAATGGGCTCATGAGCCCAGAGACTCCATGTGGAGTAGCATTTTATACTATTGACTGGATAAACACTGGCAGCAACAGTCGTCAACCAGTATTGGTAGCAGCAATAGCCTCATAAATTCGCAAATGTTGCCAAAAAAGGCATTTAGAGCAGCAGCAAGCAGCCAGTAAGTATTTGTCAAATATATTTGTGATATTGTTGCTATTGTAATTGTTAATTTCAGCACTATTGCTGCAGCAGCAACAGCAGCAGCGCGACATTGGAGGATGGAGTGTTGGCAATATAGTCGAGCCAGTAACGAGTTGCATTGCCTGCAGTTCACTTTTTCGCCAATACACAGTGGCATGGACAGATAGTTGAAAATATTAATTAATGTTTCCCTATCTATCTGAATGTTACAATTGTATGAGCAGGTTGTTGAAAAAAATCGATATGGGCTCTACCTGTTGTGAGAAGTAGTGGTCATACACAGTGGTGTTGGTCGAAAAAGAAATTATGAGTGTGTGTTAATGTAATGAGAATGTGGCATTATTAGGTGTTGGCCACCATAATTTTGTGTGTATGTATGTGTGTGTGTGTGTGTGTGTGTGTGTGTGTGTGTGCGTGTGTATGTATGTGTGTGTGTGTGTGTTAGCCACACAGGGTAGCCACGCGGTCTCAGGCGTCTTGTCGCGATCAGCGTGGCACCTCCTGTTGGAGGCTCGAGACCTCCCTCGGGCATGGGTGTGTGTGTCGTCCTTAGCGTAAGTTAGTTTAGGTTAGATTAAATAGTGTGTAAGCTTAGGGACCGATGACCTCAGCAGTTTGGTACCATAAGACCATACTACCCTCTGGATCAGAGCAGCATAGGGAGACGATCAGACTGTGTGTATAACAAATTACGTCACTTGAGATCTATTATGCTGTTCAAGGCTCCAGGCAATATATAAGTACTTCCACAATTTTTTTGTATCTATCCATAGCAAAATTCTATAATAATAGTTTTCAGCGCCCAATCACAAATATATGTGCCAGTAACTATCTCCTCACTGAAAAGTTCAAAACTTTTATGCCAGCACGCAAAGGAATGAGCAGGTAATAGAAAATATTACAAAGAGTAGTTCATGATGTGGAAGCAGTGGTGTGGACAGGTAGCCGAAAAAAATTAATTAATATTCATCTGCCTTATCTACCTGTCATGAGCAGTAACTACAATACTCAGCTGTGTAGATGAAAAATTTAATTATAAGTGTGCTGGATTAGTAATGCAGTGTGAGTGCTGCCCACTGCAGGTCATCTGTTCAACAATACTGTGGCGGCAGTAGCCGTGAATTACTAATGGGAATAACTAGCTAGAAAGGACACTTTCTCGCAGTGTTGCTTCTACCATAATGCATGTGTTCTCCACTGTTGACAGTCTGTTCAACAATACTGTGGCACTGTGTGTCCAGCACAGGGGTAGAGAGGATTAGGTAGTGTCTATTTGCTAATAAATTACCTCATTTGAGGCACTGGAAGCTATGTATGTGCTCTGGACAATTTTTATACGTATTTATCACATTTCCATCAGCAAACTAGCCGAGCAAAAACCATCACACCAAAGCCACATTACGTATGTTCTATTATATCATTCGAATCAGGCAATGCCATGGCAGCTGCCATGAATTACTAGCTGTTACACTTAAGCTAAAAGGACACATTGAAGCAGGACGACATAGGGAGAGGATCAGACTGTGGCTATTTGTTAATAACAAATTACACTAAGCCATGTCACTTGAGTTCTGTTATGTCATTCGAGACACCAAGAGATACACTACGTGATCAAAAGTATCCGGACACCTGGCTGAAAATGACTTACAAGTTCATGGCGCCCTCCATCAGTAATGCTGTAATTCAATATGGTGTTTGCCCACCCTTAGGCTTGATGACAGCTTCCACTCTCGCAGGCATACGTTCAATCAGGTGCTGGAAGGTTTCTTGGGGAATGGCAGCCCATTTTTCAGAGTGCAGCACTGAGGTGTGGTATCGATGTCAGTCGGTGAGGTCTGGTGCGAAGTCGGCGCTCCAAAACATCCCAGAGGTGTTCTGTAGGATTCAGGTCAGGACTCTGTGCAGGCCAGTCCATTACAGGGATGTTATTATCGTGTAACCACTCCTCCACATGCTGTGCATTACGAACAGGTGCTCAATCGTGTTGAAAGATGCAGTCGCCAACCCCGAATTGCTCTTCCACAGTGGGAAGCAAGAAGGTGCTTAAAATATCAATGTAGGCCTGTGCTGTGAAAGTGCTACGCAAAACAACAAGGGGTGCAAGCCCCCTCCTTGAAAAACATGACCACACCATAACACCACAGCCTCAGAATTTTACTGTTGGCACTGCACACGCTGGCAGATAACGTTCAACGGGCATTCGCCTTACCCACACCCTGCCATCGGATAGCCACATTGTGTACCGTGATTCGTCACTCCACACAACGTTTTTCCATTGTTCAGTCATCCAATGTTTACACTCCTTACACCAAGCGAGGCGTCGTTTGGCATTTGCCGGCGTGATGTGTGCCTTATGAGCAGCCGCTTGATCATGAAATCCAAGTTTTCTCACCACTCATCTAACTGTCATAGTACTTGCAGTGGATGCTGATGCAGTCTGGAATTCCTGTGTGATGGTCTGGATAGATATCTGCCTATTCCACATTACGACGCTCTTCAACTGTCGGCCGTCTCACTCAGTCAGCAGACGTGGTCGGCCTGTACTCTTTTGTGCTGTACGTGTCCATTCATGTTTCCACTTCACTATCACATCGGAAACAGTGGACCTAGGGATGTTTAGGAGTGTGGAAATCTCCCGTACAGGCGTATGACACCCAATCACCCGATCACGTTCGAAGTCCGTTGAGTTCCACTCCGCGGAGCGCCCCATTCTGCTCTCTCACGATGTCTAATGAGGTTGCTGATATAAATTACCTGGCAGTAGGTGGCAACACAATGCACCTAATATGAAAAACGTATGTTTTTGGGGGCGTCCAGATACTTTTGATCACATAGTGTATGTAAGTACTGCCAAAATGTTTTATTAATTTATCCGTAACAATATTCTCTAAGCACTTCTGATTTATAATGAAAGATAATGCATAAGAAACACCACGCCGTGATCTCTCTTGCAAAGCCATCCCTACAGTACTAGATTTTGCGACTTCAAGTAAAGCTCTTTAGGGGGCTACCGATTTCCAACCAAAGATGCTGTGTAGCACTGTACTACAGAAAAATACACACCTAGATAGATGGCTCTTTTCCTCTAACAAGTTACATTAAGTAACATCACTTGAGTTCTATTACTTCATTCGAAGCACTCGGCAGGTATGTAAGTGCTCTCACAATATTTTGGTTACGTACTCATCCATATTTCCGTATTCCACGTCGCGTCGACGCTTTGATGACGCGATTTACGATTATTGTTATTCTAACAAAAAATACACCGATAAACAAGATGCAGCACAGCATCACAAACACTATAAGCAATACAGTGCAAGACCGCATCCCAGCACCACATCGACTCAGAAAAGAGAGTATATAGGATGGAAACTCAGCTGAGATCCATGCACCAAAATTTAGTGCACATATGCGAATCAGCCGTCTTGAAACCGAGTAGCCGGCCAGAGTGGCCGAGCGGTTCTAGGCGCTTCAGTCCGAAACCGCGCGACCGCTACGGTCGCAGGTTCGAATCCTGCCTCGGGCATGGATGTGAGTAATGTCCTTAGGTTAGTTAGGTTTCAGTAGTTCTAACTTCTAGGGGACTGATGATCTCAGAACTTAAGTCCCATAGTGCTCAGAGCCATTTGAACCATTTGAAACCGAGTAAACACATGTGTTTGAAGCCAAAGGCGAACAGTTACATTTTGTTTGTTTTATTAATTGTGCATTATAGCTGCTGGGCTTACCTACAAGTAAACACTTGTTTGATATACTGTAAAAATTAGAAACATATAATGAGCAGTAGCAAGAGAAAAGATCACACAGGAAAGCAATAAGCGATTCTCACTAACAGCTGGTATCAGTACATGAGAAAAATGAATGTTCCGATTCTCTTCCTGTAAACAGTAACAGCTCACTAAACCGTAAAAAGTACTATATGTAAATGAAACTACATCAAAAAATTAAAAACGACTTGTTTCACATTTGTGCATCTCATTCGATCCTAAGGAAAATAACTGGCATATAAAATTGATTTCTTTCGTGTCTCGTAGTTTTATATCACATCTTGATGATAACGTGACTATATTTTCGTTATGGGTCATAGTTACTGTGATACTTAATTTCCCAGTAGTCTGTAGCACATAATTTGAAGGGTTTGTAGTGAAAAATGTGATCGCTAGCTACGTTATGTTTGGTTCATTAATGTGCATGTTACCGTATTCTAAATGCATCTAACATATTGTAATTGTTTTTAAAGTTGGAAGGAAAGCCAATCTCACTCAGTATGGAGAAAACACAAGTTACGGTGTTTTATTTGCGCGCGTTGCCTAAAAACGCCACGCACAAGTAGCCTGCAGCTCACAAGGGATAGCGCTTGCTCGTCATCAACGATTTCGTCCAAATTTATGGTATATACAGGAGTTGGCCAGAAATTAAAGGGACAGAAATAGGAGCTCCAGGTGACCAGGCGTTTCTGTATACTCTCTATTCTGTGGCTACGTGCTCCGCCGTAGCTGTCAGTACGTCACTATGCCCCCAGCAATAGTATAGGACGGGAAACGCACTTTATTTAAAAAAAAAGAAAGGAAAAGTGCATCACAGTCCACAGGCGACCTTGTCGGCAAGCTGCCTGTAGAGAGATCGAGTGAGAGAGAGGCTGTTGCTGTAGTCCCCGACTGGAAACGAGGAAGCGCAGCATCGCAAAACAATATAAGCAATACACCAAATGCGCGCTTGCTATGTTCTCTCCCTCGATTATACGTCAGTCACAGAGAAAACATCACCAGTCCGCGATCTACCAGCCCACTGCCTCTGCCTGGCTGTCTAACCCTGGCTGTGTGCTGTGCTGTAGCTGTTGGCAACTACTGTCTCTCCTCTCCACCTCAGCCAGCCACATCTGAGTATGACCATCGTTAGTAACATAATTTCGAATGATCCATAGAATTCCAAAGACGCACACTGGACACTAAAGTATTTGCTACAAAAACGTATCTGTGTATCAATAAAAATAATAGTAATGAGTAACATCACATATATACAGGGTGAAAAGTATCTAAACCGATAAACTCTGGGAGGTTGTAGGGGACATCAAAACAAATATTTTTCCCTAATGTCATTTTCTCCTATGAGGAATATTTAAACCGGTAGAGGAAGATTTCTCTGGCGGCAAATTAATTAAACCAACAAACACTTTTCCATTTTTTATGACCGAGACACAACGCATTAACACAACCCAATTTCAACTACAGTAGATTTTCAAAACTGCCTCCATTGATACGTAAACAAAGGTTACACCGTGCGATCATGTTCTGTCTGACACGGGCAAAAACCCCCCGGGCAACCAGATCCTCTTCTGATGCAACAGGGGTTGCGTAAACAAAGTTGCGCATCTCTCCCCACACAAACAAGTCCAGAGGGGGCATATCTGGGGATCGAGCAGGTCATGGCACAGGACCACCTCTGCCAATCCACTTTTCTGGGAACCATTGGTCCCGGAATCGACGCACACGACGACTGAAATGTGCCGGTGCCCCGTCATGTTAGAACCACATGCGTTGTCTTGTACGGAGCGTGACGTCTTCCAGAAATTCTGGCAATGCTCTGGCGAGAAAATTGTAATAGTGCCTGCCATTTAATGGCCTAGGTAGCAGATACGGCCCAACAACACCGACCCACACATTAAGGAAGAACCGCACTCGATGAGCGCTAGTAACTGTGGCATGTGGGTTATCCTCACTCCAAACATGCGAATTGTGGATGTTGAAGCCTCCATCACGCCCGAACGTTGCTTCATCGGTAAACAACACAGAGGTTGGAAATGTCGGATGCATTTCACACTGTTCCAGGTACTGTGCTCTCGGTGGATATTCAACTGGTTCCAGGTTGTGGACACACTGTAAGTGAAACGGACGTAACAATTGCTCTCGAAGGACTGTTCTTACATTCGTCTGATTCGTCCCCATGTTACGTTCAATTGCACGAGTGCTGATTGAAGGATCCCGCTCCACATGCTGCGAGACAGCTTCCTCAAATTACAGCATGCTTACCGTGCGACGGCGTCCCTGTCCAGATAATCTGCTAAATGACCCGGTCTCACGCAGACGTTATACACAGCAGCAAAGGTCGTATGATGCGGGATACGGCGATAAGGATATTGTTGTTGATAAACCCGCTGTGCACCTCGTCCGTTGTGGCGCGCTACGTAGTACGCACCAACCATATCAGTGTACTCACTCCAGGTGTATCGCCCCATTAGTAAGCAGAGATAATGCACTACTACACTGGTGGACAACAGTTGCCTACTACTGAAGAGCGTAATACGGCCTCTAACAACTGAAGAGCGTAATACGGCCTCCACCGGTTTAAATAATCCTCATAGGAAAAAATGACATTAGGTAGAAAATATTTGTTTTGATGTCCTCTACAACCTCCCTGAGTTTGTCGGTTTAAATACTTTTCACCCTGTACATATGGTTTTTTAATAGCAATAGACCAAGACATTACTGTTACCCTACCAAAACACGATATTTACGCAATATTAGTCTGCAGCAATGCTGTAAGAGCCGTAGCCGGTCGGAGTGGACGAGCGGTTCTAGGCGCTTCAGTCTGGAACCACGTGACTGCTACGGTCGCAGGTTCGAATCCTGCCTCGGGCATGGATGTGTGTGATGTCCTTAGGTTAGTTAGGTTTAAGTAATTCTAAGTTCTAGGGGACTGATGACCTCAGAAGTTAAGTCCCATAGTGCTCAGAGCTATTTGAACCACTTGTAAGACCCGTAAATGCAGTCGAATAATAATGTTGATTGTGGACGAGATCCACCAGTGTTCCCAGACAGGATAGAAAGGCACGAAACTCTCTCAATATTAGGTGAATATGGTTGTCTACCAGCTTATAAACCAACAGAACTTTATAGTAGGGATCAGAACGTGCTGTGTAAATGTATAAGACGCAGATAAGAAGTATTTACAACGTAGAGAACTGATGGGTACGTTGGTAACTCGTCAGAGTGCCGCCATATTGGTGTTTTAGAGTATAAAAGGAGGGTTGACAGCAACAACCAGATCTGTCTTCTTGCGGTAGTGGAAGGTATCAACATGGGTTCCCTCTCAACGTGCTAAACATCCCTCAGATATTAGGGAGGAGGAGGAAGAAGAAGGAGAAGTAGACAAGACCAAAAGATGACTGCTTTGGTTCATGGTTGTTACTGAAAAGCCTTGTTACTAAGATTGACAACATAAATTACACCAAAAATGGCATGCTGCTTAGCAGGAAGAGATTCTTAACACCGACTCCAACAAAGGCAATGTAAGTATTACACAGATGTGCTATATCAAAGCACAGCTGCCATATTTCTCTCAATCTAGGACATTGCTCTCCACAATACCATCAAGTATAGGCATTGCCGAATTAGGTCTGGCTCCCACAAACAATGTTATTCCTTGAGCTAATGTGTTATGTGCTGTAATCTCCCCACGGAAAATTACCCTCTACCACGCAATAATTAATAATGGTCAACCAAATCATCCACATGTATTTACGTTTGAAAAGTATCTGATCAGATTTTCTAGTAATATATGCGCCGACAGCTCGTCGACGCCAAGGTATTTTTCTAGTACGTTTATTCTTTGGAACAACAGAGGTACAGAAATGTATGCTCCATGGTTATTATAGAGAGAGAGAGAGGAACAGCTTCGGAAGTATCGGTTGGAAGATTGTCGGATTGCTAAAGGAGATTTATTTACTCTTCTTCGCGCTAAAGCGAGCTAGGAAAGTTTGTGCCGCTAGCGTGATAGATAAAGAGAAAGAAAAACCTGTAAAAGAAAATTACCTGAGACTTGGAACCAACAGAAAACGGAACATGTACGGAAATGGATTCAATATACAATTTTCCTCAGAAATAAGGTTTGTGACCATTTTATTCTAGAGTGAATGACGAATGAGTTCTCTGTCTGAACCATTGATGATTGTCTGGGCCCTGTAATTAATTGGGAAGTTTCAGCTGTGACGAAGAGAGCCTGCAATCTCTGAGTTTTTTGAAATCGTCCAAAAAGGCTTCGTCCACATCTGAAATTTTAGATCTGTCGTAAACTGAACGAATTGTTCAAACGATCGATTTTCCCAACTGAATGCAGCGCTTAATAATAATAACAAATGTAAAGATCTTTTCTAGCAAGCCAGCCGCTGAATATTAAGACGAAGGGCTCCACCAGAAATTCTACTAGACTGATTTCACGTAAATAATATATTTAAACTGTACACAGATAAAGGACAGAGAGAGAGAGAGAGAGAGAGAGAGAGAGAGAGAGAGAGAATCCTCCATTAGCATAATTGTTTCTCTGTCTTTTCACGGATCAGCCTAACTAGAAAACACGAAGCCCTGACTTTATTGTACCGATTTATGTGTGAGAGGGAAAGAGCGATAAAGGCGACAGATACACTTCTGTACAGACAAAACATTACACCAAGTTAGCGGCAAGCTGCATTCACATAGACTTTCATCATTTACAAAAGCAGAGTAGAATTCATTATAGTGCACTAAAACGAAAACTGGATTATATGTTTACAACAACCACCATAAAGGCTGAATATAAACTGCAGTTGGAAAAAAAGAGACAGCGATTGCACGCGAGGTTTACGTAATGCTTTAAACACAGTGTATGGAGAAATCTGAGTATGACTGGGGAGTACAAGATATTACCATTTGCAGTATAAGCAGGAATGGAGATTGATCACATGTCACAGTACTGGTCAGAATCAGTCAATGTAATCGAGCATGTTTGCTACTACATTACAGGGCACACGAAAAATCTGCTTATAAAGCTCCACTTCCACCTAGATCTGCTTAAAAGGACTGGTTACATTGTTTCTAAAAATGTTATGGCCTCAAGGTTGTGCACCTAGCAACAGAACAGCCATTTGCAGAGCATAAACTGATGGAATAAGTACGTTCAATGGACACTCGTTTACAAAAGTTGTAACGTTAAAGTTCTATATGGAAACTCCACAAGAATGTGCAGCAGAAGAGATGGTAGTGTACACCCAGGAAGATGTGATGTGCTTTAAGAGCTGTGTTATGCAGGAGATACGTGTGACACTGTACAGCGGCTTGCAGAGCATTTATGGGTTACCTACGAGAAACCTTTAGTAAGCAGAACGTAAATATGGCTAGAAACTTAGCAGTACACACCTAGAGAAGATTCATTGGCAGAACTCTTAATGGATGTAATTGACAGGCTTCAACCTGGCCACCTGCAGTTGTGCAAGCGGAATTCACAGATTCCACTTGTGACGTATAATTTTATATATATAAATTTTCGGTGCCTACAGTGTCACGTCTTTCAGTGTCACGCCTTTCAGTGTCACACAAATTTTTATTTTTAAAGGGTATCACTTAAGACTATTTCCATGGGTTCGCCCCTCAAATTTCTCCCTCATATCACAAAATTGTCGTCTGATGTAGTACAAACTGAAAAAATTCCTTTTAAAGCACAGTTTCGTATATAATTTATAATCAAAACCTTGCACCTGTGTCACAGAACAAATCTTACATCGAGAATACTTTACAGAAGTTTAAGGGAAGAAATGTTTCCGATAATTATTACAGTATTTAAAGAACATCAAAATATGAACAGGCTGAAATGAACAAACAGTACATGAGACTATGTTAATAAATTCAACTGTAAAAAGCTAAGGAGCATATTATTAGCAAAATGAGAAATATGCAAAAGTGAAATGCCAATATGAGCACTTCTCAATTGGGAGTAAATCAAAACAAGCAGAATGGCTAAAAGAGAGCACAATAACATGAGCCATAAACGAATAAGAGCTAAGCAACTAAGCAAATAAGAGAATAGGCAAAAATGAGATGCCAACAAAATGAGAGCTGGCCTAACTCTGTCGACACTTACATACATACGGTTGCGCTCGTGGCGGCACCTCGCGGCCCGTACGCAACACGCGCGCCTGCGATCGCAATGCACTCTTAGCGCTCGCGGCGGCGTCTAGCGGCCCGTACGCAAGTTGTGCGATTGCTGTAACAGGTCGACCCTTAATCTATGATGTTACACACTGTAAGGTGTGATACACTTGATTGATGATAATGATGGTGGCATTTTGCCACTACCATTGGTTGTATTCTACTGACACAAATGTTTTTGTATTCCTTCTCCCATAGCGCTACAGTTGTTTGCTCGACCACTCATCCAAGCTTAGTAGCCATCATGAAGACCTATTGCTTGTGCTCTGCCCTCTAGATAGATAAAAAACTGACTCTCACACTTAGTTGTATATTTCAACCATTCCTCTATCTCAATGTTTATTATTAATAATGAGTTTTCATTTTTATTTCTCCCTCATTTCAACAGATGCAGTGCTTGATACATCATATCAGCATGCAGACAATCTCTCTGAGGCAGTTCCTGATATATTGGAGCAGGATACAGAATTGTTTTCCAACACCTACACCAGTTGTTGAGCATCAGCTACTCCTCACGACAGATGGAGGCCGTATTAATTTATTTCAACTACCTGCCCACACCACTGTGTGCTAACATGGAAGTAAACTGCATGCAATGCAACTCATCAGTGGCTCGTCTACATTGCCAGTGCTCCATGCCCTAATATTGCGCTGCTGCTGGAAGCAACACTGCTGAAATAAACAATTACAATAGCAACAATATCAATGAGAAACAAGTATAAACAACTAATACATTTGACAAATAGTTACTGGTTACTGCTGTTGTCTGCTGCTTTGGTGGCTCAAAATGACTTTTTTTTTTTTTTTTTTTTTTGCAATGTCGCTAATGTATGTGGCTGCTGCTGGAAGCAACACTGTATACACTTCTCTTTCAGAACTATGAATTTTATTGATCCACCCGGAACGAATAATTACTCAGCCTTATCGCTGACTTCCTGTTCCACTTCGGCCGTGTCTCCCGCAACTTCAAGTGCTCTGTACTGCACACTGAAAACAATTTATCGAAGTGGTTTCGCCTACAAGCAAAATGATTGCTGTGCAGAGGCTCGAGGTTTCTCCCAGTGTTCACCCAGTCGATAATATAAAATACTACTCCATGCAGAGACCTCGGCCTGAAGAGCCCATTGACCAAAACGCTACCCTCAAATGCTATTGAACCCCTCAAACACTAGGCCATGGAGGGGTAGGGGAAAGAGGGAGGCGAGAGTAAATGAGAGGCCCCGAGACTGAGAGCACTGTTACATAAGATACCAATTAGTAACCAATTAATGTTGTCATATTATCAGGGTTCAACATCCAGGTCATAAATTAGATAAAAATTGTCCCCGAACTGGTACTGTCGTAGTACTGTAACATCTACTTTCCTGTATGAATGCACAGTCTCGCGGCGATAACACTGTGTAAATAGGCTGTTTAGATTTTTATGTTGGTAAAACCCGTAGTGCTCTGTACGAAAATCACTGGCTGTGCTGTGTGAAGTCTGTGGCTGGTTGGCAGTGTTGGAATTTGCTATTGTAGTGTTGGGCAGTTGGCTGTTAACAGCACGTAGTGTTGCGTAGTTGGAGGTGAGCCGCCAGCAGTGGTTGATGTGGGGAGAGAAATGGCGGAGTTTTGAGAGCGGATGATCTGGACGTGTGTCCATCAGAGACAGTAAATTTGTAAGACTGGATGTCATGAACTGATATATATATATATATATATATATATATATATATATATATATATATATATATATATATATATATATAAAATGACTTTTGAACACTATTAAGGTAAATACATTGTTTGTTCTTTATCAAAATCTTTCATTTGCTAACTATGCCCATCAGTAGTTAGTCACTTCAGTAGTTAGAATCTTTTATTTAGCCCAGTATTGGCGCTTGCTGCATTGCAGTAGTTCGAGTAATGAAGATTTTTGTGAGGTAAGTGATTCATGAAAGGTACAGGTTATTGTTAGTCAGGGCCATTCTTTTGTAGAGATTATTGAAAGTCAGATTGCGTTGCGCTAAAAATATTGTGTGTCAGTTTAGTGTTGATCAGAATAGGTAAAGAGCGAAATGTCTGAGTACGTTCAGTTCTGCTCAGCTGATTGAGAATCAAATAATGTAAGAGGTTTATCAGCACAGTAATTCACTAATTTTTCTAAGGGGACATTTCATATGTTGACCTTTAGCCGAGGATACCTCACTGGAATCTTCTGATTTTTTCTTGTAGTTTGTGTAATTAGTGTAGCTATTGTTTATTGCTAGCGCGTAATTATAGAGAGAATTTCCTAATATGGTATTTGCTTATACAACTTAAGACATCGGTACCATCTTTTTCTAACACATAATTACACAGCTATCTGATCATTTAACTGAGAGAGACACATTTTTTTTTTACTATATCAGTGACAGATGTTTGTGTAATTACACAGATGGATAACTTCACACTTACGAAATAGTATTTTGTCTGTACTTTGTGAACTGTTCATATGTTTTCGGAACCACTGTGATACTATGAGAGCTTTGAATGATGTATTCGGCATAGGATCATGATTTTTAAAGTACGTTTGAGGTAGATGACACTATTTAAATGAGCATAGACTTTTTTTTAGGTTTTGAAATTATTGCAGAATGCTACGACGTTTTTGAGATTTGACTGAGGTTTTATGATGTTATTATTACGACGACAATGTGTATTATGCTGTTGAGGTATGTTTATGATCAATAAGTTGATGCTATATGAGGAATTTGATTATGCTACGTATTTATTATGACGAAATATTGAAGAAGTGTTGATGAATATGTATATGTGTAATAAGGTAAGGAATAATGAGTAGTAGTTAGGGACTCTGACTTGTGAAAAAGGATGTTGGAAACCAAGAATTGTACTTTAAGAGTTATGAAATGTGTATAAATGTGTGAATGTATCACAATGCTGGTGAAAATTTTTGGACACTGTTATATTTGTAGGATTTTGTTTCTACACATTTGTAAAGCAAATTCTTGACCAGTGAAATTTTTTACATGAGACTGTCACTGCTGCCGTAAATATTTCGGTAAGAAAGTTAAGTGACCTTCACATAATCCGTCGTGGGCGCCCAGCTGTGACAGCTGCCTGGAGAAAAAGCCATCAGGTGAAAAAAAAAGAGACCATTAACCTCGATATTGACATTCTTTTGTAGAAAGCATCCCAAATACGACACTTTCTGATATATACTGAAATGACTAATGAAACAATGAGAAACACTTCATGGCTATTGTCTTGCTAGTTGAGAGATTTTTTACTGCCGTCTGAAATGCCATATGGCTAGTGAATGACATTTCACCCCTTGCTTTATGTATTTATTTGCTCATTT
Source organism: Schistocerca serialis cubense (assembly GCF_023864345.2). Classification (NCBI taxonomy): domain Eukaryota; kingdom Metazoa; phylum Arthropoda; class Insecta; order Orthoptera; family Acrididae; genus Schistocerca; species Schistocerca serialis. The sequence continues at coordinate 120,263,625 of NC_064640.1, forward strand.
TGTTTAACATCTAGTTTCTAGTTGCACTGCAGCATTGTTTAAAATGAAATTTAATTGATGTACTAATATCACTATTTTCTGTCTGCAGACCCAGTAAAGAATAATATTATGATGTACTTTCTTAGAAAAGAGAGCACAAATAGACATTTCCCTTCACAGGAATTGCAAACATAATTTTTTCAACGATTTGGTAACTTGTTTCGTAGAGTAAGTCAAGGTGATTTATCACTCTAGTGTTAAGATGTGACATAGTTATTAGATGTTTCCTGTCTTTACTGTAATATTTTTTCTGCTTGAGCTTTGTCACATTTAGGTATAAGTTATTGCATTTACTGCTGCTGTGTGACAGGCATAGTGCTACTGAATTTCACTTTGTGTTACTCTGTTAAGCCAGTTTCACTACTGATTTATTTTTCTTGTTGCTGCACATTGGCTCATATTAGTTGTAATGTTGCATTTGCTCTGCTGATTTAGATATACTGCTGCTTGCTTTGCCAATTTGCATTTTTTTGTCATTCCTGTTTGTGTTAATTTGTTGTGTGTTGCTGCATTGCCTTGTCCCTTAGTATAGATATCTGAGCTCAGTAGATTTAAGTTAGCTTAAAAGGGGGTAGACTATATAAGAAACTAACTGTGATGAATTGGAAGAAATGCATTGAGAAGCTATAAGAAAATGGTTTGGCCAAGAAAGTAGTGTACAGAGGAGAATAACTATTTTGACAGAGAATATGAATAGAATACAGAAAGCATGCTTGGATAGCATTTTTTTTTGGTGGAAACAAATGTTGAAATAAGAGAAAAGATCTATGGAATGAAGTTTTGGGTTGGACTGCAGTACCAGACGTCTAACTAAAAGCAAACCCTGTCCTTTCCTTTTGTGTTATTCCGCTATGTGTTTGTGTACCCTTGTGTATTTGTGTTTTTCCTGTCTTTATGTGTTTAGCTAATAAGATTTATGTTGTAGAATTTTTCTAGTACTAAGCTACATTCACTATGATGAGGTGTTCTGTTTTAATGCTCATGTGTGAAATTAATGTTTCAAAAACTATTCTCATTATTTTATATATTTACTTATGTCATAATTCCTGTAACACTGACGTATATGTTTATGTCTATTCTTTTGTAAAGCCTGTGTTACTACAAATGTTATCTGTACTGTTATTTTCTTTAATGATGTAGTTTGTACCTTTGTAATTGTATTCTTATGTTGTAAATTTATTATTGTATAGACACCAGTTCTTCAAATTAAGTTTCATTTCAGTGCACACGTTTCTGTTGGTCATAGTATATGCACAATATGTGGGAAGTTGGGACTGTTAGTGTTTGCACGAGTATTAATAATTCAGCAAGGGACTGGTTAACAGCATTGTTGGTTCTAAGGACATTTCAAAAAAAATTTTGTGAATGCACAACTGGTGGTTCATGGACTTTCTATATTATCTGCAAGACTCTTCAATGGCGATTGTGCACCCGCACAGTCACAACGGATGGCTGCTAGCCATCTCTACAAGGACTACAGTGGGTCTGCATCTTTGATGACCCACCAATACCATAATCTCTACCAGGACTACAGTGGGTGTGCTCTGTGATGACCTACCTACCAATATTCTTCAAAGCTTCGACTGACTCTGCTGTGGGTTTGCTCGGTTGTCGCCCATTACCTGTCTGCATGTCAAGAGTCAGCACTGTCTTTCTGTTGTAAGAACAACACTACTTCAAGATTGCATGGAAATCCACTACTTCCGTGTGCATTTTCTTTTACTAACGAGACTTTGTGAAAAAACTGTAATTACTAATGTGATAAATGATCAGGACTGTCTTTATGACAACAATTTTTGCTTTTGACCAACAGTGTATCAATAAGTGTGTGCATTTGATATCTTTCTTATTGTAATTATGAAATTTTTTTTCAAATCTGTATTGGCCACTGCCCAAAACAATTTGTAAAATTTTTTGTGGGGAGCATGGGGGCTATGTAAATAGGCTGTTTAGGTTTTTATGTTGGTAACGCCACGTAGCGCTCTGTATGAAAATCACTGGCTGTGCTGTGTGAAGTCTGTGGCTGGTTTGCATTGTTGGAATTTGTTATTGTAGTGTTGGGCAGTTGGCTGTTAACAGTGCGTAACGCTGTGCAGTTGGAGGTGAGCCGCCAGCAGTGGTTGATGTGGGGAGAGAGATGGCGGAGTTTTGAGAGCAGATGATCTGGACGTGTGTCCATCAGAGACAGTAAATTTGTAAGACTGGATGTCATGAACTGATATATATATATATATATATATATATATATATATATATATATATATATATATATATATATATATATATATATATAATGACTTTTGAACACTATTAAGGTAAATACATTGTTTGTTCTTTATCAAAATCTTTCATTTGCTAACTATGCCCATCAGTAGTTAGTGACTTCAGTAGTTAGAATCTTTTATTTAGCGCAGTATTGGCGCTCGCTGCATTGCAGTAGTTCGAGTAATGAAGATTTTTGTGAGGTAAGTGATTCATGAAAGGTACAGGTTATTGTTAGTCAGGGCCATTCTTTTGTAGGGATTATTGAAAATCAGATTGCGTTGCGCTAAAAGTATTGTGTGTCAGTTTAGTGTTGATCAGAATAGGTAAAGAGCGAAATGTCTGAGTACGTTCAGTTCTGCTCAGCTGATTGAAAATAAAAAAATGTAAGGGGTTTATCAGCACAGTAATTCACTAATTTTTCTAAGGGGACGTTTCAACTGAATAAAATGTTCTCGGGTTTCTTCTGGCCAAGTACTCCTTGGCCATTGTCAAGTGGTATGACAGCCAGTGAGCTGTTGGAGTCTACGAAATACCTTGTGAGTGTGGCCAGAAGTACATCGGACAAACAGTGCGCACTGTGGAACAATGCAGGAAAGAACGTGAGAGTTATTATCGCCTACGCTATTCAGAGAAATCTGCGTTAGCTGAGCATGCGTTAGAAAACGGTCACCACATAAAATTTGACGATACCTCTGTCGTGACTCGCACTAACGGCTTCTGGGATAGTTTAATAATGAAAGCTATTGAAATAAAAATTACCGTAAACACCCTGAATAGAGACGGTGGCTTGTAGCTCAGCGCTGCGTGGGATCCAGCGATCGCGCGGTTGAAGAGGGCACATGGAACGCCGACTCAAAACATGCCCCTATATGACGATGTCACGGGCACCAGTGACGTCACAGCGGGCAGCTAGCGTATATGAGGGCGCACCAACAGCCCACTGGCAGTCATATCACTTGACAATGGCCAAGGAGTGCTTGGCCTAAAGCTCATGTAGGTTTAAGCATTTGACGCAGTTGGAAACCCGAGAACATTTTATTCAATCTACTTTCCTGTTTCACTCAAAAACAGAGTAATGCAAAAACAGATCTATGTGCCTCTGTATGAGCCTTAATTTCTTGTGTCTTATTTTCATGCTCCTTATAGGAAATGTATGTTGGCGGCAGTAAAATCACTCTGCAGTCAGCTTAAAATGCTGGTTCTCTAAATTTTTTTTATAGTGCTCCTCGAAAAGAACGTTGTCTTCCCTCCAGGGATTCCCATTCAGTTCCATAATACTTGCGGATTGTTCTAATCTATCAACGACGAGTCTAGCAGCCTGCCTCTGAATAGTTTCGAAGTCTTCCTGTAATCTGCTCTGGTGCAGATTCCAAACACTCGACCACTACAGAAGAATAGGTCTCACTAGCGTCCTACATGTGGCCTCTTTTACACAGGAACCACACTTTTTTCTAAAATTCTCCCAATAAACTGAAGTCGACCATCTACATCTACATCTACGTGATTACTCTGCTATTCACAATAAAGTGCCTGGCAATGAACCACCTTCAAGCTGTCTCTCTACCGTTCCACTCTCGAACGGCATGCGGGGGAAAACAAGCACTTAAATTTTTCTGTGTGAACCCTGATTTCTCTTATTTTATAGTGATGATCATTTCTTTCTATGTAGGTGGGTGGCAACGGAATGTTTTCGCAATCGGAGGAGAAAACTGGTGATTGAAATTTCATGAGAATATCCCATCGCAACGAAAAACCCCTTTGTTTTAATGATTTCCACTTCAATTAACGTATCATGTCTGTGGCACTATCTCCCCTACTTCGTGACAGTATAAAAACGAGCTGCCCTTCTTGGTACTTTTTCGATGTCATCCGCCAGTCCCAGCTGATGCGGATCCCACACCGCACAGCAGTTCTCGAGAATAGGGTGGACAAGCATGGTGTAAGCAATATCTTTAGTAGGCCTGTTGCATCTTCTAAGTGTTCTGGCAATGAATCAAAATCTTTGGTTTGCTCCACCCACAATATTATCTATGTGATCGTTCCAACTTAGGTTATTTATAATTGTAATCCCTAAGTATTTAGCTGAATTTACAGCCTTCAGATTTGTGTGACTCATCACGTAATCGAAATTTAGCTGATTTCTCTTAGTACTCATGTGAATAACTTCTCACTTTTCTTCAAAAATGGTTCAAATGGCTCTGAGCACTATGGGACTCAACTGCTGTGGTTATCAGTCCCCTAGAACTTAGAACTACTTAAACCTAACTAACCTAAGGACATCACACACATCCATGCCCGAGGCAGGATTCGAACCTGCGACTGTAGCAGTCGCACGGTTCCGGACTGCGCGCCTAGAACCGCGAGACCACCGCGGCCGGCGACTTTTCTTCATTCAGGGTCAATTTCCACTTTTCGCACCATACAGATATCTTATCTAAATCATTTTGCAAGTCGTTTTGGTCATCTGATGACTTTACAAGACGGTAAATGACAGCATCATCTGCAAACAATCTAAAACGGCTACTCAGATTGTCTCCTATGTCGTTAATATGGATCAGCTACGATAGAGGGCCTATAACACTTCCTTGGGGAACTCCGGATATAACTTCTGTTTTACTCGATGACTTTCCGTCTATTACTATGAACAGTGATCTTTCTGACAGGAAATCACAAATCTTGTCGCACAACCGAGGCGATACTCTGTAGTCACGCAGTTTGGTAAGAAGACGCTTGTGAGGAACGGTGTCGAAAGCCTTCGGGAAATCTAAAAATATGGAATCAATTTGACCTCCTCTGTCGATAGCACTTATTAATTCATTATTATAAAGAGCTAGTTGTGTTTCGCAAGAACGATATTTTCTGAATCCGTGCTGATCATGTGTCAATAAATCGTTTTTTTCGAGGTACTTCATAATGTTCGAATACAGTATATGTTCCAAAACCCTACTGCCAATCGACGTTAGTGATATGGGCCTGTAATTCAGCGGATTACTCCTACTTCCATTTTTGGGTATTGGTGTGACTTGAGCAATTTTCTAGTCTTTAGGTACGGATCTTTCTGTAAGCGAGTGGTTGTATATAACTGCTAAATATGGAGCTATGTTATCAGCATACTCTGAGAGGAACCTGACTGGTATACAATCTGGACCGGCGGCCTTGCCTTTATTAAGTGATTTAAGCTGCTTTGTTACACCGAGGATATCTACATCTATGTTTCTCATCTTGGCAGTTGTTCTTGATTGGAGTTCAGGAATATTTACATCGTCTTCTTCTTCGCCTTCGCCTTCACTGTTACCGTCCTCACATGCTCATTCTATTTCATATTGCTTCGTAATGTTATCCCAGATATTTAAAGGACGTGAGTGTGTCGAGCTGGACACTTATAGTACTGTATCTGAAATTTACGGGTTTGTTTTTCCTACTTACTTGCATTTTTACATTTACAGCTAGCTGCCATTCATCACTTCAAGTAGAAATTTTGTCTGAGTCATCTTGAATCCTCCTACAGTCACTCAACTTCGACACCTTCTTGTACACCACAGCATCATCAGCAAAAATTCTCAGACTGCTGTCCACCCTGTCTGCCATATCATTTATGTTATAGAGAATGATAGCGGTCCTGTCACACTTCCCTGGGCACTCCTGACGATACCCTTGTCTTTGATGAACGTTCGCCATCGAGGAAAATATATTGGCTTCTATAACTTAAGAACCGGTGAGTCACTCACTTATCTGGGAACCTATTCCATATGCTCGTACCGTGTGAAATGCTTTTCGGAAATCTAGAAATATGGAACCTACCTGTTGCCCTTCATCCATTGTTTGCAGTATGCTATGTGACAAAAGGGCAAGCTGAGTTTCGCACAAGCAATGCTTTTTAAAACCGAGCTGATTAGTGAAAACAAGCATTTCACTCTCTAGGAAATTTATTATATTCGAGCTCAGAATATGTTCTAGAATTCTGCAGCAAAGTAATTTTGTAGGTCTGTTCTTTTACTCTTCTTATATAGGGGAGTCACCTGCATTTTCTTCCATTCGCTTGGGACTTTGCGCGGGACACACAGTGCTAGCGAAATAGATGCGACATAGGAGTGAGCCAGGATCAGCTGTATATAACTGGAAATCGTCCTATATACTTAACCATGCATGTAATACATGTTGGGGATAGGGGATTTGAGCGAACGCCTGGTTTAGTTGAAATAATACTCTTAAAACCATCGAACCTTTTCAAGTGTTTCCCAAAAGAGACACAAGCTTATGCCAAAATACTGTGTATGACCAATGCACACAGGTGAAACGACACCTTAAATGGATGAATAAAACGCCCAAACAGCAGGAGGTACAGTGATATCCTTAGACCTGTATTGACTGATGCACGTAGTGAAGACGAAGGCATTGATCTTCAGCGCAAAAGGCTGAATTGTCTCCTCAGGAATATATTTACTATGTCGACCGCAACGAAATCATAGACTAACTATCACTAGTGACAGCATCAGCCACTGCAGGAAATACAGCTCACATGAAAGATATAATATCAGTCATTTTGGAGCTACAAGAAAGATGTGTTATTTAATAATAATTTTAATGATGATGATGGAGATGGTGGTCCAGGAACTCCACAGGTTAGCACGTAAAATCCTCATAGATATAGCATATTATGTGGTTTGGATGATTTATGGCAGGCCAATCTCATGGATATGAAAGAGTATTCATGATCGAATAGAGGGTTCAAATATATTTTAATGGCCATAGATGTGTATTCCAAATTCGCCTGGACCCTTCCTGTGGAGACAAATACTGGGAGGATGTTGTACATGCATTTGAACGATAGCTGCAGCGACCTGACAAAATTCAAACTGACCATGGGGGCGAATTTTACATTAAGTATTTCAAGTCGGAAATGGAGCGATATGAAATAAATTCCTACTCAACATTCTCTCACATGAAAGTGAGAACTGTGCAACATTTGAACGGGACTATTAAATCCAGTATGTGGGTGCAATTTAATCTTTGTGGTTCATGCACATGGCTAGACACACTACCCCAAATTACTGGGCAGTGTAATCGAGCTTAATATTATGCGATTAAGGTGAGAGAATAATGTGTACTACTTTGACTCATATAGAGATTTACAGCCGCCAGAAGAACTATGCATTTACTTTCCCAGCAACCGCATGTTCTACAATTTTCTACACTACCAAAACTTTGATTTATATCTCTGTGTGCATTTTTGCCTAACATTCCTCCTGACAGTTGCGTAGAAACATGCAGCATGTACATCACTGCATTAGTTGAGGTTTAGAAGTCATGTACAAGATAGAGTTAAAAGAAAGATCATCAGTATTAAGTTCTAATTACTTTCTGCCAATAGATCTAAACTAGGGGGAAGGGAGTATTGCGTTGATCGCTCTGGAGGCATGCAACGGCATCTTGGTGGGGGTGAAGTTGTTGAAATAACCCCTGGCTCTTACAGTATTGACGATGTAAATTGAATTATTAAACGATCTGTAAAAGAGTTTGAGTTACATGCAAACTTTAATATGTTTAAAACAGAAATAAGATAGACAAAACACACAGTAATCTTTAGTGAGGAAGGTTAATCTGTGGATACGCTTCCAGCAATCACACTCTGTGTTGAGTGTAATATCGCAACAAATTGATAATTATCTGAATAACTGATTAATTCACAGAATCTACTTGTTCTTCTGTACAGAGCGATCAGGATACAAACTCGCTGAAGTAGGCACTTGGTGCAGGGAGTGGCAACTGACCCTTAACATAGACAAATGTAATGTATTGCGAATACATAGAAAGAAGGATCCTTTATTGTATGATTATATGATAGTGGAACAAACACTGGTAGCAGTTACTTCTGTAAAATATCTGGGAGTATGCGTGCGGAACGATCTGAAGTATTCTTTTTAAAACTCTGTTCTTCTGATTGCGTCACAAGTGACTTCATCAGTGGAGGAGGGGGGAGGGACGTTTTTAGTGTGTTGGATGACTGTAGCGGACGGAGGTGAGGACAGCAACTAGGCACTATGCAATTCCACAACCATTGCACTAAACTGGAGATCGCAGGTCCGTATGGCCATATCTCTCATGGTTCATGATGTAGAAACAATGGTACTGTTACTGCCAATAGTGCTATGTAAGGCTTTCAGCTAATATTTTGCGAGCAACATTTAGGGGTACCTTTTCTTTTAACCAGATCTCCTGAACAGTTTGCTCACTGAGGTACACAGTACTAGTGCAGCTGATGCAGAAGGAAGTAGGAGGTGTTCAATTATCTCATAAACATCCTCACCACAGCTTACACATTTGGCTGCGATTTTACAGGACATGTGAGTATAGTTATAACGGTGACATTGGTAGCGACATATTGGGTGTGGTATGTTAGGTCCGACGTTGATGACTTCATAGCCCACCATGATCTTTGACAGGAGCTCAACTCTAAGACGTCAAGAAAAGGCTACAGGTAGACACTAATTCTGCATTAAGCCTCATCACAAGCCAATGGACTGCGGTTACGCCCTGATCACAAAGATACCTCCCTCAGTTGTACCACCAAGCAGCTAAGTGTATATGACACCACATCAAGAATGCAGTGTTCGATGGACCTCTGCACAAAGAGCTTATCTGTGGAGAAGCGTAGTTTTAAGCAGTTTCTGAGCTTAAAATGCACTGTCTGTCTCTAGAAGCAAAGTTCCATTGCGAAAGCTAGTACAGGGCTTTAGTGAGCCTGCAATTGTATCCACACCTTTGTGAATGACAAACAGGTTCACTGTAGAAAAATTCTCATCTCCTTCTGTGTGTGACACCATGAGGTAGCGGGGTGCGACTGTAAGATTCTTCATGTCTTCAGCATCATTACATTTCCGTTTATTAGATGGAAGTTCCATTGATGGAGTTGATGTACTCCTCATGGGTGAATTCCCCATGGATGCCAGTGTCTATGATGGTGCACTCCTTCATTCTGGGGGCCACCAAAGAGGGGATCATACTTCCATTCTGTGACTGTTCACACCTCATGTCACACCTCCTGAACTCTGAACAGAGGGACAGATCAGCAGATAGGAAGGTAACAGCTCAGGCTATCACCCCTCCCTGGGCCTGGCCTTTACCAGGGAGTACAAGTGAACCCTACCTGTGGACATGGGTGCTCAGAGCTATGCATTACACAGTCGCCCTTTACAAGTCAAATGAAGGAGCCGGCCTTCAGGCATACACAGGGAAAGTCAAAAAGGGAGACCTCAAACGCTGAAGCAAAGGAAGGATGGGAGGAGTCTGAACAAGAAATGGCAGGAAGACAAAAATGAAATCCACCTAAGTCTTCCGATACTTTCATAAGTCTTGGTTTCCCAATTGTACGCAAGATATGGTCCCAAAATGAAGGGAGAAAGACTATCAGAAAGATATACATGTAGCACAGAAAAGAGAGGAGTACAGCAAGGGCAGTGACCCCATGTGTGCCAAGCACATACTCACAAAAGAGTTGTTAGTCCCCTGGGGGATTTTTCTCTTTGTTATAGTTCTCTGTCTAGTGAGTGGGAGGTGGTGCTAGATAGCCTTCTAGCTAATGAACCACTGCTGTCGGAACGTGATGAGATTTCGAGTGAATTGTCAGGTGTCTGTGACTTGGCTGAGTACATCTCTTACTGCCAGAATTAGTTGGATGCAAATGTTATATATAAAAGACTAGAAGATTCGTGAAAATATGTCAGGCAAGCGATACCCTGACAGATGGGGAGTTGAGAGTTGAGCCCTATACCACATATTCTAAGTCTTGTGGGCGAACATACGTCTTGCTAAGAGACTCCAATGAGTAAATTAGGGGCCAATACGAAGGTTTTTACTGAAAAACAATCAGCAGAAAAAGTTCCATCTTTTGTTTTCTTGATAAATAAGAGACAACAGCCTCCATGACTTTTGTGTGTCTATAATTGGATGGACTGACATCTTAATAGGTAGACTAAATATATATTTACATCTGTTTGTATACTTCGTAAGTCATCGTGTGGTGCGTGGCATGGGTACCCTGTACCACTAATAGTCATCTGTTGTACTATTACACTCGCAAATAGAAAGAGGGAAAAAAAGACTGCCTATATGCCTCCATATGAGTGCTAATTTCTCATACCTCTTCTTTGTTGGCCTTATTAGAAATATATGTTGGCAGCAGTAGAATACTTCTGTGATTAGCTTCAAATATCGCTTCTCTAACTATCCTCAATAGTGTTCCTCTAAAAGAAAATCGCATTGCCTCAAGGGATTCCTATTTGTGTTACAGTGTTACAGTGAATGGTATGACGCCATTAATAAATATAGACCTTAATCAGAGGCATATAGCTAGGGTAGAATATTCCAAATTTGTAGGTATGTCCATTGATGAGAGATTAAATTGGAAGAAACACATTGATGATCTGCTGAAACGTTTGAGTTCAGCTACTTATGCAATAAGGGTCATTGCAAATTTTGGTGATAAACATCTTAGTAAATTAGCTTACTACGCCTATTTTCACTCATTGCTTTCATATGGCATCATATTTTGGGGTAATTCATCACTGAGGAATAAAGTATTTATTGCACAAAAGCGTGTAATCAGAATAATAGCTGGAGTCCACCCAAGATCATCCTGCAGACATTTATTTAAGGATCTAGGGATATTCACAGTAGCTTCTCAGTATATATACTCTCTTATGAAATTTGTTATTAACAACCAAACCCAATTCAAAAGTAATAGCAGTGTGCATAACTACAATACTAGGAGAAAGGACGATCTTCACTATTCAAGATTAAATCTAACTTTGGGACAGAAAGGGGTGAATTATACTGGCACTAAAGTCTTTGGTCACTTACCAAATAGTATCAAAAGTCTGACAGATAACCAACAAGTATTTAAGAAGAAATTAAAAGAATTTCTGAATGACAACTCCTTCTCCTCCATAGAGGAATTTTTAGATATAGATTAAGAAAAAAAAAATATTAAAAAAAATAAAAAAATAAAATAGAAAATAAAGAAAAACAAAAACCACAAAAAAATATAGTTGTTACATTAACTTAAGTATGTTGTTAAATTAACCTAATTATGTCATGTATTGGAAAATTCGACTCGTTCCACATCATTACGAAATATTGTATTCATGATCCATGGAACTAGTATTAATCTAATCTAATCTAATCTAACCTGTCGAGTGTAATCCGAATGCATTAAAAAAATTACGCACTATGCAGAGGGACTCTTCATCAACTTCATTAATTGTTCAATCAATTTTATATCAATGACTTGCGTCTGGGCTGGTGGAAGCGATGGGGAGTGTGCCACAGATATGATTGGCGAGTTGGAACGGTATTCAACTGTTTTTTGGTTGTGACAATATCTTTTGAAGAAATGTCAATCTCCCTCTGAGAGAGATGGCCATCGTAATAAAATGATCTATATTACTGGATATATAAAGTGATACATAGTAGTAACCTGATATTTACAACTTCTCTGTGCTGTCATTTGGCTACTTTAAGACACACCATTGGTGACAAGGTATGTGACTATCTTAGGAGAGTTAGAAAGTGAGGAGACATCCTGCGACGGAGGCAAAGCATGCTCTTAGCACTCCGTCATGAGTCAAAAATGATTTTAATATTCTGGTCCTGTAATGCATGCTGTAACAGGTATTAACCTGCTATGATCAGATTTTTTTAACTGGATGAGAGAACATATAGGGTAAATGTAGCCAATCCTGTTGTACAGGATTTTTACACAAAGAATCATCTAGTGACAATGCTTTAGCGATGTGAAAATGCGTGTATGCTTGATTTCTTCTGTCTTCGAAATAATGTGGATAAAAGGGAGGAATCTGCATTTTGCGTTAGAAATTCGAGGTATATGGGCTACAACATCCCCATCTCAGATTGGGTATAGTGGATTTTTTAAACTGGAGTGTCTATGACTGGGATGGAACTACCGATAGAAGTCCATGTCCAAGCTGCGGCTGCTTGTCTCACAGTGTGCTAGAAGTTAGCGGCGATGCCCATCAGCATACAGCAGCAGGCGTGGCCACAAGGCCTGGGCTGACCAGCAGCCGTGGCTTAGTCGGTCGCAATCGACAGATACAAGGAAGGGCTCCAATCCATCAGCTCTTCAGGTATGCAATTCACTAATATGGTGTTGGACTAAACTGGAGTTGACTAGCCACATTTTTTGTTTTGAGATTCCATCTTCAAGTAAGGTAATGAGCAGTACTATCATAAAAAATATTGTATGATATATTTTGCATGTTTCTATTGGCTAGGATCCGACTTGCAATTCGTAAATATGTATAATTGTGTCTCATTTGCCAATGCTGTTGCTACAGGACTCTTATATACAAAGAGATACATGGATTTATAGCACCCAGAGAATTTGTCAATTGGGCTGCTATCAGTACCTATTTTCTGGCTGGAAATTAACATTGTATTTAGTTAACTGAAATATTTTAAACATTAAACAATCTATATTAAATAATCTATATATTATATTTACAATAATCAATTATATTAATATAATTAACAGTATAATTAAAATTAATTATAATTGTAAATAATTAATATAATTAAATATTAAATAAAAATATTATTAAATATTGAAACAAATAATACAGTAGCCTTTAGCGACACCACCTCATACTAAGTTGTGTGGATTATCAGTTTAAAATATTTCAATTAACTTAATAAAAAGTGAATTTTATATTAATAACAAACTACAGTAATGAATACAATTTGTTGCAATAAATCTATTATATAATAAGACCTTTCCATATAAAAAAAGATTAAATAAAAGTATAGTAGTACAATACATTTGTTTGCATTCAATTTGATATTTATGTCTGATTTGCTTTTATTTTCTTGAAATTAAATCTAGCATTAGTTCTCGTTTATTACACTTTTTCCCAAAAGTTTTATTCTTGCTTATTTATTCACTTTTTCTTTGCATTATATGCAAGTTTTTTTTAAACTAAATGTTCTTTTTGCAGTAATTTGATTTAATTATGAAGTGATCATGGACTTAGCAATTGATGTAGTATCAATACAATTCGTGCCATCAGCCATAGTTACATGACTGATACAAGTGAATATTATTGGTCAAAACAGTTTTTTATGTTATTAGCATTGAAATACGAATTTGTAAAGAAAAATGTTAAAATTTCTTTATGGTTCTTTTATGAATCTGGGAAACTTAAATAATAATCTAGGATTATGTATTCTATTATTTTAAATGTTGATTATACTTACCAGGGTACTATTAGTCAAGGTCTTAAAATTCAAAGAATTTGGCGGTATGTCATTCCATTCAGTCGGCCGAAGTGGCCGTGCGGTTAAAGGCGCTGCAGTCTGGAACCGCAAGACCGCTACAGTCACAGGTTCGAATCCTGCCTCGGGCATGGATGTTTGTGATGTCCTTAGGTTAGTTAGGTTTAACTAGTTTTAAGTTCTAGGGGACTAATGACCTCAGCAGTTGAGTACCATAGTGCTCAGAGCCATTTGAACCATTCCATTCAGAGGAAACTTCCCAATGATTGAGAACACACAAATGACTCCACTTAATTTATTTGTTTGTATACCTCCATTATAAGATAATCTTCTTAGATTTAGAATTCTCTATATTTATAGTTATAAAATATTTCATGTCAAGATACAGCCTGTAATTAAGAAGAGGTGGTTTACAGTAGATTTTTGTCTATGGTGGAATTGACAGAGAAATACTATTAATGAATTTGGATTTGATAGTAATTTAATTTAACTGATTTGGCTCAGTGTGGACATCTCGCCCATGACTCTCATTATTGATTATACTATTGGGATTATTTTAAGACAGCTTCAGTTTAGACGAGATAAGTCGTAACTTAGTAGATGTACTGGAAAATGTACCTAGGAAGAGGTCCAAGATATAACTTACACTGAAAATTTTTCTGTGCAAATCAGAATGTTTTGATTATTTTATATTTTACATTGATTTTTTTATTTAATTACCAATAGAATTAATTTTACAATGACATATTGTTTTAAAATACTTTACAGAATTGATTTTTTCTATTATAGTTTATTTGTAATGTTAGTGTTTTATGAAATATTAAGCTGAATTTATTAAAGTAAATTTAATGTATTGTCACTTTTGTATCAGAGTTCATCAAAATTTTAGCATTTGTTTTGTTTGTCTCGATTTGGATTGATTTACTAACAGCTTATAGTTAGTATACCATAATTATTTGTTAAGCTGTTTGTAGAAATGAAATGTTAATCATTTACTAAGATATCTAGTTTCTTAATAAAAAATTTTATTTTTTGAAATTAAAATACTTATATTATACTTTTAAGATAAAAATATTAACTTTTTTTATTCTAGCAGTGTTAAGCTTTAAATTTATTAACCTATCATTTACCTATTCTGGAATATATACTAGGCTTTAATCCTGCTATCTTTAAGATTACGTTTTAGTTCATTATTTTATAATTTGATTATATAATTATTTTTGGTATTTTGTTAAGATTTTTTATTTAATTTAATAATATTTGTGACACTAATGGAATTAGTGTATTTACTTGTACATAGAATTTGTTGTTGTTGAATTGTTATACAGAACTAGGCAAAATTGATTTCCTGCTGTTTATCAAAAACATGTCCTTTTGAAAATATTTTTACATCTGGACTGCTCACTGAGAAAATTTTTAAAGATCCATGATATTTTGACCGTACAATGGTAGTACAATCATTAGTCTCTTCATTAGTGGCTGGACTGAATAGCTTGACGAGAAATCAGTCATCTCTTATTAAATTTTTGATTTTAACATGTAAGTAAAAAGGCTTAAATTTATCTTCAGGATGAGAAAACCCTACAAAGTTTAACACATTACTTGTATATAGTTTTTTGATGATTTTTCTATATTTGATAATAATGTTTTGTTGGGATGACATAAGAATAAATAAACCCTTCATTATTAAATAATTTATTTATGTTTGTTATCATGATCCATAATTTATAGCAATAAGAATAAGTTACCTTAGGAATAACAACATAATTGCTTTCGAGAGCTAATATCAACAAATCAGATAATGAAATTGATGTTAGATTAAGAAAAATTTTGGGTGGAGGAGCCCATTGATTAAGTCTATTCAACCTTTAAGTTCTTGCATGATCTGGAGTCACATCAGCATGAACCATGTCGGTTTCTATCCTAAGATTATTTATCCACATTATTACAAAAGGACCATATAGATAAATATTTTTTGCATTATTGAACGATATTAATTGATTACTATTATGACAAATTAATGTGATCAATTTAAAATTCATTTATGTAGATTTTTTCTACAAATAGCACTGATAAGTTATGATTTATTTATAATTGTTTCGGATTTTCTTCTTACTGTTATTTGTGTTTTAAGTAGTGTAGCTTTTTTTAACTTTATTATAATGTAAGATTTTAGACTAATCGAAATTCGAAAGGGTCCAAATAACATAGGATTTGTTGGTATTCCTCAACCTTTCATTGATCCATTAAGTTAATTCGTAGGCTTATTCCTACTATAACTAATTATTTGCATTATCATTTTTCCACCATTTTCAATGTAATAATTTCTTTAGCTGTTTGCGTTATTTTTCCTTATTTATATTACATGTGTTCCTTTTCTTATGGATTTTTATTTTTTGTGTTGTACTAGATTATGTGTTTACACTGTAATTATTGCTGGTTTGTTCTCAAATTCAAATTATACTTTGTTACGTTCGTTACGTTTTGTTGGCCAGACTGTTTCAAATGAGGTTAGATCAGCCTGAATTTTATTATCTGTAATTATTTTAAATAGTAGTTTTAATATATTTGATTTAATGAGTTATTAACTTTATTGTTGATTTATTGTTATTTCTTTACCTTTAGCCTTGGCTTGTTTTGCTTATTGTTTAGCTGAAACTAACCAAACCCCCTTTGATCTTGCTGAAGGAGAGTCTGAATTAGTTTCAGGGTTTAATATTGAATATGCTGCAGGAGCTTTTACTTTGATTCTTTTTGGTGGAATATACTAGAATTGTTTTGTAAATATATTATCAGCTTTCATTTTTTGGGAGTTGAGTTTTATTCTTTTATGTTTTTTATTAAGCTTACTATCACATCTTTTGAGTTTATTGGGGGACTTTATCATGATTTCGTAATGAGAAGTTAATGTAATTAGCTTGATAGTGTTTTTTATGTTTATCTTTAATTTTTTTGTGTCCTTTATTCACTTGAAGATTTATTCATTTAATTTAGTTAGTAAAATTTTTAAGGAAAGTTAATAGAAGAGTTAAACTTCTGGTTTTATGTTTTAAAAACAAATGCTTTTTCTAAGCTAATTAACTTATTTTAGTTTTATTTCTTAACCAGCTTATCTCATACATTTGCAATATGAACATTAATTAAGAAGTAGGTAACGTAAATAATTGTTAAGATTCGTCCTGTTACAACAAATGGTTCTTCAACTGGTTGTTTACCAATTCATGTTAGTAAACTATTATTATTCAAAATAAAATTTGATTAATAGGATGGAACTGAATTTCTCGAAACACTATTTTATTGTAAAATGCTAAGATTAGTAAGATCTAATTGATAGAAGTAATGTAGTAAAAACTCCAAATTTATTAGGAATTGATTCTAGAATTGAATAAGCCAATAGGAAACATAATTCTGGTTCAATATGAACTAGTGTTACCAAAGGTTTAGCCAGTACAAAGTTGTCTCCTCTCCTTGAAAATAATGATTAATTAGGCATAATGTAATTAATAATGATGTTGCTAACACAAACCCAATAAAATCCTTGAATGCGAAACACCGGGGTAATGTAATATTTTTAGTATCCCAGTTAACCATAAAGGTTTATTAGATCCTGTTTGATGCAGAAAAGTGAATTGTGGTCATAGCTGCAATAATAAATAGTAACACAAAATTAAATGTAAGGAATTGATTTAAGTTTGCGAAATGAACAACAAACCCTCCTCATACCCATTGAACTAAGTCTGTTTCTAGATATGGGAGTGCTGATAAATGATTAGTAATTACTGTTGCATGATATTTGACATCAAGGTGAGACATATTCTATAAGTCCAGATAAATGCAGTTTCTATAACTAAGAACAAAATTACTGTTCGTTATTCAGGTATGTATATGCACATAAGATCCATAATAAATTCCTCGTCCTGTATGTAAATAAATGCAAATAAAAAATATAGATGCTCAATTTGCGTGTAATGTTCGAATAATTCAACCATTGTTTACATCTACACAGATGTGGACTATACTACTAAATGCTGCTTAAATAATTGAGGCATATCATATAGCTAGAAATAATCCACTCACAATCTGAATTACGTAACATAACCCTAAAAGAGAGTGAAAATTTCATCAAAATGAAATAGTTGTTGGTGCAGGCAGATCAATTAAGGAATTAAAAATAATTTTCATTAAAGAATATCTTAATTGTAATGGCTTTTCATTAGTGTAATTATGTAACTTTATAAATAGGTCATTGTTTAATGTTACTGATTTTAAATACTACTAACAATGGTCGAAATATACAAATCATTATTATTGTCATAATAAATGTTGGTATATTATATAATTTTTCTAAAGATATTGTTACTTCTTGATAATTAATTGAGTTGTAAATATTTATGGTTTCGGTGGTTTTAAAGAAGTCTCTAAATATTATTATGTCTATAATAATTAATGTAAATATAATGAAGATCCATATTCTTAAAGTAAAGGTTATAGTAATGGATTTTTGTTGAAATATTTCAGTTGATGCCATTCTTGTAATGTAAATAACTAAAACTAATATACTACTAAGAAATGCTAAAAATAGAATGTATAAGGGTCGTTCAAAAAGAAACAAGCCAGAGGCATAACTACAGAAAGCAGTGCCTGTCAGTTAGAAGTATTGACCCTGGCTGTTGAGACACTTGTCCCACTGTGACACAAGGCGACGAATGGGTGTCTCATAAAATTCCTGAAACTGTGATGTTAATCAGTTATGCATGTACAGCTGGACGTCATTGTCCGAGGTGAATTGTTTCCCATTCAGAGCCTTTGTAAGGGTACCACAAATGGCGTAATCATAGGGAGAGAAGTTCTAACTGTATGGAGGGTGGCCGAGAACCTCCCATTTTAATTCCTGCAGGAGTGTCGTGACTGGGGTGGCCATATGAGGCTTTGCATTGTCATGAAGCTTAATGACCCCCACAGGTGCGATTGCCTAGTCGTTTTGATTTGATCGCTTGGCGAAGGGTGGTCAAGGTTTACAAGTAACACTAGGCATTCACTGCTGTCCCGTACTGCAGGAAGTGAATCACAAGTGGGCCACCTTGGTCAAAGAAGAAAGTCAGCATAGGGGCAAACGATTCACCTTGGATGATGATGTCCAGTTGTACATGTGGAATTGGTTAGCATCGCAGCCCTGGGAATTTTATGAGACAGCCATTCACTGCCTCATGTCACAGTGGGACGAGTGCCTCAATATCCAGGGGCAAGATTTCTAACATACAGGTACTGGTTTCTATAATTTTGCCTCTGGCTTGTTTCTTATTGAACGCCCCTTGTATGATTATCAATAACTTTCTATTATTCGTCTTGTTATTAAGCCCACAAGGAAGGGTTGTAAGACAGTGAGATGTATTATTGTAATTGGGTGTCTTAATTTTATTAAATTAATATTTATTACATTTGATAGCGATACAGTTTTAATAATTTCAGAGGTTAGTTTATTAAAATATCAGTTTTGGAGCCAATGATGAGAAAATTTCCCACCCCTAAAGTTTTAAAACTGGGGGCTAGACGTATTCCCAGTTCACAAGACCGTTTCTTTTTTAACTATTAAAACTAATATTTATATTCTCTATTTTTACTTCTTTATTGGTTTATTTTGCTGGTGTTCACGTTTTTTCTTCAAAAGGTAAATATTTATTGATGGTTTTGTTAAGACTGGAGTATATTATTCATTCTTTACTTATGTTAATCATTATTTTCCTTATTGAATTTGATTGTGATTACTTTTTTCCTGTTATTTTTTATTTTTTCTGTTTGTAAGGGTGCTTTTGTCTTTCTGTTTTAGTTTCAATAATTCGGTCTCATGGTAATGATTTCTTCAATTCTTTTGAGTTTATTTTTATGTTAAAGTATTTATTTACGATTGTATTTTATCCCTCTTTGTTTATGAAACAATTGTTGACCATTGGTTCATTCTTTGATGTTTCTGTCAAGTTCTATTTCTATGATTTGTTTATATTCATATGCTGTTCTGAATGTAATTAGATATTATTTTAATGTTGATTAATTTTCTTTTAGTTAATTTTTACTCACTTTTGGATTTTTTCTTTAGTAATTACTACTAGTGGATCAATTTAATTAACTTCCTATCATTCTAATTTTTTCATTTTTATGTTTTTGATTTTAATAATTATGCTTTATTGTTCTTTTGCTAGAATGAGTTTTCTTTCTTTTCATGTATTTTTTTAGGCTAGATTAGTTCGTACTTTGCTCTTAAATTTAGGTGAGGGTTATCAACTTGAGCGTTTGCAGACTCATGTCTATTTGATTTTTTATACTTTAGCTGCTAGATTAGCTTTATTGTTGGTTTTATTTATGGTTATGATTTTGCTAATACTTTGCATTTTCCTTTATTGTTTGATTTTGGTTCCTACTATTTTATGTTTTATGTTTTTATAATTTTGACTTTTTTTTGTTAAGGTGCCGACGTTTTTAGTTCACCTTTAACTTCCTAAGGCTCATGTAGAGACCCCTATTTCTGGTAGAATGATTGTTGCAGGTGTTTTATTAAGGTTACATAGTTATGGTAGTTTTTGTGCGATAAAGATTATTTCTTATTTGGGTTTAAAATTTCATTATTTTTGACTATCTTTAGGTGTGTCTCATGGTAGTATTGTCATTTTAATTTGTTTTCATCAGTTTGATTTAAAGTATTTGATTGCTTATTCCTCTTTTGCTCATATGAGATTGGTTGTTGGTGGTTTAATAGCTATGAATTAATGGGGTTGTATGGGTTCACTTTCTTTAATGGTTGATCATGGTTTGTGTACCTAATATTATTTATGAGCGGTTAGGTAGATGAAGTGTATAGTTAATTTTATACCTAGAATGGCTTTGTGATGATTCCTTTTGAGATCTTCACACATAGCTGCTCCTCGTTCATTAAATTTGGTAGATGTGTTGAGATTATTAAATAGAATTATGTCTTAACCTTCTTTTAGGTTTCTGGTGTTCATTTTTCGTCCTTTCTTAGAGCTGTTTATGCTTTTTATCAGTATTCTTATTCTCAGCATGGTAATTATTATTCTAACGTTTATACTTGTTCTCTTGATCACTTTTTGGAGTATTTCTTTTACTTTTACATTGATTGCATTTAAATGTTCTTTGTTTGAAGGGTGAGTATTTCTTTGCTTAAATTGCTTAAGGATATTAGTTTAAAATGTTGTTTGTGGAATCAAGTTTTCATCTTAGGCCATGTATTTCTGTCTGTTTGTTCACCGAATTTTTTCTTTATTTTTTTCTTGAACTATAATCTTTATTTTGGGGATTTACTATTTAATAGTTGATTATAGAGTTTTTTTCGAGTGAGATCTTTTTATTTTAAATGGTTCTATGGTGATAACTTTAATTTTGGATTGAATGCCTCTTATTTTTATGTCTTTTGTTATACATATTTTTTCCTTGTTAATTTATTATAGAGAGGATTATACATCCAGTGAAAAGAATATAAATCGTTTTATTATTATCGTTTTAATATTTAGTCTTTTAATAGGATTATTAATTATGAGCCTGAATTTGATTAGAATTTTGTTAGTTTGAGAAGATTTGGGTTTGGTTTCTTACAGTTTGGTTATTTATTACCAAAATTTGAAGTCTTACAGTGCAGATATATTGACTGCTGTAGCTAACCGAATTGGTGAGGTTCCTATTTTAATTTTTATTGTTTGAACATTAAATTTTGGTGGTTGGGATTATATTTACTATAGTGATTTTATTTCAGATTTTTTTGATCCTCACTTTGATTACTCCCTCTTCCCCGATGTCCTTGACCACACCAATACCATTGTCCTGCCACTTGCTCCCAGCTTCCAGTACTTGGACTAGTTACTGTTCTCAGAACTGAACACTCCTATCACAGCACACGACATTAAACTCATCCTCCACTCCAAATACAATACCGCCACTGATCACTATTGATTACCTACAGACATCTCTAGGAGAGCTCTCCCTCCTTCCTCGCCACCCTTGCCATCCTGTACAACACCATCCTCTCCACTGGCTTTTACCCCAACCTGTGTAAGACTTCCCGCATCTGTAGTTCTTTACACATAACAAATCCCCTTCTGATACCTCCTCCTATCGCCCCATATGCCTCACCCCCATGTTCAGTAAAGTCTTCTAGTCCATTCTCTCCTGCTGTATCCATCACCAACTAACTGAACACCACTTTCTCCCTCTTACCCAGCGTGGTTTGCAACTCTCCTTCTTCACTTATGACCAGTTCCTTAACATTAACCATCTCCTCTCCCTCTATATTAACTTCCGCCACTCTGTTATTTTTATTTCCCTTGTTTCCCACGATCATGTACGACATTCCAGGCCCCTTTTCAAGCTCCAGACCTATGCCCTTCCTGTCAACTTCATCCATATCATTGCCTCCTTCCTCTCCCGCTGTCCTTCCTATGTCACCATTCATAATACCAATTCCGCTATCTTCTGCCCTGCCTCCCATGTGTACCAGGGCTGTGCCCATTCTCCTCTTCTGTATCTCCTGTACAACACTGATATACCCAAACCACACACACACTTCCATTTCCTTCAATATGCTGATGATACCGCCTTCCTTGCCCTCTATCCTACCTTACAATGGCCCTAGAGCTCCCTCCAGACCCACCTAAACCAGTTTATTGCTTGGTGCAACCAGTGGCTCCTTCCAATCAATCCTTCCAAAACCCAGGCAACCATTATAGCATGTACCAACCCTTCTCCATGCTCCAAAACCTCACCATCTATGACCACCCTATCCAACTTCCCCCAACTTTGAAATACCTTGGCCTCACCTGGACTCTCCATCTCCTTACCATTCAACACAAAGCCCACAGTAGACTCTGGCTCCTGAAACTCCTGTCCATCCAAACATGGGGACTGCACCATGCTTCATACCTACAAATCCTTGATCTGTCCCATCCTTTGTTACTCCAGTGTCGCCTGGATCTCTGGCCCTCCTAAATTCTATTAAGCCTTCCAAATCCTCGAACATCATGTGCTCCACCTCGCTTTCCGCATCCATCTCCTGCCCCCATGAGGATGCTCTATGACCTCATCCCCTTCCCACATCTCCTCCTTTTCCTTGAACACATCCATATCCTCTACACCAACCACCACCTCGATCCCCTTCACCACTGGTCTCTCTTATCCTCTCCACTCCCCACCTGCTGCTGTGCCTTTACTATTGTGCCCCATTCTCTCTCCATCTCCAAACCTTCCACCTCCTCTCCTACAGTAACATCCAAAGTCTCCCCATCCCTGATGATGTTCTTCGCCCCCCCCCCCCCATCCTTCTCACTTCTCCATCCCAATCCTTACGCTTCCACTTGGGCTGCTCCTTCCCCATCCTCCCTGTCTCCCAGCCCTTGGCGTGCTACTGGCTCTGCCCCAGCCTGCCACTCTTCCTCCACTTACCCCCTTTCTATCTTTCCTCTCTCTCCCTCTCTCTGACCTTCCCTCCCTTGGCAGGTTACTTTGTCATGTTTTGGTGCTCGCTGTGTATGTACCATAAGTGCAATGTGTGTTCAGCATCGTCATCCCGAGTGGCTCTCAATATTGGGAACGACATTTTTAAATGTGCTCTTTGTGCCGTCAGTGTTTGTGTGCTACACTTCGTCGAGAGTCATTTTCATTACATGTGGATTTTATGTAAATGCGCCTCATGAAGCTACCCCTTTTTTGAATATTTTAACTTTCATTCTCATGTGCAAAGTTCGTCTTTTATCCCCATATTTCATGTATTTACCATTCTCCTGTGTTGTTTTATGTAGTCTCTTGGCTGAAGGGCTGTGAACTGTGCTACTGCCAGTCCACACCTGCGCACATGGGGCAGGGATAGAAAATAACAATAAAGGAAAGAAATTATAGCAGCACTGGGATGGTACATCTCTGTCCTAATACTATTACCCAGCCTCATGCATCTCCCAGCAGCTATTCGCTCGTAGATTGGCGGGCAGCTCCCTGGGGTTATGTATGAGCTTTGATGTAGCCAACAACAAGTTTTCCTGAAATTCAGACGTTGTGAACAATATCCCTACTGGAGGATTCACACCTCTTTTGATATTGTCAGAAAGAATGCTATTTGTGCTCTCTCCACAAGCAAGTGGTTGCATCAAAGGTATTCCTGGAACGTGGAGCTTGTGAAGAGTACCTGCCCCAGAGGATTTTGCACTGGCTTTGGTGTAGTCGACAACCATTACTTTCCAGTGAGGACTGGCAGAAGTCAAAGGCATTCTCTGTCTTCCCACCTGTGATCTGTATCTTCATAGGCAGAGTCGTTTCCCTGCCATTTCGTCCCACCATCTTTGATGACGTCATGTGCTGTGCACGTTAGCACACTTTAGTACACGTTAGTGTATGTTAGCCTGACAACATTGGTCAGTAAAGGGACATGGAGGTCGGTTGAGGATCGTGGTGGAGACTTTAACTATTTCCAAGTCCAGGTGGGTGTGGCATTCGCGAAAATTCATTCCAAATCCATACTAGCCCTCTCTGGTGGTGTCAATATGTACTAGGTCTCGTGGTGAACACAAAGTATGCCGCCATCTTGAATAATGGTAGTCGCTTCATCAGATGATGCTACGGACGACAGCGCCCTCTGGTGCCGGTACTGTGTACTAAGTCAGTTGAAGTCTGGAGCTCTTGGTGAACGCAATGTTTGCCGCCATCTCGGATTATGTCACAGATGAGAGCGCCCTCTGGTGGTGGCGATGAGTACTAAGTCAGTTGGAATCCGGAACTTGTGGTGAACACACCGGATGGCCATACTGCTTGAAATTGTTTAAATAAAGACTTATGTACAAGCCCTTTTCCTACAAATCCTTAGGAGGAGGTTTCGGTCGGGTGCTTGAGGTTAGTACAAGTGTACTTTGTTTCGCGCCATTTTCTTAGATTAGTAGAGATATGTGAATTGACCTATGATTACTATCAAAATTCAAACTTGGCGCCAGTTCATAGGAGGAAGTGGCGGTCATGTGACTTAGACTAGTGGAGGTAGGCTAAGTGAGCTACCTTCCCGCAATTTTCTTTGCTTTGTAGAGATAACTGGGGTGTTATGTGTTATCCTGTTGGAATTCAAACTTGGCACCAGTTTGTAGGAGGAGGTGGCGGTCGGGTGACCTAGGTTAATCGAGTTAGGTCAAGTGCGCTACCTTACCTCGGTTTTCTTTGCTTAGTAGATATAACTGGGATGTGGTGCTTTATCCTGTTGGAATTTGAACTTCCCACCATTTTTGTTCGGGGGGATGTGGCACTTTCGTGCCCAAATTCAAACTTCCCACCAGAAGCCGCCATCTTAAATGACAGCACAGCCACCATCTTGGATGACGTCATCGCCGCCATCTTGGGTGACGTGATCGCTGGCATCTTGGATGACGTCATCGCCGCTATCTTGGATCGTAACTTTGGGGCCAATTACAGCTTTATCCCAATGCTATCGTTCTTCCTCCAATTGTTAATGAATGAATATGTACATGTTACTTCACATCAAAAGTGTTTCTTCAATAATAATTTACACTTCCATACAGTACTCGTAAGATATTTTTGTTTCTATGAACCTTAAATGATAATGATAATAATGGTGATAATATGAGGGATGCTGATTCTCAGATTGAGGATGTGGTCAACTCAGTAGTAAAATTCAAACCACTAGATGATTATATGAAATCTACAGGGGTTAAGACTTAACTCAATGATTTACTGCATTGGTACATGTAACTTTTTATGCCTGCTTCTGTCTATCACTTTTTTTGGGAAGAGTCACACACACAAGATACTTATATGTTTCATTATTTCCTCTGCAGGAATTTTGGAACCATTTGGAGGTGGGCCTTTTTGAATATCGTGCTCGCCATGCCCACGTTCGTCGACAATGCTTTCTGTGCATCTAGGTACACCGATAATGCAATCACCCAACATCAATGACGTCACATCAGTCATTTATGTTGGGATTATCGACTAAGTATAATCACCCATCGCCGAGTTGATTTTTTCTTGAGCGTCCTACTGGTTTATGGCAGCAGCATCAGGTTAGTCACTTGCCACCTTTAAACTACAGTGTGGTTGCAGGCACATTTGTGGATAGGATCTCATATGCCTGCAGAGAAAACTCTACTGCATGCTAATGAGACTCTACTCGTTTCCTGAACGTACGTCTACCTGTTCTGGGAACAGGACTCATCGAAAACGTCTATGGGCGATGGTAACTCACCATTAAGTACTATGCAGGTTTATGCTGTGAATGAATACATGCCCAAAACAAGATTGTAATGATGTGGGAGGGAAAGACATTGTTAATATTGAGGGATAAAATGTTGTGATATTGCCAGGTGCCTCAATTGATGAGTGGTTTCACACCGAGAGTCAATTTTCCGATATTCAGGAGAGGGGGTCTGGTAAGGCACTCAGCTGTATGCTCCAGCTAGATGTCCACTCTCTTTCAGAATGAAATTTTCATTTTCCAGCGGAGTGTGCACTGATATGAAGCTTCCTGGAAGACTGAGATTCTGTGCCAGACCAAGACTCGAACTTGGGTCCTTCACCTTTCACGAGTAAGTGCGCTAGTGAATGGGCTACCTAAGCATGACTCATGACTCGTCCTCACAGCGTTACTTCTGCCAGTATCCCACTTGCTACCTTTGAAACTTCCACTCACTTGTTAATGATCCATTAAAAGGGGGTCCTGATATAGTCCTTTTCCAGAGGCTGTAGCTGCTGAACAGATTTGAGTTAATGTCTAAAATCTCGATGACGGATTTTGATTGGCATGGTCAATAATGACACGCAAAAGAAATTACAAAACACATCCTGAGTCTTTAGTCCAGTAGCATATGGTTGATGTTTGTTCTCTTTATAGCTTTGATGCTATCAGTTTCTCTGTTCTTCTTCCAGATGTATCTAAAGTGGAGATTCAGAACCCATGTATATCAGTCCAACTTTACAGCCTGAAGGAAGAAGAAAGCAAACCAGAACAACTCCATGATGTACAGAAAAAAAGGTAAAGCATTAAGTTGTTAGGCCCCTCTACTTTTCCAAAGTAGCTTGTCAGTGACCCGAGCATGTAGCTTTATTGCTTTTCTCCCAGAGAGTCTCAATTCTCTTACTTTGAGCGAGTATTGGTTTCTTGCTGAGTTTGAACAAGCACCAAGGGCTCTTGATTGAATTTACCGCATCAATATTCCCATTTAATATTGCAGGAGAACGATGCCATATTGAAAGAAGCAGTTGTCTGTCATATCTGTGGGAAGCCGTTAGATACATGAAAGGGAACTCCACCTAGCGACCACTGCCATCCAATGGGAATGTTCCATTGTGCAGCACACAACGCTTCCATGACACATGCCTCTTTTGCTTTTCTTTATTGTGATTTCATTTCCCTGCCCCATATGGACAGGGGAGGGCTGGCAGCGGCACTATCAGCCGCACTTCAGCTGACAGACATTACAGACATGAAAATCAATCACACACACACACACACACACACACACACACACACACACATATATATATATATATATATATATATATATATATATATATATATATATATATCCTTCAGTCCAGACCTGTACACTGCTCCTAAATGATGCAGTACACAGATGTGCACACACGAAATGAACTCATAAACTGTCCAAAAAGCGCATAGCACAGCCTACAGGCCTGCTCGAAAAATAATGCAACAGACACGCATTCAACGCACGCCACAGCCCCCACGAAGTGACGCCGACATCAGCTGTCAAAGCACACATAGACGTCCGTTCAGGAACACACGTACCGTCACAGCCGCGACCCACTCCCAGAGCCGGCCAGTGCAGCCGAGGGGTTCTAGGCGCTTCAGTCTAGAACCGCGCGACCGCTACGGTCGCAGGTTCGACTCCTGCCTCGGCATCGATGTGTGTGATGCCCTTAGGTTATATAGGTTTAAGTAGTTCTAAGTTGTAGGGGACTGATGACCCCATGTGTTAAGTCCCATAAGTTTCAGAGCCATTTAAACCATTTGAACCCACCGCCAGACACAGGGGAAAGTTATCTCTATTTCCGAGTATACAGTCACAGTTATACTGACATCACAGAACTCCAAGGAACGTTCACGTCTGACTCATATTCGAGACACCTCAAGGCAGCACCTATCTTTACCGCTGATGACAGAATAGCACAGGCTACTCTCCCCTTAGCATTTGTAATGGACGATGCGTGACATGTTCAGCCATACGTACCCACCCAAGTGTGGCTCAAACCTCGCCTTGATGCGATACATCCACGTTGCGACTCGCCATCTAAAATGTTCTTAATATTATTCTTACGTGACATGTCTTTGTAAAAAATAACAGCCAAGTCGACCTCTCGGCAATTGTATAGTGTCCCAGAAATAGTTAACCCTCGCTTTCTTCATGTCTCAGCTTGTATGCACGAAAATTCTTGCCCTAACAGAACCTGTTTACGAAAATAACGCTGAATGCAGTCTCCCTCGCTGACCTAACGTGCTACCCTTCCTGCTCTCAACATATGCAAATGTTCTCACCGCTATGTAGAGGCTCCTATATCACAGCACAAAGGATGTGAATGAATTGAGCATTATGATTGGCTCTTATAGAATTTAACCATCGAATTACTGATGCTGCTGGTATCGGAGCACTGTCCGCCTCTTGTTTCTCGAACTTTCAGCAGTAGAATTATTTTCCACAGATCGCTAAATTATATTGACAGTTAAACCCTCAAAATTGTCTATAGATCACCAAATACGTACCAGACTCAGAAGGATATTGGAAGCCAGGAACATATCTACCAGTGTAAGTACAATTAAATATTACCATTGCTGCTACAGTCTGACACCGATCGTTAGACAGTTAATGTTTCTACTTGGCGGCGGTGCTTCTAGAACCAATCTCATTATCTATTGCGCACGTAATTTTCCACGTAAAAAATCTCTCGCCGTTATCTATGTGCTGAATCTATATGTCCCTCACAATAGAACACAAAATCATCCTGTGCTGCAACATAAACCTTGCTAACTGTACAATCCAATATATACTTATCTTACACAACATAAGCCAAACTTTACAATGCAATATGTACACATTTTATGCAAACAGTGCGGTTATCTTTTATATCTGTACAGCACCCGAAAAATTATGGTATGCCTGCTCTCATAGAGGCTTTACGTCACGATGCTCCCCAGTCCTAGGAAAGCGCCGCTATACAAAACCATCCCTATTACATCAGAGCACACTCAGAGGACCGAAGTTGCTCTCAGAACTATTCTACAAATTCAATATCGTTTCCCCTCGGCGCAGACTCGTTACTCTTTCTCCTCCGAACCTGCTCGCTTTTCTACAGACATCTCCAGACTCGGGGATTACAAGAACATACGTATTTTCTCATGGTTCACCATATTATTGTACCACTTTCGCGGTACTTCTCAATATCAAGCACTAGGCGGCCTAGTACCGATCGCTAGCGCAACATAATTCCGAAGACATAGAATAGAAATCATTTCTCTACACACCCCAAACCTTAGCAAGGAGCAGCGTGCTGTAAACCACTGAGTAACTGGAAACAAATAGAGGAAACTGATATTTCTGCTCCCGAAGACCGATGTCGTTGATGTAACAGATTCGAAACCACCCCAATAATGTACAACCCAACTAAGGTCTTCTCCATGTCTAAAATTGCTCTGAGCACTATGGGACTCAACATCTGAGATCATCAGTCCCCTAGAACTTAGAACTACTTAAACCTAACTAACCTAAGGACATCACACATATCCATGTCCAAGGCAGGATTCGAACCTGCGAGCGGAGCGGTCGCGCGGTTCCAGACTGAAGCGCCTAGAACCGCTCGGCCACCCTGGCTGGCTCTCCATGTCTAGAGAACAGGCAAATGTGTCTCGCACATGTCAGATGCACACACCACAATCGATCTTCTGTCAACTAAATAAAGGCGCGAAATGTGCAGAACCAGTCAACAGAACAATTTACATGGGAGAGAATAACAGTCCAGCGGAAACGCACGTCCATACACAATCTTCTCAAATTTTCACTTGATCACTAAAGCCGCCCAACACATACTATGAATTAGTTCGCTATTCGGTCGTGTGGAGAATGGAAAAGTTAACTCAGATACTTTCCCACACTCCAACAGGCCTCTTTATTCGGACAGCTGCTGCCGTTAATGGGAGACCTCAATTATTTCCGCCACAGGCCATGCATAGAAGGAATTATTCCTGAAAAACGGTCACATATATGATTTATCATTATAATTACAATTGAATGTTACGAACGCGGTCTCAATTGAACGGCATTCAACTATGAGCGAAGAATCGGAAATTCACCCTGCTGTTGGCAGTGGTGAGCGAAGTATCAGAAATACACCCTGCTGTCGGCAGTGGCTCTCGAAATACAAATACACTACTTTTCTTATGACTTGGCATACTCTTCCCCTTGCTATCACAGTACTCCAAGTCAATTCCATACCCTCCTTACGATTGGATACAGTCATCTCCCTTCCACAAACACATAGTTTATAAACCTGAAGCTCAAATGTGAACTTATCACGCACCCACCACTACATCAAAGTATAATACTTCGTCAATAGCTGATTACCTACCATACGGAATAATACTACCGGAAAATCAACGACGGGTGGGCATGTCTCCTACGTTTTTCTTGCAAGTGCTACCACTGTGTCTTAGAAAGAGACATAATTGGCCAGATGTTAAAGAAAAACTCGATTGGAGCAATTTCCATATGTTACTGTCACAAGCGATCTTGGTTCTACAGGTGCCCACAAGCATCCAGGTTAAAAGCTATACCGCCTTTACGAATCGAGATACGATGCTACCTCTAAATGATGTGGTTTTTTGCCGACAAACATCGTGACGGTGATCGTAGGAGTGTGTAAGCCCATGATGCACCCTCGGGATAAAATTGTCGTATTTTGAAAGTGATTTGGCTAAGGAACGTAGTATGTAAGCAGTATTGGCGCCTCCCTCACGCCGCCCCAACTAGATAATTCTATAGTATTTCTAGCACATTCTGTCTTGATACGATGCCAGATGTTCTGCTATATATCCACCGATTTATAGGTGATGACTGATTGAGAAGGAACACAAACAGTAGTAGTAGATGATGTGCCAATTGAGGTGATATGAAATATACACTAGGTTTTTCAGATCTCTAGTGTTACGCTATCTGCTGGAAATGATGTCCATCGTTTGGAATCAGGTCTTCCCATTCAAGCACATACCTGCATCAGATCAAACCCACAAGTGAATCGTATTTCTGCCACTCTCATATCTCGAAAGGAGTCACCTTCCTCGAACCTGACTGCTACAGTAAAATTACAACCTGGTTTTAGTCACCCCCTACACATCTTGCAACTGCTCCCATATCTACAACTTCCCAAATGTGATCGTTCCAATTTAAGTCGGAAATGAGCAGAAGTCAGAGAAAACCATACCCACCACCTTCTGCAACCCGTGAAGAAACAGAACGATCTGAGTTAGTGCAACAGAACAGTGTTTTGACCATTTGGCGGAAATGCGCGCAATGTGGCACGTCCCCAACCTACATACCTGTACTACAGATCCGCGTCCATTCAAATCAATCAGCCCAACATGCTATCATCGTTATTCTATACCCCCCAACAGAGAAAATTTGCGAACTATAAAAGCTCATCCCATTTAGAACTCACATAGGCACCGATGCTGGTGCAATGACGCAAAGCTATGGTGCGATCCAACGCAGAGAAAGAGATTTTGCAATGCTCTCCCCAGAATACCACAGCGTGCAGCCATACTAGCATAGCTAACGGTATACCAAGTCCCTCACCAAATTTACACCTCAAACTGCTACTGCTACTGCTGCTGCCTGTGCGGCACGATCCTATTAATTAAACAGGCACCGCAGTGGCCACTTTAAAGTTTGATCACGTATTCTCTATGCGAATGATCATATCCCACTAAGTCACAAAAGACACTTCCTCTGGTCCTGTTTACTTGTTTCAAACACTGTTTTCTAGCACGCTTTTGCACAACGCCAAACAATTTGTACATGGGAACAAGTATGTGGCAACAGGAGGAATCCAGGTAAACATTGACATCGAAACGAAGGGAATCAGGGAGGTTGTCAATTTTTTTTCCGTCAAGAACCTGACACAGGCCTCAAAGTCGTCGCAGAAAAACGAGATATTTGGCGTTGTGCAAAAGCGTGCTAGAAAACAGTGTTTGAACAACTAAACAGGACCAGAGGGAGTGTCTTTTGGGACTCAGTGGGTTATGATCATTCACATAGAGTATAAGTGATCAAACTTTAAAGTGGCCACTGCGGTGCCTGTTTAAATAATAGGATCGTGCCGCACAGGCAGCAGCAGTAGCAGTAGCAGTTTGAGGTGTAAATTTGGTGAGGGACTTGGTATACCGTTAGGTATGCTAGGATGGCTGCACGCTGTGGTATTCTGGTGTGAGCATTGCAAAATCTCTGTATCCGCGCTGGATCACCCCACAGCTTTGCGTCATTGCACCAGCATCGGTGCCTATGTGAGTTCTAAATGGGATGAGCTTTTATAGTTCGTAATTTTTCTCTGTTGGGGAGTATAGAATAATGATGATAGCATGTTGGGCTGATTGATTTGAATGGACGCGGATCTGTAGTACACATACACTCCTGGAAATTGAAATAAGAACACCGTGAATTCATTGTCCCAGGAAGGGGAAACTTTATTGACACATTCCTGGGGTCAGATACATCACATGATCACACTGACAGAACCACAGGCACATAGACACAGGCAACAGAGCATGCACAATGTCGGCACTAGTACAGTGTATATCCACCTTTCGCAGCAATGCAGGCTGCTATTCTCCCATGAAGACGATCGTAGAGATGCTGGATGTAGTTCTGTGGAACGGCTTGCCATGCCATTTCCACCTGGCGCCTCAGTTGGACCAGCGTTCGTGCTGGACGTGCAGACCGCGTGAGACGACGCTTCATCCAGTCCCAAACATGCTCAATGGGGGACAGATCCGGAGATCTTGCTGGCCAGGGTAGTTGACTTACACCTTCTAGAGCACGTTGGGTGGCACGGGATACATGCGGACGTGCATTGTCCTGTTGGAACAGCAAGTTCCCTTGCCGGTCTAGGAATGGTAGAACGATGGGTTCGATGACGGTTTGGATGTACCGTGCACTATTCAGTGTCCCCTCGACGATCACCAGTGGTGTACGGCCAGTGTAGGAGATCGCTCCCCACACCATGATGCCGGGTGTTGGCCCTGTGTGCCTCGGTCGTATGCAGTCCAGATTGTGGCGCTCACCTGCACGGCGCCAAACACGCATACGACCATCATTGGCACCAAGGCAGAAGCGACTCTCATCGCTGAAGACGACACGTCTCCATTCGTCCCTCCATTCACGCCTGTCGCGACACCACTGGAGGCGGGCTGCACGATGTTAGTACAGGTATGTAGGTTGGGGACGTGCCACATTGCGCGCATTTCCGCCAAATGGTCAAAACACTGTCCTGTTGCACTAACTCAGATCGTTCTGTTTCTACACGGGTTGCAGAAGGTGGTGGGTATGGTTTTCTCCGACTTCTGCTCAGTTCCGACTTCAATTAGAACAATCACATGTGGGAAGCTGTAGAAATGGGAGCAGTTGCAAGATGTGTCGGGGGTGACTAAAACCAGGTTGTAATTTTACTGTAGCAGTCAGGTTCGAGGAAGGTGACTCCTTTCGCGATATGAGAGTGGCAAAAATATGATTAACTTGTGGGTGTGATCTGACGCAGGTATGTGCTAGAATGGGAAGACTTGATTCCAGATGATGGACATCATTTCCAGCAGATAGCGTAACACTAGAGATCTGAAAAACCTAGTGTACATTTCATACGACCTCAATCAGCACATCATCTACTACTACTGTTTATGTTCCTTCTCAATCAGTCAACGCCTATAAATCGGTGAATACATAGCAGAACATCTGGCATGGTATCGAGACTGAATGTGCTAGAAATACTATAGAATTATCTAGTTGGGAAGGCGTGAGGGAGTCGCAAATACCGCTTACATACTACGTTCCTTAGCCAAATCACTTTCAAAATACGACAATTTTATCTCGAGGGTGCATGGGGGGTGGTTACATACTCCTACAATCACCATCAAGGTATTTGTCGGGAAAAAACCACATCATTCAGAGATAACATCATATCTCGACTCGTAAAGGGGGTATAGCTTCTAACCTGGATACTTGTGTGCACCTGTAGAACCAAGATCACTTGTGACAGTAACATATGGTAGTTGCTGTGATTGGGTTTTTCTTTAACATCTGGCCTATTACATCTCTTTCTAAGACACGGTGGTACTGTGATAGCAAATGGAAGACTGTGTCAAGTCATAATAAAGATAGTGATATTTCTGTCTCCAGAGCCACTGCCGACAGCTGGGTGTATTTCCGATACTTTACTCATAGCAGATCGCTTTTGCAGGTTCTGGGACCCTAGGACAATTTTACAAAAAATAAAAATATCTCTTGTGACTAAGTCACTCACGATTTTCTTATTTTTCACAAAATTGCCCTAATCTCCCGGAACCTACAAAAACAATCTACTATCGCTTTTACCTAATATTAATATAATATAATAAAATAATATAGTAATAATTATAATAAAAAATCATTTATTTTACATACATTTCCCATAGGTGAATGTAATGTAATTTAAAAAATTAGAGAATTATCTACTATTTTAAAAAACGATTTTAAAAAAGGCATTTTTTCATCACTTTCTTAGCCCCAAAAATTGTCCTATTTTCGACTTTTGTGGAAAAATTGTTTTTTAAAATTATTTTCGAAACAAATTTTTAAAAGAGCATTTTATAGTTCATTTTCTTAACCCCAAAAAGTGTCCAATTTTTGACTTCTGTGTAAAGATTAAGTATACAAAAGGAACTTAAATTCTCTTACATTCTTTACATACATAAAAATGTCCACTTGTTCGATAGTTATCTTTATGAAATTCATGAATACTTTTTTAATCATACATTTACTACACTGTCTTAATTGTGGCTTCGCACAGCCTATAGACTGCTTTAGCTGTTGCTTAGTGTTGTCCATTTAAATAAAATAAAATTAATGAGAAAAATAATTTCACATTATGAACATAAGTAAATAATTAAAATATATTATTTAACAAAAGTAAATTATATTAAAATTTTATTTTTTCCATCCTTCTTTAAACGTTTCAGAAATGTATATAAACATGAAGTTAGTATTTTTATAAGCTTTTTAAGTTTTTCATTCATTTATATAGAAGCAAATAATAATAATTAAAAATTTTCAGTAAGTATTCTATGTTGTGCATCATATGTAAGATTCTTTATACCATACATAATTACGAAAGCTAGTGTATCATTTGGAAATTTCTCATTAAAAGTTGCACAAAGTTTCATAGTAGCTGTCTGTGTAGTTACAACATTCTTTCCATGTGTCATATTATTTACATAAATTGGATAATTATTTACAAAATTAAATCAATATCTGATTTTAGTACAGTAATTCTTTTAAAATCTAAAAATAGATGATATGCTTTTACAAAATTATTTAGCAGATTAATATTCCACATTTCTTGAGGAAAAACTTCATTTCTACTATTTTTTGAATATATATTTTGTAGTTTAACATGATAAAAATAATGATGAATCAACTAACTGATTATTTTTACGATTTGTCTGGAATACAATAGAAACAAAATATGGCATATCAAATTCTGTAGAGTTACAGTAATTTGTAATATTTAGTTCAAAATTGAAGGAAACTGGAAAGTTGAAAAACAAATGATTCCATATCATCATCATATAGAAGATTTTGGAGACTCATCACCAATTAAAACCATTAACAGGTTGGTCTGATGATGATCCTGGAAAATATGATTATACATTAAGGTAATCAGAAGTTGAAGATATATTGAACAAATACCAAGAAGAAAAAGAATGAAGTAGTCACCAAAATGAAACTAAAAAATAAATGTTAGCGTAAGAATATTAAAGTATATTTATCATAGTGAAGATAAGGTTTTTGGTTTAAAACCTGTTGGTATGTTTAAATATGCCAGTAATTAACCTGTTGAATTCAGTGTAGATAAATTAAAAATTAGTGAAAAAACATATTAAGGCACAGATGGATAATGAGACTTTTAACTGAAAAACAAATTACTATAGATCATTTAAATGGCAAATTTAATTCTGTTGATTTATCAAATTATGCAGATATATAATTCTGGAGCATTGTATTCTGATAATAATCCAAATAAAATAAGATCAAGTAAAAATAATAAATATAAATACTTAATAAAAGAAATTGTTGATGACTATTTTCCAAAGTTGAGAAGACAAACTATAGATGATTCAGAATCAAGTTCTCCTGAAATCATTGGTGAAGGTTTAATTAAAAAATTTACAGAGAAACCAATTGAATATGTCTGGTTAAATGATAGATTAGCAATTATTCATGGTGAAGAATTAGCTGGAAATAAGAATAATGATAATTAAAAAGTTAGTATTGCCCAAATGTTAACAAATAAATTTGGTGATTTTATAATTGATAATCCAAAAGGAATTCCATATTTAACTAGATTTTTGAGAATCTTCCATATATATTTTGGAAAAGGGATAAATATGGAAATGGATTAGTAAACACTTTAATTAACAAATTAACAATTGAAATGCATCTTCCAGGCTATAATTACTGTGGTCTAGGAACGAAATTATAAGAAAGATATGCTTAAGGTGGTAGAGGTATAAACCCATTAGATTAAGCTTCTAAAAAACATGATATTGCTTACAGAGATAATAAAGATTTAGAAAAGAGACATATAGCTGATAAAGAACTTCAGTTAGCTGTAAAAGAAAGAATGTAGGCAGATGATGCTTCATTTGGTGGAAAAGGTGCAGCAACAGCAGTTAGAGGAATACTGTATGGAAAACTGAAATTGGGTACGGGATTAATATTTATGAAAATGGTTGGAGATTATAAATTTAAAAATATTTATTAAATTTTTGTTTTTGTAAGAGAATAACTTTACAATTGATTATACTTTAGTACCTAGTAGACAAATCAAACCAAAATCAATTAAATTAAAGTTAAATAATGAACAATAATGTGCGATTGAACCATTTTTAACAGATGATCAAAAACGGAAAAAACAAAAGAATGTTGGTGGAGATTTACTTATTTCATTAGGTATTCATGTTGTTAAAAAATTATTGAATAAAAAAAAAAGAATGATGGTAAGGGGTTAACACAATATGAAGGAGGATTTTAACGAATATTTTTAGCTGCATTACCTTATTTAGCAACAATTGGTTCTTCAGGTGATGGATCCGCAGCAATTGCAAATGCAGTTATAAACAAGAAGAAAGCTGAAAAGAATTAGAAGAACAAAAATGACATAAATTACAAATGGTAAAGAAGGCTGGAACTGGAATAAAGAAAACAAAAAAGTTCGAAAAAGTTATTTATAAATATCCTATTGCATTAAGTAATTTTGAAATAGAAGAACTTACTAAACAATTAAAAATTAAAAACTTTCAGTTTATGTATATGATTGATGAATTAGTAAATAAGCCATTTCAAATTGAATGTGGTATAGTTAATTTAGATACATCTGATAATCCTGCTACACATTGGATTCGTCATTATAAAAATAATTCTAAAAAAATTGTTTTTCCTTCAATCGTAGGTAATGTAACAAAACACTTAGTTAACTATTTAGGAAAAAATAAACTATATTACAATACAGAAAGAATACAAAATTTTAATGAAGTAACATGTGGACATTTATGTTTATTCGTTTTAAAAATGCTTTGTGAGAATTATAATTTTAATGATATTTTAGATTTAATAAATGAACATTTTTGGATATAAGATATATCCAATTAAACAAAATGAACAAGTACTTAATACATCTACACTAGATCTAGAATAAATTGAAAATAGTATTAAATAAATATAATCATCAATAGATCGAAAGATAACTAATGCAATTGAACAATTTCAAAAAAAGAAATCTTATTTTTAAAATAATTAAGGGATATATTGTTTTTAAAAATAGAAAACTTGCTAATGTAAATGATCCAATTGATGCAAAAGATCTAGTTAACAAATAATTCTTAGACAAAAAATATTTTACAAAAACCAGAATATGTGAGTATTCTAACACAATTTAATAACAATGTAACCAATACACAATTTAATGAGAAAATTAATCAGATTCATCCAGATAACTACAACACTTCGAAGAATTTTAAAAAAAAGGAAGTAGAAAATGCATTTTCAGATTATTTCTCAAAAACAGATTTAACACCATACTTAGAACAGAAAAGTAATCTTAAAGAAAAATGATAAACAAAAAATTGAATTTACTTTTATGACAGGTGGTGAACAAAAAAGGATTTCATACTTAAAAGAATTATTATTGTTGATAAAAATATAAACAAAGATTTAAACTTCGATGATTTTGATATAACAGTCAGTGTAGCTGTTAAGATATATAAAATAAATAATAATATTCAATCAATAATGGTAGATAAATCAAGTTTCATAACTGTATTTTGTAAAGATTGATTTAAAACTGTCCCAGTTGTTGTAAAGTTAATTACACTTGGTAAAAAAAATTAAAATTTAAAATTTTTTTAATCTATATAAATGGAAAATCATACTTCACATGATTATGATATTTATTGTTTAAAGTGTAAAATGTTTACTGATACACATAATCCACATAGAGTAACGACTAATAATGAAAGACAAAGAATTGAAGGTCTTTGCAAAATTTGTGAATCCAAAAAGAGTAAATTTGTTAAAAAATTTTGTGTGTGCTGGTGAAGGTTTAAATAATATTCCTGAAATTATAATAAATGAAATAAATAAGCAAATGAGAAAGAATTTTAAAAGAAAAAAGGTTTTTTTCTTTTAGTACAGATGATTTATGGAAAGCTGATTTAGCTGAAATGGATTCAGGTAATTAAAAAGGAATTTCGAAAATAAACGAAGAAAATAAATATTTATTGTCTGTTATTGATGTCTTTTCGAAATTTGCTTGGGCTGTTCCTATTAAAGATAGAACAGATAAAAATATAGTTGATACATTCGAAAATAAAATTATAGATAGAAAGCCACATAATTTACAAACAGATAATGGAAAAGAATTTATTAATAAAAAATTTAAATAATTATCTACAAATCAAGAAATTAATAATTATTCAACTTTTCCATAATCAAAAGCATCTGTTGTTGAAGGATTTAACAGATTACTTAAAGTACAAATATGGAAGAAATTTACTTCACAAGGAAATTATAAACGGTTAAACTTAGTTAAAGATCTAATTGATGAATTTAAAAACACAAAACATTCTACAATAAAAATGAAACCAATAGAAGTTAATGAAAAAATGTTAAAATTAGTAATATTACATGTAGTCACAGACTTAGGCTGTCTTTAGCTGATGCTAATGATCAAGCTCAATTTAAAAAAGGTGATAAAGTTTGAATTAGTAAACTTAAAGATATTTTTGAAAAAGGATATACAGCTAAATGGTCACAGAAATATTTGAAATTGAAGATGTTATTTATTGTAATCCAATTACATATAAATTAAAAGATATATAAGGAAATTTTTATGAACAAGAACTACAGAAAACGGAATATCCAGATGTATACTTCGTTAAAATGTTTCAAAAAAGAAAAATAATAAAGTTTATGTTACATGGTTAGGTTTTGGTAATTCACATAACAGTTGGTTTGATAGGGATAAAGTAATTTTATAAAAGATCAGTTTGATGAAGCATTTTAATGTCATTAATCAATTGTTCTTGTCAGTAGTAATTCAAAATATTGCAATAGTTCATATGACAGACAGTTCTTAAATTTTCTTTCATTCTTTGATACAGATTTATTTTATTTGCATTATAATTCAATCTTAACATTTCTTCACAATTTGGATGCCTATCAAATAATTTTAAAAGAATTAATGTTGTCCTTAAAATGTAATCAATTGTTTTATGAACTACATGTGGTAATAAACTGTTTATTTCATCATTTCTTTTACCTATTATTTCTGAAGCAATATTAACTTTTTCTCTCAATTTTTGAATATGATCATTTTTCATCTTAATTCTATCATCTTTTAATTGAATTATATCTGTGTTTAATTTAT
Organism: Schistocerca serialis cubense; assembly: GCF_023864345.2. Classification (NCBI taxonomy): domain Eukaryota; kingdom Metazoa; phylum Arthropoda; class Insecta; order Orthoptera; family Acrididae; genus Schistocerca; species Schistocerca serialis. The sequence goes on from NC_064640.1 coordinate 120,303,447, forward strand.
TCAATCCAATCGTATACAGTTATCTTTGTGTTTTATTTCATATTTATAAGCATCAATAATCTCTTTTCTAACCCTATATTCACCACGTTTTCTAATTGATGGTAATTCTTCATGAGTAACCTATTTTTTAAATTTTTGAGCTACTTCTTCTTTTGATTTTAAAATTAAAGAATATAATCTAAATTCATTGATGAAAATAGTTAGTTTATCAATTCTTGATGTGGACCCATAAAACACAATGCTCAAAATATCAGCAAAAAATTGCTTTATCTTCTGAGTCAACATGTATAATTATTGCATCATTTGTGCTTTTGTAATCTAAAATCTCAGCAACATCTTTAGCTTTTAACCATTGATTATTTTCTTCATCAATAATCATGAAAACTTGTTTATTGTTGTATGTAATCTTGTTGATGAATATATATACAATAGATTCCAGTTAAAGGGAATTTTTTTTATTTGTTTTGCAAAAATAGATATTATGTGTAATTTGTAGTTTTGTATTTATGATTACATTATATATGTCTTTTTAACTTTTTTTAAATCTAATAAAAAATATTTCTTATAAATGGAGCACCAAAATGAAATGCAAAATAAACTAATGTACTAATTAAGGAATGTGAAAAAGATATTGATTGTCCTACTTGTTTAATGCTGAAAGAAAATAATAATTAATTTGTAAAAACAAATAGCAAACAAATTTTTCAATGAGAAATATTGATGGATGGTTAAAGGAAAAAGAATATTGTCCACTTTGTAGAAGTATCGTTAAAAATAACGAACCAACATCAGTTGACATAATGACAACATTTGTTTCTTTGCCAGTAAGTATAATTAGGTCTTTTGATCAATCTTTTTTTCTTTACCAATAGCTACAAGATCTTTTGATCCTTTATTTGATAGATATCGACAATTTAGAAATTCTGGATTATGCATTTAGTGATGTATCTTATGATTCTGATGATTCATATTTTTAAAATAATTTATATGAATTACTAAAAATTAAAATTTAATATTTTATAAATGTGGTTAAAATTTAAACAATTAAAATATAATTAAAAATTTAAACATTATAAAAATTATTGAAATTTACTTTTTTATAATTCTAAAAATTTTTTCTATATAAATGGAGCACGTTCATGTCCAACAATATTGTACTGTGACAACTAAATTTTGCAAATAAATTAATACACAAACATCAGTTATTTCACTTAACAAAAGTATACAAAAGATGGTTATAGAACTATATGTAGACAATGTTTAAATAAATATAATGTAGAAAATTACAATAAAAGTCAAATTGCTTGTGCATGTGGAAAAAGTGTTGTTAAAAATTATTCCAAGGTACATTTAAGGAGTCCAAGTGAAGAACATACAAAAACGGAAAATGAATCTACAATGAATAATGAAGAAGTTATTAGTGAAAAAATGAAATGTAAAATTTGTCAAGAAATTTAAGATTTAATTTGTTTTTACAAAAATCCATCACATAAAGATAAACACAATAATAAATGTAAGAAATGTACTTTAGAAATTATTAAGAATAAGAAAGCTTTAACTTTAAATATTAATCTTTTATGATTAATTATATATTTATCTACTAAATAATTATCTTTTACTAATAAAAATTAATTTTTACAAATCTAATGAATTTCTTATAATAAATAAAAGAGCAAACTAATTGGTTAAAAATTAATTGATTGTTAAACTAAATAATTAACTAACAGTTCAAAATCTACTTGATTGTTAAAGTAAATTTTTAAAAAGTAATTGAATGTTAAACTATTTCTCTTTTGATTCATTATTAATTCAATTATAAACGTTTTCCATCTATTAAATAATAAGCATTTTTGTCAAAAATTATTTTTTACAAATTTATAAAATTTTATTTGTAATAAATAGATGAGCAAAATGGAAAGTAACCTTGCTGTTCAACTAGAATAACTTGCTAATCTACTACAACAACTTCCTGTTGTAAGACTTCGTCAAGTTAGTAGAATAACTATTTTATGGGTGTTATCAAATTTACATAATGCTGATTTAATTAGATTTATTATTAGTAATTCAAGTATTATTAATAATCAGTCACTTAATGTTAGAAATAATACACATGAAGTAAATGAAAATGATTAAAATTATTTTACTTAAGTAAGTAAAAATTATTAAAATATTGCTAATAATTATATACCTGAAGAAGTAAGTGATAATCAAACAAATATTGTTAAACATAATAAAGCTGAATCTAGTGAAAATCTTTGCAAAAAGTTACCTTTTTATGATATTTATGACGTTCTTCTAACAAAAGAAGATAAACCATTAAATGGAATCTTTCCATTTTCTACAAATATATTTATAAAACGAAAGGATAGAAAACAATTAAAGATTACTTAGTTGAAAAACCATTTGCAGACAGATTACAAACTATAAATTTAGAAAATAATATGGATATACTTGATCCTAATCATGTCTTAAATGCAGTGTAACAAAAATTTCTAAGATTGTTACAGACTATTTGAAAGTACATCATGGTGTAAAGATAACTTTTAGTTTATAATGTGAATATAAAGTACAAATAGATGAAACAAATGAAAAAGTTCAAGAATTAGGGCAACAAACACCAAACTACCCTATTTTAACGGAAAAAGATTAATAAGAAATTCAAATATGGTAAAAGACATATTTTGAAAAAATATCTATTTTTCATGTACATGGTTCATTATGCTAATTGGTTTACAGGTAGCACTCAACAAATATGTTCCACTAAGAGAATCAACTTATATCGATTTACCAGATAATATTAAAAATAGTATAGCTTGTGTTAATGTGAAAAATAATGAAGAAAGTCCTTTTTTATGATCTATGAAGTCAGCTTTGTTTCCTGTAGATGAACATCCTGAAAGAATAACAAAATATAAAAATGTTGGTCTTGATCTTGATAAAAAAAACTTGAAAATGTTGAATTCCTCCATTTGTTGATCATATTCGAAAAACAGAAAATATAATTAATGTATCTAGTTATGTTTTTTTCCATTTGATGATAAAGATGAAAGTTATCAAGTGTATCCATTAAAAATAACCAAAGCTAAAAAGTAAATACATGTAAATCTATTTTACATCAAGAAAGATGGTATTTGACACTATTGTTATATAAAAATTTATTCTAGACTTGTATCAAGTCAAATTACTAAACATGAAATAGCAAAATTTGTTTGCTATTTATGTTTGCTACATATTAATACAAAAGAAATATTAGATGGCACACTAAAAATTGTTTAACTAATAAACCATTAAAAGTCGAAATGCCAGGTGAAGGAGAATTTATATATTTTCGAAATTATCGTTTTACACAAAAAGTTCCATTTGTTATTTATGCTAATTTTTAAAGTTTACTTTTAAAAATGGGTAATTGTGAACCAAATCCCGAAACACCATATACCATGAAATATTAAAAACATGATCCAAGTGTATTTTGTTATTACAATTAATATATATATGAAAATTATAAAGATCCTGTAGTTTACAGAGGGTCAAATTGTCATAAAATATTTATAGAATGTATTAATTAAAAAGTTGAAGAAATTGGAAGAAAATATTCTGTAATTGAAGAAATGAAACCACTTGATCTTGATGAATACAAAGTGTATCTTAAATGTACAGTTTGTACAATATGTAAATGTCCTTATACAAAAAAGAATAAAGAAGTACATCATCATGACCATTTATCTTGAAAATATATTGCTCCATTGTGTAATATGTGTAATTTAAAACTACAAAAACCTGATTTTGTACCTATTTATTTACATAACTTATCTGGTTATGATTCATATCGTTTTGTAAAAGAACTTGGTTGTGATAATAAAGAAATAGAATTAATACTGCACAATGAAAATAAATATAATAATCTTAGTAAACATACAAAGACTTTAAAATAGATATTTGTTGATACATTTACATTTATGGCTTCTTCACTTGTTAAACTTTCATCAAATTTAAAGAAAAAGCAGTTAAAAATTATTAAAAAGTATTTTTCTCCAGAATTATTTAAGTTAGTAATTAGAAAAGCGTTTATCCATACGATTAAATGGATTATTGGGAATAATTTGAAGATCCGCTATTACCAAATGGCTCTGAGCACTATGCGACTTAACTTCTGAGGTCATCAGTCACCTAGAACTTAGAATTAATTAAACCTAACTAACCTAAGGACATCACACACATCCATGCCCGTAGCAGGATTCGAACCTGTGACCGCCGCTATTTCCAACAAAAGATAAATTTTATAGTAAACTAAATGATTGTGACATAAGTGATGACGATTAAGAACATGCAAAATTAGTGAATATCATGATTTATATCTTAAAACAGATGTATTATTGTTAAGTGGTGTTTTTGAAAATTTTAGAAAAACATGTATAAATACATATAATTTAGATCTTTCTTGGTATTTAAAGCACCAGGTTTATCTTGGGATGCAATGTTAAAAATTGCTAATCATAAACTTGAATAATTATATGATTATGATATGCCTCTAATGGTTGAAAAAGGAATAAGAGGGGTAATTTCACAACGTTGTAAAAGACATGTAAAAGCAAATAATAAATATTTAAAAGATTATAATAGTAAAGAAATATCAAATTATATAGTGCATCTAGATGTAGATAATTTATATGTTTATGTTATGAACCAATATTTATCATATGGCGGTTTTAAATGGGAAGAACCAAATAATTTTAATTGTAGAAAAATAAATAAAATGACAAACAATAGTCAAGATGGATATATATTTGAAGTAGATCTAGGATACGTGATTGACATAAAGATTTACCACTAGCTCCTGAATCAAAACTTGTTCCAGTTATTAATGAAAGTAAGTCAATAACTTCTTTAGATAAAAAGTGTATTATGTAGTAAATCATAGAAATCTTAAACAATATTTATCTTTAGGAATGAAGTTTACAAAAATACATAAGGTTTTAAAATTTAAACAATCTAATTGGTTAAAGAAGTATATAGATCTAAACATGCAGTTAACAACTAAAGCTACAAATGATTTTGAAAAAGATTCTATAAATTAATGAATATTTCTGATTTTGGTAAAGCAATGGAAAATATAAGAAATAGACAAGATATAAAATTAGTTTCAAATATAAGATATATGATAAACATGTAGCTAAGCCACGCTTTAAACAATGAAGTATATTTAACGAAAATCTAGCTGCTATTCATATGAATAAAACTAAAATAATATTTAATAAACCTATTTACAGTGGATTAAGTACAATGTTATTACAAATGATTGAAGCGATTTCACAGCTCTACAATAACTTTATTATTTGAGATATTTTCACAATGCTTTGCACACACACACAAAAACTCCACAAGTTTTTATAGGCATTCACAAATGTTCGATATGTGCCCCTTTAGTGATTTGGCAGACATCAAGCCGATAATCAAGTTCCTCCCACACTCGGCGCAGCATGTCCCCATCAATGAGTTCGAAAGCATCGTTGATGTGAGCTCGCAGTTCTGGCACGTTTCTTGGTAGAGGAGGTTTAAACACTGAATCTTTCACATAACCCCACATAAAGAAATCGCATGGGGTTAAGTCGGGAGAGCGTGGAGGCCATGACATGAATTGCTGATCATGATCTCCACCACGACCGATCCATCGGTTTTCCAATCTCCTGTTTAAGAAATGCCGAAATCATGATGGAAGTGTGGTGGAGCACCATCCTGTTAAAAGATAAAGTCGGCGCTGTCGGTCTCCGGTTGTGGCATGAGCCAATTTTCCAGCATGTCCAGATACACATGTCCTTTAACGTTTTTTTCGCAGAAGAAAAAGGGGCCGTAAACTTTAAACCATGAGATTGCACAAAACACGTTAACTTTTGGTGAATTGCGAATTTGCTGCACGAATGTGTGAGGATTCTCTACCACCCAGATTCGAACATTGTGTCTGTTCACTTCACCATTAAGAAAAAATGTTGCTTCATCACTGAAAACAAGTTTTGCACTGAACACATCCTCTTCCATGAGCTGTTGCAACCACGCCGAAAATTCGAAGCGTTTGACTTTGTCATAGGGTGTCAGGGCTTGTAGCAATTGTAAATGGTAAGGCTTCTGCTTTAGCCTTTTCCATAAGATTTTCCAAACCGTCGGCTGCGGTACGTTTAGCTCTCTGCTTGCTTTATTCGTCGACTTCGCGGGCTATGCGTGAAACTTGCCCACACGCGTTCAACCATTTCTTCGGTCACTGCAGGCCGATCCGTTGATTTCCCCTTACAGAGGCATCCAGAAGCTTTAAACTGCGCATACCATCGCCGAATGGAGTTAGCAGTTGGTGGATCTTGGTTGAACTTCGTCCTGAAGTGTCGTTGCACTGTTATGACTGACTGATGTGAGTGCATTTCAAGCACGACATACGCTTTCTCGGCTCCTGTCGCCATTTGTCTCACTGCGCTCTCGAGCGCTCTGGCGGCAGAAACCTGAAGTGCGGCTTCAGCTGAACAAAACTTTATGAGTTTTTCTACGTATCTGTAGTGTGTCGTGACCATATGTCAATGAATGGAGGTACAGTGAATTTATGAAATCGCTTCAATCATTTGTAATAGCCCTGTATACCTGATTTATGTAATGAATTAATGGATGATTTTCACTACAGAGTTATGAAACCTGAATATGGACAAAATATTGAATTATGTTATCAAGATACGGATAGCTATATTTACAATATTAAAACCAAAGATTTCCATGAAGATATGAAATCGATGGTTGATTACTTTGACACAAGTGATTATCCAACAGATAATATATATGGTATTCCACAAGTAAACAAGAAATTTGTTGGTAAAATGAAAGATAAATGTAGTGGAAAAATAATGGAAGAATTTTGTGGTTTAAGAGCAAAGATGTATGCTTATAAAGTTGGTGACAAAATAGAAAAGAAACCTAAAGGAATTGAAAAATGTGTTGTTAAAAACAAAATAAGTTTAGATGTTTATAAAGATTGTCTGTTTAACAATATTGAACAATATAGAAAATTTAATTTAATCAAAAGTGAAAAACATGAAATATATACAATTAAAGTAACAAGAAAGCACTAAGTCCTCATGATACTAAAAGGTATGTAATGGAAAATAAAATACATTCATTACCATATGGTCATTACTCACTATTGAAAATCTAATAAAAAATTATTATATATAAATCTGCTAATATTTAATCTATATAAATGGAGACCATAATCAAGAAGCTCAGTGATGTTAGTGTCTCGAATGAGATTTAAAAAATAACTGAGCTAGAGATAAATGTTTTATATAATGTTACTGACTGAATATTTAAATACTAGATATGGAGAAAAGAATGGTACGCGGCGTGTTTTTAAAGTTATTTTGCCAAATTGATATTACAAATTAATTGATCCTTGGGAACTTGAAATAATTAAAAAAGGGCAAATGATACTGAAATATAAAGGGATGAAAAACTTAAAAATAGAAATAATGAATTTCATGATATAGAGTTCTCAATGTCAAATATTTAAAAAATTTCTAATTAGTTTTATTTTATTTAAATGGTCAACACTAACCGACAGCTAAAGCGCTCCTTAGGCTGTGCCAAGTCACAATTAAGACAGTGTAGTAAATGTAAGATTAAAAAAAGTATTGCTGAATTTCATAAAGATAAATATCGAACAGGTGGACATTTTTGTGTATTAAAGAATGAAAGAAAATTAAAGTTACTTGTGAATGTGGTAAAACTGTAAATAAGTGTTCCTTCAAAAAACATTTACAAACAACAACTCATAATAATATTATGGCTGCTAAAGCAGAAAGTAAAAATTTTGTGTACTTATTCTTTAATATAATATTAAAAATCATGTTTTTCACAGAAGTCAAAAATAGGACATTACTTGGAGTTAAGAAAATGATCTAAAAATGCTTTTCTAAAAATTTGTTCAGAAAATAAATTTAAAAAACACGTTTTCCACAAAAGTCGAATATAGTGCAGTTTTTGGGGTTAAGAAAGTGAAGTAAAAATGCCTTTCTTAAAAACCGTTTTTTTAAATAATAGATAATTCTCTAATTTATTTAATTAGATCAGATTCACCTATGGTAAATAGATGTGAAATAAATTATTTTTTATTACAGTTATTATTATATTATTTTATTATATTATATTATTATTAGGTAAAAGGGATGGTAGTTTTAGTAGGTTCTGGGGGATTAGGACAATTTTGTGAAAAATTTTATTTTTAATAAAATTGTCCCAGTTTTCCAGAACCTACAAAAGCAATCTACTGCTCATTGTTGAATGCCATTCAATTGAGACCGCGATCATAACATTTAATTGCAATTATAATGATGAAACAAAAATTTACCGGTTCTCGGGAATAATTTCTTGTATGCATGGCCTGTGGTGGATATGATTGAGGTTTCCCGTTAACGGCTCAAACTGTCCGAATGCAGAGGCCTGTTGGAGTGTAGGAATGTATTTGAGTTAACTCTGCCGTCCTCTACACGACCAAATAGCGAACTAATACTTAGTATGTGTTGGGCGGCTTTCATAATCAAGTGGAAATTTGAGAAGATTGTGAATGGACGTGCGTTTGCGCTGGACTGTTATTCCCTCCCATGTAAATTGTTCTGTTGACTGTTTGTGCACATTTCGGGCCTTTATTTAGTTGAGAGAAGGTCGATTGTGGTGTGTGCTTCTGGCATGTGGAATACACATTTGCCTGTTCTCTAGACATGGAGAAGACCTTAGTTGGGGTGTACATTATTGGGGTGGTTTCGAATCTGTTACATCAACGACATTGGTCTTCGGGAGCGGAAATATCAGTTTCCTCTATTTGTTTCCAGTTACTCAGTGGTTTACAGCACGCTGCTCCTTGCTAAGGTTTGGGGTGTGCAGAGAAATAATTTCCATTCTATGTCTTCGGAATTATGTTGCGCTAGCGATCGGTACTAGGCTGCCTAGTGCTTGATATTGAGAAGTACCGCGAAAGTGGTACAATAATATGGTGAACCATGAGAAAATACGTATGTTCTTGTAATCCCCGAGTCTGGAGATGTCTGTAGAAAAGCGAGCAGGTTCGGAGGAGAAAGAGTAACGAGTCTGTGGCGAGGGGAAACGATATTGAATTTGTAGAATAGTTCTGAGAGCAACTTCGGTCCTCTGAGTGTGCTCTGATGTAATAGGGATGGTTTTGTATAGCGGCGCTTTCCTAGGACTGGGGAGTATCGTGACGTATAACCTCTATGACAGCAGGCATACCATAATTTTTCGGGTGCTGTACAGATATAAAAGATAACTACACTGTTTGCATAAAATGTGTATATATTGCATTGTAAAGTTTGGCTTATGTTGTGTAAGATGAGTATATATTGGATTGTAAAGTTAGCAAGGTTTATGTTGCAGCACAGGATGACTCTGTGCCCTATTGTGAGGGACATATAGATTCAGCACAAAGATAACGGCGAGAGATTTTTTACGTGGAAAATTACGTGCGCAATAGATAATGAGATTGGTTCTAGAAGCACCGCCACCAAGTAGAAACATTAACTGTCTAACGATCGGTGTCAGACTGTGGCAGCAATGGTAATATTTAATTGTACTTACACTGGTAGATATGTTCCTGGCTTCCAATATCCTTGTGAGTTTGGTATGTATTTGGTGATCTATAGACAAGTTTAAGGGTTTAACTGTCAATGCAGTTTAGCGATCCGCGGAAAATAATTTTACTGCTGAAAGTCCGAGAAACAAGAGGTTGACAGTGCTTCGATACCGGCGGCATCAGTAATTCGATGGGTAAATTCCATAAGAGCCAATCATAATGCTCAATTATTTCACATCCTTTGTGCTGGGATATAGGAGCCTCTACATAGCGGTGAGAACATTTGCATATGTTGAGAGCAGGAAGGGTGGCACGTTAGGTCAGCGAGGAAGACTGCGCCGGCCGCGGTGGTCTCGCGGTTCTAGGCGCGCAGTCCTGAACCGTGCGACTGCTACGGTCGCAGGTTCGAATCCTGCCTCGGGCATGGATGTGTGTGATGTCCTTAGGTTAGTTAGGTTTAAGTAGTTTTAAGTTCTAGGGGACTGATGACCACAGCAGTTGAGTCCCATAGTGCTCAGAGCCATTTGAACCATTTTTGAGGAAGACTGCATTCAGCGTTATTTTCGTAAACAGGTTCTGTTAGGGCAAGAATTTTCGTGCATACAAGCTGAGACATGAAGAAAGCGAGGGTTGACTACTTCTGGGGTACTATACAATTGCCGAGAGGTCGACTTGGCTGTTATTTTTTACAAAGCCATGTCACGTAAGAATAATATTGAGAACATTTTAGATGGCGAGTCGCAACGTGGATGTATCGCATCAGGGCGAGGTTTGAGCCACACTTGGGCGGGTACGCATGGCTGAACATGTCATGCATCGTCCATTACAAATGCTAAGGGGAGAGCAGCCTGTGCTATTCTGTTCAAAAAATGGTTCAAATGGCTCTGAGCACTATGGGACTTAACATCTGAGGTCATCAGTCCCCTAGAACTTAGAACTACTTAAACCTAACCAACCTAAGGACATCACACTCATCAATGCCGAGTCAGGATTCGAAGCTGCGACCGTAGCGGTCCCGCGGTTCCAGACTGAAGCGCCTAGAACCCCTCGGCTGCACTGGCCGGCTCTGGCAATGGGTCGCGGCTGTGATGGTACGTGTGGTCCTGAACGGATGTCTGTGTGTGCTTTGACAGCTGATGTCCGCGTCACTTCGTGGGGGCTGTGGCATGCGTTGAATGCGTGTGTGTTGCATTATTTTTCGAGCAGGCCTGTAGGCTGTGCTATGCGCTTTTTGGACAGTTTACGAGTTCATTTCGTGTGTGCACATCTGTGTACTGCATTATTTAGGAGCGGTTTACAGGTCTGTACTGAAATTATTTCGGAAAACTACGCGTTGTTTCTGTGTCTGCAGACTGTGTATTGTGACCTGAATCACACCAGGGCTAATGTTTTGTGCCAGTGTGAGAAGTATACTCATTCCGTAAATAAATTGTTTCAATATAAGTAGAGTGCACTCCTTCCTTACTCTATACAGCAGCCCAGTGCAGGCTGAGTCATTTACGCTCCATTTTCCCCATACCGTGGCAGTAATGTGTACTAGGTCAGTTGGAGTCTAGATCTCGTGGTGGAGACATTGCTTGCAAGATAACAATGACTTACGTCAATCAAAGGCAGAGTCGTTTCCCCGCCATTTCGCCCCACCAATTTGGATGACATCATGTCTTGTGCACGTTAGTTTACTTTATTACACGTTAGTGTACATTAGCCCGACAACATTGGTCGGTAAGGGGACGTGGAGGTCGGTTGAGGATTGTGGTGGAGACTTTAACTATTTCCAAGTCCAGGTGGGCGTGACATCCACGAAAATTCATTCCAAATCCACGGTAGCACTCTCTGGTAGTGTCAATATGTACTAGGCCTCGTGGTGAACACAAAGTATGCCACCATCTTGAATAACAGTAGTCGCATCATCAGATGACGTTACGGACGACAGTGCCCTCTAGTGCCGGTACTGTATACTAAGTCAGTTGGAGTTTGGAGCTCTTGGTGAACACAATGTTTGCCGCCATCTTGGATTACGTCACAGATGAGAGCGCTCTCTGGTGGTGGCGATGTGTACTATGTCAGTTGGAGTCCAGAACTTGTGGTGGACACACCGGATGATCGTACTGCTTGAAATTGTTTAAGTAAAGGCTTATGTACAAGTCCTTTTCCCACAAATCCTTAGGAGGAGGTTTCGGTCAAATGCTTGAGGTTAGTACAAGTGTAGTTTGTTTCGCGGCATTTTCTTAGCGTAGTAGAGATACGTGAATTGACCTATGTTTACCACCAAAATTCAAACTTCGCCAGTTCATAGGAGGAAGTGGCGGTCAGGTGACTTAGATTAGTGGAGATAGGCCAAGTGAGCCACCTTCCCACAATTTTCTTTGCTTTGTAGAGATAACTGGGGTGTGATGTTTTATCCTGTTGGAATTCAAACTTGGCACCAGTTTATAGGAGGAAGTGGCGATCAGGTGACTTAGGTTAGTGTAAGCAGGCCAAGTGATCTATTTTCCCGCGATTTTCTTTGCTTGGTAGAGACAACCATGGTGTGATACATTATCCTGTTGGAATTCAAACGTGGCACCAGTTGGTAGGAAGAGGGGGCTGTCGGGTGACTTAGTTTAGTGGAGGTAGGCCAAGTGAGCTATCTTCACGCGATTTTCTTTGCTTAGTTGAGATACCCCGGGTGTGGTTCATTATCCTGTTGGAATTTGAAGTTCCCCCCATTTTTTATGTGGGAGGGGGCGTGCCACTTTCCTGCATAAACTCAAACATATCGCCAAAATCCACCATATATAATGAAGTCGCAGCCGCCACCTTCTATGACGTTATCGTTACCATCTTGGATGACGTCGTCGCCGCCGTCTTGGGTAACGGTACTTTGGGGCCGTTATCGGCTTTGCCCAATACTAACGATATCTAAAAACGTCATACTATTTCAGATCGTTAACTACAGCCTCTACCCATTTCAACCTCTCAACATCTTCCAAATCCCCTAGGAACAAGAATATTTACTTATATGGATATGGTGTCTGATCTTTCGGACATGTTCGAAAGAACATACACCATTGATGACCTGTAGCTGTCTAGAACGAAATTAGAATGATATTAATACCTTCAGCTGCTGACGGTCATTGATATACACTCCTGGAAATTGAAATAAGAACACCGTGAATTCATTGTCCCAGGAAGGGGAAACTTTACTGACACATTCCTGGGGTCAGATACATCACATGATCACACTGACAGAACCACAGGCACATAGACACAGGCAACAGAGCATGCACAATGTCGACACTAGTACAGTGTATATCCACCTTTCGCAGCAATGCAGGCTGCTATTCTCCCATGGAGACGATCGTAGAGATGCTGGATGTAGTCCTGTGGAACGGCTTGTCATGCCATTTCCACCTGGCGCCTCAGTTGGACCAGCGTTCGTGCTGGACGCGCAGACCGCGTGAGACGACGCTTCATCCAGTCCCAAACATGCTCAATGGGGGACAGATCCGGAGATCTTGCTGGCCAGGGTAGTTGACTTACACCTTCTAGAGCACGTTGGGTGGCACGGGATACATGCGGACGTGCATTGTCCTGTTGGAACAGCAAGTTCCCTTGCCGATCTAGGAATGGTAGAACGATGGGTTCGATGACGGTTTGGATGTACCGTGCACTATTCAGTGTCCCCTCGACGATCACCAGTGGTGTACGGCCAGTGTAGGAGATCGCTCCCCACACCATGATGCCGGGTGTTGGCCCTGTGTGCCTCGGTCGTATGCAGTCCTGATTGTGGCGCTCACCTGCACGGCGCCAAACACGCATACGACCATCATTGGCACCAAGGCAGAAGCGACTCTCATCGCTGAAGACGACACGTCTCCATTCGTCCCTCCATTCACGCCTGTCGCGACACCACTGGAGGCGGGCTGCACGATGTTGGGGCGTGAGCGGAAGACGGCCTATCGGTGTGCGGGACCGTAGCCCAGCTTCGTGGAGACGGTTGCGAATGGTCCTCGCCGATACCCCAGGAGCAACAGTGTCCCTAATTTGCTGGGAAGTGGCGGTGCGGTCCCCTACGGCACTGCGTAGGATCCTACGGTCTTGGCGTGCATCCGTGCGTCGCTGCGGTCCGGTCCCAGGTCGACGGGCACGTGCACCTTCCGCCGACCACTGGCGACAACATCGATGTACTGTGGAGACCTCCCGCCCCACGTGTCGAGCAATTCGGCGGTACGTCCACCCGGCCTCCCGCATGCCCACTATACGCTCTCGCTCAAAGTCCGTCAACTGCACATACGGTTCACGTCCACGCTGTCGCGGCGTGCTACCAGTGTTAAAGACTGCGATGGAGCTCCGTATGCCACGGCAAACTGGCTGACACTGACGGCGGCGGTGCACAAATGCTGCGCAGCTAGCGCCATTCGACGGCCAACACCGCGGTTCCTGGTGTGTCCGCTGTGCCGTGCGTGTGATCATTGCTTGTACAGCCCTCTCGCAGTGTCCGGAGCAAGTATGGTGGGTCTGACACACCGGTGTCAATGTGTTCTTTTTTCCATTTCCAGGAGTGTATATCAACAGGGACAGGTGAAAATCTTTGCCCTGAACGGGACTCGAACCTGGGATCTGCTGCTTACACGGCAGACGCTCTATCCATCCAAGCCACTGAGGGCACAGGGGATAGTGCAACTGCAACTCGTGCACGCCTCCCGCGAGACCCACATTCTCACCTTATATATCCACACACTACATTCATAGAGTCTCTACCCAACACACTCATTACTCGTGGAAGACATTCGTACCAAGTCCTGTAAGAGTTTGGGTAATATGTGTGCATCCGCACAGAAGAAGAAGGTCATGGCCGGTACTGCCAGAACTATATACTTCTATGAATATGGTGTGTGTTCTTTCGGACATGCCCCAGCAGCCGCACTATCCTCTGTGCCCTCGGTGGCTTAGATGGACTTCGCTCAGCATGTTCAGTCAGAGGGTTTAGCAACCCTCTGTAATAAAAAAAACTGAGTGACCGGATCAACGAACAACCTGAACGGGAGTCATCGGACGTCCGCCACGAACAAATTCAGCTCACAATATAGAAAAAAATGAGATAAAAAAAGATGTATAGAGGGTCTGCCATGTAAGCAGGAGATCCCGGGTTCAAGTCCCGGTCGAGGCACACATTTTCACCTGTGTCCGTTGATATATATGAACGCCCGTCAGCTGCTGAAGGTTTTAATATAATTCTAATAAGAATATTTGATTACTACTCAAGCGTAAATTACTATTAACTCTTTTAATATGAAATAACACTTCTGTATTCGTTCGTCAACAACTGGAGCTTCGTTTGGTATAGGCACTGTGCTCACACTCTTGCATAAGACCTAATGCTATAAAAGAAAACGTTAGATAACTTATGCATCAACTGTAAAATATGAAAACATATAGAAAGAGATACATATCTATTTGACCTTTTGCGTCGGCACATTTGGATAGTGTGTCTGAGTAAACTGCATACTGGCCTCTGATGTGAGAGCAAAATCGAAAACTACACTCCTGGAAATGGAAAAAAGAACACATTGACACCGGTGTGTCAGACCCACCATACTTGCTCCGGACACTGCGAGAGGGCTGTACAAGCAATGATCACACGCACGGCACAGCGGACACACCAGGAACCGCGGTGTTGGCCGTCGAATGGCGCTAGCAGCGCAGCATTTGTGCACCGCCGCCGTCAGTGTCAGCCAGTTTTCCGTGGCATACGGAGGTCCATCGCAGTCTTTAACACTGGTAGCATGCCGCGACAGCGTGGACGTGAACCGTATGTGCAGTTGACGGACTTTGAGCGAGGGCGTATAGTGGGCATGCGGGAGGCCGGGTGGACGTACCGCCGAATTGCTCAACACGTGGGGCGTGAGGTCTCCACAGTACATCGATGTTGTCGCCAGTGGTCGGCGGAAGGTGCACGTGCCCGTCGACCTGGGACCGGACCGCAGCGACGCACGGATGCACGCCAAGACCGTAGGATCCTACGCAGTGCCGTAGGGGACCGCACCGCCACTTCCCAGCAAATTAGGGACACTGTTGCTCCTGGGGTATCGGCGAAGACCATTCGCAACCGTCTCCATGAAGCTGGGCTACGGTCCCGCACACCGTTAGGCCGTCTTCCGCTCACGCCCCAACATCGTGCAGCCCGCCTCCAGTGGTGTCGCGACAGGCGTTAATGGAGGGACGAATGGAGACGTGTCGTCTTCAGCGATGAGAGTCGCTTCTGCCTTGGTGCCAATGATGGTCGTATGCGTGTTTGGCGCCGTGCAGGTGAGCGCCACAATCAGGACTGCATACGACCGAGGCACACAGGGCCAACACCCGGCATCATGGTGTGGGGAGCGATCTCCTACACTGGCCGTACACCACTGGTGATCGTCGAGGGGACACTGAATAGTGCACTGTACATCCAAACCGTCATCGAACCCATCGCTCTACCATTCCTAGACCGGCAAGGGAACTTGCTGTTCCAACAGGACAATGCACGTCCGCATGTATCCCGTGCCACCCAACGTGCTCTAGAAGGTGTAAGTCAACTACCCTGGCCAGCAAGATCTCCGGATCTGTCCCCCATTGAGCATGTTTGGGACTGGATGAAGCGTCGTCTCACGCGGTCTGCACGTCCAGCACGAACGCTGGTCCAACTGAGGCGCCAGGTGGAAATGGCATGGCAAGCCGTTCCACAGGACTACATCCAGCATCTCTACGATCGTCTCCATGGGAGAATAGCAGCCTGCATTGCTGCGAAAGGTGGATATACACTGTACTAGTGCCGACATTGTGCATGCTCTGTTGCCTGTGTCTATGTGCCTGTGGTTCTGTCAGTGTGATCATGTGATGTATCTGACCCCAGGAATGTGTCAATAAAGTTTCCCCTTCCTGGGACAATGAATTCACAGTGTTCTTATTTCAATTTCCAGGAGTGTATTTTCGTTTTGCGTTCTCATGACATTTCGTGGCAGCCACTATATTGTTAGGTAAGAAACGAAATACGAGTGTTTTGGCCGATTCGTTCAAACAACTGGAGTTTGCCATCCAGAGACGATAAAATGATGTAATCACTAAGGATTGAAAAGCATTCAAGTGTAGATAAAAACAGTAAAATAGCAGATAATAAATGGAGTCAGTCGAACCATCGTCACATTACGAAAGTTGTCCCACAAAAGGTTAAAATATGAAAAAAATGAGTATATGTTAATGGCACATGATAATGAACAACAAACAAGTCGGCCACTTATTATCAGACTTTAGAATTAAGAACAAAATCAACTGTGAAAGATTAAAAAAAGAACCTATTCTTCGATTCTGCCTGGTCGCTTAAAAGGTCTTTGTGACCTTTTTCCAAATGGTTGTAGATTTCTACATCTTTTGCAGCAAAGTGCAGAATGAAATGATAATTAAATCGAAACTCTTAGCTACCAATAGGTGTTGTTGATATACATCAGTGGAGACGCCTGAAAATGTGTGCCGTGACTGGGTCTTGAACCCGGGATCCCCTGCTTACATGGCAGACGCTCTATCCATCTTTTTTTTATTTTTTTAATCGTTGTGTTTGGTCGTTGCAGACGTCACATGACATCCGTTCAAGTTCGTTTTATTGATCCTTCCACTCAGTTTTTTTATTAAAGAGGCTAACCAGCTCTCTCACCGAACACGCTGAGCTACCGTGCCGGCTATCTGAGCCACCGAGGGTACAGAGGATAGTGCGACTGTAGGGACTTATCCCTTGCACGCTTCTCGTGAGACCCACCTTCCCAACTGTCCACAACATACATTCACACTGGTCCTAATAGATATTTGCCCATTAACTCATTACCTGTGCCAGACTAAACTGATGCGTGAATGGACAAATATGTTAGGAACACTACGAATGCAGGTTGTGGACAGTTGGGAATGTGGGCCTCAAGGGAAGCTTACAAGCTTGCAGTCGCACTATCCTTGGTGGCTCAGATGGATAGAGCGTCTGCCATGTAAGCAGTAGATCCTGGGTTCGAGTCCCGGTCGGAGCACACATCTTCAGCTGTCCTCATTAATGTATATCAACAACATCTGTCAGCTGCAGTCGCACTATCCTTGGTGTCTCAGATGGATAGAGCGTCTGCCATGTAAGCAGCAGATCCTGGGTTCGAGTCCCGGTCGGAGCACACATCTTCAGCTGTCCTCATTAATGTATATCAACAACATCTGTCAGCTGCTAAGGGTTTCGATTTAATTATCATTTAATTCTAGAGACGCTGCATGGTCATCAATGGTATCTGTTCATTCCGCAGCAAATACCATCTTCATAAAGTGCAGAATCTCTAAGCTTTCCTTAATGCCACCTGTGTTATATTTGGTCCTTCGCAAGTGTTCTTTAAAAGTACAATGCTTGTCAGTATGTAAAGCTGTGTGTTTTCGAAACCTTTCTTTAAACGCTCTGCTAGTTTTTACAATGTATACCGAATTACAATCACAGCACCTAATTTTATAGATGCCAGATCTTTGGACTTGGTCATGATGTTCAATAGAGTGAATGAGTAATTCTAATAATGTGTTAAAGTAGTAAAACCGACATTAATATCGATTTTATGAGAAGCCTGTGCAATTTTATTAGATATAGATCCTTTAAACCCCATGCTTGTGTAAAAGTTTTTTAGAATATAAGGTAGATTAAGAATAATATCATGTTATAAATTAGAATTCTTTCTCATAAATGTTTTACGAAGTAAATCCACTAACTTCGGTTATAGCCATTGTTCACAGCTATATCTTCACAATGTTCTTTTCTTTTTCAACTTCTTCAGTGGCCAAAGGAATCTTCGTTAATCTTCTAATCAGACTCTAGAAAAATGACATTTTGTACCTATTAGAGTGCATGGACGTATAAGGCATGATAGCGTCAGAAGTTGTGGGTTTTCTAAAGATCGCAAATCTGTCGGAACCACTGTTATTTAAAATAGAAACAGCTAGGAAATTAATATCACCCTTACACACCCTTTCATAGGTGAAATCATTTTATTTTTTTGTTGAGCTTCTCTAATATTATCCCAAGTTCCCCTCTTTATATAGCATTATAGTGTCAGTCAAATAAGTAAAGGGGTAAAGTGGCTAAGAAGAGCAGTCTGTATTGTTGCCAAATTTATTCAAGATGGTGGACCTCCACACATGCCTCCTCCTGCCACGTGGTGTAGATGTAGCAGTGTCACATTGACGTCACCTGATGATCCCATGGGTTTTCCCCACCTCTCTTCCTCCACTATCCCTTCCCTCAAACCACTTCCACTTCCCTCTCTCACTTGGAAATTGGCAGGAAAAATCGTTCAGTCGGCCCTGAGCAGTTAGTGTGGATGGACATAGAGCAGATTATTTTCCGTTCTATCTTATTGGAAAATTTTCTTAATTTCATTGTTTTTGGGTTTAAAACTAGTGAAAAATTCAAAATTTTAGCGGTAAACAGAGGAACTGTTTTTTTATACAATTCAGTTTGCATACTCTTTATTTAATCAATTTGCAGGAGACAGGAATCCTCCCATCCCCTCCCCCATCTGAAATGGGCAGGGAAAATCCCAGGCTGTGCTGAGTTATTGATGTGGAAGGACATAGGGTGGTTTTATCTTTATTTCATATTTTTGGAGTGTTATCATGCTGGAAAACGCTCCCTAAAATTTTTTCTTGTGCTTGTGCTAACCTTGACACATTAAGACAGACTGATGTAGTTCACATTACCTCCACCAGGGGACACTCGAAACTTTGACGTTATGGGTGAAAAAATTGGCAGGAACCAAAAGGAATGCTTCTACAGTGGGAAAGCCCAGGCCTGCTGGTTCAGACATGATGGATATTGTTCATATCCTACAGGACCATCCATTATATAGAACGCAATGGGAGGACAGAGAATACCTTCGTATGTCTTCACCAGTCCTTCCCAGAAAACCGTATGTTAGCTACATCAAAACAGGTGCAAATCCCCTGGGAGGAGTATTGTTTACATCCTTCAGAATCACCCACAAACAGAATACAGAAGGGAAGACAGGGAATGCCTTTGTCGGTGTTCACCAGTCCTCCCTGGAATAAACCAGCTGTCAGCTACATAAAGCCAGCACAAAATCCTCTGGGACAGGTGTTGTTCACGAGGTCCACATTCTGGAGATGCCTCTGAAGCAACCATTTGTGTGTGGAGACAAGAAACACAGCGTTCTTTGTCAGCAACATCGAAACAAGTATGAATCATCTGGGAGGGATATTGTCCCCAAGGTCCGCATTCCAGAAAAACCTGTTGTCAGCTATATCAAAACTGGCACATAATCCCTGGGACTGGCGTGCCTATCTACAAATGAATAGCAACTAGCAGAGACATGTTCGCCCCCAATTGCTGGGTGGTCAATGTGACAGAATGTCAATCCCAAGGGTCCAGGTTTGATTCCTAGCTGCGTCAGAGATTTTCTCAGCTCAGGGACTGGGTGTTGTGTTGTCCTAATCATCATCATTTCCTCCCCATCGACGCGCAAGTCGCCGAAGTGGCGTCAAATAGAAAGACTTGCACCTGGCGAACGGTCTACCCGACGGGAGGCCCTAGTCACACGACATTTACATTTAGCAGGGACATAAACATGGTTAATAATATTAGAACAGCAACCCACTGTACCAGCACTGCTATTTTTTTCTTTGTTGTGATTTCATTCCCCTGCCCCATATGGGCAGGAGAGGGCTGGCAGCGGTACAATCCGCTGCTCTTCAGCCCAGTGATACAGTTGATAAAAGAGAAGAAACACAAGACATATAAAAGGCGATAAAGGGGGACATGAGAACATAGTACAGGGAGACATTGTTGGTTAAAAGATACATGTACATGGAGACTGTCATGAGAGACAGTTAAAATAGGTACGCAAAAAGTTAAAAAACGCAGTGGGCCATGTGCATAGCACATAAAAAACACAGAAGTCACATGTACAAGTTGGCCACAGTATTAAAACACTCCGGAACGATGACACTTAAAACCACTATATGAGATGGAGCACACACGACAAAGAATAAAAATTGCTGGGAGGGCCCTACCGAGGGAGAGGAGGCCTGAGAGAAGAGACAGAGAGGGTAGAGGAAGGTGAAGTATGGGGAGGGGGGCTGGAGGAGGTGGGAAGAAAAGAAAAAAGGGGGGTTGGGGGTGCACCCAGAGGCAGGAGACCGGTGGGGCGCATGATGGAGAGGGAAGGAAAGACAGGAGGGAATGCAGACACGGAAGGGGGCACAGAGAAGGGAGGGGGTGTAGGAGGGAGGAAAACAGCTCAGGGAAAGGAGCAGAGGAGGGGAGAGGGAGCCCTGAGGAATAGGAGGGGGGGAAAGAGGGCTTAGATTTGGTAGGAGCGGTAGAGATCAGGGTGAAGCTCATAATCTGGGATGGGTAGATGCTGAAGTTGCATTGGGAAAGGAGGTGTAGGGTGTGGAGATGGAAAGAGGGCGGGACACAACGGAAAAGACATGGCAATGGGCTGGAGGTAGAGAGGATAGAAGACACCAGAGGGTTGGGGGGGATCGGGTCGGTGATGTGTAGGGTGTGGATATGATACAGTAAAAGAAGAAGATGTAGGAAGGGATGAGACTGTAGAGTATTCATATGGGGGATGGAAGGCGGATACAGAATGCGACTTGGAGTGCATGGCGTTCTAGGATTTGTAGGGCCTTATAGAATCTGGGAGGCTGGGGTGAGGCAAAGGGATTTCAGGGTAGGAGTGAGGTGGATAGGACGACCATAAATGGTGAGGTAAAACTCGTGGAGCTGGAAGGAGCTAGTGGTATGACCTGTGATGATTTCCTTGGTTGTTGGAAGGGTTGATGCGAAGGAGCCACTGGTTGGCCCAGGTGGTGAACCGGTCAGGGTGGGCTTGAAGGGTACGTTGGGACTGTTGAACTTTAGGATAAAGGGCCAGGAAGGCGGTGTCATCAGAAAACTAGAGGAGGTGAACAGGTGGGGGAGGTTTGGGCATATCTGCAATATACAGGATAGAGGAAAGGGGAAAGAACAGAGCCTTGGGGCAGGTCGGCAGTGGGATACAAAGTAAAGGAGATGGTGTTATGTATATTGAGATAAGAGGGACGATAGGAGAAGAAGGAAGCAACAAGCTGGATGAAATTTATGGGTAGTGCATAGGTCTGGAGTTTAAAGAGGAGCCCGGGATGCCAGACATAGTTGTAGGCGTTCTGGAGATCGAGGGAAACAAAGATAGTGGAGCAATGGGAGTTAAGTTTGAGGGAAAGAAGACTGATAAGGTTAAGAAGCTGGTCACATTTGGCTGAGAAGGAGGGCCGGAAGCCACAGTGGGTAAGGGGAAGGAGGTGGTGCTGGTTAAGGTGGTAATGAATACAGCAGGAGAGGATGGACTTGAAGACCTTGCTGAACACAGAGGTGAGGCAGATGGTACGATAGGAAGAGGTGTCAGAAGTGGACTTGTTGGGTTTAGGGAAGAGCAGACATGGAAAGTCTTTCACTGGTCAAGGTAAAAGCCAGTGGAAAGAAGGACATTATACAGGGTAGCAAGGGCAGCCAGGAAGGAGAGGAGGGATTCCTTGAGGTGGCAGTAGGTGTCACCATCATGACCAGGAGCGGTGCTTTGTTTAGAGTGGAGGTCTAGTTTGATGTCATGTGGAGTGATGGAAGCGTTTATTTCTGTGTGGGGTAACTGATCCAAGTACCGGAAGCTAGAGTGAATGGTGGAACAGAGGTATCAGAGTGTTCAAGGACGGTGGAGAAGAGGGAGTAATCAAAATGGGCATAATCTGCAATGGAGAAGACCTCAGAGAGGTGGGAAGCAAAATCGTTAGCCTCACTGATGTTGTCAGGGAAGGGGTGGCTGTCACATAGAAGAGGATAATGCAGGCCGAGATGGCTACCAGTAAGGCAGTGGAAGGCAGACCAGTACTTGGAGGACTTGACAGGGAGGGTGGAGTTCAGCATGTAAATGTCTGGCGCCAGTCCAAGCGTCAGTGATGGTCTGCTGGAGGATGGAAGAGGCATTGGTGATGACAGTGGGATGATGATAGGTATGTCGACCTGTGAGGCAATGGATTCTCAGTAGATATCCAAGTTAGCAAGGGGGTAGTCATGGACAAACTTTGGAGGGACAGCAGGGTGGGGAACAGAGGGGGGTGATGGGTGGAGAGGATGGTGAGAAGAACAGGGATGTGGTCACTAACAATGGGGTTGAGGACATCTGCGACGATATGACAAAGGAGGTTGGGGGAAAGCTAGGATGACATTCAGGGCAGAGTTACTTTCAGGACAGGTGTGCTGTGGGAGAGGAACAAGGTCACTGTGGAGGGTGGCAAGGAACTGATGCCACCACCAAAGGGTAGCAGGGTCATGGCTGTGGATGTTGAGGTCGGTGGTAATCACATAGGTGGAGAAGATATGGTCAATATGGGAAATGAAGTCATAGGGGAGAGGAACTGCGGGACAGACATAGATAATGCCACAAGTGGCAATGAGAGAGGGAAAAAAGACAGAGGAGAAGGTGTCAGGTCGATTCATTGGGCAGGGGTTGTGGCCAGGCAGAGATATGCCGCGTGCAGAAGGAAGGGGGTTGTCAGTGTGGTGAAGGACATAAGGAGAGGTGTGGATGACATGATGAGGTTGGAGAAAGATTTCATTAAGGATGAAGGAGTCGACTTGGTGCTGGGACAGGATATACATGAAGTATTTGTTGGCAGGGAGGGAGCTAATGTTGGGGTGTAGGAGACAATACTGTTGATACACTAGGAGATGGGAGGGGGGCAGGGAGTGGAGGAGGAGGAGAGAGGGGCTTAAAAGAGGGTATCTAGGTGGTTGATGGTAAACTGGGCCTGATTGTGGGAGTAGGTGGCGTAGGTTTGGAAATGGAAGACAGAGTGGGTGGCAAGGGAGATCTGCTGGAGGGTGTGGGGGCCTTGGAAGGGTTGGATATTCTGCAGGATGATGGTCAGGGACCGGATGATGTCTTCAGCCATAGAGGAAGGGTGGAGGGAATTATTGGGGTGGATAGGCTGTTCTATGGGGTAAAAGGGGACAGTCAGCTCAGGGTTGGTGAGAGTGGGTCTGCCTTTGCATTTGGAGGAGTAGGTGGGCTGAGGTTCGTTGCAGGTGTTGCAGGAAGAAAGTGAAGCAAGTTTTGGACACTGAGGAAGTGGGAGGCTTTAGAGTTGGGGGAAGGTGGGAGGAGGGTCTTGCAGTTTTGGGTGAGGTGGTCATTGTAGAGGTGACAGCATTGGCAGCGGTAGGATTGAGGAGGAGAATGGGATGGGTCAAAGGGGTGGCGACAGTTAAAAATCAGGGCTCCCTCAATGAATAGGTGATCTATGGAGGAGGCAGACTCTGTAAATACACACATGAGGAAGGTAGGGCCGGTGTTGTTGTAGATATGGCAGGCTGAGTGGATTTCCAGAGCAGGGTGGGCATTCAATTCTGCCAACACCTCTGCCACAGGGCTGAATTTTGTGATCACGGTGGTGAGGGTTGTCAGATGATGAGGGGGATGGGGCTGACAAGGACAGGAGGATGTAAGGAAAGGAGTGAGGGATGCATGTGGGCCAAAGGTGATGCAGAGAACTTTCTGGAGGAGATCAGTGTGGAAAGAGAGTGAAGGGGAATTGATGAGGACAGAGCCTCTGTGGGGGGGATAAGTTGGGCATTGGGGGCGCTGGGGACATACTTACAGATTTAGAGTGTGAGGGTGTGGGCCACCATGTAATTTAGGATCAGGGATGGCAAGGATGAAATTATACAGGGTGGGCACTGGGGATGCGGGAGGAGGGGTGGTGTCGATGAGAGGATCAGAAGGGAGAGGGGTGGGCAGAGGTTTTTTGGAGGAGGGGGTGGAGGCGACGTCACCACTTGGGCACTTAAGAGGTTTTTCGGTGGGGGTGGCCTGGGAGGAGGGGTGAGTGACTGGTTGGATTGGGAGGTGGTGGAAGGCAGACACCTTGTGTGAGATGGAGGCACTTTGAATGGAGGTTGGGCACTCTGTGGTGGCGACTGTGGCGTGGTGGGCAGTGACTTTGGCGGGGGGAAGCAGGAGTGGTCGTAGCAGGACGAGTGGGGGAAAGTCTTCCTGATCGGTGGCAGGAGGAAGAGAAGGAGGAGGAGGAGAAGGAGCATGAGCATGAGCATGACTATGTGCAAGCACAGGAGCAAGGGCAGGAGCAACATACAGGTGGCTCCCTGCCGCCATTGGATAAGCAGCTGAGCAGCAAGTCGTATACTCCTAGCTCACTCATTTGTTACATAGTTTAATTCTTAATTTCTTTGCGTGTTTTTGGTACTTGCATTGTTTAATTCATAAATTTCGGGCGTATTATAGTATTTGAGAGTGTAGCATCGCGTTTTAGTACCTGAATAGTGTAAATTCGCGTAGTCGTTTGTCTTTTGTTTTTGTTTTGAACGGCCAGTGTCGGTTGGTCACAGTCAGTGTGCTCCCTGCCGCCGTTGGATAAGCAGCTGAGCAGCAAGTCGTATACTCCTAGCTCACTCATTTGTTACATAGTTTAATTCTTAATTTCTTTGCGTGTTTTTGGTACTTGCATTGTTTAATTCATAAATTTC
The DNA here is from genome assembly GCF_023864345.2 of Schistocerca serialis cubense. NCBI lineage: Eukaryota > Metazoa > Arthropoda > Insecta > Orthoptera > Acrididae > Schistocerca > Schistocerca serialis. The sequence continues at coordinate 120,328,628 of NC_064640.1, forward strand.
GGGCGTATTATAGTATTTGAGAGTGTAGCATCGCGTTTTAGTACCTGAATAGTGTAAATTCGCGTAGTCGTTTGTCTTTTGTTTTTGTTTTGAACGGCCAGTGTCGGGTGGTCACAGTCAGTGTGCTCCCTGCCGCCGTTGGATAAGCAGCTGAGCAGCAAGTCGTATACTCCTAGCTCACTCATTTGTTACATAGTTTAATTCTTAATTTCTTTGCGTGTTTTTGGTACTTGCATTGTTTAATTCATAAATTTCTGGCGTATTATAGTATTTGAGAGTGTAGCATGGCGTTCTAGTACCTGAATAGTGTAAATTCGCGTAGTCTCCTTCCGCCGCCGAGCAGTGTCAGCAGTGCGCAAGTAGCTGCATTACTGCATTTACTAGGCAATCTTGTATTTTAATAACAGTTTAAATTTTGTTGATTTGTTTGCGCTCTCTGTAGATTAATTCAGACGTTCTTTGCAAAACAGTTTTAGCATGGATAGGGACTGCAACTGCTGTGTTCAGATGCAGGCTGAGTTGGCATCCCTTCGCTCCCAGCTTCAGGCAGTGTTGGCTTCGGTCACACAGCTTGAGGCTGTTGCCAATGGGCATCACTGTGGGGGTCCGGATGGGGGTTTGTCGGGGACGGCCAGCTCGTCCCACGCATCCCCTGATCGGACTACGACTGTGGTTGCCCGGGATACTGCCCGCATTGAGGCTGATCCCTCACCTGTGGTAGAGTGGGAGGTCGTCTCAAGGTGTGGCAGGGGGCGAAAGACATTCCAGAGGGCTGAACGGAAAGCCTCTCCAGTTTGTCTGACGAACCGGTTTCAGGCTCTGTCTCAGGCTGATACTGATCTTTGGCCTGACATGGCTGTTTGTCCTGTTCCAGAGGTTGCCCCTCAGTCTGCAAGATCCGGGCAGTCGCAGAGGGTGGGCTTACTGGTAGTTGGGAGCTCCAACGTCAGGCGCGTAATGGGGCTCCTTAGGGAAATGGCAGCAAGAGAGGGGAAGAAAACCAATGTGCCCTCCGTGTGCATACCGGGGGGAGTCATTCCAGATGTGGAAAGGGTCCTTCCGGATGCCATGAAGGGTACAGGGTGCACCCATCTGCAGGTGGTCGCTCATGTCGGCACCACTGATGTGTGTCGCTATGGATCGGAGGAAATCCTCTCTGGCTTCCGGCGGCTATCTGATTTGGTGAAGACTGCCAGTCTCGCTAGCGGGATGAAAGCAGAGCTCACCATCTGCAGCATCGTCGACAGGACTGACTGCGGACCTTTGGTACAGAGCCGAGTGGAGGGTCTGAATCAGAGGCTGAGACGGTTCTGCGACCATGTGGGCTGCAGATTCCTCGACTTGCGCCATAGGGTGGTGGGGTTTCGGGTTCCGCTGGATAGGTCAGGAGTCCACTACACGCAACAAGCGGCTACACGGGTAGCAGGGGTTGTGTGGCGTGGGCTGGGCGGTTTTTTAGGTTAGATGGCCTTGGGCAAGTACAGAAAGGGCAACAGCCTCAACGGGTGCGGGGCAAAGTCAGGACATGCGGGGACCAAGCAGCAATCGGTATTGTAATTGTCAACTGTCGAAGCTGCGTTGGTAAAATACCAGAACTTCAAGCGCTGATAGAAAGCACCGAAGCTGAAATCGTTATAGGTACAGAAAGCTGGCTTAAGCCAGAGATAAATTCTGCCGAAATTTTTACAAATGTACAGACGGTGTTTAGAAAGGATAGATAGCATGCAACCGGTGGTGGAGTGTTCGTCGCTGTTAGTAGTAGTTTATCCTGTAGTGAAGTAGAAGTGGATAGTTCCTGTGAATTATTATGAGTGGAGGTTACACTCAACAACCGAACTAGGTTAATAATTGGCTCCTTTTACCGACCTCCCGACTCAGCAGCATTAGTGGCAGAACAACTGAGAGAAAATTTGGAATACATTTCACATAAAAATTCGCAGCATGTTATAGTCTTAGGTGGAGATTTCAATTTACCAGATATAGACTGGGACACTCAGATGTTTAGGACGTGTGGTAGGGACAGAGCATCGAGTGACATTATACTGAGTGCACTATCCGAAAATTACCTCGAGCAATTAAACAGAGAACCGACTCGTGGAGATAACATCTTGGACCTACTGATAACAAACAGACCCGAACTTTTCGACTCTGTATGTACAGAACAGGGAATCAGTGACCATAAGGCCGTTGCAGCATCCCTGAATATGGAAGTTAATAGGAATATAAAAAAAGGGAGGAAGGTTTATCTGTTTAGTAAGAGTAATAGAAGGCAGATTTCAGACTACCTAACAGATCAAAACGAAAATTTCTGTTCCGACACTGACAATGTTGAGTGTTTATGGAAAAAGTTCAAGGCAATCGTAAAATGCGTTTTAGACAGGTACGTGCCGAGTAAAACTGTGAGGGACGGGAAAAACCCACCGTGGTACAACAAAAAAGTTAGGAAACTACTGCGAAAGCAAAGAGAGCTCCACTCCAAGTTTAAACGCAGCCAAAACCTCTCAGACAAACAGAAGCTAAACGATGTCAAAGTTAGCGTAAGGAGGGCTATGCGTGAAGCGTTCAGTGAATTCAAAAGTAAAATTCTATGTACCGACTTGACAGAAAATCCTAGGAAGTTCTGGTCTTACGTTAAATCAGTAAGTGGCTCGAAACAGCATATCCAGACACTACGGGATGATGATGGCATTGAAACAGAGGATGACACGCGTAAAGCTGAAATACTAAACACCTTTTTCCAAAGCTGTTTCACAGAGGAAGACCGCACTGCAGTTCCTTCTCTAAATCCTCGCACAAACGAAAAAATGGCTGACATCGAAATAAGTGTCCAAGGAATAGAAAAGCAACTGGAATCACTCAATAGAGGAAAGTCCACTGGACCTGACGGGATACCAATTCGATTCTACACAGAGTACGCGAAAGAACTTGCCCCCCTTCTAACAGCCGTGTACCGCAAGTCTCTAGAGGAACGGAGGGTTCCAAATGATTGGAAAAGAGCACAGATAGTCCCAGTCTTCAAGAAGGGTCGTCGAGCAGATGCGCAAAACTATAGACCTATATCTCTGACGTCGATCTGTTGTAGAATTTTAGAACATGTTTTTTGCTCGAGTATCATGTCGTTTTTGGAAACCCAGAATCTACTATGTAGGAATCAACATGGATTCCGGAAACAGCGATCGTGTGAGACCCAACTCGCTTTATTTGTTCATGAGACCCAGAAAATATTAGATACAGGCTCCCAGGTAGATGCTATTTTTCTTGACTTCCGGAAGGCGTTCGATACAGTTCCGCACTGTCGCCTGATAAACAAAGTAAGAGCCTACGGAATATCAGACCAGCTGTGTGGCTGGATTGAAAAGTTTTTAGCAAACAGAACACAGCATGTTGTTATCAATGGAGAGACGTCTACAGACGTTAAAGTAACCTCTGGCGCGCCACAGGTGAGTGTTATGGGACGATTGCTTTTCACAATATATATAAATGACCTAGTAGATAGTGTCGGAAGTTCCATGCGGCTTTTCGCGGATGATGCTGTAGTATACAGAGAAGTTGCAGCATTAGAAAATTGTAGAGAAATGCAGGAAGATCTGCAGCGGATAGGCACTTGGTGCAGGGAGTGGCAACTGACCCTTAACATAGACAAATGTAATGTATTGCGGATACATAGAAAGAAGGATCCTTTATTGTATGATTATATGATAGCGGAACAAACACTGGTAGCAGTTACTTCTGTAAAATATCTGGGAGTATGCGTGCGGAACGATTTGAAGTGGAATGATCATATAAAATTAATTGTTGGTAAGGCGGGTACCAGGTTGAGATTCATTGGGAGAGTGCTTAGAAAATGTAGTCCATCAACAAAGGAGATGGCTTACAAAACACTCGTTCGACCTATACTTGAGTATTGCTCATCAGTGTGGGATCCGTACCAGATCGGTCTGACGGAGGAGATAGAGAAGATCCAAAGAAGAGCGGCGCGTTTCGTCACAGGGTTATTTGGTAAGCGTGATAGCGTTACGGAGATGTTTAATAAACTCAAGTGGCAGACTCTGCAAGAGAGGCGCTCTGCATCGCGGTGTAGCTTGCTCGCCAGGTTTCGAGAGGATGCGTTTCTGGATGAGGTATCGAATATATTGCTTCCCCCTACTTATACCTCCCGAGGAGATCACGAATGTAAAATTAGGGAGATTAGAGCGCGCACGGAGGCTTTCAGACAGTCGTTCTTCCCGCGAACCATACGCGACTGGAACAGGAAAGGGAAGTAATGACAGTGGCACGTAAAGTGCCCTCCGCCACACACCGTTTGGTAGCTTGCGGAGTGTAAATGTAGATGTAGATGTGGCAATACAGGGCTGGGGAGGAGATAGAATGGGAGGAGACTGTGAGGATGGGAAGTGGAGTAGACGGGGGAAATCCAAATGAGGTACTCCAGTATGTAACAGTGGGTGCAGGGGAATGGGAGGTGTAAATGATGGTGATAGTGGGGGTGTCCATGGTGGAATGTGCTGTCCACTGGCGACAGGTGTCTCCGAAGTGGAGAAAGAGAACAAATATGGGGAGCGGCGGCGGCAGGCGGCGGGGCTCTTTCAGAAACGTCGATTTCTCCCAGAGAGTAGACCAGGCGGCAGAACCTTCCGATTTGGAAGTTGTGGGACTGCTGCCGACAGGATCTCAGTGCTGTTATAAATCCATGCTTCTTATACAGAGGAGTCCTGTAGCAACAGTGTTGGGGAACGAAACACACTTGTAACTATTTATGAGTTACAAGTCACATCCTAGGCAACAGAAACATGAAAATACATCGTATGATATTTTTTACAAATTTATTTCTCATTATCTTATTTGACCCCAGCATCTCAAGCCAAAAAATCTGGCCAGTCACCTCTGGTATTGTCCAACGCTACCTACCAAGTGTATTGTGCAGGTGAAGAGCCGACAGGACAGATCCTGTGTTTGTATCTGCCGGTCGCAACAGGCTAAATGGTTCAAATGGCTCTGAGCACTATGGGACTAAACTTCTAAGGTCATCAGTCCCCTATAACTTAGAACTACTTAAACCTAACTAACCTAAAGACATCACACATATCCATGCCCGAGGCAGGATTCGAACCAGCGAACGTAGCGGTCGCGCGGTTCCAGACTGTAGCGCCTAGAACCGCTCGGCCACCCCTGGCGGCGCAACAGGTTAAGCCGCAGTTTCTGGTCGGCTGAAGCCTCGTGATAACACATACTTCTGGCTGCAGATGGGAGTCGCTAACCGCAAGTACACTGCAAGACAAGCTGGTGCGGCTTGGACGTGAAATTCTAACTGCATAGACTCCTCAGTTTAAAAAATTCACTTTACCCAATCCAAAGCTGGTATGTTGTTGTCCATACACCTCACGATAAATGTAGATTCCATTCTTTTATAAGTGTTATTTTCGAAGACAGAAGAAGTCGGAGCATACTCTCGTTTTTAAGTCGCTAAAAATATCGTTACTGATTGCGAAATGAAATGAGCGTGTGCCATTGTTGGCCGGAAGGCCCCATCCAGGGAAGTTCGACCGCCAAGTGCAAGTCTTATTTCAGTCGACGCTACATTGGGCGACTTGCGTGCTGGTGATGAGAATGAAATGATGATGAGGACAGCACAACACCCAGTCTACGAGCGGAGAAACTCTCCAACCCGGCCGAGAATCGAACCCGGGCCCACTTGTATGGGAGGCAACCACATTACCACACAGCTCGTTGTGAAAATCCTGTACAACAATATGGCGTACACTATATATCCTCTAAGAATTATCTAATCCGGTAAAAAAATATGTTCATATCAGATTAATATCTGTTACGTCCTGCATCACACGACTAGAATATTGTGCACATTTTTCGCTCATGCTGGAGTGCTAAGAGCATGCTCTACCTCTGTTACGGGATGCCTCCTCACTTTCGAATTCTCTTAAGGCAGTCAATCGCCTCGTCACCAACAGAATCCTTAAGGTAACTAAAAATGGCATGACAGAGGAGTTGTAAATATCAGATTAATACTATGTATCACTTTTTAAATCAGGTAATATAGGTGATTTTTTTTACGATAGCCATCTCTCCCAGAGTAGGTGGGACATTGAAACTGTATTAAGAGCTGGCTGCAGCGAAAAAACGCCTAATTACCGCTCCAACAAGCAACCCGTTTCCATGGCGCTATAGCTGTTGCTTCTACCTGCCAGGCGCCAAGCCACTGACATCAAAGAATTTGAAGTCATTTTGACTATTTTTCGACCGTGACTGTCTTAAGAAATATGTAAAGGTTTTTTAAATTACCGCTACGGCTCACAAACTTTGTCAGCTATTGTATTATTGACTGACTAATTAATTAAGTTGATCATGAGAGTCTCTTTTCTTGATGAGTGAGCTTTTTTCCTGCAGTCGGGCTACACTCATCAGATAGCTCAAATGGGGAACCTAAATTGAAGGCGATGTTCTTTTCGAGGAACACTTTGAAGAAAATTTAGAGAACTGACGTTTGAAGCTGACCGCAGAAGGATTCTAGTTTCGCCAACATACATTTTGCGTAAGGACCACGATGATAAGATACGAGAATACAGCGCCCATACAAAGGCATACAGGTAGTCTTTTTCTTTTCCTTGCTTTATTTGCGACTGGAATAGAAAAGGAAATGACTAGCGGCGGTACAGGGTACCTTCCACCACGCTCCCTACGTTGGCTGGCGAAGTATGCATATGTAGATGTGAATTTAGTCTACCTATTCTGATGTCAGTCCATCCATTTATAGGCACACAAAATCCACGGAAGAATGTTATGCCTTAATTATCGAGAAAACAAAAGATGGAACTTCTGTTGCCGATTGTCTCTCAGCAAGAACCGTTGTATTAGCCTCTAATTTTCTCATTGTAGTCACTTCGAGAGACTTATGTCAGAGACTGTAATATGATTTCCCACAACATTTAGAAGACGTGGTAGAGAGCTCACCCCTCAACACTACTTTTTCAGAATATCGCTTACCGCCATATACTCACAGATATTCCAGTCTATGATATACAGCATTTGAATCCACCTGATTTTGAAGAGTCACAGACCCTTGCTAATCCTTCAGAAATACCATCTCATTCCGACACCAATGTTCCATTAGTTAGAAGGATGTCTATCCCTTTACCCGTCACTAGCTATGTCGAGAGCTATCACAACGAGAAAAAATAGCGCACTAACGTTAAGGGTGTAATTCATGCGGATACTGGCGTCCAGATATTTTTTACGACTGGTATTGCTTCTAGTGATTTTTAGTCAATGACGTAATAGTACAGTAGCAGGTTTCTTCGACTGTTTTAGATTCAATGGCTACATCTATCTGCATTCATCTCCAAAGCTCACCAATCTTCAGTCGTCTACAAATGGCTACAGTTTACCGGTGTTACAACCCTCCTATAGACAGGAGCCTACATCTAAATACGCATTCTGCAAACCACTGCACGGTGTGGACTATGTCGTATCAGTGTTATTAATTTCTTCGTTTCTTTTCCAGTTACATCCGTAATGACTGAGTAAAAATGAATGCCTATATGCCTCTGTATATACCCTAATCTCTTCTGTGATCGCTAACGCGGATATAGGTTTTTTAATTGCCAAGTAAGCCTTTTCGCTGCACCTTTACTATACGAGGATTGCACAAAGACAATCTGATACATCTGCAATTAGTCGATATCAATTGATTGTCTATAAATAGCCCCTGTACATGTCCAAATCTCCTTATCGTATTCCAATGATCACTAAGCTAGATATGCGGCGGCATAATGGTATCAGAGTCTTCGCTGACAGCATATGGTTTCACTAGAAATACATCACCAGATTTTCAATTGGGTATACCTCTGCAATACAATTCTAAAAGTATCTCAGAGCTTCCAACACGCATACTACCTAGTGAATCATTTACATTGGTGCAACAGCCTCGCACATACACCCACAATTCAAAGCTAGTGCAAGAGTAGGGAAAGATCTGGGGTTTAATCATAGCGTTATCCATTTTTCCCCCACACAATCTTCAGGAGTCAACCGCCCATGATACCATATTCCATCTAGAACAAAGTACTTCCACTTAGGACTACCTGTATGCATAGCATAGTTATTGATTTAGAATCAGACCCAGTACCTATATGCTTATCTGACTATCATACATCGAGCGCCACTTAACCAACAATTACAAGCCAGAACAAATTAATGACGATGTTTCCTCCAGCAGGAGTCATCTTAGTGCCTCTTACACCTCGATAAGAATTGTAGTGCCACAGTCTCCAGTTGACATGCCGACGGGAACTGCGGCCACTCCACTCCTACACTATCACTTCTTAGTGGGTAGATTACACTCCCTTAAAAACCCTTTCAAATGAATTTGAGCCTGATATATTCTTGTGCCTTAGGTCACCGACCTGTCAGTCCTCAGTGTTTGGGTTACTTGCCTTAAGATTCCAGCAAATGAATCTGCTCCAAACGTATGCATTCTTCTTCAGCTGGCTCCGAATGCTTATTGCTAGACATTTCACTGTGGTTCATGCTTCCAATGATAGTGTATGGGATTTCTAGTGCTATGAATGTGCAATAAATTCAGTTACATTCAGGTCAACTATCACACCTATCGTAGGTCTTCTTGCATGCTTGCGGACAACTCCATCACCTGCTAACATCCTACATATAAAACAAATGTGCCACAAGCCGCTGTACAGTGCATGATGGAGGAAACATTGCAACAGTATTATCGATTACCCTTCCATCCCAATCCCACTTGATTATCAGGTAAAAAACTGATTATCTGTGTACTTCCATACATACAGTAATCCACCCTGATGCTTCAGAGAGAAACAGGTCGTCTTCCGAAGAGATTTCTTTTTTTATAGTTAAATATTTCAATGGAGTATATCTATACGATCCTAGTAGCATTAACATGAAGATTTTGTTTCACTGATCAGTCATGTAACATAAACTGATGTTGGCTCAAATGGCTCCTGGACAACGACTACGCAGTGCTGAGATGTCGAATCTATGTTACTGTTCTCCAGTGCATATCATTTAACTACAAATGGGTCTGTGTATATTAATATCGGTATAGCACCTGAAAATGACAAATTTGTAGCGGAAGCTCAGAATGTATGATGAGGCTCGAAGATGAGGCTCATCAAAAAAGAGTGGGAGAGTCTGTGTGGGAAACTGACATGTATATCGAGGGGCAGTTCAAGGTTAAGTATGACATATACTGTCTCAGCATTCATGCCTCCAACAGCAGCAGTCTTAGTGCATCATTACCCATTGTGCTTGATGTTGCTGCTTTAAGATTAACAGCTTGAGAGTCAATGCAGAGCGTATTTCTAAAGCATCCAAGTGTCGTGCACATACGCGGTCTACTGGAAGTGGAATGTGCTGCAGCGGAGCGAGAATAGGTATGTGGTATTGTCTTGTTTAAGACAACAGGAGCATTGAGCTGGAGGTGTACTGTTTGTGATTTCGGTTACTCAACCAGGCTAAGATCGACGAACGTTTAATGCAAGGTGGTATACCTACTCCAACATATTTTAGATGCAATAAATGTAGAATTTAAAGCAATCAAAAACGATCACTTGCGAAATACCTTCACATAATCTCCAAGTGTAAGGCACTACCATTTAAGCACAGCGATGCTGTGTTCTACTCCCTCCCACCCAAAGCAAATGTTCCATTAAAACTAAAGTCTTCCATGTGATATACATGCATATATAGGGTGTTACAAAAAGGTACGCCCAAACTTTCAGGAAACATTCCTCACACACAAAGAAAGAAAATATGTTATGTGGACATGTGTCCGGAAACGCTTACTTTCCATGTTAGAGCTCATTTTGTTACTTCTCTTCAAATCACATTAATCATGGAATGAAAACACATAGCAACAGAAAGTACCAGCGTGACTTCAAACACTTTGTTACAGGAAATGTTCAAAATATCCTCCGTTAGCGAGGATACATGCATCCACCCTCCGTGGCATGAAATCCACGATGCGCTGATGCAGCCCTGGAGAATGGCATATTTTATCACAGCCGTCCACAATACGAGCACGAAGAGTCCCTACTTTTGGTACCGGGGTTGCGTAGACAAGAGCTTTCAAATGCCCCATAAATGGAAGTCAAGAGGGTTGAGGTCAGGAGAGCGTGGAGGCCATGGAATTGTTCCGCCTCTACCAATCCATCGGTCACCGAATCTGTTGTTGAGAAGCGTACGAACACTTCGACTGAAATGTGCAGGAGCTCCATCGTGCATGAAGCACATGTTGTGTCGTGCTTGTAAAGGCACATGTTCTAGCAGCACAGGTAGAGTATCCCGTATGGAATCATGATAACGTGCTCCATTGAGCGTAGGTGGAAGAATGTGGGGCCCAATCAAGACATCACCAACAATGCCTGCCCAAAAGTTTATAGAAAATCTGTGTTGATGACGTGATTGCACAATTGCGTGCGGATTCTCGTCAGCCCACACATGTTGATTGTGAAAATTTACAATTTGATCACGTTGGAATAAAGCCTCATCTATAAAGAGAACATTTGCACTGAAATGAGGATTGACACATTGTTGGATGAACCATTCGCAGAAGTGTACCCGTGGAGGCCAATCAGCTGCTGATAGTGCCTGCACATGCTGTACATGGTACGGAAACAACTGGTTCTCCTGTAGCGCTCTCCATACAGTGACGTGGTCAACGTTACCTTGTACAGCAGCAACTTCTCTGACGCTGACATTAGGGTTATCGTCAACTGCACGAAGAATTGCCTCGTCCATTGCAGGTGTCCTCGTCGTTCTAGGTCTTCCCCAGCCGCGAGTCACACGCTGGAATGTTCCGTGCTCCCTAAGACGCCGATCAATTGCTTCGAACGTCTTCCTGTCGGGACACCTTCGTTCTGGAAATATGTCTCGATACAAACGTACCGCGCCACGGCTATTGCCCCGTGCTAATCCATACATCAAATGGGCATCTGCCAACTCCGCATTTGTAATCATTACACTGACCGCAAAACCACGTTGGTGATGAACACTAACCTGTTGATGCTACGTACTGATGTGCTTGATGCTAGTACTGTAGAGCAATGAGTCGCATGTCAACACAAGCACCGAAGTCAACGTTACCTTCCTTCAATTGGGCCAACTGGCGGTGAATCGAGGAAGTATACAGTACATACTGACGAAACTAAAATGAGCTCTAACATGGAAATTAAGCGTTTCCGGACACATGTCCACATAACATCTTTTCTTTATTTGTGTGTGAGGAATGTTTCCTGAAAGTTTGGCCGTACCTTTTTGTAACACCCTGTATACTCCATTCTAATTTCGAAATGTAATTTGCCTACGAAGGAAAAAATAGTCACTAACTCCACAGTCCATTGGACTCAGATGCATGTAACATAGGTCCCAGACGACTGTCAGGGCTATTTAAGTACAGTGATGTTGTGTAGGGTACTCCCTTCGATAATTACCAAATGTTCCATTAAAACTACAGCCTTCTGCATCATATACATCCTACTCGGATTTTTGAAACGTACATCCATATTGCTGGCATCTAGACAGAATCAAACTCGAACAGTCCTTTTCTGTAGTTATAAATCACAGCTTAAAAACCAGGATATTTTTAGTGGAGGAAGATGTAAACGTTTCTCCCAAACGTTATGTAGTCGCACGTATCAATTCTGATTAACCTAATCCATAAGCTAGTAGTCATCTCTAGAAGGCCATTGCAAAAGTGCAGGCTGATGGTTCATTTCACCATAAACCACTTCTGCTTTAGATGATTTTTTTTTTATATTCCCGCTGCATCACTACCAATTTCTCCTAATATTTACTATGCACATGACTATGGAACATGAGACAATGTCTCTAGAGTGCATAGGCTCCCCTATTAACCCATTATCATACACTGATGAGCCAAAACATTATAATGAGCCGCTGATTTACGTACCTGGCGATGGTACCCGATAGTGACTCATATGGGTTCATAGGATTTACATTAGGCGAATTTGATCACCGAGACGTCAACATGAGTTCACTATGATGCTCCTCAAACCACTGTAGCCCAGTTCTGGCTCCAAGGCATGGACAATTATACTGCTGAAAGACGACATTGCAATCAGGGAAGACATCCAGCATGAAGGGATGCAGATGGCTCGCAGCTATCAGTGTGTCTTCCATTACCACCACTGGTCACATGCAAGTGCAGGAGATTGTCTCCCGTAGCATAATACTGCTCCCACCAGCCTGTATCTGTGGTACGCTGCACGTTTCGAGCCGCTGTTCACCTCAGTGACAGCGTTCATGGAAACGATCATCGAGCTAATGTAGCAAAAATGTGATTCATCCAAAGAGCCAACACGTTTACATTGATTGACGGTCGAATCCCTATGGTTCCGTGCCTACTGCAACCGTTATTGACGATGTTGTTGTGTCAACATATGAACACTTAGGGGTGGTCTGCTGTGGAGCTCCATGTTCAACAATGTATGGTGAATGGTGTGCTCTGAAAAACTTGTGCGTGCACCAACACTGTGTTCTTACGGCAGAGATGCCAGAGATCATCGTCTATCCTACTTTACAGAGGAGACAAGCCTCTGAACCCCACGTTCTGTGAAGAGTTATGAACGTCCAACCATTTAGTGCCTAGTGGTAGTTTCAGTGTCCTACTGCCTCTTTCCGTAGATGCTCACGACAGTAGTGTGTGAGAATTAGACCAGCTTCGCCGTTTTCGAGATACTCCTTTACACGCTCTGTTTAGTAATAATCTGCTGTTTGTCAGAGTCGCTTATCTCAATGGACTTCCCCATTTGCAGCCCATATCTTCCCTAGGGTGAGCCGCCGTCTGCGCCTGCTCCGCTTACATGGTTTTGTTACCGCATCACATGCCCACAACACCACCAGGCAGTATCCAACATAATGGTGGGCAACGATCATAATGTTATAGCTGATCACCGTATGACATCATCCTTCCATCCAGAATATACAGCACACATTAAGAAACCAGTCAGCTTCAACCGCCAATTCCGATTAAATCTGCTGTGTAATGCTTCATACCAAAGTAATATGATGCAAGGCCACAGGCAGCACTCAGATTTTGTTTTTCACCCTGCAGTACACTCCAGTTCAGAATCTAGCAGCTACTGGCTTAGTGGGGTGTACATGTCACAAATCAGTTGTTACCGGATCATACGGAACTCTGTAGCAGAAATATTAACAATAGTACTATGCGAGGTGACGAAATAATGTTTTTTTGACCCCATGTAAGACTGCTAACGTTGACACAGAACGGTGGAATTGTATATCAGTTCCATGCTTTGACACAAAAAATTACAATTCTTTAACACAGGTCAGGAGTAGTTAAGATCACTGTATAATCATAGCTATCATATTAAGAGCAGGCCTATGTATGAGGGACGCAGGAAAAAACACAAAAAGAACGCTTGTAGATGACAGTGCTTTATTCATTACAATCAGCATTCACAAAGTATCAGAAATACATTGTAAAATAATAGTATCTCTTACAACGTCATTGCCCTCGTCACAATGACGTTACTGCAGCTAAAATGGGGCTCTGACATGGCAGACGAGGGAAGGGTAGGTTCACATTTAATGCAGGCGAAAATATGTCTGCAGGGAAGGAACAGAACTCTCAATTCTCCCTGGAAGAGGGTTTTACGTGAGTGAGCATTACCAGAAACTCTCACAGTCACACAATGTTATGATACCCCTTTCAGAAGGTTTGTTGGGGTTTTAATACTAGCTACAACATTTGCAGTAATTTTTGCATATCTCTTCTGGCAAATGTTATACACAAAATCCTTACCCTCGCAAGAAACACAAACAGGCACTTAGAAAACCACACAGCATATTCAATCCATGGGTTATTCGTTTCATCCCAGTATTTCAATCCTGCACCACACTGGAAATACATGGTTTCATCTTCTAATAATTTCCGGGTATGCAGCCGGATCCCGTCGACATTCTGCCACGATATTTCGGCCCAGAGACGTCCGGTCATCATCAGGTGAGTACACAACTACTGAAGAGTCCAGGTGCAGTCGCGGTATTTATGCCGAATCTCGCGCGTAAATACCGCGACTGCACCTGGGCTCTTCAGTAGTTGTGTACTCACCTGATGATGGCCGGATGTCTCTGGGGCGAAATATCGTGGCAGAATGTCGACGGGATCCGGCTGCATACCCGGAAATTGTTAGAAGAAGAAATACGCCGGGAAAATTTCAGAAGTCACATGGTTTCATCTCCATCACTGGTACAGAAGAATCCAACTTCAGTTTGTTCGTAAGGATGTTGCTTAACAGCCAGAGACTAAGCTTTGAAAGATGCCATCTTCGCATCATACATTCTGTATTTAGGGTGAGCTAACCTAATCTCCTGCACACCACACTTTGAACTGCATAACGATTCTAATTCAGGATTCAGGATATGAATGTGGGAATATCTCCATTCTGCAAAAGTTGCAAGTTTCATACAAAACAATATATATATATATATATATATATATATATATATATATATATATATATATATATATATATAACGTTCCAAGTTACCAACACTTCTGCTAATATGATCATGTTATCACTTCAGACCACGTATTCTACACTTATTTGTAAATGTAGCACAACTGTAAACACTTAGAGCAATTTCGCCGTTTTTCTGTATGTGTGTGTATCGGTTTCTCACGGGGGGCCCTCAGACCCTGTGCCAAAACTATTGCTATTGAATGCACCTTCAGACATCACCAAGGAAATATCGCAGGTGGATTCACATTTGAATACTATCCTAACCATAACATGTAGTGGATCTAACTCCGAACCCTACCCCGGCTGTAATGTATCGTGGATCCATCTTCGTATCCTACCCTAGCTGTAATGCATGTGGATCCACCTTCAGATCCTGTTCCAGACCTACCCTGCACCATGGGGGCCCCTTTGGAGAACACACAGTCGACCTTCTCTACACACCTCAAAAACAAAGATGACTACATTAAAAACGCACTAAAAATCCTGCACAAAATTCCAAAAGCGAATCATGAATATTTTGGCGGAATTTGAAATATTCATACACACTAGGAATTATCCTCATGACACACTAAACGAACAAACCGGTTTCAAGCAGTCACAGTTTTTTTTTTAATTTTGAAAATTTACGTAGGGATAATGAATAACCAAAATACCAAAGATTATGAACACATCAATAACAGTTTCATTGATACACGACCTACAATAACATAAATATCTTTGAGTAAACAACTAGCTGTGAAACTTGAATTTCAATGACTAACAGAATATTAAATACGTATTATAATATATGTGCAACATCAAATCATCGGACAACTTTAAAACATTACTGAAAAAAATATTACATCCATCAACTACAGACAGCAGCAATAGCTTACTCGAAGTTAACATATGTCTGTTTACAACATGAGGAAGTGAATACAACATCTAATGTAAAACATCTTTCTAAATTATATATTGTGTAAAATATGAATAAATGCAGTTGTTTGCAGATGTACTGATGAAGGCAATACAGCCGAAATAAGCCTATATACGAAAATAAAATATCAAGCTGCATACTGATTACTAATTCTACGCATAATGTCCTACTGTGACATAACACATGCTGCAGGTCCTATAATAAAGATAGTAGATATAATACACTGAAACAATGAGAAAGGTGAAATACTACATACGACATATGAACAAATGTAAGCTGCATAATAATTCCTTATAGAGAGTATATTGATAAATCCAAATATATTTTTTAGTGTTAGTGCCTGAAAAGGGAATACCGCAGCTACAGTATGTATGACATAAAAAGTATTATTTATCGTTATTAAGGTGAATTAAATGGTAAAAGCCCACATCCATACGTGTGGTATTGTACCGTTAAAAGTTTCGAGTCTAGTTAATGGGAAGAATGTGTCTGACGAAGTAAAACGTAAATCCACGAATCATAGAGGACAAACGTGACTGATGTCGTCTATAACTCAAAGTTGGGGATACAACAGGAATAAATTATTACTACGGCAATATACTATAAGGTGGTTTGTTAAAGAATTGTACACAACGAAATAGCGTTAACTATTGTGTTAGACAACTGTAATGTAAAGAACATCGACTTAGGTGATATTACCATAAAGTCGTCAAAGTCAAAAATACTATATAGTGCCATAGTGGGCATAGTAACTTCTCTGTGTGATGGCAATGGAAATACTATTAATGACAGTGTTGCTAAAGGAGAGTTACTAAACACAGCCTTCCGAAATTCCTTCACCAAAGAAGACAAAGTAGATATCCCAGAACTCGAATGAAGAACGGCTGCCAAAATGAGTAACTTAGAAGCAGATATCCTCAGAGTAGTGAAACAGTTTAAATCACTTAATAAAATTAAGTCTTCCTGCCCAGATTCTATACCAGTTAGGTTCCTTTCAGGGTATGCTGATACAATAGCTCCATACTTAACAGTCATATACAACCACTCGGTTGACGAAAAATCCATACCCAAAGACTGGAAAGTTACAAGTTCACACCAATATTTAAGAAAGGCAGTAGGAGCAATCCGCTACATTACAGGCCCATATCATTAACATCGATATGCTGCAAGATTTTGGAACACATATTGTGTACGAACATTATGAACTAACTCGAGGAGAACGGTCTATTGACACAGTGGAACACAACTAGCTATTTACTCACACAAAGTGTTGAGTGCTGTGGACAAAGAATCTCAAATTGATGTGGTATTTCTAGATTCCAAGATGGCTTTTGACACTGTACCTCACAAACAGCTTGTAATCAGATTACGTGCTTATGGAATATTGCCTCAGTTATGCAACTGGTTCGTGGTTTCCTGTCAGATGGGTCACAGTTTATAATAATTAACGCAAAGTCAACGAGTAAAACAGAAGTGATTTCTGACATTCCCCAAGGTAGCGTTATAGGCCCTCTGTTGTTCGTTATCTACATATACGTTTTAGGAGACAATCTGAGCAGCCGTCTTAGGTTGTTTGCAGATGATGTTATCGTTTATCGTCTAGTAAAGTCATCAGAAGATCAAAACCAATTGCACAACAATTTGGATAAGATATCTGTATGATGCGAAAATTGGCGATTGGCCCTAAATAATGAAAAGTGTGACGTAATCAATATGAATTCTATAAAAAATAAAAAGTTAAACTTCGGTTACATGATAAATAAATGAAATCTAAAAGCCGTAGATTCGACTTACAACTTAAATTGGAAAGAACACACAGAAAATGCTCTGTGGATGGCGAACCAAAAACTGCGTTCTATTGACAAAACACTTAGAAAATGCAACATGTTCACTAAAGACACTGCCTACACTACACGAGTCTGTCCTCTTTTGGAGTACTATTGCATGGTGTGGGATCTTTACCAGATAGGATTAACGAAGTACATCGAGGAAGTTCAAAGAAGGGCAGCATGTTGTGTAGTATGGAAAAGTAGGGGAGAGAGTGTCACAGACAGGAAACAGGGCTATGTGTGGACATCATTAATACAAAGGCGTTTTTCTTTGCAGCGGGATCTTCTTACGAAATTTCAGTCACCAAATTTCTCCTCTGAATGTGAAAGTATTTTGTTGATGCAGACGTAGATGGGGAGAAACGTTCATCATAATAAGATAAGGGAAATCATAGCTCGCACCGAAAGATACAGGTGTTCATTTTTCTGCTCACTATTTGAGAGTGGAATGACAAAGAATTATTGTGAAGGTGATTCTATGAACCCTCCATGTAGATGTAGAGGAAATGAGTATGAGAAAGGTTCAGCTAGTTATAAGTAACTTGAAACTAATCCAATTAAAATAGTAACCTGTCAAGCCTAAAATAAATCTCTAAAATATAGCTAACGTTAAACATTTCTTTGTGTCATTTATGTAAGTTTGTATTCCTTGATAAAATGGGGAAACAGACACATCAACTATTCAGTCGCAAATAAAGGGGGGGGGGGGGCTTAAAGTAAAAGATAAGGGCCATACCTGAATCAAACATAGGTACCGCTAGGCAGACAAGTATGGAAAATGTCTTGAATAAAATGAATTTCCAAAACAACACAACCAAAATACTGCTTTGTGCTCCCTCAAAGAATTCTGCATTTCTAGACAAGATGAGGACAGAAATACATCTGACACTCATACACAAAAAGGGGGGAGAGTGCCAAATAAAAGACAAGGGTCACGCACAAATTGAATGTAGATGCACCATAGGCAAGTAAAGATATTATGGGGGGAAATTGCAAGTCACAGAGCAATGGCGCTTTGCAGTGGGAATCACGAATGTCATGAAGGAGCGAAACAGCTAAAGGAACACTCATTGCAATTCACAAAGCAACGTACTGTCTGAGTAATAACATGAAACCCCCATCCACTAAACGGGGTCCTTTCCAAACTTCTCAATGAAATAGGCAAGAAGCAACAACCTAAACTGAAGCATGGCCTCTGCCATCGAAATGTTATGCTAGGCTTCATATAGCAAAATCACAATGAACCATTAGATTTGAAGGAAGATGGACCTTTTGTAATGTAATACACGCAGCACATCCACTGACAAACATTTATGGGACACCTGGTGCGCCAAAGATGCCAGGTCTCTTGAAGACACACTTGGTGGGAGAAATAATCACAATACAGAAATAAAGCAAACTGACAGTCATATACAACTAGTCTAGTCATCGACCAAATACATTCTATCGAGCGATGGCGCATCTGAATGCAATTGAAGATGTCTGAGGAAAAGCAATGTTAAATCTTGAAGTGATCTGTATTTCAGGAAAGGACACACCCATTGTTTAGTCGCAACAGGGACAAGTCCCAACAAAAAGAATTGAAGAAAGCCATTCTCGGAGCCATTTGAACCATTTTTGAAGAATGCCACTCTTTAATTGGGTAATTTTTTTTTTTTTTTTTTTTTTTTTTTTTTTTTTTTTTTTTTTTTTTGTCATCAGTCTACTGACTGGTTTGATGCGGCCCGCCACGAATTCTTTTCCTGTGCTAACCTCTTCATCTCAGAGTAGCACTTGCAACCTACGTCCTCAATTATTTGCTTGACGTATTCCAATCTCTGTCTTTCTCTACAGTTTTTGCCCTCTACAGCTCCCTCTAGTACCATGGAAGTCATTCCCTCATGTCTTAGCAGATGTCCTATCATCCTGTCCCTTCCCCTTATCAGAGTTTTCCACATATTCCTTTCCTCTCCGATTCTGCGTAGAACCTCCTCATTCCTTACCTTATCAGTCCACCTAATTTTCAACATTCGTCTATAGCACCACATCTCAAATGCTTCGATTCTCTTCTCTTCCAGTTTTCCCACAGTCTATGTTTCACTACCATACAATGCTGTACTCCAGACGTACATCCTCAGAAATTTCTTCCTAAAATTAAGGCCGGTATTTGATATTAGTAGACTTCTCTTGGCCAGAAATGCCTTTTTTGCCATAGCGAGTCTGCTTTTGATGTCCTCCTTGCTCCGTCCGTCATTGGTTAGTTTACTGCCTAGGTAGCAGAATTCCTTAACTTCATTGACTTCGTGACCATCAATCCTGATGTTAAGTTTCTCGCTGTTCTCATTTCCAGACGAAGGTAATGAGAAGTAGTAGAAATGGGAATATGTATATTACTAAAAAAAAATTATAAACTCCAGATTGGAGCAGCAGTTACAGCCCAATGAGAAACAGAAAAGCAACAATCGATATATAATCAGTCGAATCATCGACCGAACAAACTGTATCATGCGATCATCTAAGTGAAACAGATGAAGACATCTGAAGGGAACAGTGTCATACACCCATGAACGCAATATGAATACAATAACTAAACTAAACTCAACTACGTCTGAACAGGCCTCGGAAAGACCAACGGTAATGACTAACTGTCGTGTCATCCTCTGCCAACATGTGTCACTGGATGTGGATACGGAGGGGCATGTGGTCAGTACACTGTACTCACGGCTGTTATCAGTTTTCCGGTCTGGAGCTGCTGCTTCTCCAATAATTATCGTTTCATTTTGTCTCACAAGGGATGAGTGCAGCCCGCTTGCTAACAGTGCTCGGCAGAAAGGACGGTCATCCATCCAAGTATTAGTCAGGTCCGACAGCGTTAAAAGTCGATGATCTGACGGGAATCGGTTTTAAAACTGCGTGAAGACCGTTGGTAATAAAATAACTGACACCCTAAAATGTAGCTGAAACTCAACACACAATCCCAACCAATATGAAGTCTATATGAAGTCTCAACATCCCAAAATAGAAGCAAAACGACATTGTGTATATAGTCTCAAGACCAAATCTCTGTCCCACCATAAACAATGACAGGAAACTGTGCGCTGTATGACAACTTACAGGACACCAAACGTGTGGAACAAAATAACTTTCCTTTAACTTTCAAACAAGGATACTTCAAATGAAACCACCACATAGTGATACATGTAACGAAACCATAATGTAACGAAGTTTTAAAAGGCCATAATCACCACGAAAGGTCATAAAATTGGAACGATAGTCACAGAAAACAACTTGGCTGGTGTCCACATTGCAGGGCACTATGTCCATTGCACAGTCCCTATGACGACAGGCCCAAGAAAAATAAAGGAAATGAGTACTCCTAAATTGAACATATGTACACTATAAAAATACAAAAATATTATAGGGAGGACAAAGATAAAAAGAACAGTAGCGCAATTCGTGCTGTCATGAAATCGCTGACATCGTGAAAAACGCAATATTGCAAGGAGAAAACTCGTTACAACTTTTACAAAATAAACCAGTAACCAACTATAAAAGCAAATTGCGCCAGAAGAAAGTGTCTCATGCATAAATACGCAATTGTAAATGTTGCCAAGAGCAACACCAAATACGGAATCAAAAATCCGCCGTTAAAATACTACAAGTGCCAATAAATAAAGTCACTATCAACTAACATTTGCGAGAGAAAACAGGCCCTCGCAATGCAAACCATGTAGTCTATCCATTATCAAAAAAATCTCCTGGATACATGGTATGCAAAATATCAGACTGCTTCAAAGAACCTCCTAGTAGAAGCAAAAACTACAGTGTAGCAAAAAACGAAGTAGCAGCCCACATATGTGGTTAGTCAAGCTATCAACCAAATAACCTGCATCATGTCTTCACCCACTAGTAAACCAAAAAATGTCTAAAGAAAGCTGTGTCCCACATACATGAATAAACCATAAATGAAATAACTATGACGCCTTAGTACAAGTTTGTACACACCAAAACCAAACCAGTAGATGTATTTTGTATGTACAGTTACAAAACAAGATCCATGTCTCACTATCCATAATGACAGGAAATTATGCACTGTGCAGTAAACTGAGGGACACAAGTGAGTGGAATAAAGGAATCTTTCCCAATCGAAGGAACAAACATATCACAACTGGATCCATCACAAAAGAACATGTCAAACCCAACCATAATGTAATGACGTTTCAAAATCAATAATCATCATGAAGTATCACGGAAATGAAACAATAAACAAAGAAAATCCATTGGATGGCGCCACAATTGTAAGGCACCATGCATGAAACTTTACAAATCGGTAATAACTGAAAGTGAAACAAACACCTATAATGGAATGTACAAAGCTGGTGTGTAAGAAAAAACGTGTGAACCTAGTGGCCACTTTGAGAGAAATCTATGAAAGAAACCCAAGGGGCACTTTCCACAAGACAATGTCGAAAGGAATACAAAATACAACACTTTCATAAGGTAATGTGGTATTAAAGAGGTCTGAAATATCACAAAGAAACATCAATGTAATGAGTGACAACCACAGCATAGAGTGGTGTTTCAGAAACACGTTTTGGTCTTGACATTTCCCCTATAACGTTTTTGCTCACCTGTGTGTACCTATGTTTGATTGAGGTATGGGCCCTTATTATTCATTTTAGCCCCCTCTCCTTTTTCGTGAATAAATAGTTAATGTGTCTCTTTTCCCATTTTATCAAGAAATACAGATTTATATTAATCACACACAGAAATATTTTCTGTCAGTTACATTTCAGAGATTTATTTTAGGTTTGACAGGCTATTCTATTACTAGAATTTGTTTTGAGTTACTTATAGGTAGCTGAAACTTTCTCTTACCTAATTCTTCTGTTTTTATGCCCACTGTGGCACTATATAGCATTTTTGAGTTTGACGACTTTTTGGTAATATCACATAAGTCAATGTTCTTTCCATTACAGTTGCCTAACACAATAATTACCGCTATTTCGTTGTATGCAACTCTGTAACAAACCACCATATGGTGCACTATCACAGTTATAATGTATTCCTGTTCTATCTGCAAGTTCGAACCATGGAGGATTTCAATTATTTTTTCCTGTATGGTTTACATTTTTCCTTGTCAGGCACTTTCTTCCCATTAACGAGACTCCAAACTTTTAATGATACAATGCCACATGAACGTATGTGGTGCTTTACCACATAATTAATCTTAATAAGAATAACTATTATTCTTATGGCATATGTTTTGCTTCGATGCTGCAGTTGTAGTACTCCCTTTTGAGGCCACAATATTTAAAAAAATTATTTAGACTTGTATATGTACTCTCTAATAGGAACTGTCATGTATCTTAGATTTGTTCATATGTCTGACGTAATATTTCATTTTTCTCGTTGTTTCAGTGTATTATACCTACTTTGTTTAAGTAACACCCATCAAAATCTAAACATTAGCTTTTATTCATACATGTAGTATGTACAGTCGTGCTCGAAAGTATCCGAACGACCTGAATTGCATTTCGCCTGATTCGCATACAACCCCCATAACGCAGCTGTCTAGCAGGTCCTCTAATCGCTCCTTGGTACAGTCGTTTGACTATTGAAAATTGTTCCAACAAATCACCATTAGAAAACACTGCTCTGTATCGCAATAACTCAAGATGTAAAGTAATACCAAGATACTACAAGTATCAGGGAACACCTTATCACAGATAAGACTGTCCTTAAAGCTTGTAAGCTCACATTTACTACAATAAATGACATACCTGAAATGTTACCATTCTCATTATTACATCAGATAGGTAACACACGTAGTACGTTCGTCGTATTCATGATTTCCTCATCAAAGTACCATACCCTACTTATTATTTAAAGCAAAATGACATTAAAAGTTTAAGTTATTCACGAGCTGCTAGTTGGGAATGTGTATGAACTTCAAATGACGCGACGAACCGTCTCGTTCCGCACATGGATTCAAACCCAGGTCATGTAGACTAAGCGAGGATTTCATGACTGATGGAAACTAACAGTCATTCCTGATTAGGCATACAGAGAGTGATATACCTCGATTTTAGACAGTATCAGTTAGCAAATATCAACTTTAAATTATATAACGTAAACATTTTTAAAGGACGCGAATTCCTACCCAGCATCTATTGTCCCTGTTAACGAACTACGAGAAATGTTAAATATTGCTTCTTCACAAGTAACTTACGTGAGATGCCGTGAGGTAAAGCTTTGTGCTGGACAGGGATTCGAACCCAGAACCTAATCGGATTGATATCGAAGGACAATCAACTGTGACATATCGGATTTTCTCGGCAGTAGCAAGATGTTTTAACTGAAATGACGAGACGAAACATTAATTTTTTCCTTCGTAGTACATCAACCCGGCACCTATCGCTGTTATATTCTAGAGAAAACGAACGTTAAATATGGGTTTGTTACGCCAGCAGCGACATGTGAGCATGTTTGAACCAGAAATAATATGACGAAGAATTCAGTGCTGACTGGAAATCGAACCCCAAACATATCGTTGTTGACTACATACAGAGAGACGTCAGCTACCGAACTTTTCTCCACCAGCAGCTTGGTATAACATCCTTGAACTTACAGTGATCTCGCAAATAGTTCTGTGTCTCACTGGGAGTCAAAAACGTCAGATATCGTTAGTGTTGACAGCGAATGAAAATACATTAAAAATCAAAATTATTATCCACCAGCAGATAAGTGTTCTCATGCTAGAGCTTGATAATACATAATGAAATCTTTAGTGTCAGGCCAGGATTCGAACCCATTCACGCGCAGTATGTGGAGATGTTGAGGAATCTGCAGTTTTGAACAAACAACAAATTGTAGTCGAGCTCTATTGTCACGAAGGGATCAAATTCCGCGTTAAGGGCGGTCTAAGTTGCATTCCCAGTTCAGAAACAATCTAATCGACATACAGAAGCTCAAATAAAAGATGGAATAAGTGTCCTGCGACCCTACATATCATTTGTTTCGTCACTAGAAATAAATAACTAGTATAAGAAAGGTTGCTGGTGACAGAGTTTCTACATGTCGCCGCTCCAGACTTTATTGTGGTTCAACCTAACATCTACTTGGTAGAGAAGGAATATCATGTTTAATGTGAATTGCAGACCACAATGCCATTATAACTTCTTCACGTGGCGTATCCAGAAGAGAACAGAATCTGTCTCTCCATATCTAAAATCATTGGCAGAAGTTGGAAACGAACCCAGACCATGAGTATATGAACTTATCATCAGTCCAACAGAGCACCAAATCCTCATCTCTGTGGCTCATTTTTCTATCGTAACGCCATTGCGCCACATTGGATGAGAATTCTGACACACAAGCACCCTGTAGTAATTTGCAGCATGTTCAGTAAATTCATTTACTTGGTTGACTGAATCAACATGAACTAGCTGCCTCAGCTAACCAGTGCATTCATTCGACTCTATTTTGTAATCACCGAAATAAAATCTCGTAACTGCTACCTACACAGAACTGCGAACAGTGTAGGATGCAGAAATTAAAAAGGTTCAAATGGCTCTGAGCACTATGGGTTCAAATGGCTCTGAGCACTATGGGACTTAACAGCTGTGGTCATCAGTCCCCTAGAACTTAGAACTACTTAAACCTAACTAACCTAAGGACAACACACACATCCATGCCCGACGCAGGATTTGAACCTGAAACCGTAGCGGTCGCGCGGTTCCAGACTGTAGCGCCTAGAACCGCTCGGCCACACCTGCCGGCATCTAAAAAGGAAGTGTTCCTTTCCACTTGAGCTACTCTATTGCGCTATCTGTTTGTTGAAAACGTCGTGCAGTGCAAAAGAAAAGCTGTAACTGTTTGTCTCTCAGAAGTCTAGTCCCGGACATATGCATTATCTCACAGCATTGTGGAATGCGGAAGTTCTGGAGGAATTGTCGTTGAGTTCTGGAGCTGCTGCAGCTTCGTGTCAGTTAGTAGCGTAATAGTAAGTGTCGCGAACCGTAAAGAAGATGTCGCGAGTTCGAGTACATTAATTGCTGTATTTTTCTGAATGCAATTGTGCTGTTTGCTGAAGTTATCAATCTAATGGAACTTTGAACATAATTCCCTTCACTTCTCAACCCAAAATAGTCGCATGTGGAAAAAGGGCTAACTTCTGCGACATTTTGTTCTTTTCAGGTTTAATAGACAGCCAGGCAGCAGATGCATCTCTCCAAACTTTGGTATTATGTATGGGGAGAGCGCATCGTGCCAAAATAGTCAGAAAAGTATTTTCTGTATTAGCTGTCGTGTGGTAGGGGCATTTTATTCTTCTTCAAACCTTGTTTGACAGCTTTAACTCAGAACAAGTTTCCTACGTGTAATCAATAAACTGCATGTGCATTGTCGGACTGTTATAGATAACATCAGAGAATTCGTATATATCGTTGATGATTAATTTCTGTCTCATGTTTACTATTTTTTTAACAACACTAAAGGAAACCTTATGAAAATTGTGCACTGTATAACAAGAAATGAAATAAAACTACCCACGATAACCTTACGACGAAAGTCTGTTTTAATAAAACTGAGTATCTGTACACAAGTGTGCCTCTATCGACACGAATTAGTAAAATACTACTCACTTGGATTTTGATTGGGTCTGTGTTTAATTGGTATGCCGTGTCATACTCAAAGGTATACAAATGTGGAATTTCATAAATGAAGTCATGTATTCCTAGAAACCCAAAATTTGCTTGTCAGCAGCGGAAAGAGGCGTTATCTGTTGTGCAGCATTCTAAGTTTTTCACCATTGCTCTATGAGCTGAAAGTATTTTAAGTATTTTCTTGCGATTTACTTATCGATGTCTGATCTGACTGCTTGTAGCTCTTTCACAGAAGGGATAAAGACGTTGCAGTCAGAGAGACTGAAACTGCGAACCATAACAGACGTTTTTTGACAAGTCAGCATGTAACCACAGAGCTGGCGAAGTGGTATGTGTCTTAGCTTCCTCGTACGAAGCGAATTGGGGCCAGAACTCGTAAACCGCTATTTAAAGGACGAGATTAGTTGCGATTTCCACGTGCAACGACTTCCCTGGGCTGAAAACCGTAAATTTACAGTCTTTTGTTACACCTCAAGCGATAATAACTCAGATTATTCAATGGAGGTGACAGGTAAAATCATGTGAACTTTGAGGCTTATTTCCGTGCACTCCAGGAAGTAACTCGTCGATCACAGAGTTGCCAAACGTACTTTGCCTTGTTGCCAAATCTCAGTTACAGTACCAGCAGGAAGAAGACGAACCGATGTGATCCTACATCGGGCTGGGGAGTGACCATAGCTGGTGTCTCCAAGTCGCGGCTGCTACTGCCTGGAATACATAATGCATCTGATTCGCGTTTCTGTAACTAGGTTTAGGGACTGGAGCGTAGTTACTCATAATACTCAGAACTGACTGCAAAGTAAGCATCATAAATCAGTAACTCTCAGAGTTGTTATTATATTTCTTTCGTAAGTGTACTCAAAACTAAGAAACTCATTCATGGACGTTTTCGTGCCTGTCCGATAGTCGAGCACAACAAACAAATAAAAATAAAAAAAGAATGTGTGTTTGTGTGTGACAGAAAGAGAGATAGATAGATAGAGTGAGAGATAAAAATAGAAAAGAATGAGAGAGAGAGAGTAAAAATTGTTGTAAAAAAATTGAATTCTAGTATGTAAGTAAATCTTTCATTAAAATGACACGTTCCACATCATTACGAAATGTTGTGTTCGTGATCTGTGGAACAAGAATTAACCTAATCTAATCTAATCTTGTCGTATTACTGACTAGCCATGAAGAGTCATGAATTGCCGAAATTTTTGCCAATGCCAGTAACCAAATCTATACTTGAAAAAAAAGGAAGACAATTATTGTAATAAACCGAGACTCCTATCAAGACCCTTTTGTCCCTGTTAATTACCCACGCAAGATGTCTGATGTACCTCCATTCTGAAGTAACAAAGTGTGCATGCATTTAAAGATGACGGATTGTTATCTAAGCAAAATCAAATGTTATGTATCGGTTTTTCTTACCAGCTGCTGGGTGTTTGAATCTAAAATAAGAATACGAATTTTTGTGCCTGAGCGACAATCAAGCCACACACCTGCCGTCCCCCTTTATCATCCACGAATATAGCTTAAGTATCAATTGGTTATTCACCAACAGTAAGATGTGTGCGCGTTTGACCAGAAATAATGACACCTATTGCGAATGTTGGCAACACATGAACAGATATTAAAAATGCATGTTAATTTTCACTAGCAGGCTGGTGTGCACGTGATAGGGCTTGAAATGAAATTATGAATATTTTTGTACTGGAT